>NC_045801.1:40618829-41281329 GCF_009873245.2 Balaenoptera musculus | reverse complement strand
TTCGTGCAAATCATATTAGAAGATAATTTTAAAAAATATTATATATTCCTTTGGTCTTTTTGTTTTCCAAAGTGAAGAATCTTATTTATTCTCTCTATAATTGTTAATATGTGTAGACAATGATGTGAATCCTTGTCCCTTAACTCTTTCCCGGTTTTGGAAATCATGCCGAGCGTCAGATGTTTCATAAAGGAGTATAGCCAAGAGTCTTCAGACAATACAATTATTAAACATGGTAAAAGTGGTGTGCTGTGTATTGTTACATACTTAGCATTCCAAGGAGGTATTTTAGGGAAAAGGTGTCCATAATAAGAAAACAAAGCCCCGTTGACTTTCCCAAGTAACTGAAGACTGCTCGGAACCTGCCTTCTTGCTAACACTGTTCTAAATGAGTTAGAGGCGGTGATACAGCTGGTCTGTTGTCACACACAGCTCCAGTGCAACCCCTTCAGTTACAAGGTGTTTTATAGTCCTCCTGGCTGTTCACGCAATGAATTGCAAGGCCTCTTTGGATTCCCATGTACTTGGGTTTAATTTTTCCCAGCCCTGCTTTTCTCTGCACACATCATAGACTTTCTAAATAGATACCCACCGCTGGGCAGTGACAGTGGGTGTGAGGGGAGGCATCTTCACAGAACATTCGCCAGCTTCCCAGCAGCTAATGCTATAGAAGGAATGGAAATAGCATTGGGGGGCAGCTCTGATTCTTTTAAGTGGTCCTGAGTTAGGCCTTGATGCTGTGTAGGTAAATTCAGTCCATAACACACAGAATCTTTATTGGAATTTGTACATTCATCTCTCACAGCTGTGGAGAGTTTAGACTAGTCACAACTCTCACTGGGATACTATCATCTTTGTAATTTGAAAAAGGATCAGGAGCCTCCAGGCTTGGAACATCTTGAGAAAGCTCTGGCTCTGAAATACATCATCACACGTGGGGGACACCACTTGCGGCATCATCGCAGAGAGCTTAAGAATGCCGAAATCAAGTACTTCTCTGGCGTGATTTCAAATGGCCTGAGAAGTCTGAGAACTGTTTTTTTTTTTTTTTAACTGCAAAACAGATTCTTTCCTCTTCCATCAGCACCGTTGCTGTCAATGTGTCCAGTGTTAGGTGCCAGAAATGAGCATAGCCTCTTAACAATAACAATGCCAAGGTTAACACGGCCGCCGGGGGCTCTCTCAAGAATCTGTTAGGGTGTATTTGGATCCACAGACACGTTCTGAAGACGTGCACCTCTTTAGTCTTTCTAGCCTAAGTACATTTCTCTTTGGCAGCCTGGACAAAACCTGTCACTTTTTTGCCAGACTTTCTCATGCTTTCAGGCCCCTCGGCCATTATTTTTCATGGACCCCCATGTGTCCATATGGTAGGGCTAGGCTCAAAAGTTGGTATTTGGGAAGCAGCCTCTGACAGCACAGAGGCCTGGTGAACTATAGTCATTTGTTCAAAAGGCCAGTACTCACAGATGTGCTCTAAGAGGGTAATACAATTTTTGATCCCATCCAAATGGATATTTTATCACCATGCACATAGCAACCAACAAACAGATCAGCCCGAAGAGGCAAGTGCTAATGTATGTGGTGCAAACCCATTATCCCTCTGAGGAGTGAGTAGTCGAGCCTTTGTTTGAGGCTTTGACATTAAAATAATTTTTTCACTTCTATTGTTCTGTGAGTCCAACTCCCTCTTCCTTCCTCCTTGTTTCATATCATTTTTTGCTTTATGATTTTCAGCCTTCAGAAAGTTAAACCTGATTCAAGCAAAAGAAAACAAGGATCAGTTGAGGAACCATGTGGGGCAGTAGGAATTTCAGCTAGGCGTTATAACGAAAACAAAGTGAGAACCAAATGCATGGAGGCCATCAGAAAAGTCTCACAGGCCGGGGCTTAGGTTTAGTGCCTCGTAGTCTTCTGTGTCCCCAATTGGCCACAGTGCCTCTTAGGAAGGAGACCAGGGTTTTAAGCTGACCAGTTTGCTCTATTTCCTCAGTCACACTTCCACCTATCAATCAATCTTTATAGCTTTAAAAAAGATGCCTGTAGGTTTCTGAAAATCCAAAAGCTCTCTACCTACATGAAAAGCTCACAGAAGTCCCTAAGGATAAAGCCGACAGAACTGTCTCCCTTACAGTGAACTGCCCAAGGAATATTATAGGGGGATGGAAAGGACTTTAGTGATTGTGTATAAAACTCTTTCATTTTACAGACGAAGCAGTTAAGGCCAGAGAAGTGAAGCAATTTAGAAATTCTTTAATTAAGAGATTTTCATTGCAACCATTACATTGTCTTATTTCATTATCATACTGGTTATCCTGGATAATACTGTTTTTAGTGGCTATAAGATTAATGATTTAAATTTAATATCAGATTGCCACATTTTGGAATCCTTTCATGCCTGGATTGACCGTATCAATAAAAGCTATTTTATTCCCTCTAGTTCTTTGTCTCTGATTGTCTGTGTCATTTGGAGGTACCCACTGCTCTGTAGTTTTAAGTGATTATGTCTAGACCTCATATTGCATATGAGGACACAAACTCCTGAAGGACAGGGGCTGGAACTGATGCATATTTGTTTCTCCTGTAGTGCCTAGGAAGGTGGGGGAGAAGTGTGGCTTTTGAGAACATTTAAATTGAAATCCTCTTATTGTACTACTTTTGGGGACTAGGAAATCCCCACAGTATGCTAACAGTGAGGCTGACTCAACGACCTGTGAATTAGAAGCCTGTAGAGATGCTAAGGTCTTCCTTTCCCCATTCCTGCTAAAATGGGCGCAGAATGGTCTGTTCAAGCCACAGCAGCTCTCGGCTGAAGGAGAATGAGTCTTCTGAGCATGCAGGGAGGTCTCAGCTCCAGGAGAGGCTGTGGAAGCTACAGAGGAGGGCCAGACCAGACCTTGAGCTCACCTCTGCGCCCCCAGTGCTGGCATGTGCCTGGCCTTTGAATGAAGGGGCAGATTCCTTCCATAGAAGGAGCAGCGTATTTTCTGGCCTTTTGTTTTTTTTTCTTATGAAATGGACATCGTCTCAGACTGCACGCAGTCATATTCTGTGAGATATTTATCATTTATTGGCAGAACATCTCTGATTGCTCTGTCAGTTCCTGTTTGCCCTGCTTGGTTGCGGGTACTGAAATACCCTGCCTGCAGGATGAACCCCACCAGCCCCTGAGCCGCCCCAGGACTTGCTCACTCTTCTTCATCATGGTTAGATCTGGAATTAGTCTGGGATGGCCTGAGTCTGATATCCAGTGAGCAAAATGCCACATTGATGTCTGTCCCATGAACCCCTGTGTGATGGACTTCTACTTTTAGATTGAAATCCATTTCTATTCTTGGGCTGAAACTTTGTCCAAACCCCAAACGCTTGTCCAGGGCTCTATTAGTTTCCTAGGGCTTCCAAAGATAAATTGCTACAAACTTGGTGGATTAAAATAATAGAAATGTATTCTCTCAGTACTGAAGGCTAGAAGTCTGAAATCAAGATGTAGGCAGGACCATACTCCCTCTGAAGGTTCCAAGGGACAATCTGTTCCTTGCCTCTTCCAGTTTCTGGTGGCTCTTAGCATTCCTTGACTTCTGGCCCCATCACTCCAATCTCTGCATCCGTCTTGACATAGCCTTCCCTGTGTGTCTTCTCTGTGTGTCTGTTTTATGAGGATCCATCTGATTGCCTTTAGGACTCACCCAGATTATCTAGGATAAGCCCCTCCTTTCAAGATCCTAAAGTTAATCATGTCTGTAAAGATCCCTTTTCCAAATAACGTAACATTAATAGATTCCAGGGATTTGACATGGATATCTTTTGGGGGGGGGTCATTACTTAGTTTACAAAGGCCCCGATATCTCCTGGCCCATGTTGGCCCCTCCTCCTGGGAGATGGGCCCCTTGTCTTTCTTGTTTCTGGCTAAGGTTAAGTTTCAACATGAATGAGTCTGTCTGGAATTCTGTCACCCGCTTGACAGTATCTCCACAGCTGTGGACACATCTTGCGAGTACCTCCACAGCTCCCATGTTCTTACTGCCTTTCCAGGCCTCCAGTTCTAGCCCCTTGGGTATAAGTGTCAGGCTGGATCAAATCCAAGCTTGCCTTTAAATAATGTGATTTTGCCTGGTGGATCCTTTCCCACAAATAAGCCCAAGGGCAGGTCAGTTCTCTTAGCCTGAGTCGTACTGGAATGGTTTCCATCCTCTTGTCAGCCTGGCATTGAGGTCTCAGCATGCCTCATGGCAATGCCTGTGTCAGGTATAGTATTCTCATGTCTGTAGTATAATTTATTGCACACCTGCCATATTCTGAGCTCTTTGTATAACTTATTATATTTAATTGTCACATGTGAAGAAATAGGGACAGAGAGCTAAAGTTACTTGCCCAAGGTCAAACAACCTGGGTTTTGAAATTTGGTCTAACTGCAAAATTCATGTTCATTTTTTTGTGCCATACTATATTTTATGTGTTTTCATTATTTATCTTAAGGTTATCTTCTCTCCTCTCATGGCTAGTGATATCCTTAGCTTTCTATGGTATAATCAACTAAAATACAAATTTAAAAAGATAACTTTCTTAATCTAAAGGAAACATAATTTAATGAAAGGCAGAGTACTAATGGTGGTGAACGTGTGGCTTTAGAAGTCACATGGGCCTTGGTTTCAGTCTCACTTCCCCAGTTTACTAGCTGAGGATGGGGGTACTTGAAGGCATTCTTTATCTTCTCTGTCAGTTTCTTCATATGTTAAAAAAATGGGGTTAGTAATACAGTAATGGGCTGGCAAGGATGTTGAGAGGGTTGAATGGGAGCCCAAGGTGGAGGCGACAGAATTGCAGAGCTACTGAGAGAGCAGGACAGCCTCTAACAGTGAGCCCAGTGGAAAAGACCATCTTTATGGCCTAGCACCTCTCCGGGCTTGCCTAATGTTTTCTGTCCAAAGTCAGGGCACTGCTTTGTAACAGACAGATTACTGGACTAAGTAGAGAGGAGTTAGTTTCATTCCTTTAAAACAAATCTACACATCAAAGACTACTTTGCTTGAGCCCTAGGGAGGGGCACAAGATGGAAGTTAAGCCTCCTGATAGTGAGGAAGTAGTCAGGCAAGTCAAAGAAGAAGATCCTTCGAGGGATCCCTATTGAGGGCAGAGAGAACAGGTTAATGATGTTCCAGGGCAGATTAAGTCAGAGAAAACATATATCTGTTGCACAAAATCCTTTCTGTTGAATCCTGCTGCTACTACCCCAGTTGAAACTCTTTTCCATTACAAAAATCTGCAAATATCCTCTAACTGGTTTCCCTACCCCCAGGCACTCTTCCTCCAATCAGACCTGTATACTTATACTCCTGGCAATCTTCTTAGAACTGACTCACAGTAAGAAATTCATTTTAGATGACAGCACATTATACACATACATCTCTCTGCTGTCTATCTATCTAGTCATCTACTTCCTTACCTGTATGTTATCTATCTAAAATGAGACAAAAGTTTTATGAAATTGTATTTTAATCTATGTGAGATGCATTCTGATATATTCTATTCTATTCCATTCCATTCCATTCTATCCTTTTATTTGGGAAAAAAAGTGCTAGTCAAAACCTACTTAAATTGATTCCTAATAAGTAGCGACCCACGGTTTGAAGTATTCTGTTCTTAGAGCATTACTCTGATTATGTCCTTAGTTTCTTACTAAAGCTCTGATGGTCTTACATTGCCTTCCATATGAAGTCCAAATCCTTAGCCTGGAAGGCTCCTAGTTCCCCCTCAGATCCATTACCCCTGGCAGGAGGCAGCAGACTGGGGGCTTTGGAGTCAGGTGGGCCAGAACCGAAGGCTGGTCTATGGCGCTTAGAAGTACTGTGGCCTTGGGCAAGTTAACTTAAGTTTTTATATCCCTGAACCTTCACTTGTAAGAGGGAATAATGATACCTACCTCACTGGGCTGTTGTGAGGGTCAGATGAGAGTACACACAGTAAGTGCTCAGTAAAAATTAGTGGTGAGGTTTTCTGCCCAGTATGTGCTCTGGTTCCCAACATACTCCACTTCTGGCTGTTTTCCAGAAGAATTTGGTGCCCTCCTGTATCTGTGCATTTGCTCATTCTATTACTCCTTCCCTGACCTGACTGCCTTTTTTGGGGAAATCTAATCAATCTTTCTTGACTCAGCCAAAATGTCACCATTTTAGTTTTAACTGATTGGTGAATGAAAAGTGGTCCACTCCTCCCTTGAGTATCTGTAGCCCTATAACCACGTGTGGCACTTATTGTCTGTCATAGTTATTTCTCGTGTCCCTTACAAGAATGTGAGATCCATGAGGATGGGGAATGTATTCACCCCATGTGTACTCTCCCAATGTGCATCCCCTCAAAACACTTAGCACAAATAATATATTGAATGATTAAGTGTGTAAAATTGCCACTTGCTGTAGGAAGCTGGGATGAATATGGCTGTAAGTTTTCCAGTTAAAATAGAATGTTTGATAACTGTGTATATAACTGAGGATGTCTTGCCTATCCTATATTTTTAATTCCATTAGAAATAAAAATAAACCTTGGTTGATCTGAACCTTTCATATATACATAGATTGCTCATGTAAGTGACCAGCTTGGGCTGTTTTTTTTTTTTTTTTTTTGGCTGCGTTGGGTCTTTGTTGCTGTGCGTGGGCCTTCTCTAGCTGTGGCAAGGGGGGGCTACTCTTTGTTGCGGTGGCTTCTCTTGTTGTGGAGCATGGGCTCTAGGCGCGTGTGCTTCAGTAGATGCAGCACGCGGGCTCAGTAGTTGCAGCACGCAGGCCCTAGAGCGTGTGGGCTTCAGTAGTTGCAGCATGTGGGCTCCGTAGTTGTGGTGCGTGGGCTCTAGGGCATGCAGGCTTCAGTAGTTGTGGCTCACGGTCTCAGTAGTTGTGGCTTGCGGGCTCTAGAGCCCAGGCTCAGCAGTTGTGGCACACGGGCTTAGTTGCTCCGTGGCATGTGGGATCCTCCTGGACCAGGGGTCGAACCCATGTTCCCTGCATTGGCAGGCAGATTCTTAAACACTGTGCCACCAGGGAAGTCCCTCAGGCTGGTTTTTTATCAGTGATATCAATGTGGTTAATGATCATTCCCAGAATCATCTTGTATGCATATGTCTGTGTGTGCTTTAATTCTTATATCAGTGCATGGTAGGGGAAAATTAGTTAGCAAAATAACAGAATGGTATAGTTCTAGAAGAAATCCTGGCTTAGGAGTACAGGATGGTGGTTATGAGTACAGGCTCTGGACTTAAACCTCCTGAATTTAAACCCTATTTAAATAGAATTCATCTATTTACTGGTTGTGCTATTTAATCTATTTAATCTCTCTATGTCTCTATGTCCTCATCTGTATAATTGGGGGCTAATAAGAGTACCTACATTTTGGGGACTATTATGAGGATTAAAAGAGTTAAACATGTGAAGTACTTAAATAGTATCTGGTCAGCATCTACCCGTTGAACACTATGCATACCCTATGTTCTAGAAATTCCGCTTCTAGGTATATACCCAATAGATATGAGTACATATATTTACCAAGAGACATTTACTGGAATGTTCACAGTAGCATGATTTATTGATATAATAGCCCCAAACTGGAAGCTACCCCAATGCCCATCAACAGTACAATGGATAAATAAATTCTATTATATGTAAATAACAGGATGTTATATAGCAATGAAAATGAATAAACTTTATGTGCATGTAACATGGATGAATCTCACAAACATAATATAGAGTAAAAGTAGCCAGATATGAAAAAGTAAATACTGTTTATGATTCCTTTATATAAAGATCAAAAACAGGCAAAACTAGAAAATAGAATAATGACTGCCCTAGTTGTGGAGAATGACTAGGAAGTAGCATGAGGAGAGTATCTGGGGGTGCTGGATATGTTGACTTTTTGTTGTGGATACTGACTATGTGGGAGTGCTCAGTTTGTGAAAATTCACCAAGCTGTATACTTGTGATTTCTGTACTTTTCTGTATGTAAATTATTTTTTAAAAGTTTTTAAAAACACTGTTGACCTGAACTTAATAGACTTCCAGATATTTCTCCAGCAAAGATGGGTTTATTCAGATTGCCAGAGAATTGCAATTTGGGCTCTGCAACCATGGCAAGCCATGTGCAAGTCCCCACACGGCAAGAGAAGAATGCTTTTATAGAGGGAAGAAGTAAGTTGGGAGGGCTATTGTAAACAAAGTCCATGGCTTTTCATTGACTGAGTCCTTTCCAGGGAAGAAGAGGAGTCATTCTTGTTCCTTTTGGGCTCTGCTATCATTGTAGGGCATGGGAGATCCCTCTTCTGGTCTCCCAAATCTATTTAATTGAAGTTTCTGTTTATTAATTTTTTATATTTCCCCCTTTTGATCAAGATCTTTCTCTGAAAGCATCCCTGATCAAGAGTCAGATTTTCAAGTTTCAGCGGCTTTTTGTCTCTCAGTGTTAAGAAAGATGTAGTGTCTCAGGTTGGAGGGAAAGTGAACAGATTGGAAACTTATTAAGATCACATTCGAGTAACAAGGAGGGTTGGAGGGAGAACTCTCAGGCACTTTTAATCTAAAGTCTATATGTTATCAAGATTATAGACATTAGAGATCATCTGAAGTGTTGTACAATCTCAAAGGTTTGGCAATAAACTTCCAAGAGGCCTGGTCTAGATATCTTGGGAAAGCTGTGTTGTCATCAGTTGTCTTCTACTTCAATTCCAGGAAGTCTTAACTTTCAGGTCACCAGATGATGTGCAGGTCGAGTCACGTTTCATTGCTTTATTTAGGTGTTTCGTGTGAATCCAAGAGTCTATTCCCTAGAATTTGGTGGCATGTGGGTTACTTAGCAATACCTGAAAGGGGCCTTTCCAGCAAGGTTGAAGAAGGTTCTTCTGGAGGTGTCTTTTCTAATAACCAAAATCTCCAGGTTGCAAGGTGTGGCACTTAAGGTCTTTATCTCCCGACATATTTTTAATAGAAGCAATTAGGCCTTTGCAATATTAGACTATCTCTACTTTTATCAGTTGTCGGTCAAAAGAAGCAGGAGCCAAGTACATTGGGCATCCTATGACTATCTCAAAAGCTGAGAGTTTACGAGTTCCAAAAGGTGTGGATCTGAGATTTAGAAGCATTAATGGCAGTGTTTTGGCCAAGGTATTCGAAAGACCTCTACAAATTTTGCCAACTGAGTCTTAATAATGCCATTAGTGTGTTTGAAAAACCAGAGGATTGAGGGTGATAAGCACAACAAAAGTGTTATAAAACCAGAAAACAGTGCAGACCTGTTGAAGTACATGGCCAGTAAAACGCATTCCTCAATCACTATGAAGTTTTAGAGGAGTTCCCCAGATAGGGATAATCTTTTCCAAAAGGACTTTAGCCACAGGAGAGGCAGTAGTCTGAAAGGGAAGGCTTCAGTCCAGTATGAAAACATACAGACCATGACTAAAACAGATTTATATCCATTAGACAGAGAAAGGTGTATGAAATCCATTTGCCAGACCTCTAGGCTGTTTACAGTGTTTGGGAGCAGTATGAACAGGCTTCCCTTGTTTGTATCAGACAAGTGGAATAGTAAGGTAGGCACTTTTTGTGGCCTGGTTAATATTTTCCCAGCAATATTGGTTCAATAAGGCTATCATTTTGTCAGTAAACCAGTGGTTTAATGGATGTACTGGGGTGAGGAGTGGGAATTTTAGTCTCCAGTAGGACTAGGTTGATATTTGGTCTAAACCAGAGCTTTCCCTTTTGGTCAAACCAACAGTTGTTGAATTTCCAATCTTTTTTTTTTTTTTCCTGAGGCCAATTGTTGGGCTTCTCTAAGTCAGTTTTTCTAAGTTTTCATTTGGTGAACTATCCCTCTAGACTGTGACAGAGGTTTGGCTGTTGTTGGTCCCTTTAAAAAAGCAGCATTCCTTGTGGAAATATTAGCAAGGCAATTTGCCTTAGCTTCCAGAAAGTCAAGTTTAGAATGCCTCGGAATCTTAAAAATAGCTAAAGTGGCAGGTAAAGGTATTGCATTCAATAATTTCTGAATGTAGGAGCCATTTTTAATTTTATTTCCACTGGAAGTAAGAAAGTTACATTGCTTCCACAACATTCCAAAATCATGAGCTACTCCAAAAGCATATCTACTATCAATAGAAATATTGGCAGTTTGGTCCTTGGCTAAAGTACAAGCTTGTGTAAGAGCAGATAATGCAACCTGTTGGGCTGGAGTAGCCACAGGTAAAGATGCCGACTCAACAACATCAAAAGGAGTTGTAATAGCATACCCAGCACAGTATTTGCGATTTCATCTTTTAAATAAGGGACATGAGTGAACCATTAGAAGTCAGCATTACCCAAAAGATTTTCCTGCAGATTATCACAAGGAATCAGGAAATGGTCTGTCAACGTTAGGCAGTGGTGAGGGAGTTTGTCAGTGACAGAGGGGAGAAGGGTAGCTGGGTAAGGTTATTACATAAAAGAGTTATGTGAGGAGCAGTTTACAAAAGGACTTCATAGGAGGTGCGGCAACTAGCTGAGAAATACTGAATATGAAGAGCATTCAGGAGGACTTCTACAGCATGAGGCACAAAAATGGTTAAAGGGATCCCACAATGATTTTCTCAGTGCCCTTAACCAAAAGAGCAGTGGCAGCAATGGCTCTAAGGCAAGGGGTGTATCCCCATGTCACAGGGTCCAGTTGCTGGTCCAGTTGGTGGCCCTTGTGTTTTTAGGTGAGTACCCAAAGGGCATTTCCTTCCTTTTCCTATATAAATAGGAAAAAGGGAATTTGATAATTGGGACGCCAAGGGCAGGTAGGTTCATCAGACTCTTCTTTTAGGCACTGAAGTCTGTGTCTCTAGTTCTTCCCATAAAACTGGGTCAGGGCTGTTATTTTTGAGTAAAACATGTAGAGGTTTGGCCATAAAAGAGAAATTTGAAATCTAATTTCAGTAATAACTAACTAGCCCAAGAAAACCTCCAAGTTTTCTAAGTTGGCACTTAGTTTTGGGTTTTGGGAAACTTAGGACACCATGAAGTCTATCTGGATCTAGGTGTAGCCCTGTTCTGATATCAGATGCTCTAAATATTGAACCTGGGTTTGGACAAACTGCAATTTTTCCTTGGCGACCTTATATCCCTTTAACATGAAAAGCTTTATCAAGTGGATGCTGTCTTCCTGTGAGGAGGCTTGAGAAGGAGGGCAAAGAAGCAAATCATCTACATCAGCAGTCTCCAACCTTTTTGGCACCAGGGACTGCTTTCGTGGAAGACAATTTTTCCACAGACCAGGGTGGGGGTCTGGTTTGGGGATGATTCAAGCGCATTACATTTATTGTGCATTTTATTTCTATTATTATTACACTGTAATATATAATGAAATAATTATACAACTCACCATAATGCAGAATCAGTGGGAGCCCTGAGCTTGTTTTCCTGCAATTAGATGGTCCTATCTGGGGGTGATGGGAGACAGTGACACCCTAAGTGTGTTGCTATGTCCAGTCTACTCTGTAATCTTGTTTTGGTTGCTGTCACTGCAGAAAACCCTGCCTCACAAAGACAGGATGTTGGGAATGGAAGCAGGCTTTTCAGTGCTTTTGTGGCAATCTCAGGATATTCTGCCTTGACTCCCCCTGCCCCCCATTTATTTATTTATTTATTTATTTTTGGCTCTGTTCGGTCTTCGTTTCTGTGCGAGGGCTTTCTCTAGTTGTAGCAAGCGGGGGCCACTCTTCATCACGGTGCACGGGCCTCTCACTATCGCGGCCTCTCTTGTTGTGGAGCACAGGCTCCAGACACGCAGGCTCAGTAGTTGTGGCTCATGGGCCTAGTTGCTCCGCGGCATGTGGGATCTTCCTAGACCAGGGCTCGAACCCGTGTCCCCTGCATTAGCAGGCAGATTCTCAACCACTGCGCCACCAGGGAAGCCCTCTGCCTTGACTTTAATTCGAACATATGGAGATTTGAAGTTGTCTCAAACATAACTTTTAAGGCCACCGTCATTTGCGATCTCAAGCAGTTGATCCTTTTCTAGCACGGGCAAAGTCAGTTCACCTGGCTTATTCACAAATGGGTCGCGGATCCATTCCTTCCCAGTTTGGGGATCTTTTGTGGTTGGGAAGTAATGCTCAAACTCTTTTGAAAGCTGAGATAGGTGATAGCTGGGAGAAAGAAGGCCCTGGCTCAGTCTCTTTCCAAATCTCTGCTAATGTTTGAAACATGACAAAAATCCCAGTGTTCACTTGTCGCCCCCATAATTCCAGTTTGGCTTTGAATGCAGCCACTTTATCTGCCGACTTGAACACAGTTGTTATTCTCCCCTGAAGTGACAGATTGAGTTCGTTGAGCAGGTTGCATATGTCACACAAGTAAGCAAGTTTTGCGACCCATTCTGTGTCACTGAAATGTGCGACCAGTGGTGACTGTTTTTCTAAAAGAAATCTCTGGAGCGACTCTCGTAACTCAAAAACTCTGGCCAGTGATCTACCTTAGAAAGCCATCTTGCTTCTGTGTATAAGAGAAGACGTGTGTGCTCTGTGTCCATCTCCTCACAGAGTTGCACGAACAGACGTGAGTTAAGGGCATGTACTTTAATGTGGTTGATAATTTTAATCACATTCTGCAAAACGTTGTTAAGTTCAGGTGATATTTTTTGGCTAGCAAGCATTTCTTTATGGATGACACAGTGCGTAGACTCACATTCAGAAGCGACCTCTTTGACCCGAGTAGTGAAACCAGAAAGCCGTCCAGTCATGGCAGCCACTCTGTCCATGCATATCCCGACACAAAATGACCAATTCAGTTTTCCCAATATATAATCATTTCCTGATATGTAATCATTTACAGTTCTGCAGCTGTGGTGTTGGTTGGCAACAAAAGTGCAGATACCATATCCTCATGCACGTCCTCCTGAAAAATATATCACACAAAAACAAGCATTGTTGCCTTGTTGTCAACACTGGTAGACTTGTCAACCTGGATTGCATACCATGGTGACTCATTAATCCTCTCTAACAATTGTGCGTCAATATCCTCTGCTATTTCATCAATTTGTATAGTTATGGTGCTAGCCCAAAGAGGAACATGTGCCACCTTTTGAACTGCAGCCTCTCCTAAAATTTCATGACAAATGTCCTTAGCAGTAGGCAGGATCAACTCTTCACCAGTAGTAAAGGGCTTCTTAGCTTTAGTAATGCAGTTAGCCACTAAGAATGATGCTCTTAGTGCAGACACATCTGATGAAGTGGTGGCCTTCAACAATTGCTTCTGTTCTTCGTGTTCATGTTTTTTTCTTTTGAAAAACTCCAGAGGTTTGTCTTTTAAGGTAGGGTACTTGGTCTCCACGTGGCAAAGCACTTTTGAAGGTTTCATGGCTTTGTTGGATAGCCGGCTTGGAGAATGTGAATCATCTGTTGCAATGAACCTGTAATTCAAGTAGGACTCTTGGTATTTTCTTTTAAATGCAGCTTTCTTTTTGTTGGCACTCTTAGAGTCTTCTGCTGTCTCATCATTGGGTCTTTCCCCCTTTTCAAAGAAGCTCTCCAGCGACATTTTTTTTTTTTTTCCGACATTTGTTTTTTACTCATTTTGGCTAGGGTTAACTTGTGGGCTTACCATAATTGTGACTGAGACAAGTGCGCAGGGCAGGAAAGAGGTGCAGACAGAAGTGGTAAATAAAATAATGCGCGGGCCACGCACAGACTAAAATAAGTGTCGGATTCTGACTTAAAGCCTGCCACCAGATGCAGCTGTACAACTGAAGTTCATCAACTCACTTGCCACCATAAAGCCTGCTACTAGCAGGCTTTTTTGTCTGCTTTTTTTTGTTAATGCAGCTAATTGTCACTTGCCACTCACTGATAGGGTTTTGATATGAATCTTCAGGCAACTGATTTATTATGGTCTCTGTGCCGTCAAACCTCTCTGCTAATGATAATCTGTATTTACAGCCACTCCCCAGCGCTAGCATTGCTGCCTCAGCTCCACCTCTGATCATCAGGCATTAGATTCTCATAAGGAACATGAAACCTAGGTCCCTCATGTGCGCAGTTCACAGTAGGGTTCGTGTTCCTATGAGAATGTAATGCCGCCACTGATCTGACAGGAGGCGGAACTCAGGCGGTAATGCGAGTGATGGGGAGCGGCTGTAAATACAGATGAAGCTTTGCTTGCCCTCCGCTCACCTCCTGCTGTGTGGCCTGGTTCCTAACAGGCCACGGACTGGTACTGGTCTGTGGCCTGGGGGTTGGGGACCCCTGAGCTACATATTGCAACAAAGTAGAATCTCTAGGGAACTTTATATCATCCAGATTAGCCTTCAGGATTTGCAAGAAATAATAAGGACTTAGTAAAACCCTGAGGCATTACTGTCCAGGTGAATTATTTTTCTTCCCAAGTGAAGGCAAAAAAAAAAAAAAAATTGGCTAACTTCATCAACTGGAATACTAAAGAATGCACTGCATAAATCAGTTATGGTAAAGAATTTGTCTCTGGTGTAGATGGATGTTAGTAGTGTTCGAGGGTTAGGAACAACAGGGTGTCGAGGGGTAACAATGTTGTTTATTGCTTGGAGGTCCTGGGCAAACCTCCACTCTTGGCTCTTAGGTTTTCTCACTGGTAAAATGGGAGTGTTACAGGGATAACTACAAGGGATAATGAGGCCTTGAGCCTTGTAATCCTCTAGTATGGGTTTTATACCTTGAAGGTCTTTTATTACTTACAGAGTATTGATTAATTCTGGGGAGAGATTTTGAGGGGTCTGTTTGAATCTTGGTGGGAGGTACATCATGAGTTTTGCCACCATCAGTTGGAGATTTTGCCCAATAGGAAACTGGTAACTGATTCAATAGGGACAGATGATCAGTGTTTCTAGAATCAGCTCTAATATCATCAGAGACCGAAAAAATAAAAGATGTCAAAAGTATCATTTAATTCACCTGGTTGGTTACTTCCATGACTACTTTAAAATTCTAGATTTATTTCCCCCTTTGGGAGAAAGAAATTCCAGCATGATACTTCTCTAAGAAGTCTCAGTCTAATAAATGGATAGGGACAGAGGAACTAAGGAGGTGTGTATCTCTCAAAGGGCTCAGAGGCAGGAACCTCTTGAGGTTTATTGGAGATCCACACTATTTGAATTATTTGAGTACTCCGAGGCAAGGGCTGTTTTATAGTAGTGGAGTTGAGCACTGAGAGTGTGGCTCCAGTGTCAGTTAGGACTGGAAGAGATTCATCCCCAATCTGGAGAAACGTTTCTCTAAGCTGATTAAGAGGGAGAATTGGGAAGAGCCCCTGCACTTCCTTGGAGGCCAGTCTTTGAGAATTGGGAGGATGTTGGAAAGGCTGGTTAGAGGGCTGAAAGTACCTAAAGTGCTTAAATTTGTAAAGATCTCTTTTCCAATACCCTAGATCTTTGCAATAATAGCAGAAGCTAGGAGGGTTTGGTTTCATTTAGGAGGCTTCATTTGCTAGAGGTGAAGAATAAGAATTTTGGTGGCCTTCCTTTGAGGACATTCATCTAGGATGAGAGAGAGCTGGTTTGCCAGATTAACTAAATCTGGAGGGAGGTAGTTTCCCATTCCATTCTGGTCCTTTTTACTAGAAGGAAAAGGTCTCAGTTCAGTCCATAAATAAAAATAGAGCAAAAGCTAGCCATGTGGACTCAACATCTGAAGGAAGACCAGAATTTTCCTTAAAAATAATCTGAAGTTGAGTGTAATAGTCATGAACACGTTCATCAGATTTTTGTGTGCAAGACTGAATTTTATCCCAATCAACAGGCTTTGGAAAAGCCCTAGGAATTGCTCAATGAAGTCGCCTAGCAATTGCACAACCCTGACTGTATAATAAGCAGGCCAGTCTCCCAGTTGTTATTCTAGGGACCTTTCAGGATTCTCCCAATTAGCAGTTCCCATCCAATGTTGAGCCTGGCCTTTACCGACAAGCATTTGAATTAGGTGATGTAAGTCAGAGAAACCAGGTTGATTAGTTTGAACGACTATGTTAACATTTCTCAGCGAATCTGTGAAGATCTTTGGTTACTTTGGGAAAATCTTTGACTATGGCTTGCAGTTAGGCTTCAGTCCAGAGAGTATAAGAAATTAAGGGCTTAGCCTCTCGATCCTCAGGATGCTTAATTTTAAAGGGACAGGTTCTGAAAAGTTCAGAGGAAGAGGGAGTGGGGAGAATTTCAGAGAAAAGGGGAAGTTGGGTGAGAGAATTAGTATGGCAGTATTGAAGTTGAAAAGGAGGTGTTGGCAGGGTAGAAAGGAAGGAGGAAAATGGCACTGGAGGCAGAGTCTGGACTTGAGGAGCAGGAGAAGAGAGACAAGGTGGCTCTGGAGGCGGAGCCTGAGACAGAGAAGCCTAGGAAGAAGAGCCTGAGGCTTCAGGGACCACTTTATTTTTCTTAAATCGATTGTTTGCCTCAGTTAATCTTAAAATTTTATTTTGCAGAGAGGCAATTTTAGATTCCTGATAACACTGGGAAACTTCAAAATACGAACTGAAATAAGCATTCCACTAAATTCTGGAAAATTTTGAGCTATTGTAGTCCAATTTGGTTTTAAGGAAATTAAGTTTGAGGATTTCAGAAAGTTCACCATAATGGCCATTGATACTTTAGATTGCCTTTGGTCAGGTTGGTCCTTTTAGTTAGAAATGTGCATGAGGAAGGACGTAAAATTGGCAGGAGTCATTGTGTGGGCACACCCTCAAAATATTTAGATAACTGGGATCCCATTTCTCAGAGGTTTTTCTCTAGTCTAAAAGAACAGTTTTCAAATGGTTCAAATAGCTTACAGTTCAAGACAAACAGCCTGCAAGCCTGAATACCAGCCAATTCAAAGGCAACAGCCTTGTCCTGGAGGAGTAGCCAGGCTGAAATCTTTTCCAGCCAGTTTTTGGAAGATAGCCCCTTCCTGAGGAATAGGCTGAAGGCTGAATGGCCACAGTTTCATTTGAAGCAACTTATTCCTGAAGGATGAGCCAAAGTTGGTTGATACAGTTTGACCTCAAGATCAGACCAAAGTGCTAAATGAGTACTCATATACAAAACAAGGCCTTAACCAGAAAGATGAAACCTTAAAATATAGCCCAAGTAAAACCTGGAAATCTTCGAATGAAAGAGGGAGTGAGCTTGGATTGAGGGTAAAGATGTACCTTCAAACTGCAGGGTTGGTGAGAAAAGTAGTGAACGACAGTGGGCTCACTTGTGGGTATTGTCCCTGTTTGCTCATTCGACCCAGAGCTGTCAAGGGTCTTCTCTGGTTCCCATATGGGCCACTAAGATGTTGACCTGAAATTGACTGCTAGACATTTCTCCAGCAAAGATGGGTTTATTCAGGATCAACAAAGAACTGTAATTTGGGTACTGCAACCATGGCTAGCCACATGAAGGTCCCTGCGTGGCAAGGGAAGAACACTTTTATGGACAGGAAAAGGAAGTTGGGAGGGCTAGAGAAAATGAAGAGCCCATGGCTTTTCATTGTTTGAGTCCTTGCCAGGAAAGAAGAGGAGTTGTTCTTATTCCTGTTGGGCTCTGCTATAGTCACGTATGGGAATAGCCCCTTCTGGTCTTTCAAGTCTATTTAATTGAGGTTTCTGTTTATTAATTTTTTGTTTATTTTTTTAAAGATTTTTTTTGATGTGGACCATTTTTAAAGTCTTTATTGAATTTGTTACAATATTACTTCTGTTTTATGGTTTTTTTTTTTTGGCTGTGAGGCATGTGGGATCTTAGCTCCCCGACCAGGGATTGAACATGCACCCCCTGCACCGGAAGGCGAAGTCTTAACCACTGGACCACCAGGGAAGTCCCTGTTTATTAATTTTTTACAGTATACAGTAAATAAAAAGTGCTCAATAAAGGTTATTATTATTATTTATATTGTTAGCCAGAAAGACCAGGTTTTGAATCCTGGCTCTATGATCATTGAGGCTAGGGGGTTTCTTAAACTCTCCACTCTTTTAAACAATAAACGGAGATGATGATAATGATACTTGCCTTGAAGAGATGTTAGGTGTTATTGAAAACTGCTGAGATGAGATGTTTAAAATGGTGCCAGCCTCTTTAATAGCCAGCAACAGCCTTGGAGCAGAGTTTTTATTATAATAGGAAAAATCACTTGAGTGCATCCCTTAGCTGTAAAAATGTAAGGCCAGTAGATATCTCTTATCCCTGGGGTAATATTATCAAGGGATTTTTTTTATGGTCTGACAGAGGTAGCCCCCTCACCATAGCCCTTGGTATATAGAACTGGTCTTGAGTAGGAGTTGGTAATTTTTCTAAGTAGTCAAGGAACCCCTTGGAAGCAAAGGGATAAAGTCCTTGGTCCTTCTCTTTTGAGAGTTAATGTCATTAGACATTGATGTACTGGGCTAACATTTGTTGGAAAGAAAGAACACCAAGGGGCCTAGAGTGGAATTCACCATGGGCATATCTAGCTTGGATTCAGAATCTGGGTCAGGGCTTCATGGGGCCCTGGGACTGTGAGAAGGGGTGGTTCTACAGCACTTGCGTGAGGCAGGACCTTTCTACACCCAGCCAGCTGGGCATTGTTTCATGCTTGGAGATGATGACTGAGTGTATGCATTTGACTTGAAAGGATGGGTGGAGGCTTGACGGTGGCCTGAGCAATGCAAAGACTTCTCCGTGGCAGAGATAATCAGCCATTGGACTGGGTGGGACCAGTGTCTGGTATGACCACGACGTAGCCACCAAGCAGTGGTACTGGTGAGCTAGTAGAAACTTTCTAGTTATTTCTCTCACCTGGCATTTGGAAGTACGACTGACTCTTTAGAACTGAGAAAGGCCCTAGGAGGTTGTACTCTATAGGGATGAAAGAATGGAAAAGGTCTCAAGGAAGGAATTTCAGACTTCATGCTGGTAAGGTCTTTGGGCCTTAAGCAATTTACTAGAAGAATAGAATAAATGAAACAGTATTTGTATTCTAAGCTTGTGAAGCATACATCCTGGTTAATAATAATAGCTCTAATAATAGCTATCATTTGTTGGGCACTTTATGTCTGGCATGGAGACTGATCTTTGTTCACCAAAATTTGTCCTCTCCTTCTTCCCAGACTTGATTAAACTAGCTATCCCAATATCCTTTGAGTCAGATGTGGTCCTATGACTAAATTCTGAAAAGAAACATTGTGTAGCACTTCTGGTCTTAGGCCTCAGGACAATAGTTTTTCCTCCAGTACTCTCCTTCCCTGCTGCTGGTTGGAACCCAGAGTGGTCCAGCTTTGACCAGGTGGATGTTAGCAATGTCCTAGGGGATGACAGAGCAACAAAAAGGAAGGAACCAGGATCCTAAATGACTGTGTGAAGGAGGACTTCCCTGCTACCCTGGACTGTTAGCCCTGTAACTATTCTGTGAGGAAAAATAAGCTTTTTTTTTGTCATCTAAGCTTACGTTTCTCAACCTTTAATGGGCACATGAATCACCTGGAGATCTTGTTAAAATGCAAATCCTGATTCAGTAGGCCTTGAATGGGGGCTTGAGTGGGGCTTGAGATTCTGCATTTCTAACAAATTCCTAAGTGATGTTAATGATGCTGGTTCGGGATCTATAATTTAAGTCTCTTCTCCCAGGAATTCTGATTTAATTGGTTGCAGTGGGGTTCTGGGACAACTACAAAAAGAAAAACCCTACCCAGGTGATTCCAATCTACAGATAGGGTTGAGACCCACTACATGGGAGAACATTTTCTGGGGATGCAGGAATCCTTTCCCGGTGCCCTTCAGCGGAGGAGACAATTCCTTCTAGCTTTTCTAAACAGCCTTGTCATCCTATCTTCTTATTTATTAACCACTTATGGATAATGCTTCTGGTTGCTTGTGTGCACTGCTGGGAGTACTTGTTTTCCTGAACTTCATTTCAGCCAGAAACTTCTTTTTTTGACTTCTTGTTTGACATCTTATTTTGGATGCTGAGCTTTGTCTTTGAACAAAATAATTCAAGATGATGATGTATAGAGAAGCTGATTGTTGGCTCTTCCCAAAATCTGCCTTTAGGGACCACATATTGAACATTTGATCTTCAACACTACAGCACTGGTTTAACTTGAGCTTTCAGCCCTAAGACAGACGGACGCTCACCATTACTGAGATGGATGATGTAATAATTAAACTACTATTTTGTGCAATCAGTTTCACTTGATGGTTTCAAAGCCTTAAGAACATCTGGTGGCAATTTGTAGTTAACACAACATTATTTTGCATTTATTAAGTGTTGATAATGCAATAGGTGTTGTACAGAATACAGTCCCTGCTCAGAGGTCAGGAGAGGGCAAATATGTCCCAAAGAAAGAATGTGAGGCTTATAATTAAGGATTTTTCCTAAAAACCCTATGTTAGTTGAAACTTTATAATTTTGGAAAAAGCTGTCACTTGTATAACTTTTCTGCAGTTTATAAAATGCTTTTACATAGATTAGTTTAATCTTTACTTTAGCCTTGTTGCATTGTGATTTAGTCAGTAGCTTACAGTCACTGGTTTGGGTTCCTGGACCAAAGGAAGGGTGGGGTTACTGTGATTGGCATAGGCCAGTCAGGATCCTGTCCTGGAGCTGGGCTGGGAGTCAGTTTCCCCTGGGCCACGTGGAGGGGGTGGATGAATGAACAAAGTCAGGTCTCTGTTAGGAAATAAGCAGAGGGGAATGGATACTGGTAGCACTCAACATGGTTTAGTGCCAGTATTTGGCGCTGATTTATAGAGGAAGAACCTGAGGGTTATGGAAGTTGAATGACTGCCCAAGATCTCACAGTTAAGTGGTGGCAGAACGGACACTTCTAATTGTAAATCTGTTGTCCACTTTAGCAGTAGAACCAACCCAAGACAACAGTCAAAGCAGAGGTTTGTCTGCAGTACTTCCCTCCCCCCCCTCCTCCCCTCCTCTCTTATCCTCTTTCCCTTACAATTTAGAAAAAAGGACTCACTGGCCTTGTTGTGGGGTCCCAGCCCATTGATAGTGATGCTGTCCGCCAGGAATGCGCGTGGCACTCGGCAGGCCTGACCAGCATTACTTGTAGGGAAACCCCCAAAGATATTGCCCCAACCCGAGCCAGTGTTGTGGGTGGACCAGCCCTTGTGGTTCTTATTGTAATCGCAGGACGCACTTCAGCCAAGCCATCAGGGAACTGTGCTGAACAAGATTTATTACTTGTGAGTCCCAGAGGGTACAGGGCACACCTGATGGCTACACAGCCAAGTGGAGGGGAGAGAGTGAGAGAGAGAATGAGAGAGAGGACCTGGGGCTGTGTGTATGTTAGGGCCCAAGGGCAGGATGTTGAGGGTTTTGTAAGTTCACTATTGGCTAATTTAAAGCATAACAAAGGGAATTAGGGCACAGGAAGGGGGAAGCGAAGTCACTCACGTGGTCAGTTATCTAGGTTACCCAGGGCTTTCTGAAAGAGGGACCTTTATGGGTGAGGGCAGCCTAACTCCTTATCTGATTTTTTGCTGGTAGCGGTGTCAGACAGCTGGCAATGTAATTATTAAATGTGGACGTCTTTGAAATGGATGCCTTGACAATCAAAAGCTTAATGTCAGGCACTTACATTAGAGTAATGAAGATACCGTTTCTGCACTGTCCTGAACCCTAGAACCTTGGCCACACTTATTTTGTTTCTTTGGGCTTCTATTCTTCAAGGAAGGAATTAGAACTGTTGTGGCATTTGCTAAGAACTCTAATTTTCATGAATTTTACAACTCTTTTCTCCCTCTTCCCCTGTTTCCCCTGGAGCCTCTTCTTATCAGTGGTTTCAAACTTTTTTGGTAAATACACACGGTAAGACGTGTATCTTATGTAACGACGCACATACACTGTGAATTAAAAGTATCATTGAACATTACCCTCGGTACAGAATGCGATGCACTCTTCTAGTATAATCTACTGTAGTCTATATCTTATCTCAACCTTCCTAGCTTATTTTATTTTTTAAAATTCTGCAGAAAAAGGACTACATTGATTTCATGACCCTTCCATGGATCTCAACCCTTAGTAAAGCTGTCAGGGTCAACCTTCAACTGACTCTTTGGGCCTTAGCTAGGCAAGTCTTCAGTTCTCCCGATTTCCCCATCCACTACCTGACTCCCAGTAAAATTTCTCAACCTTACATCTCATCTCCTTGGGATCCTGGCTCCTGTTTTCCCCTGTGACAGTCGTCACTTAGATATTCTGACATTTAGCTCAGCTGTGTGCTAACACTCTTTATTCTGCCCAACCCTCTCTGGCCCAAGCGATTATGAAATCGCTTAGATCTAGTGACCTCAGATTTCTGTACAATCAGATTCCCTTCTCTTTCTGCCTCTCCCTCCTGTCTCTCTCCCTTCCTCCCTTCCATCTTTTCTTCTCCTCAGAGTGAGGTGCTCAAGTCTAAGACTTAGTAATGGTTCGTCCCACTTAAATACTAAACCTCTTTACCAAAAATGTTTGACGTTAGCTCTGCCTGTAGAACTGTAGCTCTGCCCAGAATCCCTGCAGAAATGCTGAATTTGTGCATGTTCACCAGCAACTTTCACCCCCAGAAATCAAGTCCAGTCTAGCTCTTCATAAGTACATAAATCATTTTAGGGAAGGTGAAAGTTCACCTGGCCCAATATTTCTCCTCTGTTTTTGGTTTATCTTAATCCCATTTTGCTATTTTTTCACCACGCCCTCAATCTTCTCTGTCTCCAAAAGAAGCATAACTGCCCCTCCTCAACTTTTACAAATTCTGTTAGAGCCACTTTCTTCAATAACTTATTCCATATGTTGCAGACATAAGCTCCATCAGGATCCTCCCTCCCCCCGCCGCTTCCTCATTTTTGTCTGGCATCCCTCAGTGTTTGAATCATTACAAGTAAAAGGAGAAAATACTCTCCAGTCCCATACCAGTGGGGCCTTTCTCCTTGGTGCATTCTGTGTGTTGCATCATTTCAAAGGTTTTGTGGGAGTTTAACCCAGTGAGAAAGAGCTGCTCTGCCTTTACTGTCCTTCTTCTTCCCCTGAAAGCCCCACGTGGCCTGGGTGATGCTGCCCTTCCCTGCTCAGGACACCGTGCTTCCTGGGATAAAGGACAAAAAAGGCCTCCATCTTCCTTGGTGGGGTCCAATAAGAACTCTGAGCAGAGGACACCTCTCCGGTTTTCCAGTCAATTTCCTCTGCAGACACGCTCTCAGATTTTAGCTGTTTTTAACTGCAGCTGAGCATAGGGCTTTTGATTTTTTTTTAAAACAGATTTTTTTCTTTCTGTAAATAACTCCACTTATCTCCATTCTAGTTCTTTTTCTGATCTGTGCCCAGATTTGACTGTTTCGTGAGAAATGTACTCTGTTCTTGGTTCTCTGCTCCCAGACTAATTATTTCCCTTTTCACTGATAATAATTACTTTTACCTTTGTTGACCTGAAATGAATAGACTGCCAGCTATTTCTTCAGCAAAGATGGGTTTATTCAGGATCATCAGAGAATTGCAATTCAGGGTCTGCAACCATGGCGAGCCACATGCAGGTCCCCCCATAGCAAGGGAAGGAAAACGCTTTTATAGAGGGGAAAAGGAGGCTGGGAGGGCTAGAGAAAATGAAGAGTCCATGGCTTTTCATTGGCTGAGTCCTTGCCAGGAAAGACGAGAAGTCTTCTTCTTGTTGGGCTCTGCTATCATTACAGGGTGTGGGAGCTCCCCCTTCTGGTCTTCCAACTCTATTTAATTGAGGTTTCTGTTTTATTAACATTTTTATACCTTTCAGGTGGATATAGCTTTTCTTTATGATGAGATCCTTTCTGTGCACCCACAAGCTTTATCACCTTTTACCTTTTTCCACATCTTTCTGAAACCGGAGAGGGGGCCTTGCCTGCTTTGCCCTGGGGTCAGGGCCCCACAGGTGCTAAGACCTGTGAACAGTTCACAGGAGGGAGGGCTGTGGGTAGGGAGTTGCACGTCATTGTTGTTGATTTGTAAGTTTGACCTTTCTTGCAAAGGTCAGCTGCCAGGAAGCTGCTTTAGAGTGTTTGCCATGTCTCACAGGCATGGCACCCTGTGGATGTGGTGGCTGTGCCAGTGGCCATGAAAGGGAAAGTGATGCATGCTGAGTATTTTTTTGCAGTACCAATTTCTTCCTTTTCCCCCCCTTTCCCGTCTTTTAAAGATGTCATTGGGTTTGCTCCACAGCTCCAATTAACCACCTCTTTGTAAACACTGGCCTTATGTGCACTGACACCTATCATTGGAGGCACTTCTAAGCCAAGGGGGACTTGATAGATTCCTTTGTCTCTCATTTGACCCCGTAGTGCATTATTTAAGGGGTTTCTTTGTCTGGCCCCATAATATAGTATTCAAGTAAATAAACTCCGATGCCATACTGCCTGGATAAAATATTACAGCTGAGCTACCTATTCACTGTGGATCTTGGGGAAATTACTTAATCTTTCTGTGCCTCAGTTTCCTCATCTGTAATATGGAGCCGATAATGCTACTCTCCTGAGAATGAAATGAGTTAATGTATGGAAGTGCTTAAGAAGAGTGCCTGACACATTGTAAGCACCCAGAATATATTGGCTTTTATTATTTGGCACTTCCATATTCTGACTCCATTCTCCAAACCCCCCACCCTTGGACCACTTCTATGAATGGACAGTTAGGAGACATTGGTCCTTGGAACTGTATTCTTTTTTTAAATCTCTGGTTTTATTTTGCCAACTTCTGAGATCCTAGATCTATGCATAGAATGGACATAGGATTTTTGCATTTGGAGCTCCTCTGATGGACACAGTGACTCCCAGCATGGAGAACAAAAGAGGCACCCCTGTCTGCGCCTCTCCTGGGAAAACAGCTGTATCACTTCCCCGAGTGCTTTGAGGGAATCAGTAGGAACCAGCTCCATCCAGTTGTCCCTTCCTTTTTTTTTTTTAATAAATTTATTTACTTATTGTTGGCTGTGTTGGGTCTTTGTTGCTGCGCACAGGCTTTCTCTAGCTGTGTCGAGCGGGGGCTACTTTGTTGCGGTGCACGGGCTTCTCATTGCAGTGGCTTCTCTTGTTGCAGAGCACGGGCTCTAGGCACGTGGGCTTCAGTAGCTGTGGCATGTGGGCTCAGTAGTTGTGGCTCACAGGCCCTAGAATACAGGCTCAGTAGTGGCGCACGGGCTTAGTTGCTCCGCCGCATGTGGGTTCTTCCCGGACCAGGGTTCGAACCCATGTCCCCTGCGTTGGCAGGCGGATTCTTAACCACTGTGCCACCAGGGAAGTCCGAGTTGTTCCTTCCTAATTGCCCGTATTACCTGCTCTGATTTAGCTATCACTTTGGTATTTATTAATTATGCTGTGGCTGGCCTTTAAGGTATGTCTTTTCTTTATGCAACTTAGCCAAAATCACATTTTGGGGCAACACTAATTGTAGTAATACTGGCAGGTGCTATTACTTGGCTTTCTAAGCTCTTTCCGTACCTAATTTTTAGCTCATATTGGTAATTTTATGAAATGGGGTAATCACTTTCTAACTCTTGTTATCTTTCCCTGGGTGAACTTTCATTTTAATTTTTTTGGCAAGTGACCTACAGATAAAGGCTGGGATTATAGCAAAACATATTTAAACACTTTGACTGAATTGAACACAAAGTTAACTGAATCTTTTACTAAGTTGGCAAGTTAATTGAATGACTGATTAATTAACTGTTTCCTTCAGTCAACTTTCTTGAATAGTGGGTCTGTTATCATATAGGTAGAGCCTGCAACAGTTTCACTTCCCTAACCTTATGCAAACACAAGTATTATTTTGCTGTGGTTCTTTGTCAAGCAGTACTTGCTCTTAAAACCCTGCTACTGGGGATATTTTCAGGTAACATTACATGGATTGTCTTTGCAAATCTTCTTATTCCATGTGTGAATCAGTTCAGCAGAATAACAGATTTGTCTGAACTCCCAGATTGTTTCTCTGCCTTGAATCACTTGCCAAGTGGTTTTGACCTTGAAGGGCAAAACTTAGCATTGGTTTGTGTCCTTTCTTTATCACCAAGCAGACCAATGACCAATTCCGTAGGGCCTTGGGGGGCAAGAGACATCTCAGAGGCTGGTTTATTTCTCAGCTTGGGTCTGTTAGTGTGGCAGTCCTTGGGGGTAACTCATTTCTTATAGTTACAGGGTCTGCCTCCTAGATTTATAGGCCTCAACATTTATTTTATTAATTTCCAGGCAGTAATAATGACTACTGCATAACTCTTACAGCGTGCAGGCACAGCTCTAAGTACTTTAGATATATTACTCCATTTAATGCTTTCAACAGCCCTATGAGGTAAGCTCTATTATCACACCCACTTTACAGATGAGGAAACAAAAAGTGCTTCAGAGAGATGAGGTCCTTGCCTGAGGTCCCATAGCAAGTGAGCGGTAATATCCAAGGTCCCAGAGCTGGTGACGGTAGAGGATTTAAACCTGGTTCTGGAGTCATAACTCTTATAGTCTACTGAGGATGGACTTTAACTTTTGCTGAAAACAGAATGGAAATTGCTTTATTTACAACAAGAGATATAATAACCATGATAATAAACATTGATTATTTTCTCTGGTCACCCCTTCTCACTTAAGTGAGCAAATCCACTTAAAAGTCCAAATCATGATCAACTGTTGTTAGATGAGCATAAAACCAGCACAAAGCAATTTAAAAAATTAATCAGATTGTGTGGGTAGGGAACCAGGGAGCATTGTTGGTCCCTCTGGGCTCCAGGTTACGCGGCCTCAGCCATTTTTTCGGAGATACGTTAAGTGTTTGGAGCCGAGAGGTGATGCCTAAATCTTGCTCCATGATGTCTTAGGTCAGTGCCAAGAGTCTGGGGCACAGTTACCAGCTCCACCATGGGAAATAAGCAGAGAAGGAGCCAAGATGAGATGCCAAGAGAACCGAGAACCATGTGTGATGTGAGAAGGCTCCAAGCAGGCTATGGGGAGGCATTCTGGAAGAATTTCCTGAGCTAGAGTCGAGTGTTTGCCATGGCTTCTTATGTGTGCCTCTGGTGTGGGCATCCTGGGAAGAGTTAAAAGAGCCGCCAAAGAGGAGGCTTGATTTCTAGGACTCTAGGAAGCCGCATGGATAACCCTTTCTCCTTCTAGGGATGTGCTTAGAACTCTGACAGTGACAAGAATCAGACTGCCTTCCATCTTGGGTGGATCAGAGTCACAATAACATTCTTTACTCTCAAATTACTTTAAAAAATCTTTTTATTTTGAAATAATTACAGATCTGTAGGAAGTTGTAAAAATAGTGCAGAGAGGTCCTTCACCCAGTTTCCCCTAGTGGTACTGTTACCTAACTAGAGTACAGTATCAAACCAGGAAATTGACATTGGTACAATCCATTAGAACTTTTTCAGATTTCACCAGTTTTACATGCACTTACTTGTGTGTGTGTGTGTGTGTGTGAGAGAGAGAGAGAATAGTTCTATGTAGTTTTTTCACATGTGTAGATTTGTGTATTATAACACCACCATAATCAAGATACAGAACTCTTCCATCACCACAAAGATCCTTGAATTCCTTTTAAAGAAGAAAAATCTAGTCCTGAAAGCACTATTAGCTCACTTTGCTACAATACAGTTGAGCAGGTTAGAGTTTTCTTTATATCCTTTATATTTCATTGATATTTTTGTGTGAATACATCCTATTCACCTCTAAGGACCTAACAACACTTGGATCTTTTTGACTGGATTGGGAAGTTATGTTGCTTCCATTTCCAACATACCCTTTGGTAAGCCACCTAAGGAGGTGGGAGATTGGTCTGTCTTGTTTACCACAGTCTATCTAGCACCTAGAACAGGGCCTAGCACACAGAAGGCACCCAATAAACATTTCTGAAATGAATTAACTCATTCTATCTTGATTCTTACTACTAATGCTGTCAGCGAGGGGGCCTCTGACAACCCCATACAGTTTTTTAAAAAAAATTTTTATTGGAGTATAGTTGCTTTACAATGTTGTGTTAGTTTCTGCTGTATAACAAAGTGAATCAGCTATATGTATACATATATCCCCTCTTTTTTGGATTTCCTTCCCATTTAGGTCACCACAGAGCATTGAGTAGAGTTCCCTGTGCTAGACAGCATGTTCTCATTAGTTGTCTATCTTACACATAGTATCAGTAGTGTATATATATCAATCCCAATCTCCCAGTTCATCCCACCCCACCCCCATTTCCCCCTTGGTATCCATATGTTTGTTCTCTACGTCTGTGTCTCTATTTCTGCTTTGTAAATAAGATTGTCTATACCAATTTTTTCAGATTCCACATACATGTGTTAATATACTGTATTTGTTTTCCTCTCTCTGACTTACTTCACTCTGTATGATGCTCTCTAGGTCCATCCACGTCTCTACAAATGACCCAATTTCATTCTTTTTTATGGCTGAGTAATATTCCACTGTATATATGTACCACAGCTTCTTTATCCATTCATCTGTTGATGGACATTTAGGTGGTTTCCATGTCCTGGCTATTGTAAATAGTTCTGCAATGAACATTGGGGTGCATGTGTCCTTTTGAATTATGGTTTTCTCTGGGTGTATGCCCAGTAGTGGGATTGCTGGGTCATATGGTAGTTCTATTTTTAGTTTTTTAAGGAACCTCCATACTGTTCTCCATAGTGGCTGTACCAATTTGCATTCCCACCAAGAGGGTTCCTTTTTCTGCACACCCTCTCCAGCATTTACTGTCTGTAGATTTTGTGATAATGGCCATTCTGACCCGTGTGAGGTGATACCTCATTGTAGTTTTGATTTGCATTTCTCTCATAATTAGTGATGTTGAGCATCTTTTCATGTGTTTGTTGGCCATCTGTATGTCTTCTTTGGAAAAATGTCTGTTTAGGTCATCTGCCCATTTTTTGACTGGGTTCTTTGTTTTTTTGATATTGAGCTGCATGAGCTGTTTGTATATTTTGGAGATTAATCCTTTGTCATTTGCTTTGTTTGCAAATACTCTCTCCCATTCTGAGGGTTGTCTTTTCATCTTGTTTATTGTTTCCTTTTCTGTGCAAAAGCTTTTAAGTTTAATTAGGTCCCATTTGTTTATTTTGTTTTTATTCTCATGACTCTAGGATGTGGGTCAAAAAAGATTGTGTTGTTTTATAGTGTCTGGCCTTACCTTTAGGTCTTTAATCCATTTTGAGTTTATTTTTGTGTATGGTGTTAGGGAGTGTTCTAATTTCATTCTTTTACATGTAGCTGTCCAGTTTTCCCAGCACCACTTATTGAAGAGGCTGTCTTGTCTCCATTGCATATTCTTGCCTCCTTTGTTATAGATTAGTTGACCATAGGTGCATGGGTTTATCTCTGGGCTTTCTATCCTGTTCCATTGATCTATATTTCTGTTTTAGTGCCACTACCATACTGTCTTGATTACCATAGCCCTGTAGTATAATCTGAAGTCAGGGAGCCTGATTCCTTCAGGTCCATTTTTTTTTCTCTCAATATTGGTTTTGCTATTTGAGGTCTTTTGTGTTTCCATACAAATTGTAAAATTTTTTGTTCTAGTTCTGTTGTAGTTCTGAAAAATACCATTGCTAATTTGACAGGGATTGCATTGAATCTGTAGGTTGCTTTGGGTAGTGTAGTCATTTTCACAATATTCATTCTTCCAATCCAAGAATGTGGTATATCTCTCCATCTGTTTGTGTCATCTTTGATTTCTTTTATCAGTATCTTATAGTTTTCTGTGTACAGGTCTTTTGCCTCCTTAGGTAGGTTTATTCCTAGGTATATTATTCCTTTCGGTGCAATGGTAAATGGGATTGTTTCCTTACTTTCTCTTCCTGATCTTTTGTTGTTAGTGTATAGGAATGCAAGAGATTTTCTGTGTATTAATTTTGTATCCTGCGACTTTACTAAATTCATTGATTAGCTCTAGTAGTTTTCTGGTAGCATCTTTAGGGTTCTCTATGTATAGTATCATGTCATCTGCAAACAGTGACAGTTTTACTTCTTCTCTGCCAATTTGGATTCCTTTTATTTCTTTTTCATTGCCATGGCTAGGACTTCCAAAACTATGTTGAATAATAGTGGCAAGAGTGGACACCCTTGCCTTGTTCCTGATCTTAGAGGAAATGCTTTCAGTTTTTCACCATTGAGAATAATGTTTGCTGTGGGTTTGTCATATATGGCCTTTATTAGGTTGAGGTAGGTTCCCTCTATGACCACTTTCTGGAGAGATTTTATCATAAATGGGTGTTGAATTTTGTTGAAAGCTTTTTCTGCATCTATTGAGATGATCATATGGTTTTTATTCTTCAATTTGTTAATATGGTGTATCACATTGATTGATTTGCATATATTGAAGAATCCTTGCATCCCTGGGATAAATTCCACTTGATCATGGTGTATGATCCTTTTAATGTGTTGTTAGATTTGGTTTGCTAGTATTTTGCTGAGGATTTTCATGTCTATATTCATCAGTGATATTGGCCTGTAATTTTCTTTTTTTGTGATATCTTTGGCTTTGGTATCAGGGTGATGGTGACCTCATAGAATGAGTTTGGGAGTGTTCCTCCCTCTGCAATTTTTTGGAAGAGTTGAGAAGGATAGGTGTTAACTCTTCTCTAAATGTTTGTTAGAATTCGCCTGTGAAACCATCTAGTACTGGACTTTTGTTTGTTGGAAGATTTTTTTTTTTTTAATAAATTTATTTATTTATTTATGGCTGCACTGGGTCTTCGTTGTTGGGTCTTAGTTGCTGCACGTGGGCTTTCTGTAGTTGCAGTGAGCAGGGGCTACTCTTTGTTGCAATGCATGGCCTTTTCACTGCGGTGGCTTCTCTTGTTGCAGAGCTTGGGCTCTAGGAGTATGGCTTCAGAAGTTGTGGCACGCGGGCTCAGTAGTTGTGGCTCAAGGGCTCTAGAGCACAGGCTCAGCAGTTGTGGCGCACGGGCTTAGTTGCTCCGCGGCATTTGGGATCTTCCCGGACCAGGGCTCAAACCCATGTCCCCTGCATTGGCAGGTGGATTCTTAACCACCGTGTCACAAGGGAAGTCCTGTTGGAAGATTTTTAATCACAGTTTTAATTACCTGTGATTAGTCTGTTCATATTTTCTATTTCTTCCTAGTTCAGTATTACGAGGCTGTACCTTTCTAAGAATTTGTCCATTTCTTCCAGGTTGTCCATTTAAAATTTTTTTTACAATAACCTTTACATTTTTTAAAAAAAGTCTTCATTTTCCTATCTTTGCTTTTTTCTTTTTAACATCTTTATTGGAGTATAATTGCCTTACAATGGTGTTAGTTTCTGCTGTATAACAAAGTGAATCAGCTATACATATACATGTATCCCCATATCTCCTCCCTCTTGCATCTCCCTCCCGCCCTCCCTATCCCATCCCTCTAGGTGGACACAAAGCACTGAGCTGATCTCCCTGTGGTATGCGGCTGCTTCCCACTAGTTATCTATTTTACCTTTAGTAGTGTATATATGTCCATGCCACTCTCTCACTTCATCCCAGCTTACCCTTACCCCTCCCCATGTCCTCAAGTCCATTCTCTATGTCTGTGTCTTTATTCCTGTCCTGCCCCTAGGTTCTTCAGAACCATTTTTTTTTTTTTTAGATTCCATATATATGTGTTAGCATACGGTATTTGTTTTTCTCTTTCTGACTTACTTCGCTCTGTATGACAGTCTCTAGGTCCATCCACCTCACTACAAACAACTCAGTTTCATTCCTTTTTATGGCTGAGTAATATTCCATTGTATATATGTGCCACATCTTCTTTATCCATTCGTCTGTTGATGGACACTTAGGTTGCTTCCATGTCCTGGCTATTGTAAATAGAGCTGCAATGAACATTTTGGTACATGACTCTTTTTGAATTATGGTTTTCTCAGGGTATATGCCCAGTAATGGGATTGCTGGGTCATATGGTAGTTCTATTTTTAGTTTTTTGAGGAACCTCAATACTGTTTTCCATAGTGGCTGTATCAATTTACATTCCCACCAACAATGCAAGAGGGTTCCCCTTTCTCCACACCCTCTCCAGCATTTATTGTTTGTAGATGTTTTGATGATGGCCATTCTGACCGGTGTGAGGTGATACCTCATTGTAGTTTTGATTTGCATGTCTCTAATGATTAGTGATGTTGAGCATCCTTTCATGTGTTTGTTGGTAATCTGTATATCTTCTTTGGAGAAACGTCTCTTTAGGTCTGCTGCCCAGGTTGTCCATTTTATTGGCATATATTTGCTTGTAGTAGTCTTTTATGATCCTTTGTATTTCTGTGGTGTCTGTTGTAACTTCTCCGTTTTCATTTCTAATTTTATTGATTTAAGTCCTTCTCCCTTTTTTTCTTGATGAGCCTGGCTAGAGGTTTATCAATTTTGTTTATCTTCTCAAAGAACCAGCTTTTAGTTTTATTGGTCTTTGCTATTTTCTTTGTTTCTATTTCATTTATTTCTGCTCTGATCTTTATGATTTCTTTCCTTCTACTAACTTTGAGTTTTGTTTGTTCTTCTTCTCTAGTTGCTTTAGGTGTAAGGTTAGGTTGTTTATTTGAGATTTTTCTTATTTCTTGAGGTAGGATGGTATTGCTATGAACTTCCCTCTTAGAACTGCTTTTGCTTCATCCCATAGGTTTTGGGTCATCATGTTTTTGTTGTCATTTGTTTCTAGGTATTTTTTGATTTCCTTTTTGATTTCTTCAGTCATCTCTTGGTTATTTAGTAGCATATTGCTTAGCCTCCATATGTTTGTGTTTTTTACAGTTTTTTCCTGTAACTGATTTCTAATCTCATAGTGTTGTGTTTGGAAAAAATGCTTGATATGATTTCAATGTTCTTATTACTAAGCTTGATTTGTGACCCAAGATGTGATCTATCCTGCAGAATATTCCGTCAGCACTTGGGAAGAAAGTGTATTATGCTCCTTTCGGATGGAATGTCCTATAAATATCACTTAAGTCTATCTGGTCTAATGCGTCATTTAAGGCTTGTGTTTCCTTATTAATTTTCTGTCTGGAGGATCTATCCATTGGTGTAAGCGGAGTGTTAAAGTCTCCTGCTATTATTGTGTTACTGTCGATTTCCCCTTTTATGGCTGTTAGCATTTGCCTTATGTATTGAGGTGCTCCTATGTTGGGTGCATAAATATTTACAGTTGTTATATCTTCTTCTTGGATTGGTCCCTTGATCATTATGTAGTGTCCTGCCTTGTCTCTTGTGACAGTCTTTATTTTAAAGTCTATTTTGTCTGATATGAGTATTGCTACTCCAGCTTCCTTTTGATTTCCATTTGCATGGAATATCTTTTTCCATCCCCTCACTTTCAGTCTGTATGTGTCCCTAGGTCTGAAGTCGGTCTCTTGTAGACAATATATATATATATGGGTTTTGTTTTTGTATCCATTCAGCCAGTCTGTGTCTTTTGGTTGGAGCATTTAATCCATTTACATTTAAGATAATTATTGATATGTATGTTCCTATTACCATTTTCTTAATTGTTTTGGCTTTGTGTTTGTTTGTAGGTTTTTTCCTTCTCTTGTATTTCCTGCCTAGAGAAGTTCTTTTAGCATTTGTTGCAAAGCTGGTCTGGTGGTGCTGAATTCTCTTAGCCTTTGCTTGTCTGTAAAGCCTTTGATTTCTCCATCAAACCTGAATGAGAGCCTTCCTGGGTAGATTAATCTTGGATGTAGGTTTTTCTGCCACTGCCTTCTGGCCTGCAGAATTTCTGCTGAAAGATCAGCTGATAACCTTATTGGGATTCCCTTGTATCTTATTTGTTGCTTTTCTCTTGCTGCTTTTAATATTTTTTCTTTGTATTTAATTTTTAATAGTTTGAGTTATGTATGTCTTGGCATGTTTCTCCTTGCGTTTATCCTGTATGGGACTCTCTGTGCTTCCTGGACTTGATTGACTATTTCCTTTCCCATGTTAGGGAAGTTTTCGACTATAATCTCTTCAAGTGTTTTCTCAGACCCTTTCTCTTCTTCTTCTGGGACCCCTATAATTCGAATGTTGGTGTGTTTAATGTTGTCCCAGAAGTCTCTGAGACTGTCCTCAATTCTTTTCATTCTTTATTCTTTATTCTGCTCTGTGGCAGTTATTTCCACCATTCTATCTTCCAACTCACTTATCCGTTCTTCTGCCTCAGTTATTCTGCTATTGATTCCTTCTAGTGTATTTTTAATTTCCGTTATTGTGTTGTTCATCACTGTTTATTTGTTCTTTAGTTCTTCCAGGTCCTTGTTAAACATTTCTTGTATTTTCTCCATTCTGTTTCTGGGATTTTGGATCATCTTTACTATCATTACTCTGACCTTTTTTGGTAGATTGCCTATTTCCTCTTCATTTATTTGGGCTTGTGGGTTTTTACCTTACTGCTTTGTCTGCAACATATTTCTCTGTCTTCTCATTTTGTCTGACTTACTGTGGTCTCCTTTTTGAGGTCTCCTTTCCACAGGCTGCAGGGTTGTAGTTCCTCTTGCTTCTGGTGTCTGCCCCCAGTGGGTGAGGTTGGTCCAATGGCTTGTTTAGGCTTTCTGGTGGGAGGGACTGGTGCCTTAGTTCTGGTGGGTGGAGCTGGATCTTTTCCCTCTGATGGGAAGGGCCATGTCAGGTGGTGTGTTTTGGGGTGTCTGTGGGCTTAGTACGACTTCAGGCAGTCTGTCTGCTGATGGGTGGGTTTGTGTTCCTGTCTTGCTTGTTGTTTGGCATGGGGCATTCAGCAATGGAGCCTGCAGGCAGTGGGGTGGAGCCGGGTCTTGGCGTTGAGATAGAGACCTCTGGGAGAACTCTCTCCAATTAATATTTCCTGGGTCTGGGAATTTTCTGGCTTTCCAGCGTCCTGGACTCAGCCCTCCCACCCCAGAGGCTCAGGCCTGATCCCCGGCCTGGGAACCAAGACCCTGCAAGCTACACAGCTCAGCAAAGAAAGGAAAAAGAAAAGGAAAGAAAAAAAAAGGGTGGGAAGAAAACAAATGAAAATAAACAGACAAACAAAACCCGAGACAAATAGCAAAGACAAAAACAAGCAAACAGCAATGGCAACAATTAAAAACAAACAACAAACAAATGAGCAGAGAAACAAAACCCCAGACAAATGGTAAAGCAAAATCAAACAAAAACAAAACAAAACCAAACCCCCAAAGAAGCACACACATACAAAATAAGGAAGAAAAACAAAAACAGAGAAAACAAAAAACAATAGTAAAACCAGACAAACAAAAGAATCCCAAAACAAAATTGAACAACTAAAAACAGAACTAAGAAAAATAAAAAATAAAAGTAGAATGCAAACTGAAGGAAAAAGCAAAGAAAACAAAACAAACACACAAAAATGAAAAAAAAGACAAAAAAGATAAGAACAAATAAAAAGGAAAAAAGATAAAAACAAAATAGAACAAAGGAAAGAAAATAAACAAGGAAAAAACACAGAACAACAAAAAGTAACATACAAATAGAAATATAAAAAAATATATAAACTAAATAAAAATAAAAACAAATTATAATAAAATAACAACAACATAACATAACAAAACATAAAAAAATAGTAATAATTATATTTTCCTGGGGTGTCAGCTGACAGTGTCCTTGGCCTCACTGTGAGTCACAGCCACCTCTGCCTCCCCAGGAGGCCCTCCTGGGGCCTCTGGGTAGGTCTCTGGGTAGGTCTCTCGTCCCTCTGTGTGCACTGTGGGGGCAGCTCAGACTCTGACCTGGCCCAACTCCTGTGTGTACTAGTTCCCAAAGTCCACAGCTGCTGGAGCTAGACCTGTTTCAGTTGTGGGAACACTCATTGTCCATTCAGATATTCCAGAGATGCAGGGTTTAACAAGCCAATCACAGGGTTTAATCTGCGGTTTGTGCAGCTGCACGGAAAGATTTTTCTTCCTCTTCCTTAGTCGCCCCACACCTGGGGCTCAGCTGTGGTTTTAGCCCCACCTCTGTGTGTGGACCACCTACAGGAATCTGCTCCCAAGGCTGCCATGGAGCACTCGGGTCTGTCCTGGTGAGGATAGGGTGTGGCGGTGGCATGATTTCCTGTGTCACGGGGGCCCCAACGGTGACAGGTGCGTGGGAAAGCTGGCAGCCATGGACACGAGAGATCTGGCTCTAGTCGGAGCCTTTTCTAGTGCCTGGTGGCCAGCATGAGAAGGCCAGCCCTGGTGCGGGCTTTTCCTAGTGCCTGGTGGCCAGTGTGAGAAGGCCAGCCCTGGCGTGGGCTTTTCCTAGTTCCTGGTGGCAGGCGTGAGAAGGCCAACCCTGATGGGGGCTTTTCCTAGTGCCTGGTGGGGCAGGGCCCTGGTGCCTGGGGAGAGAGAGGCTGCAATGGCGGTGTCACCCCCTGCATGTCACTCAACAGTGGCGCCTTGCTTTTATGCCAGTCTGGGTTTCCTCCTCAAGCATTCCTGGTTGCGGACTTCCTCCCTCCCATCCCCTCAGGCTGTCTACTCACAGCCAACAGCAGTCCTCCCCCCCAGGTTTGCTCACCAATCCCCATGTTCCAACTCTCAGCCCCTGTGTGCACTGGCGGACACATGTCCCAGGCTGGGGCATGCAGGGCTGTGGCTCGGACTGTCTGTGTAGGTCTCACTCTGTCCTCTCTGTCACAGACAGGCCATTTCACCCTCCTCTGACAGCCTCAGATGCTCCCCTTCTATCCCAACTGATTTCCCCATTGGTGAGGAGGCTTCCCTGGATGTGGGAACCTCTCCTCTGCTTCAGCTCCCCCCAGCAGGGGCGCAGATCCTGTCCCGCTTCCTCTCCTCTTCTTTTACCCTTCTTTTTTTCATCCTACCCGGTTATGCGGGGATCTTTCTTGTCCTTTCCAGTGCCCAAGGTCTTCTGCTAGTGTTCAGCTGGTGTTCTGTGAGAATTCTTCCATCTGTCTATGTATTCTTGATGCATTTGTGGAGAGAGATGAACTCCACGTCCCCCTACTCCTCCGCCATCTTGGTTTCCCCCATACAGTTCTGAATCAGCTCCTCAAATGACCTTAATTTTGGGTCTGATTCAATCCTAGAACTTGTTTTAATGGATTATTTTCATCAGTGGACTACCATGCCCTTTTAACAAAGTTAAAGTTTTTTTAACAAAGTTAAAAAAATTAAAACAATTTTTTAAAACAAAATCGCAGTTAAAAATTGTTTAGCTTCAAGTAAACGTGTCTGACAAATGTATATGGGTAGTGCTCATGCCTGCCCCCTGCCTCCTTATCTGCCTGCTAGCTTGTTTCTTCTTACAGCTCTTCATTTCATTGGGCTAAAACATCTTCCAATCAAATGACATTCATGTCAACCAACGGCCCCCCCCCCAGTGTAAGTTCTCATGAAAATCTCCTTAGCAGAGAGGTGTAGTAAATTACATTTTTTTCGAGTCCCAACTGTTTGAGTTTCTTTACACCTGCAGCATTGCTCTTGTTAAGGTGATGCACATCCAATCACTGGCCACATGGATCAGAGCTTGTTTTCATGACCAGACTAGGGTTATCCCATAGCTATTGAGTGTCCCAGTTAGAGGGACTGCTAGGTGCAGAGGGAAATCTGCAGGTGAAAGGTGATAGGAGTGGTGAGGGGTGGAAGGCCAGGATGGAAAATCACTAAGAAGCTCACTAGGAGATCTTCTTTGACTACTGAGTTAGATACCTGACTCCTCTCTCTGATACTGAAAATCCAGGCAATCTGTTCCTGTGCCAACAAAGTGCAGGCCTCAGGTAGACACTGGTTAAACTGCTATTTGAACTAGCTTTCCTTTCAAGTATTCTCAGTTTGGGCAGAGGCATTACCTTTTTCTTGTTCTGATAGTTGATACCTGGTTGAAATTCTCTGTGTTTAGTATATTAATTGCCATTGGTTCTTCCTCTGACACAGCCTTCATCTAATGTCTGGATTCTTAAAACTAAATGTCTAAATGCTATCCTGACTTCAGAAACCACCTCTCCCTGCTTACACCCCTCTCCATGCTGCCCATTATTTTTATTTTATTTTATTTTATTTATTTTTTAAAAATATTTATTTATTTATTTATTTTTGGCTGTGTTGGGTCTTCGTTTCTGTGCGAGGGCTCTCTCCAGCTGCGGCAAGCGGGGGCCACTCTTCATCGCGGTGCGCGGGTCTCCCACCGTCGCGGCCTCTCCCATTGTGGAGCACAGGCTCCAGACGCGCAGGCTCAGTAATTGTGGCTCACGGGCCCAGCCGCTCCGCGGCATGTGGGATCTTCCCAGACCAGGGCTCGAACCCGTGTCCCCTGCACTGGCAGGCAGACTCTCAACCACTGCGCCACCAGGGAAGCCCTATTTTTATTTATTTTAAAAAATTATTATAATATTTTGGCTGCATTGGGTCTTAGTTGCGGCACGTGGGATCTTCGTTGAGGCACTGGGATCTTTGTTGCGGTATGTGGGCTTCTCTCTAGTTGTGTGGGCTCCAGAGCGTGTAGGCCCTGTAGTGTGTGGCATGCAGTCTCTCTCGTTGAGGCACACGAGCTCAGTAGTTGTGGTGCGTGGGCTTAGTTACCCCGTGGCATGTGATATCTTAGTTCCCCGATCAGGTATCGAACCCACGTCCCCTGCATTGGAAGGAGGATTCTTTACCACTGGACCACCAGGGAGACAAGAATGAGAGAAAGCAGCTGGGATTAACTGGGGAGAGAGAGTGCCCTGAGGACTTGCCTTGGTGGGACAGCGGGAGGGTGAACTATGAGAAGGAGTTAATGCTTCGTCATGAACAGACTCACCGCCTGCATCAGTGCATCCTAGGTGAAGACAGGCAGGGCTACGAGGATGAAATTCCAAGGAGGATGCTGCCTTCTCCCCAGGCAGTGGAAGAATCTGCGAATGGAAGGACTGCAGAGCTGGAACTGCAGGAGAGGTAAGAAGACCTTCCAATCCCTGTGGTTGGGCTCATAGGTGAAGTAAGGGGCCAGGGTTCAGAACCCTGAAGCTGAAGGGAAGAAACCAGGGTCTTGCAGGACAGGGATGAGGGTTGGGAAGCGATGTGTGGGAGGACTAGAAAGTGAGCTAGTTTGGGGTTTGCTCTTCGGGGCCAACAAGAGGGAAATGCCTAGGCCCAGATTTCAGGACCCTTGATGCAGCAGACAAACCCACCAGCCCAAACTCTGGCCCTTCTGAGGATTATCTGGTGCCAGAGCTGCTCCAAGGTCCCAGGCAGAGCCAGGGCTGGAACTCTTGCTGTTTTCCTAGGGTCGGTGGTGGGAGGGCAGGGGCGGAGGCAACGGCCGTGAACCCTGCCCCTCCACTTGCTGCCCTTCCCCCACCCCCGGCATTTTTAAAGTTCCAAACCTATTTCTGGGCTCCCCATCTTGGACCAGAAACGTACCTCAGCCGTAAGCACATTGTGAGTCTTTAGTTCTCTGATAAGAACTTGAGGTTTGTGTAATGAAGATAGAAGTAGCTGTGTTTGAAGTGGTTGCCATGATATGGGAATAGATGGGGAAAGGCCTCTTGTCACAAGGCAAGGGGCTGCCAGAAAGTGAAGACTAGTCTCTTGGAATGTGTGAGGTGCAAGGAGAAAAGCTGCTGTTCTATCCTGGGAGCTTGGTGCCCCAGGAGAATGGGTGAGAATTAAACCTTCTTCCTGCCTTTTAATCTTTTTTATTTTCTATGTTACTGCATTGGTCTGTTTCCACTTTCCTTCTTCCTTGTCCTTTCCTTCCTCCCCTTCCATCCTTCCTTCCTTCCTTTTGATGAAGGAGAAGGGAGATCTGCCTAATAATCTGACATAATGAAATCTGCCATGCTGTTTAAGAAAATGTGACCTAAATAATTAAAAAGAATATATCATAATGTTAAATTAGTAAAATGGAATTGTTATGGAAACAACATGTGCTGGGATTGGTTAATGTGAACAAGCCCTATTTCAGCTTTGAGGAAAAGCCACAGCTTGCTGTGGGTGGGGGATAAACACAGCATGTAGTACATCATATATGCCCATGCAGTGAAGTGAGCCAGATGGGCAGGCTCTCAGAAAAGATGAAATGAATTAGAGGCCAGAGCTTGAAAAGGTAAAAGGGACCTTCTGATTGTCTTCAAGTAGTTGAAGATGATCAGATCTCAAGAAGAGTGTTTCAGGGAATTTAAGAAGGCACAGGAAAACCAGTATTTTAAGGGCATTTCTTGGCTGGTGGGCTTGGCTAGTAGATTACATTTATGGCTTAGTAGCTAGGAAATAAAGTACCAAATTCTTTATATCCATTGAAATTTCCGTAATTTTCTCAGAAAATCTAGAAGCTGAATTTTATGAATGGTACCCTGAGTCAGTACCCTGGAGTGAGATAGGCTAGGTTCAAACTCAGTTACTAGGGTGCTTGATCCCAGGGTAAGTTATTTCTCTGAACTTCAGTTTTCTCATCTTTGAAATGGGGATTATTATGGGAATTAAATGAGGTAATAATATATATGATTGTGGTTTGTAAGGTGCTATTCAATACTAGTTGTTATTCTTCCCAAGTCCTATCTCCTAGAATAGAAGGTTTAGTGCAACACCCTGCAGGGTCACACGTGTTTGCTTTTTACCTCCACTCAGAGGCTTACATGCAGTGTATTCCAGTATCCTTACCCAAGTGCCATGGAACCTCTGGGACCTGAGCCTATGTTTCTCCCCCTTCTGTATTAATGATAACAGAATGAACAGTCATAGTCGTTGCAGAATCCAGTTAAAGCCAGGCTTTTTCTTTCCCCCACCTTGAGCTCTTTGGGCTGGGAGCTTGTATGGGGATAGGGGGAAGGCTTGGCTGGCTCCTGTGTTTCCCTGTCTTGTTCTTTTACTTCCACCCCACTCCCTCTGCTGTCCTGGGTGGGAGTGGGAGGAGAAGGAGGAAGGAGAAAGGGCTTGGAAGGTCTTATTTGACGGAACAGTTGTAACTGGCATTGGGGCGCCTGAGTGGCTTGGGTGCTACAGTGCTGATGCTGACTCCTGAGGGGAGAGGTCGTTCAGGGACTCTGGCCCTAGCATTTTCCCACCCGTAGCTCCCTTGATGTTGGTAGTGGCTCCTGCAGCTGGACATTTGTGACTCTCTCCTCAGCTCTTGGCGATCATCTGTTGGATCACCTCGACCTTCTAGGTGGTCCATTTAAAGCTCACCCGTTGTTCTCTTCCATGGGGTTTATAGCTGCCCAGTGAGAAACCTATGAACATCTTTGCCCCACCAAACTCTAGAAAGGCTGGCTGTTCCCTTTGTTGTCTTGCCTCTTTGCCACCAGACAGGATGCTCCAGCCAACTTCTTACCTTTAACATTTGGGGAACGAGTCAGATGTCAGTCCTGCCATCACTAGGGAACAAATGACAAACTCTTGAAGTTCTTCTCTTAAAGAATCCTTCATTTGGCATAAGGTGGGGATTAGGGAGAGGCACCATCTTCTCTTTGTTCACAGTGGGGAGGGCTCTTGTGTTACCAACAACTCTCTTCAAAGAAAATCCCAACTACCTCCTAGCTTCTTCCTGCCCTAATGAATTTGTACATTGCTTTTTACAATGTATTTTTTGGAGGGGGCTGATGGGCTCCCCTTGGAAGAACAATACTTTTGGTCACCCCCTTGTAAATCCTGCAGGATTGCCTTGGCATCTATTTTCTAAGCTTTGAGGCATGGCCCACACTCAGAGATGGGAAGGGTCCTATCTGAACACTGTTTCACCAGGGTCAGGTTAAGTGTTCACAAAGATGGGGCTGTAAACAGAATTCTTTCAGGGCCCTTCTGCTGCCCCTGGATACCTAGAGGCCCCTGGACCTCAGGGCCTCCTTCTGTGTACTGGCCCGAGAATCCTTAATACAAGTCTTAAAGCTCTCATTCCCAACTAATCCCGAACCAAGTTGTTAGACAAAGCCAGTCTGGTTCAAGGAAATCACTTAAAGCAAATGCAAAACCAGTGCAGTTAAAAGGAAAGGAAAATTCACGAAAGGAAAAAAAAAATCCAAGGAGAATTTCAGCATAGAGTTTTTGGCAGATGAAACCAACATTCTGTCCCGTTGTAGCCACCCTGTCTGAGCTGCGGGCAAGGAGAGGGGAGCTCCCTTTCCCTGGAGGGGTTCTCTTTTTGCCTCCCCCCACCTCCACCAGTAGTTTGAAGTACCTGTCCCTTCTATTAACACTGGGTCATAGCCAATATGACTCATAGGTTTTCTCTGTAAGCTTGTAACCAGGATGGTATATGTACCAAAATGTTACCCAATTTGAAGGGTATGTGGGAAAAACCCCCAACCCTACCACATAATTATTCTCTCAGCATCATTTAGAAAGTCACAGCCATTCCCTCCATTCCCTCAACCTCTGACATGACCAGTAGGGGGCACTGCAGGGTGAGATTCCCAGCAGTACCCCCGCCTCTCTACCAAGTTATTGGAACATGAAGTATGGAACATAATCCACTTATTTTAGCGATAGTAGTGTACTTTTAGCTACAATAATTCTTGCCGAGCGATTATCTATGAATTTAAGATCTCAGTTGCTCTTGGGATGTGATTAGCTAAAGAAGGACATTTTAGCTTGAAGGATATGGGATACATTCTGACTGGGTGTCAGGAAGACGTGAAGCAATGGGCCCTAGTGATTGTCCCTGGAAGAATGGTTCAGAGATGACCACTGGGGACCATGATGCATTTGGCTAGGGCACTGAGAGAAGGGTCTGGCAGCCTTAGATGCGGATGTGAGGGAGCCAGAGACGTGAAAGCTGAGTGTTTTAAAACCTCAGGAAGCAGCTATCTTCTATGCCTGACTTTATTGGATACTGTGAACTTGGGCAATTGAACTTAAAGCCAACAGCGAGTTTATTATAAAATAAATAAAGGCACAAATAGTTCTTTTTGTCAAGGAAGGGAAATTGAGGGAGAGTGGAGAGTAAAGAGAAAACAAATCATAGATTTTAGAAGAGTCACAGATACTAAAACAAAAATCCAAGGCAGATTTGGAAGCTAGGGCTTTTTTATTTAAAACAAAATTATTTTTCAATCAGGGAATTTAGGTGATTCAAATAAAAAAGTACGAAGAGGTTGATAATGAGAGGTCTCCTACCCCTTTCTACGAGGCACCGTTTTCCCCTCTCCATGGCTTTCTAGAGATACTTCATGCATGTATACAAATGATGCATCATTCTAATTTCCTTTTTTAATATGACTGTAACTTGGAGATAATTCCTTTTTAGTCCTGAAGTGTTTCTTCATTCTTTTTTATTGCTGTAAAATATTTCGTTGTCTGTGGATAGACATCTGGGTTATTTTCAGTCATTTCCTATTACAGATGAGGATTTGTTGGACATCCTTATACAGGAAGCCGGAGCTGTGGGGAGAACACTAAAGTTCTCCACAGTGGCCAATTCAGGATCAGGCTGCTTTGAGGGGGCTACCAGAGAGGGGTACATTCCCAGGAGGAGACAAGGACCCAAAAAGTTCTTTATATACCTACCAACCCAAGGTTGTAAAAGTTTATTAATCTATGACCTCACCTCTACTCCAAGACCATTTATAGTTTTTGTAAAGTTTTACTTATACCATGGTCTTCCTGTGTAGATCCCGAGGAACTTTCTGATTTTCATCCTATTCCTTTGTCTCCTCTGGGCCTCAGTTTATTCATCTGGAAAATCAGAAAGGTGGACGTTAAGATGTTCTCAAACTTTTTCTTAAGCCACAGTACTTTTATTTTTTTTCTGCCAGATGAAATTTAGGAGGAACTCTAATAAACGTTCCAGATAAAAACAAGGAATGGTATGATTTCATAGTCTCTTAATTATTTCTTGGCAGATAGTTTTCTGTGGAACCCCTGAAGTAGCTCTGAAAAGCTGTGGGCATCTATGGACGATTGGATGAAAAGAAACAGACACCAGCTTGAAAGGTTTTTTGTTTATGTCTGTGATAACATTATAATAATGGCTGGTTACCTTGATTCATAGGGGCACAAGATTCTATTGAGATTCTATCATCTACTAGCTTCTATATAAATTATGACATTAGATACATTGACCAAAAGGGAAAAGGCCAGGAACATAGGACATGAAAAGTAGGTCTGGGTGGTGGTGGTGGTGAGGAGGTGGGTGAGAAGGAAAGAGAGAAAAGGGAACAACTAGGGAGATAAAGAAGAAAAGATGTTCACATGACCTTTAGATTAATGCACTGAGCTGTACCTTTTGTGAGCTGATTCCTGAATGTGGGAGGCTCTGAGGTGGGAAGGGACCATATATAGGAAGCAGAGAGATTGAGATACTTACAATTTAGTTGAGATTTTAAAGATACAACATGTAGATATTGACATTTTCCAGCAGCATAAATAACTTCATCTCTGGATTTTAGACAGGTTGGAAAGATTCTAAACATGGTATGGTTAAATAGCCTGGGGGAAGCACATTTCAATCTTGTCTCATCTTCTGGAGGAGGAATCCTGATGGGGGTATGTCTTTGTCATGTTGCAGGCAGACTGAACCATCAATGCTAGGCTGGTGTTTGGCACCGTTCTCCTCTTAGGAATGTCCGCTGTGGGTCTATGGTGTCTGGGGAGATTTCTCTGTGACAGGCAGAGTTCAGTGGAGATTTAGCCCTAAAAATTCTTCAGAGTGAATACTTGTGGCACTGGTCCATTGAATGATAACAGAGGAATCACAAAAGCGATTTGATCTGTGAGTCATGTCTAAAAGTCCCTGAGCAGCCTCATTTTCCTCCTAATCATAGCAAATTGTCCCCCACATCTAAGTTAAGAAAAACTCCCAGCATTTATAAGCCAAGTATTTATCCTGTTTAAAAAATGTATGAAATGTGAATAAGTATAATAATAATATAAATATAATGACAATAAAATCAGGGTTCTATGGGCTCATAATTTTTTAATATTTTGCTAGCTTTGAGACTTTGAGTTTGTATCTGAATTTAATGTAAGTCAGAAGAGGGAATGGGAAGTGCAAGGTGTGTGTGTGTGGTGGGGGGGTGTGAGGGGGTAGGTGTGGGTGTGGGTGTGTAGCAGGCAAGAAAAGAGTTATGGCCTCAAAGTTTATTCAGGGTTTCCTGAGTTTATAAAGATAGCAGTAACAAAGCTTGATGGTTCAGATATTCTGTCTCTCCCGGCCTTTAATACCCTTTGGGATTTTAAGAGATGCTGGAACTGTTTTGTTTTGTTTTTTCCTGCAAATAGGTGGGAAATTTTTTGGATTTTCAAAGTAGGAATTAAAATCTCTGTTTTCTGTACTGTCTGATGTCTGCTAGAAGCCATCCTATCCAAGAAATTCTTCATCACAGTGCAGGGATTTCTGAAGTCTTTTGAATGAAATGAGTTTGTGTAGACAAATGACGGGTCACAGGGGGAATGCAGGAGATGAACCTGCCCTGAAAGGTCATAGATTGGCCAATCAGCCTCTGAACTTAAGGGTAGGGAACTGAGAAGGCCAAGGGTAATGGTCTGATCTCCTTAGAGGCTATTAATGGGTTTGCCAACCCCAGAAAGTGATCGCTGCTGCTGGTCATGGATAGATTCAGTGAGAATCTCATCATTCCCATTGAAAGTCTGGTTCAAAATTGTTACTAGTGTTGGGTCAATGATGTCATCTCTGTATAAAGAGAAAATACTATTGTCGAAGAGGCACAGCTAGTCAAATGGCTTATCAAATTAACTGTGTCTAATTTGAGAAGTGTCTTAGAATGATTACAATAATTTTGAACAAGCAAATCAAGTATGTTTTGACCTGATACCTGTCCAACTATGCATCCTGACCATTGGCAACTGCAGGATTGGTATCCAATTGTGGCTGATAAAGGATAATAATCCACACCCCATCAAATCCTGATGAACAGAGAAGAGGGTAACTTCCTTTTTTCTCTGAGGATAGTGAAAAATCTGAATTTTTAAAAAGGCTTCTTTGATAAAGAGATTGTAAGCACCTAGAAGGGTAGGGACGTCACATATATATATAAATTATATATGAAATAAAAAAAAAATCCCATCACCTCCTCTTATTCCCTCAGGTGTGATTCTATGGGCAGAGTGAACACTATTAAGTATAATTGACAAAATGATGTAGCTTTCACTATTTGAAATGAGTCATCCTTAAAGATCTCAAAAGGCTGTGGTGATGGAGACAGTGTTATAAAGGGTATGTAGGTTTTGAAAGGACATAGAGAACTTTGAGAATGTTTCTAAGAGAGGCAAAAGCATCTTGGAAATGCTAGAAAAAAAGATCCTGACCAATTTGATCTTGCTGAGCTATCTCTTTATCCCTCAGCTGCGTGATTGTGGGAAAGTTGTTTAAACGCTCAGTACCTTAGTTTCCTCATCTGTAAAACTGGAAGAATAATGTATCTACAGTACAGGGTTGTTCCTAGAATTAAATGAGCTAACATATCAGAACTTGGAACAATGATCGGCAGTAGGAATTACTCAACAAATGTTAACAATTACTGTCACGTTCATTAAAGATCTTGGGGGAAAGGATAGATTAGCTTCTCTCCTCCCCCAAAATGTAAAATATTTGACTAACATACTTTCAATTTAACATTCTTTTAATGTCAGAGAGAGAGAGTTTTGTGAACCTTCCAGCATAGTAATTTACAATTGTGGAGTCTGTCATGCTTTCCCCTTTACTTCAGCTTCAGCTTCTTTGATTTCTCTGTGGGAGATCTGAATAGACATTTCTCCAAAGAAGACATACAGATGGTCAACAGGAACATGAAAAAATGCTGAACATCACTAATTATTAGAGAAATTCAAATCAAAACTACAATGAGTTATCACCTCACTCTGGTCAGAATGGCCATCATCAAGAAGTTCACAAATAATAAATGCTAGAGAGGATGTGGAGAAAAAGGAAACCTCCTGCACTGTTGGTGGGAATGTAAATTAGTGCAGCCACTAGGGAGGTTCATTAAAAAACTAAAAATAGAGCTACCATATATAATCCTGCAATCCCACTCCTGGGCATATATCTGGAGAAAACCATAATTCAAAAAGATACATGCACTCTAATATTCATTGCAGCACTATTTACAATAGCCCAGGCATGCAAACAACCTAAATATCCATCAACAGATGAATGGATAAATAATATGCAGTATATTTATACAATGGAATACTATTCGGCCATAAAAAAGAATAAAATAATGCCATTTGCAGCAACATCGATGGACCTAGAGATTATCATACTAAGTGAAGTAAGACAGAGAAAGACAAATATAATATTGCTTATATGTGGAATCTAAAAAAAAAAAAAAAAAGATACAAATGAACTCATTTACAAAACAGAAAGAGACTCACAGACATAGAAAACAAACTTATGGTTACCAAAGGGGAGAGGGGGGAAGGGATAAGTTAAGAGGTTAGGATTAACACATACGCATTACTATATGTAAAATATATAACCAACAAGGACCTGAATCACTGTGCTTTTCACCCCTGAAAATAATACGAGATTGTAAATCAATTATACTTCAATAAAAAATAAATAAATTAAAAAATACATATGGAATTTTAACAAAATAACACTGGTAATGTAACAAGTGTGACTTTTTATACATGCAAACGAGTACTGTCTCATTAAAATGTGTTCATCGTGAGAGGCAAATGACACCCATAACATTCAAAATAATTTGGTGTTCCTTTCAGAACTATCTTTAGATTCATGGATGAAAACCAGTCTCATAACTTTATATCCCACTTTAAACTTTTTAATTAAAAAAACTTTTTGGTTTAAAATAATCTGACTCACAAAAAAGTTGCAAAAACAGTTCAAAGAATTTCCACATACTCTTCATCCAAATTCCCCAAATATCAACATCTTATACAACCACAGTATAATCATGAAAAGCAGGAAATATATTACTAATCTACATACTTTATTCAAATTTCACAAACTGTCCTACTGATGTCCTTTTTCTGGTCCAGTTCAGGGCACACATTGCATTTAGTTGTATTACCTTAGTTTCCTTTAATCTGGAACATTTTCTTGGTCTTTGTCTTGTCTGATGTTGACACTTTTGAAGAGGATTGACCAGTTATTTTACAGAATCTCCCTCAGTTTGGCTTTGTCTGATGTTTCCTCATAATTTAATTAAAGTTGTGGATTTTTGGCCAGAATACCATAGACACGACCCTGTGGCCTTCTCAGTACATCATATCAGGAGGCACAGGATATCAGTTTCTTATTACTGATTACCGGCCATATTAACTTTGCTTACTTGGTTGAGGTGGTATCTGCTAGGCTTCTCCACTGTAAAGTTACTACTTTCCCCTTTGTAAATAAGTCTCTTATAGGGAGATATTTTGAGACTATGTAAGTATCCCCTTTCTCATTCATTATCTAATTTTAGCATTGTATTAGAGTTCTCCAGAGAAACGGAAACAGTAGGATATATATATATGTGTGTGTAATGTGTATTTACATATATTCATTATGAGGAATTGGCTCACATGATTATGGAGGCTGAGAAATCCTACGATGTGCCTTCTGCAAGCTCGAGACCCAGGAAACTGGGTGGTACAGTTCCAGTCTGAGTCCAAAGGCCTGAGAAACAGGGGAGCTGATGATGTAAGTCCCAGTCCAAGAGTAAGAGAAGACCAATGTCCCAGCTCAGGCAGGCAAGCAGGAATAAAAAGGGTGAATTCCTCCTTTCTCTGCCTTTTTGTTCTGTTCAGGCCTTGAATGGATTGAATGATACCCACACACACTGCGGAAGGCCATCTACTTTACAGAGTCCACCCACTCAAATGCTGATCTCATCTGGAAACACCCTCACAGATACACCCAGAAATAATATTTAATCTGGGCACCTCATAGTACAGTCAAGTTGACACATAAAATTAACCTTCACAACCTCTATCTATAATTCTTGCCTGGAACAATGATTACTTAAGTGTTTGCCCAAATGGTCACTTTTTTTTTTTTTAAACTCCAAACCAGTATGTCTACATGGGCAGTTCACTCTTACACACATGAATGGGTCACAGGGTGACTGTGGGTTGTTCCCACATTCAAATCCGATGTCCATAAGTGCTATCCTTCTTTTCCTCCTCCCATTCTTCCCTGTCCTACTATGTTTTACAGTGCCTACACAGAGGCTTCTCAGACAGAGGAAAGCACATGTTATTTGGAAACAGACAGCTCTGGATTTGAATCCTACACCCACCACATACCAGTTGGGTAACCTATTCAAATAACTTAATCTCTGAGTTTCAGGTGCCTCATAAGTGAAAAGAGTATTCCACTTCATGGGCTGTTTTAAAGAGTATATACGCTACCACGTATAAAATTTTCTGCATCAAGCATGATGTGAGGCTCTTTAATGAAAGTTGGCTCTTTGTTGTTCTTTTTCCAATGAAAGCAATCAGATAGTCACAGTAGATACAAAGGCTGAGTTTTGATTTCATGAATTTAGATTGAGGCCAGCTTTAAAAAAATCTCTTCAGGTGATTCTAATGTGCACCCAGAGTTGAGCACCACCGAATTAGATGCTCACTTAAGGTCTTACTGATTTAAAACTCTAAAAGATAAAAGAAAACTGAATATAGCTTTACTTTTATAATTTTAGCATGGTATCATTAAAGGTATGGACAATAAAAACAATAAAATATTGTATAAAGGGGAAAATTTTGTGAAAAGGGGCAATTTGAGGTATTGGTTCATTCATCCACTTAGGTAATCAGTGGTTTCTTGAGCCCCTATGTTTAGATGTTGTGCTGAGCACTGGGCGTATAAAGATGAAATGGGCACAGTCAGGCAGTTACAGCACAGTACAGTGTGATGCAAGCTATAGTGGAGGGAGGTACAATGGTCTAATATGTCATGAATACTATGCATGGTGTTTGCCATGTGAGGGAGTTCAGTTTTTATTTCATCAGTGTTGGACAACTTATAAAGACTACTGAGTGGGTAGGGGCATCATGATTTGCTAGAAATATTACTCTGGTGTGTTTGGAATGGGTGAGCAAGGAGATAGGGTGATCAGGAGAGAGAAGAGGGAGGGGGAGGAAGGGGGGAGAGACTGGGTGCTTAATGCTGGGATATGACAGTGGGGGTGAAAATGAGGGGTTGGACTTGTGAGATATGTTAGGGGTGGAATGACAGGACTTGAAGACCAGTTATGTGAGGGGGAGGCTTTGATGTCTTCCAGGTGCCTATGTAGATGGTGCCCTCATTCACTGAAAAGGGGAAGGTCAAGGTTGTGGATGGGGATCTAGTGAGTTCAGTTTTGAATCTGTTATGAATTGAGACATTTGGGAATATGTTATCTCACTAGATGGTGGTCGATATATGGATCTGGAACTTGGGAAAGGAACCTCCATTAGAGAGAAAATGAGGAACTATGCAGTTGGTATCTGTAGCCACTGGTATGGATGCAACTGTCCAGATAGAACATGTAGAAGACTAAAAGAAAAGTCAAGGACAGAGCTTAGGAATAATTAGTGTTAAGTGGAGGGTGGGTGGAAGAGGAACCAGAGAGGAGAGTCTGAGGAGAGGCAGAGAGCATGACGAGGACCAGAAGGGGAGCATCTCAGGGACATCAGGAGTAAGACATTTGAAGAAGGGCAAACTGGTCATTAAAAGCGACAGAAGAATCAAATAAAGTAAGTTCTGGACTGAGCTCAAAGAATTGGATGTGGCCTCTAGGTGGGCATAGGAGACTTTATTGTATTTGTCTAATGAAATTTGTGGAGTTTCTGAGAACAGGTTGAAATATCCCCCGCTTTCAAGAAAACTTCCATGACTAATTCCACACCACCCTGCTCACTCAACACATTAAGAACATTGAATACATCCTCCCTGAGCTGGAAGTCACTTTGTAGGTCATTTAACCTAGGCCTTACTGAACAGGTAAGGAAATTAAGGCCCAGAAAAGTCATTACTTGCCTGAGGTCAAGTGACAGATTTAAGACATTAATCCAGGGTTTTTCCACAGACATTGGCATTGGTGCAGTTACTTTGTACTAATTTACTACTTGTTCATATGTTGCCTATTTACACACTGGTTGTTTTGTATTTATGTAGTTTGGGGGTTTTGCAGTTTTCCAAGGTTGTAGGAACTACATATACTTTACATATACTTTATTACCTTCTTTCTTCCTCACTGTTGACCTTTTGCCTTTATGGACTATTTTAAAGAATAAATAAACTATGATCTTGGGCAGAAGGATCCTACAAAGCAACCCATAGAGCCTAAGAGAAGTAGCCTGAAAAGTGTTTCTTAGAAAGTCGCTCAGCAGAGGATCAAAGCCTGATGTCCCAGTCTGGTTTGTCTCTTTGTATCCTTTTACTGCAGAAAATCAAGCTCTGGCCAACATGCATTTTGCTGTCCCGTGTAAGGCATCGCTTAGCAAAGCCCTGGGCTTCTGTCTCCTCCACTCTACCATTCCCTTGGCTAAGTGGCCTTGGGGGCTACCGAGAGGATGGGAGGAGAGCTGAGGAAACAGCAGCCCAATCACTTTCTGACTCTGAGACTCAGGACCTAGTGTCTGAGAAATTTCATCTATAGAACTCCTTGTCTTTTAGAAGCATTTGTGCTTTCATAACATTCTGGGTGAGTTCTTATGGCACCTGTCTCAACCACTTTTGTTCTCTTCCATTTATTCAATCTTCATCCATCTTCTCAACCTCTCTCTCCATTTCTTTTCTCTTTGTCTCTCTTTGTGTCTCTGTCAGCTACAGACCTCTTCATTCACCCTGTCTCTACATATCTTCTTCTGTCTTTATCTTTAGGTAGCATGTCTTTATCTTTAAGCCAACATGGATAACATGAATAGCAAAAACTGTGATACATAGTAATTGTTCAATAAACATTGTAATTGTGCATTCAGAAGGTGTTTAGATGTGCTGGAACCATGGAACCCTTGAGTGTATGATAGTACTATATAGAAGTCAATAACATTTCTTTTTCGCTTCGACATGTTGATCAAGGACCTCCAAGTACCATGTAGTCCTGACTCAGAAAGTTAGCTACAGGAACAGGCAGTGTATAGGCCTGGAGCTCAGAGAAGTCCTGCCCTGTAGCTCTACCTGTGGGCAGGTACTCCTCTAGGATTCACTATTTCTGAATCTACAGCCACAGAAATCCACCTCACATACATGTGATGTGCATGCCAGGAGAACGGTGAGCCCACCAGGAATTTGTAATGATATTTAGTGCAGTGGATATTAAAAATTTTTAAACTAACTAACATCTATTCCCGCTTCCTAGAAACATCCTGATTTCCTTTTGGGTCAAGGCCTTGCCCCACTGTGATGTCTTGGGATAATCCACATGTCAGCAGGCTGTTCTGGAAGTGGGAAAGGCAAGATTCTTTTTCTCCCTATCCTGGTATGGCTAGGGTAACACACGGCCTAGGCTCAGATAATCAGACACATCCTCCTGGGACTTGGAATTTTGAGTGAGTGATGGAAAAATAAGAGAAACAGTTGGAATTTCCTTATCACAGCAGCGGTACCCTGATCAGTGCTCAGTTCCTGATTCCTTTCTCTGGAGCTGACCTGGATCCTGCCTGTTTCCAGGCTTGTTCTTCAGCCTCTCGTCAGTTCTGTGAGCCCATCATTTCCTTTGGCTAGAGTTAACCACTGTCCTAGTCTGCTCGGGCTGCTGTAACAAAATACCACAGACTGCGTGGCTTAAACAACAGAAACTTATTTTCTCATAGTTCTGGAGGCTCTGAGTTCAAGGTCAAGGTTCTGGAAGAGTTTGGTTTCTGGTGAGGGTTTTCTTCCTGTCTTGCAGAGGGCTTCTTTGGCCTCACATGGTCTTTCTGAGCATGCGTGATGGGAGAGAGTAGGCTTGATCTCTGGTATCTCTTATAAGGACACTAATCCTTTCATTTTTATTTATTTATTTATGTTGTAAAGTTATGTCTTTTTATTTTTATTTTATTTATTTATTTTTGGCTGTGTTGGGTCTTCGTTACTGCGCGCGGGCTCTTCTCTAGTTGTGGCGAGCGGGGGTTACTCTTTGTTGCGGTGCACGGGCTTCTCATTGCGGTGGCTTCTCTTGTTGCGGAGCACGGGCTCTAGGCACGTGGGCCTCAGTAGTTGTGGCACGCGGGCTCAGTAGTTGTGGCTCGCAGGCTCTAGAGTGCAGGCTCAGTGGTTGTGGCTCACGGGCTTAGTTGCTCCACGGCATGTGGGATCTTCCCGGACCAGGGATCGGACCTGTGTCCCCTGCATTGACAGGCAGATTCTTATCCACTGTGCCACCAGGGAAGCCCAGGACACTAATCCTTTTAGATCAGGTTCCACCCTATGACCTCTTAACCTCAATTACGTCCTTACTTCATATACAGCCACACTTGGGGTTAAGATTTCACCGTGTGGGTTTTAGAGGGGCACAAACATTCAGTCCATAACACGAGCCAAAGTCAGTTTGTTTTGCTTGCAAATTAGGAACTTAAGCTGATACACTTAAACCTAAATCTGCCAGTCTTACTTTTCCCTTCTGAAATCCAAACTCCGAAATGAAAGAATTTTTTTGTTTTTGTTTTTGTTTTGCATCTTGTCCTGCAAGACTGGGCTTTATTCACTTGGTTGAAATAGTAGCCTATTTAATAAAAAGTGAGGATCTTTTGAACAACATTAGTTCTCCCACTTTTCTTGCATCTCTGGCTTCTCTGGCATTTCTTGAGCAAGTCTGTCAGTCAGGCAGGTGATTGGAGACTCTCTGATGTCATTCTCCACACTGATGTCAGATGCCAACCTTAGGGCTGGCTGGGTGGAAAAATGACCAGCTTGGCTCTTAAAGTAATGGCTCCATGTTGCAAGAAGTTGGCAATTCTCTCCTTGCTTTTTTCTTTTTATTGGTTGTTCCACAGTCTGGAGAGCATACACAGCTGCCTGGCAGTTCTGCTCCTAAAGCTGTGGCACTCACCATCAAAGGCTGTTACTCTGACTGCCGCTCCAGACGGGACAATGGCAAATAATATTAAGTCAAGCTTTTCCCCCAAGGGTCTCTGAGCTAGAAGTCTGCATGGAGCTTATCAGTGGGAACTCTGCCTAAAGTTGTCCCCAGGATTAGGCTTTTCTCAAACAAGCAGCACATAGTGCCACATGTGTATGCAAGGAACTACCAACCAAAAAGGTGAATATAAATATGGCCCTAAAAAACACTTGGTTCATGCTCATTTCATTTTTTATTTTCCCCCAGTATTGCCCTTCACACCTGGAAATCACTCAGTATGAAGTAACCCACAGCACTTTCCAGAACTGTTTTTGTGTTTTCTTTTCAACTGCAGATGTCCGGGAAACAGTAAACTCTTGTTTTGAAGCCTTTTAAAATTGAGTTTTTGATTCCAAGCAATTGAAAATTGTTCCTGTTTATGCTTCTTATTGGCGATAGTTTAACTAGCTGGATTTTGTTTTCTCTGGATTATGGTTTTTTATGGTTTTCCTTTAGGAGTTTACCAGTCCCTGGAGCTCACTGGTAGCAAAGGAAAAAAGTGTCCAGAGAAACTGAATTTCTTTTATGTCCACAGAAAAAGTAGCCAGTTGCCATTATGGGATAAAACTGGGGCTTTCTTCCCAGAGATTCACGGGTTAGTAAAGTCTGAGCAATATTAATACCTTTTTTTTTTTTGCAAGGCTAGAGTATGTACTTTGCAAAGTATCTGTAAAAGTAAGTCAAGATAGCCACTTATTTCTGGCATTTGCTATGGGATAATTATCCTAATAGTTCTTTACTCTTGTAATTTAGCAAAAGGGATATTTTACTTACTCTTGAGTTGTTTGGGCAAGCATGACTAATAGTTACCCAAGTGTAGATCATTTATTAAAATGTCTAAAATCCTTCTTTTTTAGTCAGTCTAACAGGTAGTTGTTACCATCCTGTACCATTTTCACCAGTTCTTCTTAACCCCTACCAACTAAAACCACCCAAGCAACTATTGAGAATTCACTGTGTGTACATTCCTGGGTTCTGGATTGAAGGCTGAAGGGGGATGAAGGTGTGATGAAGAAAGTATTTAGAAATAAAGGGCACATGTTTGTAGTTGGTCCAGACTGTGAATGGTACAAAGTATGTGGAAACCAAAAGGGGGGCAGGGTAGGCTTTGCCAGGGCATGTTTCTCACAGGAGAGTGTAGGCTCCACATGGATTATGTGGAGCAGATGGTGGGAGGTGATAATTTCAGGCTGGAAGATGGCTGAGAAGAGATGTGAATGGAAAAGCCAGGTGGGTAAGGAAACTAATCATTGTTGGACAATCCTATGTGCCTGGGAACTGTGTAAAGTCCTTTACTATGGATCTTTTAAAATGTAATCTTCTTTATTAATTTACAATGTGGTAGGAGTTTTTATGTCTTTATTTTAGAGAAGAAACCTAAGACCGAGGAAGTCACACAAAGAGTACATACTGGAGTTGATAATAAAATTCAGGTCCACTTGACTCCAAAGAGTGAAAATGAGGAAGACTAGCTTAGGAGAGATTTTCCTGGCTGGAAGGGAGGGGCCTCCATAGGTGGAGGAAGAGATGAAGTTTGATACCTGGGGAGTGGGGCAGTGAAGGCATGTTTCTATCTCATGGGAAAGACAACTGAAGCTCCCATAGGTCCTTGAACGGGGGAAGGATGTGAAGGAAGCAAGGATAGGGAAGTACTGCCCGGGGAACTTGTGTGCCCTTCACAGGTAACCAAGAACAGTTAGTGTGAAGCCTCAGTACCCTCAACTTGCAAACTTCCTACCTTGCTCCTGGCTCTCTCCATTCTAGTTGGTCCTGCTCTCAGCAGTGAGAATTGGCTTTCCCAAGCATTATGTGGAGCCCCTTTCCTCTGTTAGAACAGCTCTGAGGACCCCAACGGCATGCCTTCCTAATCGCAACTCCCTGCCTCTTATTACCTAACTGCCTATTCTTTTGCACCTCACCTTATAATTTCCTTTCCAGCTCAGCATCCATCCACCCTCCTGTTGGCACAACTTTTGCATTCTGCCAAGTTTTTTTCTCTCTTCAGTTCAGTGAATTTGACCTTTCCTGTCAAGTCTTTCTAGATGGAATCAACTTGACATTTTAAGGGGCATTTTAACAGGGCTCGCAGTTTTTGTGATATGATATTAATATATCTATATTTATATTTTGTATTCTTTCATCAGACTCATTTAGACTGATTTGTAAATTTTGTGTGTCTGCTCTTAGATTGTAAACTCAAGGAAGGCTGTCAAGGAACTGTCATTTTCAGGGCCTTTCTGTCTCCCCAGAATGCCTGGTTAAATATTTTGACTCTGATAGTCACCGAATCGTTGCCCAAATGAGTATAGCACGCTTCTCATCAGACTTTCTCTTCTTGGTGAACATTCCTGCTCGACAGTGGCCTCATTTACTTTAGGCCTGGATTAATAGTTTTGGTTCCCAAGCCTTCTTTCTCTTCTTTGCATGTCTGCTTAATCTTACAAGTAGGTCAAGGGAAGCCTGCTGGAAATAAGGTTAATGATTCTGCCATATATTGGAACAAAAAAGAATAAGAAAAATCCAAACCTCCAAATTCTACTTTTCTCTCACACCCGCTGTGCAACCCTATAATTCTTCTAGAGGGGACTTCTAGCTGCCCTGCTCTCCAGAAGCCCCATGGGAACACGCAGAGCTCAGTGTGTCCAGCTGATGGAACCCAGCACAGTGCCTGACAGCTGCCTGATTTGGCCAGAGAGGAGCCCCTTGCTGGTCTCCTGGTGCCTGCATTGCTGCCTCACCTGTACGTGAGTGTACAGCCAGGACACGTCTTCCTTGTTAAAGACAGCTATTCCATATCAAGCTCAGCCCCGCATGGTGTTTCTCTCTTTAGATTAGTGTGGCTGTCTCCTGACATAGGAACCAAGCTCCTTTTGCACAATTGGATATGTGCTCTTCATGCACAGCCAGAGAGACTCATTTCTTGCTTACTTTATGTCAGTCATATTTTTTGGTTAAGAAAGCATTTAATCATATCTTTATGGTTACAGTTGACCCTTGAACAACACGGGTTTGAACTGCACAGGTCCACTTATAGGTGGATTTTTTTCAATAGTAAATACTACATACTACACGATCACCAGTTGGTTGAATCCACAGATACAGAGGAACTGCATGTATGAAGGGCCGTATATACATGGATTTTCCACTGTGCGGAGAGTTGGGGCCCTTAATCCCCACATTGTTCAAGGGTCAACTGTACTTATTATTGTATACTTATAGATGCTAAAAATAGTTCAATCTTAGTAAAGTGAGGAGCTCTCTTATAATATCTCCTAGTTAGAAGATATTTCTCCAGAAAACTGTTCTTGGTTTTTTTGTTTGTTTGTTTTTGTTTTTTTGTTTTTTTTGGCTGCGCCATGTGGCATGCAGGATCTTAGTTCCCCAACTAGGGATCAAACCCGTGCCCCCTGCAGTGGAAGGGCAGAGTCTTAACCACTGGACCGCCAGAGACGTCCCAGGAAACTGTTCTTAAAATACCTTCTCCAGGAATCCTTTCTTGACTCAATAAGAGGAGAGTTGATCTTTTCTGCTGGGTTCCCTTCTCCAGATGAACTTGCCTTAATCATGGTCTCCCCTCCTCTTCCCAGAGCATTAACTGGGCTTGCCTTATGGCTGACCCATCCTGAAAATGCTTTATTGATTAATATCTGTGTTTCTGAGATCTTGTAACAGCTTCTTATCTCTCTCTGAAGGAAGTGAATGGACAACAATTCTTTGGTTATCTTCTTATTAATGGTCTCTTCTCATACTTGTCTAATAGGACTGGTTGACAGTGTTTCAATTAAAAAAAGAAAAAAGGAGACATGATAGCACAAGGTTGTATTTTTTGCATCAATCCAGGTCTGCGTCTGATGTTCTTTGAGGTTAGTTCCCCTAGATGTTGAGTGTTTTAGATTGTAAGATCTTAAGAGGTTCAAGATTGTATCTGTTTTGGCCTTTTTTTATAGTAACTGGCATTAGCCACGAATACATAGATCCTTGATGAATGCCTTGGAAAAGGACACTTAGAGTGAAATTAGAATATTCAGCCAAGAAATAATAGTGAAACTAACTGAAGGATACTGATGATTTCTCTTGCATGTGTGTGTGTTTGTGTGTTTTCACTTTAGTCATGTAGCTTGGGTCCATAAAGCTTTAAGAATATTTTCTATAAATGCAAATGAGTCTACCTAGATTTTGGTTCCACCCAGGACCAGCCAGATGGAGCAGCTCATGGCAGTAAAGAGGTCCTGCATTGAACCTTGAGTGTTTTGAATATGCCCAGGCAGAGAGGAGTGAGAAAACTGTAGCAGGGATGAGGATGAGGGCCAATGACAAAGTCAGGAGTGCCAAGAAGATGTTTCATATTGAAGTGTTTTGATAAGAACATGGCTAGAGAGGTCTGAGCAGGGTAGGTGGAGAACAGAGGAAGAATGAGGTACAGAGCAGGTGTGTTTGGCAGTTTCGGTAATAGTCCTAAAAATAGTCTTATGTGAGTCACACCTTTTATGCAGAGTTTAGTGGGTGCTGCCAGCGTGGAGATGACAAAGAGGTGAGAAGCACAGCATCCTTAAAGGAACCTACTAGGCTTTGTCTGTTTTTGCACATGCGATAATGGAACTATCCTCAAGCTATTCTGACCGTAACTTTCAATCAAGAATATCAGTCTCTTCTTTCCCCTTGGCAGCATAGTAAGCTGGAAGTGTTGTTTCTTCTGATTAGACAGTCATATGGATAAATTGTAGTTCATTGGTTTCATTAAAGATAGATCCGAACTGATAAGGAGTTTTCAGGATTGGGCCAAAGTGGCTTGGGGCCAATTTGCAGCAGTCACAAAGTATTTCGCAGACTGTGACCAGTGTTTTTTTTTTAAGCATGTAGGAGTGGGGCTTCCCTGGTGGTGCTGTGGTTAAGAATCCGCCTGCCAATGCAGGGGACATGGGTTTGAGCCCTGGTCTGGGAAGATCCCCACATGCCGCGGAGCAACTAAGCCCATGCACCACAACTACTGAGCCTGTGCTCTAGAGCCCACGAACCACAACTACTGAGCCTGCGTGCCACAACTACTGAAGCCCATGCGCCTAGAGCCCGTGCTCCGCAACAAGAGAAGCCACCGCAATGAGAAGCCCGCGCACCACAGTGAAGAGTAGCTCTCGCTTTCCACGGCAAGAGAAAGCCTGCACACAGCAACGAAGACCCAGCGCAGCCAAGGAAATAAGAATAAATAAATAAATAAATATTAAAGAAAAAGAAAAGAAAAAAAATTATTTAAAACAAAATGTAGGAGATATGCATTTAGAAATGTCCAGAGCCCCAGATTCCTTCCATCCCAGCTAGACTCGTCATATCACAAACCTGGGAGCCTGAGAATCAACATTTAAACCCTCCCAATCCCCCAACCCTGTGACTGAGTTGCACGCTAAAGTCTGAGGAACAGTAGGCAGTTGGTTCAGAAGAACTTGTAGATTTTCAAGCCTTCCACATGAACTGAGCCCAGATTTCCAAGGAGGAATCCTAGAGTGGGATTAGTGAATTTTCAGTGGTTTGTGGGAGTTAAGCCATAGGGAATGTTTCTGCCAGTCCAAATAGTTCCTATCATTGTAGACATAGCTCAAGTTCACCTTTTAGATGGAGGCCTCCAAGTCCACCCTTGCCACAGAACGTGCTTGCTGTCATCTGCTTTCATAGAGTTTATTTGTACAACTTTTTTGGCAACTCATCTTACTCTGCCTTGTGATATCTCTTAGCTAAATCTCACACAGCTATCAAACTTCATTTAAAAAATTACAGTATAACTTTCCTATAGTAATATGCACATCATTTAAATTTCATATCAATTAAATTTCATTCCATTTTCACATGTGTATATAACCATGTAGTGACTACCTGGATCATTTCCAACACTCCAGAAAATTCCCTTGTGCTCACAGGTAATAGTTTTCTAACGGTAGCCGCTATTTAGACTTTATCACCATACAATCATTTCAGGCTATTTTTGAACTTCAGATATATGGAATCATGTAGTATGTAGTCTTTTGTGTGAACTTCTTCCCCTCAACATTCTGTGATATTTCTCCATGTTTTTGAGAGTATGACTAATTCTTCTTTTTCATTGCTGTGTTATATCCTATTGTATAAGTATACTATAACTTATTAACTTATCTACTGTTGGTGAATATTTTGGTTGTTTCCAGTTTTGGACCAGCAACATTTTTTTTTTTTTTTTTTTTAGGGAAACAAATATCTTTTTTTTATTGAAGCATAATCGACATACAACATGATATTAATTTCAGGTGTACAACGTAATGATTCGACATTTTTATACATTGCAAAATGATCACCACAATAAGTCTAGTTATCATCTGTCACCATACAAAATTAAAAAAATTTTTTTTCTTGTGATGACAACTTTTCTTTCTTTTTTTTTTTTTTAGAAATTCACGTTCTTTTTATTTATTTATGACTGTATTGGGTCTTCGTTTCTGTGCGAGGGCTTTCTCTAGTTGTGGCAAGTGGGGACCACTCTTCATCGCGGTGCGCAGGCCTCTCACCATCACGGCCTCTCTTGTTGTGGAGCACAGGCTCCAGACGCGCAGGCTCAGTAATTGTGGCTCACGGGCCCAGTTGCTCCGTGGCATGTGGGATCTTCCCAGACCAGGGCTCGAACCCGTGTCCCCTGCATTGGCAGGCAGATTCTCAACCACTGCGCCACCAGGGAAGCCCGTGATGACAACTTTTAAGATATACTTTTTCATGTAACTTTCAAATTTGCAATACAATGTTATTGGCTATAGTTGCCATGCTGTACATTACATCTCCATGACTTATTTATTTTATAACTGGAAGTTCGTATCTCTTTTTTTTTTAACATCTTTATTGGAGTATAATTGCTTTACAGTGGTGTGTTAGTTTCTGCTTTATAACAAAGTGAATCAGCTATACATATACATGTATCCCCATATCTCCTCCCTCTTGCGTCTCCCTCCCACCCTCCCTATCCCACCCCTCTAGGTGGTCACAAAGCACCGAGCTGATCTCCCTGCGCTATGCAGTTGCTTCCCACTAGCTATCTATTTTACATTTGGTAGTATATATCAGTCCATGCCACTCTCTCACTTCGTCCCAGCTTACCCTTCCCCCTCCCTAGCAACATTCTTATACAAGTCTTTTAGTGTTCAAGACCATTTTTTGCTGGAGATATATTCAGGAGTGGAGCTGCTGGGCCATAGGCATATGTGTGCTTGGTTTCAGTAGGCATTGCTAAACAAACATTTTCCAAGGTGGCTGGAAAATGTTTGTTTAGCAAACATTCTTACCAGCTGTGTATGAGAGTTCCGATGTTTTTAACTTTTTATATCTTGTCTCCCTGACGTGGCTTTGAATAGGAAAGCATGCAACCAGGTTCATATGTTTTGTGTTAGCCATAGTGCCTGCGCAGAGACTATGGATGGTAGGGGTGTGATAAACATAAAGGAATTAACAATCAGAAGCTCACCAAAAATCAGATTCTCCACACTGCAAAAAGACTACAAGAAACCGCAGGAAAATCAAGATCATCCAGATCTTGAGAAAGAGAACAATATGATTCAAACCTTCCATGCACTGTTTGAAAATCTTACCCCATTCCTTGCCATTTAATATCAGGATATTACTCAAAGGTGAACCAAATGACTGTCTGTAAACCACTGAGCCAAAAAGCCTGTTTAAATAATAGAGTCTTGTGCAAACAGCAATCTTTTTATTTGAGAATAATAAAATGGTTTTGTCATCTTAGATGATCTAACAAATTTATAAATGTAGCTCTTTGCTCCTAACTCTTTTGTGGGTTCAGACGAGGGCGTGAAAATAACTTCTAGCTGGTTGTTGACGGTGGATGTGACATGCTTCTTTCTTGGAAGACAGCAGCATGGTGTGGTAGAAAGCACATGATTTGGGTTTCAGTCTCACGTTTGATACACCCTTTTTATGTGACCCCGATCAAGTGTTCATCTTTTGGGGCTTGTTTGCTTGTCTTGGCAATGACAATGTCTACCTCTCTCTGGGTTGTAAGGATGGTGGTTGTGAAAATGCAAATCCAGAGATGGCATATAGATGGGATATAAAAAACATCAACCTTGAAGAGGGAGGTAGAGGAGTCAGGATCAGCGATGCCATGTGAGAAAGACTGGACTGGCTGCTGCTGGCTCTGAAGATGGAAGGGGCGAGGAACCAAGGAATGCACACTATTAAAAAAAAGTCAGCTTCTCTTCCCTTTGATTTCTTTTCTTTAATTAAATATTTTTCCAGCTTTATTGAGGTATAAATGACATATAACATTGTGTAAGTTTAAGGTGTACAGTGTGTTGATTTGATACACTTATATATTGCAAATGATTACCACCAGTAGTGTTAGCTAACAGCTGCATCACGTCATATAATCACCATTTCTTCTTTGTGGTGAGAATATTTAAGATCTACTCTTTGGCAACTTTCAAGTATATAATACAGATGATTAACTGTAATCACAATGCTGTACTTTAGGTCCCTGCCACTTACTCGTTTTATAGCTGGAAGTTTGTACCCTTTGACTAACATCTCTACTTTTCCCCTACGTCCCTGCCCCCTGGTAACCACCACTCTACTCTCTGTTTTTATGAGTTCGGCTTTTTTAGTTTCCACATAATAAGTGATATCATACAGTATTTGTCTTTCTCTGTCTGGCTTATTTTCACTTAGCATAGTGCCCTCAAGGTCCATTCATGTTGTTGCAAATGGCAGGAAAGATTTTCTTCTTTCTCAAGGCTGAATAGAATACTGTTGTATACATACACCACATTTTCTTTATCCATTCATCCAATGACGAACACTTAGGTTGTTTCCATACCTTGGCTATTGTGAATAATGCTGTAATGAACATGGGGTGCAGATATCTCTTTGAGATCCCATTTTCATTTCCCAAAAGTGGAACTGCTGGATCATACAGTATTTCTATTTTTAATTTTTTGAGGAATCTCCATACTGTTTTCCATAGTGGCTTCCCTTCAATTTCTTCGTGGCATTGTGATGGCTGGTATTAGCCTTGGCCTTGGAGTCTGACCTAGATGGGAACCTGAAACCTGGATCTGCCATGAATTAGCTGTTTGACTTGGACAAATTACTTAACTTTACTAAGCCTCAGGTTCATTTGTAAGATAACAGTGTTATATTGCCCACTTTATAGGGTTGTAGTAGGATTAAATGAGCAAAGTAACCTATTTAGTTATATGTAAAGCAGCCTACTTAGAGGCTGGTGCATGATAGTTGCTCAAGATAGTGGTTTCTTCTCCCGTTCTAAGATTTCTCCCACGTGAGGATTCTGACTCTTAAGATTTTGAATTTCTCAGAATCTTAGCATAAAAGGTCCAAGTTGCAAGGTGTCCAGTGATATGGAAGACTTGAAGTTACCCACTTATTTGAAGCAGAATGTGCAAGACTTGAATTCTGGGGGGCAGAAACTCTATCTTTTATGATTTAATAAAAGAATGATACCATTTACCTGAGTGTTTTGGTTATATGAATGATCATGCAGTACCTAATGTATAAGCCCCAGGTTTTCAGTTTGTATTTGTTGTATAGACTTAGTTGAAATAGCACCTTACCGCCTGCCCTTCCAAAAAAGAAAGAATCTTGCCAGTGAACCCAACTTCCATGGTGGTCAAAGTGGATGTACACTGAAATTCAAGAGAATAGCCTTTTTCTGGGTGAAGACTTTTGGATCAGTTGTTCTCACTGGGGCCTTTTTGAAATCTGTGGAGGCATTCCTGTGAAGCACCATTAGCCTGTAGTGAGCAGAGCCCAAGAATGAAAGATGTCCCTGCAGCACACCTTTGCCCCCCTCCCCCATATTTCCCATTCACCTTTCTAATGTCTTGATCTTCAAGGTAAGGTCCCCCGTTTTCCTTATTATTGCCTCCAGATATGAAGTTGTTAGAGGTAAGTGTGTATTATAATAAATTTTAGTATGCACCAGTACCTTCTTTCATTTTCCTGTTTTTCCCATACCTAATGACTTCTGATCTTTTCTCAAAAGTGAACACTCATAAAGAGCAAATGCGTACATCAGACTATTCTGTTACATTTTCCGCTATGTTGTCCTGCACAAGCATTTACATATTGAAACATAAAGTAACACAAAAGTTACTTTATTATAAATTACTTTCATCTATCCTTTATATTATAGCTAGGGTAGTATTTTCATATTCTGAAATAGTATATATATATATGTAAGTTAGATTTACATATATATATGTAAATTAATGATAAATCTGCAAGATTTATCATTACAGTACAGTGATGAGCCTGATGGGATTGGATCCCTTCTCCACAAGTCCTTTGGAGATTTTTCTATTTGGTCATTTCTCCAGTTCCTACCCCTCTTCAGCACAACATTTTTACGTTAATGGAAAAATCACGCTAGTGCTAAAAAATGAGAGAAAGAAATAGGTGGGCTGAGACTCTTTGCACTGTGCCCTGGTTATTCTCTTGCTGTGTACTTAGGATTCTTATAGGGGGCAAAACATGTTTTGCTATTAAAGGTCAGGGCATGAGGCATCAAATTTCCCGAGGGAGTGACTCTCACTTCCTCCTCTTCTGTCCTACCTGCTAAGAAAACCTGCTTGTTCTCTGATTACCTTAAATCACACACCGTACCCTTTGGAGATTTTCCTCATCTCATCCTGATCTTTTTAGTCTTATCTGCCTAGGATTTTTGTTCCACTTTCTGCTGGATTTAATGTACCCCCTCCATTTCTGGTCCTTTTCCTCACTGTCCCTTTTTCTCCCTCCATCCCCTTACCTGCTCATCTGGTAAACATATGAACATGTACTTTATGGGGTTTACCAGCAGATCCCAGCTGAGTAGGAGACAGACTCAGCCTACAGCAAGCCACATGGCAGGGGATGACCTAGAGAGGCCCAGCTACCAGAGCAAATCCTACCAAACAGGGCTGCCCCTCTGGTGCCAGTTTGCTAAAAAGGCACAGCTAGACAAAGATATGGGTAGTAACAATTTGGAGCATCAAAAGAAGACTCTCCTTCCAAAACTTTGGGATTATTTCAAAAGCCTGATTTATTTGTACCATATTGAGCTGGGTGGGAACAAAAAACTTACGTCTTGTGTCCTTATTAGGGGTGAGTGCAGTGTATGAACTAATCATAACGTAGAGATGATACAGTGGTTAGAATGCAGGCTCTGGGTTCAAATTCTGGACTCACTGCTCCCTGGCTATGGCATTTGGGGCAAGTTACAAACTTCTCTATGCTTCAGTTCCCTCATTTGTGTAATGGGGATAATAATAATGCCCACCTCAGAGTGGTATGTGAAGGCTTAGACTTTTGTCTGGCACATGGTAGGAGTTTATATGTTATAATTTTATAATGTAAAAATAATGTTTATAATTTTAATAAACATTTTAGTTTATAATTTATAAATTATAATTATGTTATTAAATTTTTCATATCCTCTGACCCTCTAGAGAGGCCTTATTTTATATCATTGATTTTACAACCTAGGTTCAAGAATAATGGTATTATTAAACATCTTTGGTATTAATTATTATGTTTTGGAAAACAAGGTTAAATTTGTAGCCCATCTGAATTCATGTAATAATAAGTTATTCTATAGTGGAAGTCTACAACCCTGGTTTTCCTCAAATTTTTACTCCATGGAGCGCTATTACTGCAAGATGTTCTCCCCAAAACGGGTTCTATGTTACAATATAATTTGGTTGCAACACACAGTATGCCATTCTTGCAGACTCACAATGCACATCAGCATGTCAAAGGCTTATAAAAGTCCTGTGAAGAAACCTGTTTAACTTAAAAAAGAGATACTATCTTAACACAAGTTTCCTAGAAAATGTAGCCTGAGCCAAAGTTCATATCCTAAGGATTTATCAGGAGGTGCAATCCTAGGGCAGCAAGATTGAGGCAAAAAGGGAATTGAGACAGAGAAAGGGAAAGCAAATGCTGGATGGTGCGTTACCTAGCTGGTCACGGCTTCATAAGAGAGAGCACCTCATGATCAGGCGAGGGCTGTGTCTTCCAGACAGGCTGTTTGCAATCAACACACTTTTGAATCCTCTGGAGTCATTTTCCATTATTCAGGGTTTACCCGTGAAGTGTTAATATTACTGCACTTAGGGATTGTTACGTGTCTTCTTTGGGTAGCTGCTAGGTTAGGCAGATCCCATGCTTCACAACATGGCCTTGGACCCTTGGTTAGATCGGGGCACTGGAGCCCCTGTGAGGCCTCTGCAGAGAACACAGTGGTGGCTTTGTTAAAGCCTTGTCCTCACTCCCGGCGTGAGGACTCAAGGGCTGAGGACAGCCTTCAGTGCTGTGTTAGGAGATGAGGCCATGATTGTTGGCCTGGGAGGAGGGTGTGGGGATGAGCAAATCTGGAGAGGCACGTAAACTGGCTCCTGTATACCTACCCTTTCACAAACTTCTAACTACGTAAAGCTCACTTCCTTCCCCTCTCCCTTTTTAAAATTACTTTCATTATTATCCCATAAAATTCACGTCCTGAGGCCTAAATTATGGCTATGTTGTATACAATAACTCTTGATAATATGATAGAGAATTGACTGAATTCCATAGCTTTTGAAGATGATTCTAGGTAGAGTGACACTTGCAATTTTAGAGCCCTGTGTTTCAATGATAGTCCATTATAAATCGGGGACAATAGCCATACTGACTTAGAATCATATTTCATCTTACACAGTATTCCGATGCAAAGAGGTGATCCCAGGTAATGTACTGGGAGCATTTGTGTTTCTTCCTAATGTCAGTCTCCTCTTTTTCCCCCACCCTCAGTTTGTCATTTATCTTCTGACCAAATGCTGAAATGTAAAAATTCAAGGCCACCTTTTAAAATTTGAGAAACTTAATTTAGGAAATAGGAGGAAATACTATTTCACAAAGTAAGATAGTATTTTGAGACTATTTTAAACTTACAGAAAAGTTGCAAAAGTAGTACAAAGAATTCCCATATGTCCTTCATCCTTCATCTAGAGACCCCATTCAAGTTTTGCTAGTTGTCCCAATAACGTTCTCTACAGCACAAGGATCTAGGTCTGAATTGTGATTGCTTTTAGTTTTCAGGTCTCTCTAGTCTCCTTCAATCTGAAAACTCCTCAGTCTTTCCATGACTTTCATGATCTTTATATTTTTCAAGATTATAAGCTAGTCATTTTGTAAAATATCACTCAGACTCACTTTGGTCTGTCCAATGTTTTCTTATGACTAGACCCAGGTTATGTATTTTTAAAAAATATTTATTGATTGATTGATTGATTTGGCTGCGTCGGGTCTTAGTTGCGGCACGCGAGATCTCTGTTGCAGCATGTGGGATCTTTTGCTGCGGCACATGGGCTTCTCTCTAGTTGTGGCGCACGGGCTCCAGAGCATGCAGGCTCAGTAGTTGTGGTGCGCGGGCCCAGTTGCCCAGCGGCACAGTGGTGCGTGGGCTCAGTTGTGGGATCCTAGTTCCCCGACCAGGGATTGAATCCGCGTCCCCTGCATTGGAAGGCAGATTCTTAACCAGTGGACCACAGGGAAGTCCCCCAGCGTTATGTATTTTTGGTTGGAATATCACAGAAGTGAGTCTGTGTTCTTTATATTGTACCAAAGCGTTGCATATGGTGTTGACTTGCCCTATTACTGGTGGCATAACTTTGATCATTTGGTGAAGATGGTGTCTGCCAGGTTTCTCCACTGTAAATTTCCTTCCCCCTACCCCGTTGCAATTAATAAACATTTTGTGGACAGGTACTTTAAGACTGTAAAACCCATTCATCCCACTTTCACCCACTAGTTTTAGAATATTTCTTACCTCAATTATTACTATTGTGGTTGCCAAATGGTGATTTTGTAGTTCCATCATTCTTTCTATTTTTATTAGTTGACATTCTACTGTAAGGAAGATCTTTCTTTTTTCCCTATTAATTTTTAAAATTTGTTTATGAGTGTGGACTTCTGGATTCCAGTTTATTCAATGGATCATAATCTATTACTATCATTATTTATTTTGATTCTCAAATTGTCCCAGACTTGACAAGAGGGAGGCCTTTCAAACTGTCTTCTGCATCTTTTGACATGCCCCGATCATTCTTTGAGCACTTCCTTACTTGCCCCACAAGACAGATATTCCAGGTTCATTTTGTTCTTTCACTGACCTACTCTTAGGCTCAACCATTTGTCCAAGGAGCCCTGATTTTTTTTAGTGGAGAGTGATATTTAGAAATACATACCTGAACAGTAGGTGTGCTTATTGTTACTGAGATGTAACTGCACCCAGGCCCTCTCAGAAGACAGAACTAGGAAATATATGTGTGTATAAACATATATGTATGCATTTACATTTGTATTTATTTCTGTATCTCTCTCTATAAAAATAATTTATACTGCTATTTTCAGTTCCAATCAAACACCACAAGGTTCATTCTAGCTTTCCCCTTTCCAAATTTGTATCTACCTTCTCCAGTAGTAAGAAATATATGCCCATTATCTTTAATACATTTATTTACTTAATCTCTCTGAATGTAGCTAGTTTTCAGGCCATCAGCCTGCTTGGAAATCCCTTATGCAGACCCCAAACTCCACCGTGTTCAGAATCCCTACCCACAGGAGGAAGGCTTGATGGCAATCTTTAAACTTAGTTATAACCTATGTTTTCTTAGTAGGTATTTCTGGCTTGGTCATTCATGAAATTTTCCAAATCCTTTGGGGCTTAATTTATATTTCCCATTTCTACCACTTTCTTGGTGTAATGAGTTCCACAGTCTAATCTTTACTTTGTGAAATAGTATTTCCTCCTCTTTCCTAAATTAAGTTCCTCAAATTTTAAAAGGTGGTCTTTATACTACAAAGCTACAGTAATCAAGACAGTATGGTACTGGCACAAAAACAGAAATATAGATCAATGGAACAGGATAGAAAGTCCAGAGATAAACCCATGCACATATGGTCACCTTATCTTTGATAAAGGAGGCATGAATATAGAGTGGAGAAAAGACAGCCTCTTCAATAAGTGGTGCTGGGAAAACTGGACAGTTACATGTAAAAGAATGAAATTAGAACACTCCCTAACACCATACACAAAAATAAACTCAAAATGGATTAAAGACCTAAATGTAAGGCCAGACACTATCAAACTCTTAGAAGAAAACATAGGCAGAATACTCTATGACATAAATCACAACAAGATCCTTTTTGACCCACCTCCTAGAGAACTGGAAATAAAAACAAAAATAAACAAATGGGACCTAATGAAACTTAAAAGCTTTTGCACAGCAAAGGAAACCATAAACAAGACGAAAAGACAACCCTCAGAATGGGAGAAAATGTTTGCAAATGAAGCAACTGACAAAGGATTAATCTCCAAAATTTACAAGCAGCTTATGCAGCTCAATATCAAGAAAACAAACAACCCAACCCAAAAATGGGCAGAAGACCTAAATAGACATTTCTCCAAAGAAGATATACAGATTGCCAACAAACACATGAAAGAATGCTCAACATCATTAATCATTAGAGAAGTGCAAATCAAAACTACAATGAGATATCATCTCACACCGGGCAGAATAGCCATCATCAAAAAATCTACAAACAATAAATGCTGGAGAGGGTGTGGAGGAAAGGGAACACTCTTGCACTGTTGGTGGGAATGTAAATTGATACAGCCACTATGGAGAACAGTATGGAGGTTCCTTAAAAAAACTAAAAATAGAACTACCGTAAGACCCAGCAATCCCACTACTGGGCATATACCCTGAGAAAACCATAATTCAAAAAAAGTCATGTACCACAATGTTCACTGCAGCTCTATTTACAATAGCCAGGACATGGAAGCAACCTAAGTGCCCATCAACAGATGAATGGATAAAGAAGATGTGGCACATATATACAATGGAATATTACTCAGCCATAAAAAGAAATGAAATTGAGTTATTTGTAGTGAGGTGGATGGACATAGAGTCTGTCCTACAGAGTGAAGTAAGTCAGAAAGAGAAAAACAAATACCGTATGCTAACACATATATATGGAATATAAAAAAAAAAATGGTCATGAAGAACCTAGGGGCAAGACCGGAATAAAGACACAGACCTACTAGAAAATGGACTTGAGGATACGGGGAGGGGGAAGGGTAAGCTGGGACGAAGTGAGAGAGTGGCATGGACATATATACACTACCAAACATAAAATAGATAGCTAGTGGGAAGCAGCCGCATAGCACAGGGAGATCAACTCGGTGCTTTGTGACCACCTAGAGGAGTGGGATAGGGAGGGTGGGAGGGAGGGAGATGCAAGAGCGAAGAGATATGGGAACATATGTATATGTATAACTGATTCACTTTGTTATAAAGCAGAAACTAACACACCATTGTAAAGCAATTATACTCCAATAAAGATGTTAAAAAAAAAAAAAGGTGGTGTTGAATTTTTACATTTCAGTATTTGGTGAACACATTTCTAGTAGTTCAAGTTCAGCCTCAAACTCAACAACCACAGGACTCAGCAGGATTTGTTCATCTCATATCCATATAGTTCATGGTTTTATTTATTTTGGTCATAGCCTCTTTGAGTTTGTGAGCAGTGATATCTTTATGGATAGTATTTGTCTTTTACCACTTTCTTCATTGCTTTTCAAAAAGTTTCCTGGTTCCATTAACATAATCTTTGTTATCTGATTATCAGAATTTTATATAACGTTCCAGCTGTTTTACATAGTTTTACATTAGGGAAGAACCTAAGTTTTTGGTTTTGACTATTCTTGTTTCTCCTTGGGCCACTGCTGAATGTTCCTTGTTTGAGGGGAGCCTTGAATGCAGGTGGCTGGAACTCAGTCAGGAGGGATAATTGTCTCAAGTGACTGGTAAGAGGAAAACCAGAGGATAAATGGTGTTGTTGTCTTAAGAACAAGGGAGGCCAAATAGGATGCAGGGTGAGGAAGAGTCCTCTGAGCAATTGCCATAAACAGTGCTGTGGAACATGACATAGTTTTGAGGGGTGCTGTCCTCTTGGTTAAAGACAGGGTTAAGGGACTTCTGTGGTGTTCCAGTGATTAAGAATCTGTCTTGCAGTGCAGGGGATGCCGGTTCGATCCCTGGTCGGGGAACTAAGATCCCACATGGTGCAGGACAGCTAAGCCTGCACACCTCAGCAAAGCAAAGAGCCCGTGTGCTGCAATGAAAGATCCCAGGTGCCACAACTAAGACCTGATGCAGCCAAAAAATATATATATATATTAAAAAAAAAAAAAAAGACAAGGGTTAAGGCAGATGATAGAACATGGAACCAGTGTTCTGTAGGAATAAACTTCAGTAAATGTGAGGTCCTTTTCATGGATCAAAGTCTGTTCTCTAGAACCCTTCATTGTATATGCATATTTTAAATAATTTCAAGATTTTACTTAAAACACATTTATTATTCTTTTGGTCACTCATTGAGACGTATAACACCAGCTTTTGACCTATCTTTCCTGTCTCACTGGACTGCCTCTTCACCTAAAGGCTGTGACAACTTCATTTCCAGACTCAGTCTTGATCCAGGACAGGATTTATTAGCAGCTGTGATGCCAACACTTGGCAGGACTTAGAATTAAATTCTCCTTCAAGACTTGGGAACCCATGGCTCAGTTAACACTGAGAGACAGTGTGGTACAGTAGGAGGTGCTTTGGGTTTAGAGTCCAGTCTCCAGTTTTTACTTTATTACTTAGTAGCTGTATGTTTGTGAAAGTTACTCAAAACTCATTTTCCTTCTCTGTGAAATGGAGATAATATTCACCTTGTAGGATTAATTTGCAGTATATAAAGTGTACCTAAAGTTTCTGACCCGTAGACACTCAGGAAACAGTGGCTATCTTTCTAATTAAGACCACTACTGGACTCCATATTGCTTCTTGAGTTGTCCCATTATGAAACGTTACTGGGGTACTCTAGGAATGACCACCAGATGCTTGATAACTCTGAGGAATAGCAATTTCTTTCTCCAGTCCATGGAACTGGGTCTTGGCCTAGAGATTTTACTTATTTCCATATTTTGGCCTGCCTTTCTGTATGGCAGAGACTGGGAAGCTTGCTGGGGTTCTAAATGAGAATCCATTGCCACCAGTTAGACATACTGTGTGATATTTGGAACACCGCTTGGCTATTGTCTATTGGAAAGCAAGGTAGAGGAGGTGTCTGCCTTTTCTGTAGCAGTGATCCGATCACTGGGCCTCTTGGTGTGAACGTCAAGAGGTGACTTGCAGTGACAGTTGCAGTAGTTTTGTACTTTTGTACCCGTGCTTACTTCCTAGCTTTGTGGAGTCAGGAGGCTGTTGTGGAGGTGGTAGAAGCATCTTGATTCCCCATCTTCTTCATTTTTGGCAGAGGAACCTGCCCCCCTGGCAGACTGATTTGGCAGTGTTTTACCTGGGGTCGTTCCTGGCGGCTCAGCCTCGAGCCTGCTCCTCCTGGCTTCCAGTTAGATTCCCAGCAAAACCTGCCTGTGTTGAATCCCTTTTTCCTGAAACTAGCTAGAATGGTTTTGCTTCCTTCAACTGAACCCCGCCAGATATAATTCCTACCCTCTGATTTTGTCCAGGTTTTCTTGGTCATATGCTGAGGCCTGTGACTACAGACCCTGGTGCCTTGTCTTCCTCTTTGAGACTTGCATTCTGGGATTGGGGTCTTGACTCAAACCTGTCCTGCAGCCATGAAAAGATATTCTGATTGGCACCTGCTGGCCTGACTGAGCTCCAGCTTTTACTGCTGCTTTAGTTCTTTGCTGGGCTCCACCTGTATGAGTGGACTGCTCAGTGCAAACTGTTGCTTGAGGTATCCTGACCTTGACATAACCTTTGAACTCCATGCCTGGATCTCCTGCCTGCCTGCCTTAATAGCCGCTCTGTTCTCCCAGCCCCTGACTCAGGTCTTGAGCTGAGTCTTGTGGTCTGTTCTCTGTGGCCAAGAATGATTTATGGCACCGTATATCCTGGGCCTGATCAGAGATTTTCCACTGGGTCTAGTCCATGGCACTCACTCTTTTTTTTTTTTTTTAATTTTTATTTATTTATTTATTTTATTTTTGGCTGTGTTGGGTCTTCGTTTCTGTGCGAGGGCTTTCTCTAGTTGTGGCGAGCGGGGGCCACTCTTCATCGCGGTGCGCGGGCCTCTCACTATCGCGGCCTCTCTTGTTGTGGAGCACAGGCTCCAGACGCGCAGGCTCAGTAGTTGTGGCTCACGGGCCTAGTTGCTCCGCGGCATGTGGGATCTTACCAGACCAGGGCTCGAACCCGTGTCCCCTGCATTGGCAGGCAGATTCTCAACCACTGCGCCACCAGGGAAGCCCCATGGCACTCACTTTTTACCCAGAAGAGTTTAGAGTCAGCCACCAATTTGTGATACCACTAGGTGCTCCTTTTAAATTACATACCAAAATAGTAACTCTTACAGATTACCTGCAAAAATAGTAAAAGTTCTATTGTTTATATGTTTCTAATTAGAGAAGGCTAAATCTGCCCTTGAATTAGTTCTCTATTGTAAGGTAGAAGTTGAATGGTATTGTGTTTTTAAAATGTTTCTGCTGAAGTCATTGCACATTTTTATCTATACTGTGATTGATATGAGAAAAAAGATCATTTTTTCCCATCTTCAAGAAGATCTGAATAGTTTTCATACTGATTGAATTAATATAACCTACAATTTAAGTCAGAGCATAAGTAGGTTAAACAGTGCTACCCTAATTTTCCTATAACCAATGAGTAAATTAATTTTCTTATGACAGGTAAGTAAATACTGTAGTCTCATTGTTAAAGGTTATATAAAACCATTATAATTAATGAGAATTCATGGTGGAATTTTTAAGAAGTAGTCCATTTTGTAATGGCCAGTTATAAAATAAATATAAATTTGAAATGATAATATCTTCACCGCCATCTTAGCAAAAATTTATATCTGAAGGACTGATTATACAGATGGATAATGGCCACACAATATATAAAAACAGAACTTTGACCCACAACCTGCCTCAACCTCCCCAGGAAACCAACCCATTTTTTGTAATAACCAGCCCAGGAAGCCAGTGTGTTATCCATTAGACTTGGAGGAAGTCAGACTGCTATTTTTAGTAACAATCTAGGAACCCAAACAATAACCCCCATAACAGTTGGCCCCAGATGGCCAGGACTTGATTAATAACTGGCAGCTTCTCTAATTTTTGCCCTTGCTTCCAACTTAAGACCAATGGGAGAAAGCCAAGTATGTCCCCTAACCAATCACCTAGGATGCCCCACTTCTAGTCAGTCTGTCTGTAGCTTCATGCCAACAGCCTCCAATCAGGCCATACCTGAAGCCCCCTTTTTTCCACTATGAAGCTTCTCCACTCCTCTGCCTGCCTTTGAGTCTTTGCCAAAATGCGAGTTATGGTGACTGACTCTTGCTATAGCAAGCTCTGAATAAATAGCCTTTGCTTGTTCTCATTTGGTTGGTCTTGCTTTATTTCCACATATCTGTAGTGTCTTCAAGAAACCTTGTCTCGTAAAGATATTCCTCTTTTCCCTGTTGCCTATAAGCGTGCTGGTATTCTCAAAGTCCTGAGTCAATAATTTAAAGTTTCTCAATCTCTCAACTTTCCTGTTATTGACAATTTATGTCCTCTGATTTGAACTTTTAAATTAGGCTGAATTTAAAAATTTGATTTATAATTTAAAATTCAACATTCTCTATCCCCAATAAAATCATTTTCTCCAATAGGTTGCATTATAACTAAAAATTTAACAATCTTTGGTGTAAAATTGATTGAACCCATTTTGAATGTTAACTAGAATACATCCATGAATTTACTTTTATGTGCATGCTTATGTTTCTCCTCTGAGAATACAAATAATTAAGCAGGTGTTGAGAAAAAGCAGTGAATCATTTTTCCTTAAGTGTTTCATAATCTTCCTTTGTTCGATTGGCAATACCTTCTCCTGATTATTAGTATCAAAATCTTTTAAAATTTTTAAAAAGTTATTTTACTTAATTTTTTTCTTTTTAAAATTGCAGTACAGTTGATGGTATCATCATCTTATTACAATTTTTATTACATTTTATTGTCTCCTCTTACCTCACATTACCGTAAGTCATTGTTTCTCAAAGTGTGGTCCTCAGATCACTTATATTACCAAGAGGCTTGTCAAAATGCAGGTTCTTGGTCCTTATCCAAGATCTACTAAAGCTGACTTTTGGAGTGTGTCCCAGGAACTTGCATTTCAAACATGTTCCTCAGATCATTTCTATATATATCATGTTGATTCTATGTATTTGTCTATCTGATTATGTCTGTGTAATCTATGTATTTCATCATGCTATCTGTCTGTCTAAAGACTAAAATTTAGGAGTCACTGGTCTATTAAATGTCTGTCAAGTGCCTGGCATAATGTCTTCAGTCCTCAAAATGGTTGTAAATTATAATTTCTATTTTATAGTTAAGAAAACTGTGGCTGAAGACAGTAAGTGACTTGTTCAGAGTCACACAGCTAGTAAACTGTAGAGCTGAGAGTAGAAGCCAGATTATCAATACAGAAATAATCCTATATGTTGAGGAAAAAAGTGTTTACGTTTCATTACCAAATACATATCTCGCAATTTAGCCTATGTTTATACCCAGTTACTGGAGAGACTCTTACAGCTCAGTTGGATGGTATGATACTCTCTAAGTCCATCCATGTTGCTGCAAATGGCATTATTTCATTCTTTTTTATGGCTGAGTAGTATTCCACTGTATATATGTACCACGTCTTCTTTATCCATTCATCTGTCGATGAACATTTAGGTTGTTTCCATGTCTTGGCTATTGTGAATAGTGCTGCTATGAACATAGCGGTGCATGTATCTCTTTGAATTATAGTTTTGTCCAGATGTATGCCCAGTAGTGGGATTGCTGGATCATATGGCAACTCTATTTTTAGTTTTTTGAGGAACCTAATGGGGGCTGATCTTAATGCTCTACTGAATTAACCATTCAATTGAGATGTAAGAGTCTCTCTGGTAGCTGGATGTAAACACAGCCTAAATTGTGAAGTATGTATTTGGTAATGAAACTTAAACATCATCCCATTTATAAGATAAGCAACGTCTCGGTGGGGCCCTTGAGCAAAGGTATAAGTGATTAGTTCCCCGGGGCAGCTACAGATGATCAACTCTTAGAGCAGCAAGCAATATAGTTTCAGCAGAGAGTCCTGTGATTGTTGAGATTGGGACAGAACTCGAACTGTGGGGATCTAAGTTCATTTTCTGTTGGCAAAACATCTCTAAGGGAAAGTCTTATAAAGGCTTATAAAAACTTAAAAGGCCCTTGGACATCAAATGGCTCTTACAAATTAATCAGAAACATACGGATTAGATTTCTCATAAAATACATTTAGGTTTAAAATTATGGGAAAAAGCACAGGGCAAAATGTCTTTTAGGTTTGTCCAAACCAAACCCTAAATGCTTGGGAAAAATTGGAAATACTGTAACAACAGCAGGATGACGCTGAGCACATATGTGGCATCTTCAGGTGACACAGGAAAAGAGTCCCTTTCTCCTACAGTGGGGCAGAGCCTGAACTTACCTGGAAATGTGGATGGCAGCTCTGGCAGGTTTCTGTGAGGCTGGCTGGTTCAGTGAGGATGGTGGCAGGAGATGGGAAGGGAGGAGGAGAATTTGGAGGCAGAGAAGATAGTCTTTCATTCTTCCCAGGAAGTTTGGCTAGTGGCATTCTTTTCCCCCCTAGGTGCTGGCCCATTCCACCCTTGGAAAGTCTTCGGAGAGCAGCCTTGGTGTAAAGGAGGGATATCAGGCTGGGTGGAAGAAGACCTGCATTTTAATCCTAGCTCTGCCACTTCCTGGCTGGCTGATGTTCAAGGCCCCACCCTAAGACAAATGAATGCCCTTCATGATTCAGGAGGCTTACTAAGCCTCAGTTTCCCACCCGTTGAATGGGAGATAGCACAAACCTTGGAGTGGTGTTGGGAAGATTTAGGTGAGATGGTGATCTCCTCCACTTAAGCACAGTGCTTGGCACCTTCTAAGAGCTCAGTAATTGACTATACTATTGTTATTCTTTGGCATGATCCTAATGTTCTTGTTCTTAGATTTCTAAGGAAAAAGGAGTCAGTTGCCACCCAGAGTGCATGAGGAGGGAGGAATGGAGGAAGGGTTGTGGGAACAAAGGGTTTTCCTTATATCTAGGAAGAAGATAAATTTTAGAATTGAATTTAAAACTAAATATTGGAATGAATGTTCCCTTTCATGGAGGGGTGAATCTGATCTGTTAATTCCTCCTTTGGATGCAAACAACTTTTTGGTTCTTTCCTTTAAAAAATAAGCACTAGTCATGGATCACAAATGGTTATTTATTCTTCTAAACTTGTGTTTTGTTTGGAAATAATCTGATTTTCAAGTAGTAGTATATATTTTTGTATGAATGATTATCTCAAAGTTTTGAAGCTATAAACAAAAAAAAAGAAAAAAAAAAGGTATTTTCATGAATTCAGTGCCTTTTCAATACCAAAAGAGACTGTTACTGGAAATGGATAATTGAGTGTCACAAAAACCTTCAGTCTCTTTTGATCAGTTTCTTCCCCCATCTCTGATCTAGGCTTCCACACTTGACACCTGTCTGCCTAGAGAGCATGGCCCTCCATGGGGGCAACACAAAGCCATAAAGCCAGCTACATCTTTGGAAGTGAAACATCTTCCTGTTTTCCCCAACTCTTCTCCCTCCTCCAACCCCACCTCACAACTTACTCAAAGCTTAGGGAGACTGAATAACTGACTAAATTTGTCTATGTATGGAGGCATCTGTCCACAAAAATGTTTTCTTGTCCTTGAAAATGTTTTGGTCGCTGTCTTCTAGGTAGTTCAAGAAAGAGCTTGAATCAAAATGGATCCAACCATCATATGGTTGGGTATATGGACATTCTGTAGTAGTATTAATTAGATACTTGAAAAAATATATAAGCATCTGTATGTTCTGTTAATAATTTGTGTCCTTAGATCTTTTACATTCATTTTTGTGCTCACGTTTGTTTATGTGACCTTGTAGCACCTTGCATCAAATAAAACACACCTGTCATATCTGGGAAAATGAATGTGAAACTCTTCTGTTGCCTAACCATTTTGCATTTGTGTGACTGCATACATACTTTATTTAATTACAGATTTTAAATGAAAAAGAGGACTAATAATTTAATGTTACCGTGAGAATTCAATTTATTTTATTATCCTGAAATTTATGGTTAACTCTAGTGTTGCTTATACATTATAATGGTTACACATTTTAGGGGTATATCTACAGTGGAAAAAGTCCATCCACCGCTGACAACTTCTTGTTAAAACTGGATTGCATAAGCTCAGAGCAGTGTGTTACATAATAAGACAATTTACAATCGTCGTGATAACGTAGGATGTTTTCTGGAAAGAAAAGATAGAAATATTTGTAAAACTGCACCTGCAAGGAGGCTATAATTTCTGTGTGGCTGTGACAGACAATGTGAATCATGGATTATTACCATTTTTTTAAGGGCTTCATGCATTTCCCATTATTTATTATAGCTCCTCTAGGATTTTCCCCAGTATACTCACATGGATTGAGGAAGATATATATTCAGACCCACAGATGTGTACACAGTTATATACTTATACACATATATTATACACACACATTATGCTCAAAATTTATGGCAAAGAAAATAAATAAGCTCAATGGCTAAAACCTTGCAGAACACCCAAACTCAGACAAAAGGAACCTTTACATCTGCCTGTTAAACTTACGGCTAAATCCCTAGAAGGATTCTCAAAGCTGCTGCCCAGATTTTCAAGGAGAAACCTCAATCTAGTTAATGAACCATAGCCAAAGGCCAGGTTTCCCTCTGGTGTACACGCACCCAGTGGTCTCATTTGTCATTTTGCTCTGGGCCCTGCTGAGCTGTATCCAGCCCCAAGTGCCCATGGATGTGACTGATTCCAGCGAAACCAAATGGAGCTCTTTCTTTGCACTTTCCTGTTGTCATCACAAGCTGTTTATAAGCCCCACTCTCTTGGTGCCAGATGATTCCCTGCTGCAAATGAATCAGTTCTGTGAAATATTTATAGTTCAATCTATTAGATATTTAACAATTGTACATGGCAACAGTTAGGGCAAAAATTGAAAGTGTGTCAAGTTTGATTTCTGTTTCCTTTTTTCTTTCTTGATAACTTGACTACTCTCAGACATCTCTAGTCCCAACATTCTTTCTGTATCAGTTGCCTATTGCTACAATAATGCTGAGTAACAAATAGGTGTACAACCTCAGTGATGTAATTAGCATTTATTGTTCATTCTGGAGTCAGTTGGGGGTTAGCTAGAGGGTTCTGCTGATCTTGGCTGGGCTTGTTTACTTATCTTGGGTGAGGTCAGCTAGCTTTTCAGTGATCTAAGATGGCCTCAGCTGGGGCAATTGGCTTTGCTAGGTGTCTCATCTTCTGTCAGATGAGTCCAAGCATATTCTTATGACGTTGGCAGAGTTGCAAGATGGAGGGCAAGCTCAACTGTGAAGCACCTTTCCGATCTTTTTTGCATCACATTGCTAACATCTCACTGGAACAGCAAGTCACTTGGATGAGCCCAGAGTCAGAGTGGGGGGCATTAATAAATTACATGGCAAAAGATGCAGATACAGAAAGGGTTGATGACCTGGACTGTACTTTTGATGTATTATACCCTTTCTCCCATGGAATGACCTCTCAGGAAAGGATCCAAGCCACATTTACACTGAGCTGAGATCATGGTTTTGTGCAAAACTAACGTATTGCAACTGCCATGGCTATCTGCTTTATACGTGTGATAAAAATACGGAAGAAAAGGAATGAGGCTCTGTGGTGGAGTCAAGATGGCCACAAATTGTTTGTCATTTTCCTGACTGAGGAAGAGTCTGTTCCTCCATCCCCTTGTATCTGGGCTAGACCAGTGGTTATATGATTCATAGAACACTGTGGAAGTGACCCACTGTCCATCTGGGCCCAGCCTTTCAGTAATTGGCAGCTCCTATGTGCTCCCTCTTGGAATGTTCATTCTTGTGCTGTCCTCTCTCAGAACACAGTTGCCACGAGATAAGAAGCCCAGACCACAGGGAGAGGCTACAAAAGGTAGCCTCAACTGCTAGCCACGTGCATTGATGGTTCAGCCCAACTGGGCTCCAGATGCCTGCAGCCCCACCAGCGTCATGTGGATGAGAAGACCTGCCCAGCATGGCCCAGAATTGTGAGAGACAGTAAAATGGTTACAGTTTATTTAAGCCACTAATATTTGGGATGGTTTGCTGTGCAGCCATAGATAACTGAACTGCACCAGGAGTGACATTCTAGGCATTCAGTCAGGGTGAAGGAGGGAGGTATTTTTGATCTGTAGGTTTTTCTAGAGCCTTGGTAAAAGGTAGTGATGCATTTTATCTAAACTCATAGCCAACTTTGCAAAGAGTTCTATGACAAGGTAAATGTCGTTTACCAAGTGTGCTGATTCCCAAGTACAGAATCACATAAACCTCAGAGGGATCCTAGCCTTCGTAGACTTTGCCACATCAGCACCTTGGGCTCCATTCTCTATTTTTGACTCCAGAGAGCACTGCAGAGGGCTCCTCAGAGCAGAAAAAAGGGACTCCCTTCTCTCTTGTCACTTCCTAAGACATGCAGGTGTGACTGTGTGGGTGAAAGCACACATACACAACACACACACACTTTATTATTATTTTTAAAACTTAGATGCACTTTCCCTGCTGCTGATTTCATTCTTCAGTGACACCCAGCATGGTTCAGGGCCCTGTGTCCCACCCATCTGTTGATGAAGACCAATCTCTGCCCATGACATTGAATTTAATTTTGAAAGAGATTTGCTGTTGTGGCTGAGAAGTGACATTGTGCCTTCCCAGGACAAACAGCGTTTCCGTTTGAATTGTCACCTGCTGTGAGTTGTCCAGATTTTTGCTCTCTTTCTTGCTGCAGATGGTTGGAAGCCAACTGTACCGTCGTTTAACTCAGATAGTTGTCCTTTCTAGCTGCAAATTCCTATCTTGTCATTCCCTCTTCCCCCCAGCTTTATCAAGGTATAATTGACAAATATAACTGTACATATTTAAAGTGTACAACATAATTATTTGATATACATGTACACAATTTGATATACATTGCAGCAATCAAGTTAATTAACACATCCATCACCTCACAAAGTTACCTTTTGTGTGTGTTGAGAACGCTTAAGATCTACTGTCTTAGCAAATGTCAAGTATACAATACAGTATTAAGTATGATCACAGTACTATACATTAGATCCTCAGAACTTGTTCATCTTAGAAGTGAAAGTTTGTACCCTTTAGTTAACTTCTTCCCATTTACCCCACCCCCCAGCCCCTGGTAGCTACCATTCTACTGTTTCTATGAGTTGGACTTTTTTTTTTAGATTCCGTACCTAAGTGATACCATGCAATATTTTTCTTTCTCTGTCTGGCTTATTTTGCTTAGCATAATGCCCCCCAGCTTCATTCATGTTGTCAAAAATAGTGGGATTTCTTCCTTTTTTATGGCTGAATACTTGTCCATTGTATGTATGTATGTATGTATTATCTGTCTATCTATCTATCTATCATCTATCATCACATTTTCTTTATCCATTCATCCATTGGTGGACACTTAGGTTGTTTCTGTGTCTTAGCTATTGCAAATAATGCTGCAATGAACATGGGGGTACAGATATCTCTTCAAGGGACTGATTTCATTTCCTTTGGATGTATACCCATAAGTGGGATTGCTGGGTTATATGGTAGTTCTATTTTTAACTTTCTCCCCCTATATTTAGCCCCACACACTTCTCTGCTTTCCTTTGTGTTTGGTGCCCCTGAGTCTGGAGCCTCTGTAGCTTGGTTTCTTGCAGAGAACAAGGCTGTGGTGTCTGGCAGGAGCCAGGGCCAGGTCAATTCTTGTTTGGGAGAAATAGGAGAAAGGACCTACTTGGAGAGAGATATGTCCCCTCTCCTAGTCTGCCCAGGCAGGGATTGTGGAGGCAGAATTTCACAGCTGCCTCCTGTGGGGCTTGTATCTCCAAATGTGACTCTGTCAGAGGTTCTATGCGGCAAGCTGACACAACTCTCCCTGGTATTGTGACCTCTGTAGACACTCAAATCACAAATTTTATCATTTCTCCTGCTTCGCTAAGTCACACATCATTCCTTCAACTCCATCTTTCCAAAATTAGTGTAAATGTTTTGCCTTCTGAAATCTCCACATTGTCTTTATGGGTTAAAAGATTAAAAAAATTCCTTTGCTGTATTTTATTTGGATTTAAGTAGGAAGAGGTGATAAACTCATGTTGTCAATACTCCATGTTTAACCAGAACTCTTTCTTTGAATTTGAACTGATATATAGAGTCTAGCAATATTATGATGTTAATTTAGTTATCTCTCAAGAGACTTCAGTGGAGTCCTCTAATTTCTTGAGGAACCTCCATACTGTTTTCCATAATCGTTGTACCACTTTGCATTCCCACCAGCAGTGTACAGGATTCCCTTTTCTCCACACCCTCTCCTAAATTTATCTCTTATTTTTTTGATAATAGCCATCCTAACAGGTGTGAGGTGATATCCCACTGTGACTCTTAGGCAGGTAAACCACCAAAGGGCTAGGGGTGAGAGGCACCAGGGTGCCAGCCTGATGCAGTGAAGATAGCTCTAGGCTCAGGCTATGAGACATATTAGGTGGTGATAATATCTGCGATGTCTGCGGGTCTCTTCAGCTTCTCTGGGCCTCATTTCCTCATCTCTAGGGTGGGGGTAGATTAGAGATGATAGTCCTGTAAGGCCTCTCCTAGCTTTACAATTCTCAGATTTTACAGAACACCTGGAGACACTGACACTGACTTTTGGAGACTCCTCTGAGGGTTCTTTCCATGAGGTAGGCAGTGTGGGGTGTCATAAAGAACATGTGCCTTAGGAAAGTGAGCACGCCTCTCGTGCTTCAGAGCCTTACCCCAGCTTTTTTTGCTTACTTTCCATGTTTAGTTTGAAAATGAGATCCATGGTCTTACAGTACTTCTTTGATTCGCTGCCAGTATTTTGCTGAACCAAACCAAAGGGAGAGTTTAGGTTAGTGTACAGTAAAGAGGGACAGATGACAAAGATAGTCCTTTCACTTCAATTAATGCATTGAGAACCCAGTTCTTTTCTTCGTGGTTCAGAGGGGTCTTCCAAGAAAGCTCCTGAGTGTGGAGGCTAAGGCCCCTGTCCCTTTGCCCACCATACACACTTGTCTGTTTTCTGAGCTGTTGGGAATAGCCCATATCTCCTAGGGTAGCTCTGGGCTTAGCACATCCTGGTCTGGACCCATTCCCTCAGGAGGTGCTGGGGGGCGTAGACTCCAAGGTGCAAGCTGAGGGGAGCATACCAGATGGCCGGATGAAGGTCAATCATGTTGGCACTCGTTTCTGTGGCAGAGCTCTGGGGTGATGAATGGTGCACTAAAATGATGAGCATTACATTAGAAACTTGGAAAGGTGTATTCACTTACTGATGGCAAACTTAGCAATGATTTGGACACACCCAGCCACTTTTCAAGTGCTATGGGGTTAGCAAAAGCATAGAGCTTGTTTTGCCCAGAATTTTTTCCCCATAATTTTTGAACTTGTGTGCATTTTAATGGAAATTTAATCATATGTTTCAGATTTATTTACACTTAACTCATCAAAATGTTGTTTTGCAAGAGGGAGTCAAGGTCCAAGAAGCCTTTTGAGTTTTTTTATAAGCTTTTTAAGGACTTTTCTTTTTTCTTATAAACAGGAAACCATGTATCACTGAGACAAAACAAACTTGAACCCCAAAATGTTCAAGTTTGATTTGAAACTCAGGAGTCATGAACACCAGGAATACTCTGAGGTGAAATGGACTTCCCCATTCTTAGAAATTCACAGGGAAACAGCTGAGGATTTCAGCAGAATACTGTCTATTTTTCTAAAATTAGTGAATATCCTGAAATGTAGCATACAAATTAGAAATGTTATAGCTCTTTTTCTTTTTCACATCACTTGCTTTTTTTTTTAAATTTTTTTTTATTTTTTAAATTTATTTTTTTTTTGTATTTTTGGCTGTGTTGGGTCTTCGCCTCTGTGCGAGGGCTTTCTCCAGCCGTAGCAAGCGGGGGCCACTCTACATCGCGGTGCGCGGGCCTCTCACCATCGCGGCCTCTCCCGTTGCAGAGCACAGGCTCCAGACGCGCAGGCCCAGCAGCTGTGGCCCACGGGCCCAGCCGCTCCGCGGCATGCGGGATCCTCCCAGACCAGGGCTCGAACCCATGTCCCCTGCATTGGCAGGCAGACTCTCAACCACTGCGCCACCAGGGAAGCCCCACATCACTTGCTTTTGACACATTTTTTCATTACTTTTTTCCTGCATAAAAATTTGGTGAAGTATAAAACCACATCATAAGCAGAGATTTCATTTCATGTCAAGTTTCTTAGTAGCATTATAATTATACCAAATAAATAAATAAATAAATGTTGTACAAACAAAAGTAACCAATTGCAAGAAAAACTGTCTGTGGCCTAACTTCACCCCAGTTATTTTGTCTGTACTGGCTGTGTCTGTACAGGTAAAGTGGACAGCTGATTGGTTCATTTGTACATGTCTGTAGCAGATTTTTTTTCCCCCTCCTTAAGGGGTTGAAGCAATTATCTAAATATTAAGGAAGGAATTCATTGTTTTGATAGTCTGAATTAGTATTTATATACTTTTATATACTCATACCTTTAGACTTACATGCTTTACTTTTATACTCTATGCTTTTTACTTTATTTACGTATGTAAGTATATGTACTTATATATTTTTAAGCTCTAAATATTTTACTTATATACCCTTTATTCACTTTTATTTATTATTTTACTTTATATTCATATACTTTACTTATATATTATAGAGTCTGGATTAGTGCTTATGTTAGAGTTCATACAATACATTATGTACGCATTGTCTATGTGTACTTCATCGTCCTTTTGATATCAATTTGTTTATTTCCCCTTGGAAATACAGGTCAATTAACTGACTGCAAAAATGTCTATCCAACTTTAGTGCTAGGAGAGTTGAAATGAGCAAAGTGGACTGACCATTCAACTAAGAACTCAACATTTAGTCCTTGGTCTTTGCAGTGGTTGGAGAAACAGAAATTGACCTAAGAGCATTCAATTCATGCTTGCTAGAGAGGTGCCTCTAAAGACTGAGGCTCTGCCAATAGGGCCAAATGCAGAATGGGAAGTTTTTCCATGTCCAGTTTTCTGGAATACATGATATAAATTGATCTTTTGTGAACCTGTCATTTTTTCGCCTGAAATTTTTTTGTGTTTTAGTAGGAGGAGTAGCTCTTCTAGTTCACCACCACCTGACTAAACTTTATACTCCTGCTACTATGAATCTACTACTGTGATTTTAAACATGCTTCTAAGATTAGTTTTATAATTAATCTTAATATGGAAGCAATTTATCATTTGAATTTTACTCACTACCCACATGTAACAAGTTGGATGGGTCTGAAGAGTATTTTCAACAATATCTTACACATTACGAATTCTTGTTTTATTACTAACATTTTATTACAGGTTAAAAAAATGTATAACTGGCAGAAACACCTTTTGGAGAAATGAGTAGATTGTAAAAAAATGAACCACAAAATAAAATTTATCAATGCCATGATCACAGCCAATGAAGTGACTGACTAGAAACTTCCCAGGCTCATATCCTTTACAGCTGTTCAGAGGAACTCTATCAGCTCTGCCCAGGAGAGCAATAAAGAGACTTGGTGGCAAAACACAACACAAATAATCGCTCATCCTGTGTGAAATGCCTTTCATCTGCTTTGGGAAAACCTCCTTGTGGCAGGAAGAAGCCAGGTAGCATGGAATAAAAGAGTAAGTGGTTTCTGCCAAGTAGGTACCCAAGAGCCAGCTGGCAACCAGGGACTCATGGGTGGAGATCCAGATTTGAATGGCAAAAGTCAAAGGAAAAACAAGGATTGCACCAGCTTCAGAACCCAGAACTTACATGGCCTCATCAAGGAGGCTGTGGGGGAATAAAGCACATAAATAAAGATAAAACTTAAGAACAGGCTTCAGAGGCCCGGTGTAGCATGTTAGCTATTATGGGGCTTCCAGTAGAGCCCAAGTATGCGTCATTGTGGGTGGTTATGACTCTTGGAAGAGTGCAGAGCTGGGCGGTTTTAGCTGGGGTGGTGCAGGTAAGTTGCTGGGCTTTTATGTGGAGGTTGAGCTCTTTTTATGATCCATTTGCAAGACTATGCCCTCTGTGTGCTTGTCACATTCATGTGCATTCTGAATTCGACCTAATCAGTCTGCATCATCAGTGTTACTGCTTAATGATTATATATTCTATGCTCTTCTGTGAAATAATTGAGAACACATATTACATAGTTAAATGCTACATCGAAGTGGATATTCTCAGAAAGCATGATCCACTCATCAATGTGTATGTACGTGAAATTCACCTTTGAATGCACATTATGTTAATTTTCTCTTCTTTTTTAGATTTAAAATAGAAATATTTTGAAAAATGACACAGATTTCATGTGAGAAGAAGCCTTCTAGACAGGTTTGTAGGAAGTTAGCGTCTTCCTGGCAAATTTTCCTTTGGAGTTTTTGTCATTCAAATCTTTATTTAGTTTAGGTTCATGATTACAGTAAAAAATCAGAATTTTTTTTTTTTTGAATTTGAGAAGTAGAAATACGCAAGCTTCTCCTCTCCTCTCTCCACAATCTAAACAAAATTCAAATAGCCATCACAATTTTTTTCACCTTTAAAGGGCCTTTACTGGAAGGAGCCAAAGAACTTGGATTCCTCTCTCCTTCCCTGGAATACATTTGGCTTTGTTCTTTGCAGCCGAGGCAATTGCTGCTAAAGAAAGTTTCAGTTTAATGTGTAATTAATAGTTTGGCATTTCCCAAGGGCTTTCCTCAGGACCCTTTCTGTATCTGTTTTGTATTACAGGGCTCCCTTGCTAAATATTTCCAGATCACATAGATTTAGATAAGACAAGTTCCAGAACTTAGAGTATTTTTTATTTTGACATTCACAGTATTTATTAGTGTAATGAAAGTAATACTTTGACAAGTCCCCAAGTAATACATGGCAATATTCTCGAACCCTGAGTAGTTTAGAGTAACTTTCAGTGGCTAGTGACCACTTAATATCCAACTGTTCTCCTTTCGGAGGTGTTAGCAAATTTGAAATACCTCAGGATCAGCCCTTTTAGGCTGCTTTCCCATGATGGTAATTGTATTTCCCCTCAGACCCTCTGGGTGGTCGGTGGGCCTGACATATCTTGTTCCTTCATCTGTGAGAATTAAAGAGTTAGGGAAGGATGAACTACAGCTCCAGGCAAATCACATTCTTTGTGCCTGGGCTGAACATGGGGCATGCTGGGACTCATGGTGTGTCAAGGGGAGCAGCCATTACCCCCAAACCGTGTGTGTTAACCAGAGGGCAGTTGGGTCACCCTGAGTATCAGGAGACAGGACTGTACTGGAACATAACTTCAACTCAACCTGGGAACTAATTATGGTTCACTCGGATGTTTTCCAGAATAGTCTTCAGTGGAGTGCATTGGGTGGGCTTTATTCACTCTCCCTTTCTCCCTTCTCTACAGATCTTTGCTTTTCTTACGGAATTTATCTCATTTTTACAACATATAGTAATATGTTATGTTCTACTAGGAATGTATGTCTCTATGCTCTACTGGGTTTGAGCCTGGGAAGGGACTATTTTTCTCATTGTTCACTCTTCCCAGCTCTTAGCATAGTGCTTTCCATAAATATTTTTCAAATTGTATCAAAGGTCTGAATCATACAGAACTCTGTGTTTTTTTTTGTGGTAGTTAGGGTAATGCTAGCTGCTTGTAAGAAGTAAACTACCAAATTTCAGTGGCTTTACCCAAGAAAAGTTTACTTCTCATTCATGGAATTGTCCAGCATGAGTATGCCTGGTCAGTGTGGCTTCCTCCATATGGTGACTCAAGGACCCAGGCTCCTTCTGTCTTGTGGCTCTGCCTCCTCTAGGCCCTCAGAATTTTCTGCATCCAGCCAGAGATAGGGGAAGAGAGTACGGAAGAAGGACACCTGTGTCTTAATGACCTTGCCTGGAAGTGACATGCATCACTTTCATTCATATTCTGTTGGGAAGAACTAGTCACGTGGTCTTACCTAGATACAGGGGCATGGGGGGAAGAAGTCCCTGGAAGGCTGCTGCTTCTCAATAGAGAAGGGGAAGCTACAGGAAGAGGAGCACATGTTTTTGGAGGCCAGCTGTCTCTACCATCTTTCCCAAAGGGTAAATACCTTGAAGAATGACAGAATCATACAAAATTATCTCTCAAAGGACTTTAGGGCCATGACAACCCCACTCTCCATTTTACAATTGAGGATACATGGACTTAAAGAGGGAATGAGAATTTTCCAAGTCCATACAACTAGTTAATGGCACAGTTGGGATTAGAACCTGGGTCTTCTGATTGCCAGTTATTTCTGCAGCACTATGTACAGAGTGCTTGTGATTTTTGCACTGCTCAGGTATAGTTATATATCAGGTAGCTGAGAACAGTGGATGGGTAACTTTTTGTGGAAAGTTCAGTTGGGGTTGTTGAGTCAGGTTTCCTTTTGGTGTGTTTAATTTGGCTTCCACTTTCCCCTTCTAGTCTTTCACTTCTGACTTAACAGAAGTCCCCTCTCCTTATGATAAGTAACAATAGTATAAATTGGCTGGATCTGGAGGTGAGTGAGAAATGGGAGCATGGTATGGGTCATAGGTGTAGCCAAAGTGACCAGTGCCATTGGTGGAGTGATTCCAGTGTTGTAAGGTGAGGCATGGTATGATTTGAAGGAGCATGTGTCTAAAACCTCCTTAGTGGTCAACATGAATCTCCTCTTAAAGTTTTTTTTCTTTGAAGGGCTACTAGAAGGTTCTTGTTAAAATACACTTATAGAGATTATCTGGGTAATATACAAGCATTCAAAGCTATCTCTTTACTGATTGGTTTGTCAGCATGTAGATCAGTAGTGAGCAGGGTCTTGAGGGAATGAGAGAGGGCGGATAGTTTTGAGAAGGAAGAAGAAACTGAAGAGTTGTGGAGGATGGGATACTCTGGGGAGGGCAGACTGGAGTGGAAGGCTATGCTAGTTTTAGAGGGGAAATTTTTTTTACTTATTATTTTTAATCGAAGTCTCATTGATCTACAATATCGTGTTGTCAGAGATTTGAATGAGGGTACTGGGTAACTGGGAGATGATGGAGGAAATAGAGCATGAGCTGGGAAAGTGGGAGAGCACCAAAGACAAATTTATTATTTCACGTGATGATGATGGACTGACCATCATCTGGTGGCAAAGAGTCTTAGTTCCAGACCTGGCTTTATACTCAATCTGTGAGTATCACTGGGAGAGTGACTTAACCTTTCTGGGCTTCAGTTTCTCCACTTATAAAATAGGAGGGTGTACCAGGCCACTAGTTTTCTAACTATGTTATCTGGGGACTTGGGGGTCTTGTGGATATGCTTCAAGGGATCACTGCAGCGATGGCTGCGAGTATCAAGTAAGTGGTTTCTGCCATGCCCTGTCACTCCCACTCCAACCAAATTAACTTTGCTCTATCTATTTTGTATTGAATTTCTGCAGAAACTTTTTGTTTGAAGGACAAGTTATGGGTCTAAAAGAAAATTTTGGAAAACACTCAGCCTAGACAATTTCTCAGGTTTCTTCTAGTTCTGACATTTTGGGTATCTGTGATCAGTATTTAAAGCCTTCAAATTTTGGAGGCTGTATACAGGCCAGATCATAAGCTCCCATGTTCCCTGTTCTCAGGAGACTGTAACTGAAGACTCACAACCAGTAGGGATTTGGACAATTATTGCATAGGACACGCTATCACATAGGACACACTATCGAATGCATGATAAGACTCATTTATTGAGGTCTACTGAGTGCTTTGCTCTGTTCTAGGCATTTTACATAATTGAATACTTATATCCCCAACAATTTAATTAGATAGATACTATTATTACTTTTAACACTTTAAAAATGAGGAGACTAAGGCTCAGAGACATAAAGCAACCCAGCTCAAAACAAATGAAAAACCAACCAAACAAAAAATAGGACTAGGATTCAAAATCAGCTCTGACTCCACAGTCCATACTCTTCTTGGTTCTTATTCTCTGACCCAGGGATTCCCTTACATGGCTCTTGGCTCTTTTGCAGGCTTCCTCTGCCCTATTGGTCTCCAAGTGGCTCTTCCAGAGTGGGAAGGCTTCCTTTCCTGAGTGGGTATAACAGCCCCCTGGCTGTCAAGGTGACTTAAGTTCTCACCTGGGCTACAAATCCCACACTAAGAACAGCACTCAACCCTGGGCAGTCTGCCTGGTGAAGGACTCATAACTTACAAGCTCACTGAGGTTGTAGAGCTCCTGAGGGACAGAGAACACAGTTCACATGGCACAAGGCAAGGAGCTGGGCTATCCTAAGAACACCACCCTGATTATTCCCCGGTAAAGTGTGGTAAGATTCTGGTTGTAGGTGAGAAGAAACCACTTAAAAAACCAAACCAAACAAAATCTTTAAGTTCTGAAAACAGCCACATGTTGAGAGGTATCTGGATTTTTCTCAAAGAATTTCAACCTCCCCCAGGCTTTTGCTTCTAACACAATGTGTTTTTCATGGCTTTGTCAACCTTAGTTTTATTAGTAAATGCCACTTGACCTGCAAACTAATTGTCCAGAAGCAAAATTAAGTTGAAGATGAGCTTGTAATCTACCCTGCCTCTCAGCCCACTTCCGTGTTTGTATAAGTTTTAAGGCTTATCCTATCTCCCTGTTGCAGGCTCTTTGAATAGCATAACCTTGGTGATGAATTCCAGATGTTAAATGACAGAGTTCAGGGGCTTATACGCTGTAGTTGTGAGTGAACAAATGTATTTTTTTCTTTGTGATTAAAAGGCTAAATAGCAGGTCATGTGTACCTATGCATGCAAATGGGTATTTATACTTTTGATCAGGTGGAATGTACCTGGGGACTGTAAATGTCACTGATTGGTATAATATGATTGACTCTAAATGTCTGAGTGGCTCAAAAGACCAACTCTGGGGCAGAGTGGCCCAGATCAGTCAGCCTTCTTTCTGGGAGGTGTTGGATATATCTATTACCTTGTGGTAATAGATATATTACAGCTGTTCATGTATGTCCAAACTCATCAAATTGTACACGTTAAATATGTGCAGTTCTTCATTTTAAAAAACCAGAATAAAGGAGAAAACTGTTGGGAAAAAAATCCTGCCAAAGGGCACAGTCATCTTTGCTTATCTTTGTAAGAATTATCAACCTCATGCCTCATTCCTCTGGTTTTTTTTTTTTTTTTTTAGTTCCCAGAAGTTGCATTTTTTGATCATCCCATTTCATTCATGTGTTCATTCATTCATTTAGAAACCTTCAGCACTGTGCTGAACGAATAAATTGGGAAACAGCACAAATGATACATGGATGGGCCCTTTCCTCATGTCTAATAGAGAAGAAAGATACATAAGCCAAGAATTGCCTTAGAGTGTGTTAAGTATTCTAGTAGGGGAATGCTGTATGCACCATGACAGAGCAAAGGAGGAGACAGAACATGTGGATAGGAGTATTGTGCAAGGTGAGTATGACTCAGCCAGATGACGTGGGGAGGAGAAGGAAATGCCAGGCATCTGCAACAGCATGAGTAAAGCATTATGGGAAGAAATGGCATCCATAGTAGGCAAAGTGAGGGAACCATGATTAGTTGGGTAGGACTTGATTTGAATAGAGTAATGTGTTAGCAGGGGGAGGAGCACTCTTGGCATTCTCTACTTACCCGATTATAGCTTTATCACACCCGTCATAACTTCTTATTTACTTGTCTAGCTCCCCCACCAGGCAGCATTCCTTTGGGGGCAGAAATTATGACTCTTTCAGAATGGTATGAACCCAGCATCCAGCACAGTGATTGGCGCAGAGTGGGGAGACTCAATAACTACTGACTGACCGGATGAAGGAGGAGGGTGAGAATAGCACGTAGCTGGTGTCTTTACCAGGTAGTTTCCACACAGGCCAGTCATACCTTAACCGCTTTCACTCAGTCTTAGAAGTAAGTGGCCCTTTCAGACTCAGACCCAGCATACCTTCCAGGTGGTTGCCCCCTTTCTTCCTTCCATCACTGCCGGACCACTCTGCTGCCTTCTCTTGGGTCAGCTTCTTTAGTTGAGTCAGTTCCTGCCAGGGTCACTCCAGCCCTTGAGAGATGGTCTCTGTCTGGTCAAGGCTTCGTTCCCCCTGTAATCCTCCTCCCTGGTGTCCACCTGAATTATGACAACACTGACTTGCTTATTGTTTTAAGCCAAAAACTTTTTGTGCTCAAATATTATTGTTCTCATTCTCCTTCATAGTGTTTACCAAATATTTATTCATTATACAATTATATCATTGGAAGTTTCATATCTGCTGGAATATGAGCTTCATGAGGTCAAGGATACCTGACTTTTCCCCTCTTGGGTTTCTAGCATCCGGCATAATGCCTGATGTGCTCTGTAATGCTCAACAAACACCTATAGAGGAAATGAATGTCACAACCTCCTAGAGAACTTGTTTATTGCAAATATGGTGGTGGTTCCTTATACGTTGTGCTCTTTCTGTCTGTTTCTATGGCTAGATTTTGAGCTCTCTGCGGGTAAGACTTTCCAATGTGCCCCCAGATTGCAGGATAATACTGGATTCTTTCGGACTCGAGAATTGAAGGACTATCAGTTTTATTTTTATGGCCAGTGTGATATCTCTGAGTCTCTCTTCAAGCAATGCCCATGTTCCCCAAGCACAAGATTGTGACGCTGTGATCCTGAAGCCCCTGAGGCTGACAGTCCTCTGGGCCACATCCCTTTATTGGAGATGGCTGATGTCAATCACAACATGAGGCAATCTCTAATTCCAACTGCTGACCACTGAAGGTTTTCCTTTGGCTGTGCTTACCAGCTCTCCTGGTTGAGTGCCCTCTAATATATAATTAATGATGGCTCTCAGCAGTTCACACATTCAGAAGTCTTTCTAGGCATGATCTCACCACCAAGCTGTGATGCCTCACTGCCGAGAGGTTCCATGTGGCCCTGTGGGAGGTCTCTCAGTCCAACCAGCCTGCGGGTCTGGTGTTCAGTAATGTTATGAGCTTGAGGAGTGTGCCTGAATCCAGCCACTCATTCCCGCTCTGCCCCCCTTTCTTGATGTTTTTGACCCATAAAATATATTCATGTTGATTTCAAATGGAGACTGGAGTATCCACTGGCCAGGCAAGCTTCCAGCACTAAAACCCTCCAAATGGTGAATCTTAATTAGGGTGACCAATTGTCTGGTTTGCCCGGGACCGAAGGATTTCCTGGAAAGTGGGACTTAAATTGTTAAAACCAGGACAGTCCTGGGAAAACTGGGATGGTTGGTCACCCTAATCTCAATAGAGGTTTGGATTAGAGAACGCGGTGGGTCCTTGAAAGGAAAAAAGCTGTATAAAGAGAGCAGGTCTAGCCTGATTTATCCCCTGGGTTGAAACTGAGGGTGGTTTTGATAACCTCTTGAACCTACAGTTGTTGTTAGAAGTGAGAGTAGTCTTGTAGGTTGACTGTGCCCACTCTAAAAGTGTACAGTTGGCTGACCCTCATTATTGACATTAATTGTTTGCATCTTAGGAAGCATTGGAATCAGGAACCGAAGACATATCAGAAACTCAGTATTTCAGTTTGGGTTCACCCAGGGGCAGATCCTGACTTAAGGATTCAAGTGCAAGTAGTTTGGGAGGTCAGAGAAAACACTGTAGGGGAGGAGGGAAGGAAGATAGGGCAGCCAGTCAAGGGTACCTTAGCAAGCTAGTTACTGGCGCTGGGTAACTGGCACTTAGTCTTCAATCTTTTCCTCTAGAGCAGAGTTTCTCACTATGGACATTTTGGGCTGGATAATTCCTTGTTGTGGGGACTGTCCTGAGCATTATAGGACGTTTAGTAGCATCCCTGGTGTCTATCCACAGATGTCCATGGCACTCCCTTTCCCCTGGCTGTGACAACCAAAACTGTCTCCAGACACTGCCAAATGTCCCTTAGGGGGAAAATTGGACTGGTTTATAATCAGTGTTCTAGAACACACAGGGTTATCGCACCTTGAGGTGAGGGAGTTGAGGTATTTATACGCTAATTTCTCTGTCATTGGTTTGGAGCCGCTGAGGAAGACTTTGAAGGAAGCTCTCAGGCAAATGCTGGCACTTGGAAGTTGGCCAGTGTGCACTGAAGTAGAACCAGGCACCTGAGCGGGTGCTGGCAGCACGTGCTTCCATCTGTCTGTTATACTCACTCTCTCTCTGCAGACCAGCTTTCTCCTCTCCTCTGTCCACATGGTGGAATATGATTTCCGGCCGCTCCCAGCCACACACACAAATCCCATCAGACTTTAAATTCTAGTTCAAAGTTCCCAGGACAGACAATCTGATTTGCCAAATTTGGGTCAGGTGTTCAATCTGGGCTTATCTGCTCTGACCATATAGTACAAATGTGACATTTCACTTCAGTGCAAACAGGCAGCATGAAGAGACTGGATGTTGGCAGGAATGGGCAGCTATTTCAGCAAACACTCCTCTGGCCTCTCCTATGTGCAAGGCTATGTGAAGGTACGTAGACATAGGACCTGTCAGAGAGGGTGAACAGAATACTGGATTTAGAGATAGAACTGATGCCTTTGTGGAGGACGTGGTAGGAAACATTTTTCCCCCTAATGCCCAGGTGAGTAATTGTGCCAGGGAGAGCAGGAAGAAAAGCTGAAGTAATTGTCTTTCCCTGTGCACACTCTTTATGGTGAACAGCAAAGTGGACATTTTGATGGGCTGGGGCAGTTTTCCACCTGGACCTCAAGATCAATTTAGGCCTCACTGACAAATTCCCTGAGGCCTTTTCTTATCTTAGAAGGGGTTGCATGATCTGGCGTTAGGTTAGCTGGCAGGCAAAGGGGGTGGTATGTGACATGGGGGGCGAGGGAAATGTCCCTGTCTGACAGCCTCATCTATTTGCTGTGTTGTAATAAAGGAAGACCAGAGTAAGGGACCCTGGCTGCCAGCCCTTCTCATTGCCAGCTCCATTCTTTTTTTCAAAACAATTAAGGAGACGAAGACTGGAAACATAATGATTCTTTATCAGACCCTGGTGTGAGGAGGTCTTTGCCCTTGATGATCCTGGTTGCCTGGCAAGTGCAGAGAGGTTGGGTCATTATATGCTCTGCTAGTCCTTCAGATCCCTCTGCAGGAGGACAGCAGGGTCTGGTAGGCAGAGCAAGGACGTTCCTTTTACTTGGAGTGTAAGTTTATTAGGGGCGGCTTTCTGCAGAGCCTGACGGAGGTTATGGGTGTTCGGCCAAAGCCTCGCTAGGTGGGCTGTTGCCTTATACAACCCAAGGGGGCACCAACCACATAGGCTGCAGTGTGAACGTTGCCCTGGGGTCATGTAGCAGTAGCTCTGTCAAGTCACCCTTGACTAGTTCCCTCTGCAGAGAAGAATCACTGGCCAAAATGTGATTGCACTCTGCCCTGTTGTAGCTCCTACCTTCTGGTTACTTCCCAGGCCTGGTTGTGGTAGGAGAGGGTGAACCATAGTTTGACTTAACTTGGGTCCTTCTGACCACCTGGAGGACAGTTGATTTGTTTGTAATGGTTGTTGTACCAAAACTTGGGGTTCCTCTGGCTGAGGGGAGGGCAAGAAGCATGGCCACAGCAACATAAAGATGATCAGTGATCCTTTTCCCAAGTAGAGTGTTGGGGGTGGCCATGAGAATGTGCCTGCTTTGCAGATCACCAATCACAGGAGGGTAATCGACCAAAGACCTTAGCTCTGAAATCCATCTCGATGTTTGTGTCAAGGTCATGATTCTCACAGGCTGTTTCCAGCCTATGGCTGAACGTGCCAGGGAGACTGAGGCAGGCCCATTCCTGGGAGACCTGTGCATCCTCTGGTGGCCAACTTTGGCTCCAGAGTTTCCAACTGCCTTGCCAAACCTTCCTTAGACTGCTGGCTGTCTTGGAGGTTTCTACCCTACCCTCCCTGTCGAGACTTGCCTGGCAATCTGACGGCTCTCCCAGCTTTCCCTAGCTCCCTTCCCATTTCATCTCTTAAAAGGTATTTCCCCTAATACAGTCCTTGCCCATGTAATCCCATCGTGGTGTCTGCTTCTCAGTGGGCCAGACTGACACAGATGAAAAAATAACAGTAGTAAACCAGGACTGGCTTAGAGAAACCTAAACAAAATTTTTTGGAGAAATCCTGAATGCTTTGATTGAGATTCCTAAAGACAAGAGAGAAGCTGATAGCAAGGACTTTGCTTGGTGAATATAAAAAATGAGAACTCAACCCTTTTAATTCCAGAAAATGACCAATTTGGTTCAAGTAACATTGGTAGAGTGACTCTTATGTGCCAAGAAAGAGGCTGAGCATAGAATATGAATAAGACATAGTCTCTGCCCTCATGTAGCTTGTGGTCTAGAGGGAGAGACCCACATGATTTGACAATTTTACTGAAATATGATTCTTGTAAGATAGAGAGTTGGCAATGGGACTAACTCAGCTGTGTAAAGACAGGAACCAGCTCCACATAATAATTTCTAGCACCTTCCTAGGAGGCAGTGTTGGCTCAGGAAAAGGGGACTGGGTAGGCTTTGGAGGCTTGATTTGTGCCAGTGGAGGAATGAGAGGGATGGTGATGAAAGCAAGGCAAATGAGCCTTCTGTTCTAGCTCTAGGATGAAGTGCTGTGTATCCCTAGCACTTTTGTTTCTTTTTAATTAGCAAGAAAGCAGGTTGCCCCACTTCCCCCATACATGGGTGGAAAAACAGCTCTGTCACGTACACAGAGATTAGACTTAAGATGTGTCTTCCTAGGAATTCCCATCATAGGTATATGTATATAAAATCAAATTAACTGAGCCATTGTGTGCCCTCCAAGGCAACTTGCATTTAGCAAATACTGGCCAAATGAAACCTACTCAGACAAGCAGGCAGGTAATTGGTCTCTTCTGGGCTCTGTTTAAGATGCCTCTCCTCTGAAGCAGCTGGTGCTACCAGGTTTTCTGGCAAAGCTGCTCTTTCTACAAGTAGGGCTGGGAAAGAGCACAGTACAATGAAAAAAAAAACTTGAACCAAAAACACTTGAATAAACAGATGCCTGATTTACTCCTCTAGCCTTTTCCTTGGCCTCATGATGCCTGACAAAAATTGAGTCGAAAGTGATGGCTGGGCTAAGAGGAGGCCAGCAATATGTCACCCGATCAAGCTGAGACCTCAGGGGATGGAAAAGGCATTTAGCTCTAAGCTCAGCCATGGTGCTGCAGCAAGACAAGAGCCCTTGTAGCTCCGGCAGCTCCTCCTTCCTTCTTCTTTCCACATGATTCAATTTCATGCCATTTGCAATCATGAGACAAAAGAACGTTCCAAATTCCAGGCCCCCATCCTGAAACACCCTTCAGAAGCCCAGGGTAGGAAGCCCAGCAGCCTCGTGCGTTCTTCTGGCCATAGGCAGTCAGTGGTGATTTTGAGGGATGGAACCAGACTCTGGGTTTTCAACTTTTAGCCCCAATGGGTAGGAAGTCTCTTGAAGTTGAAAAAAAGGTTTTATGCTTTTAGAAAAACCATTAAAAAATGGCAAAAGCTTCTTGATGCCCAAGGTTTATTTTTCTGTCCTGTAGAGGAGATCATAGCATTGGCACCTATGACTCCAGTCAGGTGAGAAAGTGCTGGAAGCCATCTCTTCAGAACATACTTGCCTTACCCATGGGGTGAAAAGCAGAAAGTATCTCAGAAAACCTCAAAGCCCATTTGCCTTTTCGCTCATCACCACCACTGCTTGCCATCTGTTGTGTCATAGATTGCACTTTTCCTCATTTTTGGTGTTGGCTTCCACCTACAAGAGTCCTGGGTGGATATGATGCCAGCCTCTGGGCCTGAACCAGTATTGTCACCATTCAATTTCTTGTGGGGATACAGTGACTCTGGAGAGTGTGTGTGCCTGGTAGTAATGGGGGATTAAAAGGTAATAGTTTTGGTCTTTCAATTTGTGGGCTTTTAATTTGAGCTGTAGCCCAAAGATACCTTACGATGCTAGCTTGTAATAGGAACTATATCAGAATGAAAGAGCACCACACCGTCATGATGGCAGTTTAATTTCATTCAGGGTCTTCTGGGCACCAAAGAGTTATGGACTCTACCCAAGCAGTTCTAATGCTGTGTCACGAGGCTGAAGCCATAGATCAGGTGAGGATGTGAATGAGAAGCAAGAAAAGGGAGATGGGGAGTATAGGTTGTTCTTTCAAAATTTTTTTCAGCTAATGGAAGGAGATCCAAAAGGCAGAAGATAGAAGGGGGAATAGAAGGAAGTATCTTTTTTTTGGGGGGGGGGGGTTAATGGTAGAAAAGTAAGCAATGAGGGGAAGCCTTACCTTTATTTCTAGTTCCTTCTCTTTTCTTCCCCCTTTCTCTTCCTTTTCTTTCATTTTCCTCCTTCCTTCTCAGTTAACCAATCAAACTCTAGCAGTGGAAGAGAGTGTATTTGTGAAAAAGAAGGATTACTTGCTATTTACTATCCATAGACCCTGTCCTCTAAATAGGACAGATCCTACTAAGTAGTGCCTTTTGTTTACCAAGTAGAGTTATAGGTGTAAGAACTCATGATTGGAGAATTCAGGAGACGGCTAAATTGCTGGAGACGAAAAAAAGGGGCTGGGAACTGGGAATTTCCAGTAGGTTAGGAAGACTGAAGATAGCAAGGCTGTGAAATCTGCATGGGACAAATGTCCGGAGGAAATAAGGCAACTAGGTGCACACTGGGACTCTGAAGGGAAACAAATTGACTGACTCTGGATTTTTATTAATTTTCACTGAGTGATGTGTTGTCGATCCTCCTTCATATTTCCTTAAGATTTTCAGCAAAAATGTGCATTAATTTCTAATGCTTGGCAGAATGGGATTTGCTTTTTAGGATCTGCCATGAAGTGCCAAATCCTACTTGGAGTGAGAACAGAGGATGCTCATTGTATTCTGTAGGATGCTTTTGGCTGCAAGTAACATGAAAGCCAACAAGTGGTGATCTAACCAAAAGATGTTTTATTGTTTATTTAATAAGTTTGTAGGCAGGTGGTTCTAGGACTGGTTGAACACTTCTAGAATTCTGATGCTGGTGCAGAATCTCTGGAATTCTCCTGATCTTCTGCCCCTTATAGTTGCAAGATGACCAAATACTCAACTTGAGAGCAAAATGAGCCCCTTTCTTCTCATTAGGGAGAAAATACCTTTCTCAGATGCCTCCCATAGATGTTCCTATGCTTCTTACTAGTCAGAAGTGGGTCACACAACCACTCTAGCTGCAAGAGAGGCTTGGAAAGCAAGTGTCTGTTTTTTTCTCAGCCTCTATAGCAAGAATGAGCAAGAGAGAAAGGTGATTGGGGATGACAGTTGGACAGCCATTGTAGTGTGCTGTGTGTGCAGGTATTTGCAGGCACTGTAAGTCCTCATCAAGTCTTTGTCAGTCTTCAAGAAGATTTCCTCTACGTTTCCATAAGAATGGATTTTTGTTTTCTCATTTTCCAATGTCTGCTTCCTCTATAGGATTACCTCTGAAGTTTTAGAAGACATTTATTTGTATCCTTATCCTTGCAAAGTGATTGAACTTTAGAAAAATTCCTCAGTCATTTTCACTTTTCCCCCTATGGGATATATATCACCTAACTGTAAAAGACACAGCACGTGTTTCAGAGCACAGATCACCAGCTAGGCACTGAGTGAGCAAGAGCCTGTGGTCGTCATGGCCCAGTTTTAAGGAACTTGGTTTTGTGATTGTATCTTGCTAAAGCACCAGAGTCCTGGCTTCCAAATAAGAATTTCCTTTACTTGGCTTTTTTTTTTTTTTTTTTTTAAATAAGCGACTTCAATATAACTTTTTTAAGGGGAAAAAAATCCACTTTCCCTGAGTCTTTCTTGACAGTAGAAGGCTACTAGCTGCTCAGATATTTTAAGGAAGGCCAGTTGCTGATAATAAAAAGGAGTTTACTGGGACACTCTGAAGAATGGCTTCCAGACTCAAGAAGATTGAATGTTGTGTTTAATGGTCACCTTCAGAAATCACTGGTTTTATGTGCTTATGATATATCAGTTAACCCTGTACTTCAGTGAGTCACATAACTCTTGCAGCCTTTCTGCTCCTGCTGGGTATGTGTAAATCTTGATGACAATGACCTCTCTATCTGTTGGCCTGTTCCCAACCTCTGTGTGGGCCGGCAACATGGAAGCACACATCCATTCTTGTCTTTGGGTGTTTTCTTGAGTTTAGTAAGCACATCTCTCCAGTTCAAAGAGTCAGTAATTTACCTTGAACCACACTGTTCACTATTATTTGTGGGGCTTTCTGGTAAATGGTTCTTAGAAGCTCTTGGGCAGAACTGTGTTTAGAGGGACTTGGAGGAGGGAGGTGGGACGCGTCACCTCTGCCAGGTGGGTCCCCCCGCCCCCACCTGGCTCTGTCTCATCTGCTCTGGCCGCTGCTCATGCTCTGTGTCTGCTTTGGGCTCCCATCTGGCTGGTGCAGAGAGAGAATAACCATCCTGTCTTCAAGCTAAACACTGTTCTTCAGAGGAACCACTCACAAGTACATGATGGAGTCATGTTTATTAGGGCTGGTTCCAGGAAAAGCAGGTGTAGAGGCGTGTATATGACACCAGGTATTTAGATGTTGGTTATTTCATCTACTAACTCAGGCGTTAGCAGTTTGTGTCTACTACAGATGGGTGTTGTGCCTTAATAATTTCCACTGTGCCTGTGCCTGGAGCACTTTAAATTTTTATTGACTGAGTTGACCTCATGAAAGGTCACTTAACCCCATTGGAACCAGTTTTCTCCTTTGAAAAGGGAATTAATAATGTGTGTCTTGAAGGGAAAGGGCTAAATGAAATGTTTGCATAAAATCATTTACCGTAGTGCCTGGCATTCAATAGTTGTCCAAGGGGATAGTATATCTTATGTCTCTTTTTCTTCGGTGCCTCCTAGCCACTGTGTTTCCTCTCCCTGGTGACCTCCCAGTTCTTTCGGGTACTCAAAGCCCCTCTTCTTTCTACCTTGTTTTGTTGGCCCTGGACTAGGAAAAGTATTCACGCTAAGGTGTAAATGTTGGAAAATGATGGAACCTGTGGATGATGGGATATTTGAGGTTAGCTGAGGGTATGTGGCCAGGAGAGGAGGAGATGGGGATGAAATGGGGTCAGGAGGGAGTAAAATTCACTTGCAGAGTTGTATGGGAGGGGAGAAAAAGGGTGCTGGCAATTTTTCTCAAAAACCTTGTGTTAGTGTTCCAGGGAAATCTGCAACCTCTTTTCTTACCTGGAGAAGAACAGTGGAACAATCCAGGGCCTGCAGAGGCATGACTATGAAGACTAAGACTCTTTAGTTTGCAAGGTCAAGGTTGAAGGAGCATAGGCTTAAACTTCTATAAAATCAGGTAAGACTAGGGGCTGTGCTGGGAGCTTCAGCATGACACTTTAGGTAGACCTAAGAAATATGTTACAATTCCAAGGTGGTCTAGGCTGAAGCTATAAATAGGTCCAAGAAGCATGTAGTTACATTCATGGAAGATGAGTACTTAAGGGAACCTTTAGTTACATGCACAAGTTGTGAGATTGACATCACAGAGGAAGGTGATTTCCTTCTACCTGTTAGACTTGATGCTGTCAGGGACAATATGAGGATGTAGGGGACACTGGTCAGATTTGACATGTAGAAGGAGAAGGCTCAAATTGTGTTTATTTACCTCTGAATGAATTTCATTGCTTATAGCCTTCTACATTTGGAAAGACTTTTCTCTATTGAGAAAAAGATTTTATTTATATTTGTTTGTTTTCTTAATAAACACACATTGAGTGCCTATTCAGGGCCACCCACCAGAACTTATTCATCTTATGGCTGGAAGTTTGTACACTTCAACCAACATCCCCCTGTGCACCCTCCCAGCCTCTGGCAACCATTCACCCTCCCAGCCTCTGACAACCATCATTCTACTCTCTATTTCTATGAATTCAGCTTTTTTTAGGTTCCACATATAAGTGAGAATATACAATATTAGTCTTTTTCTGTCTGACTTGTTTCATTTTGCCTGATGACCTCAAGGTCCATTCATGTTGTTGCAAAAGGCAGGGTTTCCTTCTTTTTAATGGCTGAATAATATTTATATAAATATTTACATTTAATATTTATATAAGTATACATTTTTTTCATACATAAGGAAGACTAAGAAGTGTGTTTTCCGCTGGGCAGCGGTGTGCCCAGGTACAATTCTATAATACTAGCAGAGGAGAGAATAGATTTGGGGACAGTGAACCATACCCTTATGGGTCAGCCTGTCTCCTTCCTGCAGCTCTTCCAGTCACGACAGTCCAGATGTCCTAGACCAGATGTCCCAGAAAGGGAAAGAACAGGAATGGCCTAAAACAGAGGCATGACTATGTGCCTTTGGGACCATAAAGAGATAATAGCCCAGAAATCCAGGCTTTCTTGAAAGACAAGAGGAAGCCCTGAATTCTCCAACTCCCACTACATATTAAGAATAAAGCTTAGTGGATTAGAACCTAAGGCACAGGCAAAGAGAAAATAGGACAGGATGCAAACAAAGTTCCTCCACCTGAGACGGGGAGGGGAGGGAATGGTGAGCAAGCAGAGAACAGAAATGCTGGATAGGTTGAGGGAGAAGCCAGAAACAGAGGAGATCTTGGGTCTCCAAAGCCCCTCTGGAATTCTGGGAGGATTCTGCCCTACTACATGGGGTGGCTGCAATGGGAATGGCAGCCCAATAGAGCATATCAGCAGAAAAAGGGCCTGAGAGACTCCCCCAGTCCTCCTTCAGCTCCTGTACAGATGGAGAGGATCCAGAAAGTTCCCTTGTTCATTGAAAAATCATTTATTTAATTCCTACTACGTGTAAGGCTTTGTTCTATGCACTTGAGATACCCTGGTGAAGAAAACAAGGATCCTTGCTCTGGAGGAATGAGGCAGGGTGAGGGAGTGGGGAAGAAAGACACACGAACAGACATCAAAAGTAAGTAGCTTATAGAATTTGTTACATAATAAGTGCTGTGGAAAAATGGAAATGTAGAACAGGATGAGGGGCCTCATGAGGTCGGAGTGGCAGGACGTAGACAGCGTCAAATGGGCAGAGGAGGTCACATGGAGAAGGGGGGGAGGGTAAACAAAGGCATGAAGGAAACAGGCATTTGACCAAGTGGACGCGGGGACAGAGGCAGAGGGACCAGCTCCGTGGTGTTCTCTCTCCCCAGTGTCTGCCAGCCATGGGGCTACCTGCAGACACGTTTGCCTTCCCCCAGCTTCTGACCCTTCCGTCTACACCCTTTTCCTTTCTGATTCTGCCTTCTGCTTCCTTCTCCATCCTTTCCCCTCCCAGCCCTAAGCTGGAGTCAGCAAGGCGGCCAGCGTGATGAGTGGGGTAAGAGGGATGTGAGAGTGCCAGAGGGGGAGGGGTGAAGTCAGAGAGGGAGCGGATGTCCGCTCAGTGCAGCCTCACACCTTGGCTTTTATCCTGAGTGAAATGAGAGCCAGTGGAGGGTTTTGAGCAAAGGAGTGATGGGACCTGAATTTTGTTTTAAAAACATCACTCTGCCCGTGTGATGCAGCTGCTTCCCACTAGCTATCTGTTTTACATTTGTTAGTGTATATATGTCCATGCTACTCTCTCACTTTGTCCCAGCTTACCCTTCCACCTCCCCGTGTCCTCAAGTCCATTCTCTACATCTGCATCTTTATTCCTGTCCTGCCCCTAGGTTTGGGCAAGAGGGAGGGGATAAGGGGATATATTTATACATATAGCTGATTCACTTTGTTATACAGCAGAAACTAACACAACATTGTAAAGCAATTATACTCCAATAAAGATGTTAAAAAAAAAAAAATCACTCTGCTACTGTGTTGAAAATAGCCCGTGGGTGGCAGGGGTGGAGGTCAGGAGACTTGTTGAGTAGCTGCTGCAGTCATCCAGGCAGTAGACCATGTGGCTTGGATCTGTGAGAAGTGTGGTTGGATTCTGTGCCTTTAGTGGGCACTCAGAAAATAACTGACAGTTGAGAAGCAGTGAGCCTGTCCCCCTGGGGTCACCATGGTCGGGGGCAAGGTGAGCATGCTTTGGGGGCCTTGAGGTAGGCAGTCCATAGATCAGAAGAAGGGTGTGGGTAACACTCTGAGGCACCCAAGAGGCAAGGTGGGACTGATTCAGCCAGTGGGGGTCCCTGGGCCCTATCCCAGCCAAGGAAAAAGAGCACGAATGTCCCCAGTGGCTGATGCTTCAGAAGAGTTTGCAGTAGACAGATGCCAATGCCCAGGAACCAGGAGGCATCACAGTGCTCAACAGAGGGTCACAGGGCACCCCTCCTCTCAGCACCTTGAGGAAACAACATCACCTTACTTGCCATGTTAGGATGGAGTAAGGGATGTTAGGATGGAGGAGGGGCAGGGGAGACCCTTGGAGAAAGAAACCTTTCAAAGTTACCCCTGAAGTAACTTTGAACTTCGAGAGAATATTTACCCTCAGTGAAAATGCTTTAAATGGGAAGAGACTGGGTAAACTTAACTAGCAGATGTATTATTTTTCTACTGGGCCTGGGAATGGGAGCTTTTGAGCAGGCTCAGTTCAGACATAGAAAAATAAAAGAAGCAACAGTTCTGCACATTGGAACGGAAGTGTGTGAACTTCAGACCCTTGATACAGGTGTTACCAGTTGGAAAAAATAATCAAGGCCCTTTTTGATAACGGTGACAAATTCTGGCTCCTAAATTAGTTCTGGTTGGCTTCCCTGCCTAAAGGAGTGACTGAACGGCGGGCATTTCTTGCAGGAGGAGAGATTTAGGTCAGCTGGACCTTTCCAGACCTCTCTTGTGAAACCAGGTGAGTCCTGACTGCGATGGGCATGGACAAGGCTGACCTTCCATAGCAGAAGATGCTTTGGAGACTGTGGGGCAGGTCCTTAGAAATACGTAGTCAGAAGGGAACAGCAGCAGCGTGACACTTTAGTTTTGCATCCATGAAGAAAACCGCCGTGGGTAATGCTGGAGTAACAAGCCTGAAACAGGAAGTCTTCTCTTTTCTAGAAAAATCCATGCATTGTCCCAGCCCCCATTCCTGGCAGCCACAGCATTGGGCGTGGAGCTGCTCTTTGGAGCAGCCATCTTACTCTGCTGGGTTCCCCAGTGGAGATCGGGGAGGCGGCTGGAAATGCTGCTCTCAGCTTCACAAACCCTCTCTTAGAGGGTACATAGATGCTCTGGGGGGTCCGGTGGGGAAGAAAGACATTTTCTTGGATCATGGCCCGTTTATTACTTCACACTCTGGGCATGCTGTGATGTCAGACTCTACCCTGAAGCCTTGCAGAGGGATGCAGCCACCCCAGGAAGCCTGGGCGTCTTGGGGAGGTGCGGTCCGTTCTGGGAGCTTTGGGAGAGGGTCAGCCTTGAAGGCAGGGCTTGCATTTCTGACCCCTGCTGGAAAAGTATCCAGCACTTTCCGTTAACATCCTAGAGGAGGCAGGGGAAGGTGGATGGTGGTGCACTGGTCCACATGCGCCATTCGGCCGAACCCGAGAAGCGTGGTGCTGGCTCGGGCTGCTAGAGCTGTGAGGAGGGCAGGGTGAGGGGTGCGGCTCTGCCTGCAAAGCGGGGTTGCACCTGTTCCCCGGCGTGTGCCTGGATGTGATTTGCTTCTCTCAGTACCAGTCCGCGGGCTGCGTGTGAAGAGTCAGAATACAAGAAGCTACCAGCAGAAGGCATCTTGTTTGGCTCTTTTCCAGCCATCGTCCTGTGAGTCCAGTGGGGCTCTGACATCTTGCTGTTCTGTGGGTTAGAAGAAGAATAGTCAGGGTGCACCCTGCCCTGTTCCAGAAAGAATTTAAGGCCGTTCGGAAAGTCACACCCAACCCAACAAAATGGTACCTGACTCACCATAAATGTTTGGTGAAGGCGGCGACAAGGAGAAATGAGGGTTAAAGTAAGGGAGTCATGATGTCCTCGGCTACTTCATTAGGTACTCTTTAATTGAGGATATGTTTACATCTGCCTCAAAGGGTTGTTGCGAGAATGAAGTGAGTTTAAATGAGAAGTGCTTAGTAGTACCTCAACGTGTAAGGACTCCGTGTCCGTTAGCTATTGTTATTGTGGCAGTGAGGACAAGGATTTCTATTCTGAGGCACTTCTAGGAGACAGTCTAGCCTAGTGGTTAAGACCATGGGCTTTGCTGTCTGTCAAATGGAGACTTGAGCCTGATGCTGGATTTACTGCCTCTGTGATCACAGACATATTAGGTGGCCTCTCTAAGCCTTGATTTTCATACTGTTTACATGGAGATGATAATACTAACCTCATAGGGTTGTGAGAATGAAAGAAATGGGCATGGCATGTTGTATTGTCATCTTGTGCTGCCATAACATAGTACCATAGACTGGGTGGCTTGAACAACAGAAAGTCATTTCTCATAGTTCTGGAGGCTAGAACTCCAAGATCAAGGTGTTGGTAAGGTAGGTTTCATTCTGAGCCCTCTTCTTTTTCTTGTAGGTGGCTGCATCTTGTTGTGTGGTCGTGTGACCTCTTTTTTGCAGCAGAGAGGGGGGAGAGAGAGAGAGAAAGGGACATCAAGCTCTCTTTGGTGTCTCTTCTTATAAGGACACTAATCTTGTCCAATTAGGACCCCACCCTTATGAACTCATTTAAACTTAATTACTTCCTTAGAGGCCCCATCTCCAAATATATTAATAGCTACACTGGGGGTCTTCAGCATATGAATTTTGGGGGGACACAAACATTCAGTCCATAACACATCTGTCAGACAGTGATGTCCGGATCATCTGGGTAGTTCCAAAAGCTCAGGGTAGGTTTTATTTTGTGTTGCTTGATGACCCAGTGTGTGCAAAAGCATGGGATTGAGACTTGTGGGCAGTGGATGAAACAGTGGGGTGGACTTCTCAAAGGAGTTTACTATGTAGTATAATAAGCAGATAACATATAGAAAAGACAAGGGAGAAATAGGGTGGGCTGCTGATGAGGGGGCTGAGTACTGAGTGAGAGCCTCTGAACCCAAGCACGAATCCTGGGGAAGAACTTTTCAATGGTAAGATTGTGCACCAGCAGGGCAAGGTCTCAGTACACAGGCGTGCAGCTGTACTGGTTGCTAAATGTGGAGAGACTTCAGTCTGGACACAGTAAGGGTCTCCAGGACCCAGCCCAGTCCTTTGCTGAGTGCTGTCTGGCTGGTTGGTTGGTTGGTAAGTGTTTTGAATATCATTCCTGTGCATCAGAGCACATTCTGGGGAGAGATTCAGATTAAGGAGCCCCTCGGGCAGAAACAGGATATGGGAGAGGCCCATCAGACTTTTTGCACTCTTAGTCTTATTTGTTTAACTTAGTTTCTGGGTATTTGTGTAAAAACAAAAGTATATGGGTTATTATGCTTGTGTTTGCATATAATATTTTATAATTTGTCACTCTCTAAGACTAAAAATAAATGAAGGAATAAGACTGAGGGCAGGGGCTCGGGACTCATATTTGGGGTCCACTGCTTTTGAGCCACTTAAAGGTTTGAAAGCCAATGGAATTGCAGGTTGTATGGAGACCCAAGGCTGTTACCTCTGAGGAAGTAACAGGTGGAGCTTGCTGGTTCTTCTAGTATGGAGGATTGCTCTGGAAATTATTTGGGGCTCTGGTATAGACTGAATGATTGTGTCTCCTCCAAATTCATATGTTGAAGTGTTAATCCCCAGTGTGATGGTATTTGGAGATGGGATCTTTGGTAGGTTTAGATGAGGTCATGAAGGTGGGGCTCTCATGGTAGGATTAGTGCCCTTATAAGAAGAGACACAGAGAGCTTGCTTTCTCCTTCTCCCCAATCCCAGGAGAAAGCTCTCACTAGAAACCAGCTATGCTGCCACCTTGATCTTGGACTTCCAGCCTCCAGAACTATGAGAAAATTTCTGTTGTATAAGCCACCTAGTCTGTGGTATTTTGTTATGGCAGCCGGAGCTGACCAAGACAAGCTTGCCAGTTGTTTTTTCATGCAATGATGGGTCAGGGAAAGGTTTTGTTATGTTTTCTGCACCTTCTTGTCCACTTCTCATGTGCTTTTATGATCATTTGTGCACCTGTCAATATCTGTTCTCAAGAGAGGCCTGATTCAATCAGCAGCGTGAAATAGTGGGGATGGACAAATATCAAAGAAGAATCTCTGTCAAGGGGAATTGCACTGGAGCAGGTACTAAGATTTTGGCCAAAGTATTTTCTAACTGTGGTATGCCTTCCAGTTATATATAGGAAACCTAAAGCTTGGCCAGACTTATGGCCCTGCTGGGCACACAGTAAGCAATCAGTAGATGTTTGAGGGTGACTTAGCTAAGCCTGTCAGGGCCTACTCATCGGGGCTGTAATTAGGAGCACCCGTAGAGGAGAAAGAACTTTTCTTTGGGGGGTTTTCATTTACGAGTGGAAGCGATTTCTTAGTAGAAGAAACAACTACCAGGGATTCTAGGGAGATGGCTTTTTCTTGTCTCCTCTTAGCCAGTTGTTGGATGCTGTGTAATCGACCTACCTACCCATGGCTCATGTAACTGGAGGAATCTGGAGGGACTGTTTTCTAAGCCTGCTTGACCTATTGTTCTCAACTGTCTTGCATGTTTAAGCAATCCCTGTTGTTTTCTCAGGGCTATTCTCTGAAGCATTCGAAAGAAACGAAACACCTTTCAGCATGTCTAAACTCAGAATTAGGCCACAGAGGAAAATGAACACAATCAAATGAACTCTTGAAATACCTTCCTGCCCAAGCATTCCTCTCTGAGCCAGTTTCTCTCTAATGCTTTAGTCTTTCTCTGATTAAAACAAAAACAGAACTAGGTTCTAAGGAAAGGGGACAATTCTTTCAAGGAGTTAGGTTACTAAGGTACCAAGCTAAGTGATGTCCTAGAGGCCTAAAAGGGCTAAGTTGGTTTCTTCTCGGTTGCATAGAACTTTAGACTTTTCAGAGCATTTTTAGATCTATTATCTCTTTTATCTTAATGACAACCCCATGTTGAAAGGGCAGAGACATTTAGGGCCAGAGGCCCAGGGATGTTAAATGCTTTTTAGAAGATCCTATAGCTGGTTGACAACCAGAAGCAGGTCTACAGAGATGGCTACTGGGCATATGAAACCCTGTGAGCCTCTGACAGTCTGGAGATTCCCAACCAGTTTGAGACACATAACAAGTGTTTCTCTTTGTCCCTGCTTACTCAGGGCACAGGGAGGGATCGGTGGAAACTGCTGGTGCAAGGGACATTGTTTACCTACAGTGGAAGAAATGACACACAGTGTGGGCGGATTGGGCATGTCAGATGCCTCAGAATTACCAAAGCATTTGTTTTTCATCATTAACAGCAGTAACACACATTTATTAAGTGCTAACTCTGTGCAAGGCCCAAGGCAGGATGCAGTGATGAATAAGACGTGATGTTTGTAGTTCATCTAGGGAGGTAAGACACAGTCATTTGAAAAAACACAAACATCAACACAAGGCGGTATTTGGTGAATGCTGAATGAGTGGTAGAGAAACAAGAGCTCAAGGAGTTTGAAAGTGGGAGATGGAAAGTTCTGAGATGGTCAGGGGAGGTTTCTAGAGATAGGATCTCGGAAGGTGAAGAAAAGCAGGGGGAGCAGTTTTGGTTGAGACAAATAATGTAGGGAAATACACAGAGTCAAGAGAATATAAGGCTACTTAGTTGGGGGCATGAATAGATAAATTTGGCAGGAGGAGAGAGTTGATTTAGGAAAAGGAATGGAAAACCAAGCTGGAAAGGAGAATAGAATGAGGCTGGAATATCAGGCTAAGAGAGACTTGGGACTTCAGAGTATGGGTCATGGAGAACCAGGGAACATTTTCAAATGACATATCAAAGCAGAGTACAGGGAACTCCTTTGTGAAGGCTGTCATCATGGTCCTGGCTTCCCAGAACACATACGGTGCAGCTTTCATGTACTGAGTTGCTACTTTGTGCCCGGCACTGGTTTCCTGGTTCCTGGAGATGCAAAGGTGAATTAGAACAGTTCCTGTCTTCAAGGAGTTGCGGGTTCAGGTACTTGGATCATGGCAAAGTCTTCTTAGTAAGGAAGAGTTACTGCCCACTGTTCCTTTTTATTCTGTCATATTTCATATCAGCCTCCCCTTTATGTTCTTCCTTCAGTTCTGTAAATATCTTCCATTAGGTTCCAGTGAAATCCATTGGAGCCTTTGAGCCAGTCTCTCTTCAAGGTCACCTTGAATACTTCGGATCTCAACTCCAGTATTGTATGTTGATTTTATTGGATAACCCTCAGAGGGAAGCCTTGTTTATTTTATCTCTAAATTATGGAGAATTCTCCATTGTGGTGCCCAAGTACTGCACATGTACACATTCAACCATAGGCTTGAAAGTCTAGAATTTCTGGAGTGTATATTTTATTCTTGTTTTGAAAATTAGGATCAGAAGTTGTTCACTTCCAATCTTCAGATATCTCTCCATTGTCCACATCTCATGTTGGTTAACTGATAGTGGCAGTCTCTTTGTATTGGGTGTAGGCTTGATTCAAACATGGAGACTTGAAACATATTTAAAGCTGTTCAACGTTCTCTTTCCAGCTCCTCAGCTACTAGGGTTCCAGTCTTTTCTCCACCATCATCACCGCCACCACCTTCATTTTTGAACAACTACAGTTTGCTAGGAAATGTTGTAAAAAATATACTAGTTCTAAGATAAAAATACCTAAAGTTCTGATGTAAAAATTTGAAGTTCTAATGTGAAAATCCATACTACTTCTAATAACTCTGGAGGGTAGATATTAATATCCCCATTATACAGATATATAAATTGGGATCAGATTATGTGATTTGCCCAAGACTACATAGCTCCTCAGTAGAGAAGCACAGATCTGAATGCAGGTCTATTCAGTCTCAAAACTGAAGCTTCAGCCACTATACTATAATCCCTCTTATTCTATGTACCTTACTTCTTTCTAGCCATATGCGGCTGTTTGTGGTTTCCCTCAATACCTCTTCCTTTAGGTTTTATCTTTAGAGAAGGAGAATTAGGAAAGCAGACTGGGTGGGTGATAAGAGTCAAGCTTGGGAGGCAGACAGACATGAGTTTGAATCCTGAACCCAGCACTTACCAGCTGCCATGGTGACATTACTTCATCTTGTTGAGCCTTTGTTTTCATATCTGTAAAAGAGAGACGATAACCACCTTAGAGGATGTTCTGAGGTTTCAGAGAGACATGTATAACCCCTAGGACAGGGACTGGAATAGCAGTAAATGCTCAGTAAATGGGGCTGTTACAAGGTTTGGATTCACAGTCTGGGGGATTGCCAGTTCCTTGGCACTGCTCCAGTGGTGCAATTTCTCCTCTCAACTTTTCCCTTTCTTGTCAAGTTCTTCCACTCACCACCCCTTTGACTCTGGTTCTGATTCTTCTCTATTCCAGGAGCTTTTTTTCAAAAAATTTTTTGGGGTTCCATGTCAGGCTATTTTCCTACATTCTGTCCCATTAACTGGAATGGTTTCTTAATTCTATCATCTTCTTTGGCTCAAGAGTCACTCAGATGTATAGCATACATAATTGGTGATTGGCTCAAGGAATTTTTAAAAAGGCAAACATAGTACACATAGTACATCCTTGCTGTCCATATGTCTTGGGACATGTGTGTTGTGCTTTCTCTGAACTAGGGATTCCTGGACCAGCGGCCTCAGCATCATCTGGAAACTTGTTAGAAATGCAGACTTTGAGGCTCTACCCCAGAAACTTTGAGGGTGGCCAGTTATCTGTGTTTTTACAAGTCCTCCAGGGGACTCTGATCTATATTAATATTTGAGAAGCACTGTTAAAACCCCCTGGATAGTCCCTCAGGAATCGGGACCTTGATTGTGTACCTCCAAGCTGCCCAGCTGCTCCCTTCTTGGGACTGGCCTTAGCCTGTGACCAGGTGTTAGTTCTTGGCATTAGTTTGCATATTCTGATTCATAAACTTGTGCTGAGACCTTTGGTTCTTCTCTAAGTCACGTATTATCCACCTTTGTTATAGATCAAGTAGCTTCTCAGAACTTGATTCTTTAGAGAAGTTCATTCTATCTGATTTGAATTAAATTTAGGTTAATTTCCTCTTGCTTCCTTAAAAATTTCTATAGCCTTTTAATTATTTAGCCTGTGTTATGTAGCTTTCTTTTATTCTATAGCCCAATTGTCCATTTGTCTCTTAAAGATCACCTTCCTCTAATATATTTGTGGCTCATTATTGTTTGGGCTATTATTTATGACAATTCTTGGATGAAATCTTGCTTAAGGACTATTCTTGGAATGTTAGGAATTTGGATTATATTGTGAAGAGGTAAATACATGGGCTCAACCATATATAGGCATGATGTGGGCTAAAAATTGAAATAGGTTCAATAGGGATTAGCCTCATCAGACTGTGAAACTCTAAAGGAGAGGGACCATGCCTTATTAGCTTTTGTGTCCCCATCATCTAACACTACAACTATCAGAGATTTGTTAATGAGCACCTACTATGCACAGGATTCGAGGCTACAATATATTTATATGTTATATGTTTATATGTTTATAAAATTTAGTCTGTTGGTACTCAATGAATAAATCATGATTTAGTGGGAAACAGTATGTTATGTATTATTAAGGGAAACTGAGAGTGTATGGGGTTTCTTGGACTCAGGAGTTAATACTAGGGAAGATCATCTAATGAATGACACTGACTTGATACAACACTATAAAACGTTCTGCACTTCCCTGGTGGCAGAGTGGTTAAGAATCTGCCTGCCAATGCAGGGGATGCGGGTTCGAGCCTTGGTGCGGGAAGATCCCGCATGCCGCGGAGCAACTAAGCCCATGTGCCACAACTACTGAGCCTGCATGCCTAGAGCCCGTGCTCCACAACAAGAGAAGCCACCACAATGAGAAGCCCACGCACCGCAATGAAGAGTAGCCCCTGCTCACCGCAACTAGAGAAAGCCCATGTGCAGCAACAAAGACCCAACGCAGTCAAAAATAAATAAATAAATTTATTATAAAAAGATGTTCTGATAATAGATGTAAAACTAATCCTAGTTTGAGCTTCTCAAGTCATCATTGTTGGCAAACAGATGAAAATAAGCGGTATAACTTAGCACATTGGGGTAGCAGAAATAATGATAACCGTAACAGTGACAGTCATAGCCAACATTTGTCAAGTGTTCCCAATGTGCCAGGCAGGGTGCTAAGTGCTGTGCAGCCCTGATCCTGTCAGTCTTATGAACAGTGGACGGAGAGAACCACGCTCTCTTAGCTCTGCCACTCTCCTGCAGTGTGACTCTGGCCAATTGCTTTGCTTCTCTTGGTCTCAGGGTCCTTGTTTATGAAATGGAGGGATTAGACTAAAGGTTGTCTTTAACTTCAAAGGTACCGCTTCCTTTGTGTGTCTTGTTAACAGTTAACAGATATATTCTATCAGAGGTTCGGGTTTAAGCCTCGCCTATTTCCCCCATGTATAATACTCTCTAACACCACGTTTGAAGCATGGACAATACATGAAGCTGTAGCCAGATTTGGCCGTATACTCGGGCTTGGGATAACATCTACAGAAGAGATTTCCTTTAACAGGGCCCTGAGTTAGGAAGGTAGATGCATGGATATCTCTAGAACTATCCTCTTCTTTTAGACTGAATTTACCCTACCAACTACATTTTTGCTTCTTATAAATAACAAAGTAATGCATATTTCAGTAAAAAATATGTCTGTGATATCACATTATTTTGCTTATTAACATACTATAGAACTTCTGCTAAATTTATGAGACGTGCAACAGAATGTTACATCGTTCTCGAGCCACCACTGTTTTACAAATTTGGCATCTGCAGGCCTCAAAAGGCTGAAATGTTTTAAATTTATTTACACCCTGCAGTTTCCTTAGGGAACTGTTTTCCATAAGCTAATGAGTCGCTGGTGCAAGGCCTCTCTGTTATTCCTGGCAGGAACACTGAGACACATCGGCCTGCTGCCCTGCTTTTTTCCTCAGTAGTCCAGTGCAAATAATAAATATGGGAAAATACATCATCCCTTTGAATCTGGGAGCCAAGCTGCAGGGCTGCCAAGGTGAAAACAAAGCAATTGCAGGCTTGGAGTCTCTTCGTGTCCTGTACCACGTGTGCCCGCATTTTAGGGACACTCTGAACGTGGCCCTTATCATGTCAGATTACTTATTCTGAGAACATAGGCAGTCTTTTGAAATCTACTCTATAAAATAGGCCTTTCTGAAGAAGTTTCCTTTTAGTGGATTACATGCTATCCTGAAGTCAGGGAACTTGTCTTCTCGATTATGGGTCAGAGAGAACTTACCAAGCACCTCCAGGTGCCCGGCCCTGTGTTGACGGCAGAAGTGAAAAGAGAGGAAGCAGAGAATGAAGCTTGAGTTCCCAGGCGCTCACAGTCAGGCTGGAGGGGGTGTTCCAGATCACGAGCGCTGCTCTTATCAAGGGCAATAACCCTCAGATGTCCAGCTGATTTACTGAGGAGCTCAGCATGACCAAGGCCTGCACACACCCTCGGCACACAGTAGGTGCCCAATGAGTGAATGGATAAATGGAGGTTGCTGCTTGTTTCTGGTCTCCCATGAGAGCAATCTAGCTGGTATTTAACATGGGAGTTAAACTGGTATTAATATTAGCAAAGCCCAAGGATTAAACAAATGGGGTAAATAGCCTCAGGGCCTTTCCAGCCCCCGGACTCAGCCCCCAATGCAAGCAGTTAGTCCCACCTCCAGCAGGCCTCTGATATCACCCTTTGTCAGCGTAACTCCATATGGGCAATTAAATCTTACTGATTTAATTGAACACATTTCCTCCCCTTCTCTTTTCTGCTTTGTTTTCTCTGCTTGTCACTCAGAGCTGGTTGAGGTCAATCTGCATGTGTTTCCTTAGTTTGGGGAGGCAGTAAAGAGAATTAAAAAATCCATTTGGTGGCTCATAAGAAATGAAGGCCTTTTCAATAATTAGATATATTTCCATCTTTACTGTAGTTTTTAGGTAGTCTTGGGTCTGGGGGCAGAGGAGAAACCTTAGGATTTTGAAAGTCCTTTTTCAGTTCTGGGACTTTGCCAGAACACCGCTGCCCCCCATGTCTGCGGGACCCTGACACAACAGTTAGGACTCACCCTCAGCAAGGATGTGTGTAGGGGGTGAAGCTTGTCCTGTGCCCATCCACATCCTTCCATGGCTCCCTCCTCTCTCTCACTCGCTTAGCTCCCTGAATGCTTCCCCCAGCTGTGTCTATGATATATCCTTGGATTTTGCCCTTAGATGTCTGTCTGTCCCTCAAGGTGTTACTGGACAAACAGAATGTTAGCTAATAAAGGCTCAAGGAATTGCTAACAGAAAAATGTTGGAAGACCAGCAAAAGGGTAGATTAGGGACTAAAGCACAGGTTGAGGATCATTATAAATTAGTCAAAAAGCGCGAGTGTGTCCTTTGGATATATTTAGTGCACACATGTCTATTCTCTCAAATACGACATCCCCTTGTGTCCACTTCTCCACTGCTTCTCTGAGCTCTCAGACCTGAGTGCTGGGAGTTACTTCCTTCTGCTGTGACTGGGAACAGTCATTTCTACTTAGATTCTCTAGATAGAGAGATGGGACTGGAGAGCAAATTAGAAACTAGGGGGTGCTGTGAGATTATTTCTTTGGGTGTTAGGGGCTTCACATATACTACCACTGTAATTGCATATTTAAGGCAACTTTATGAGATGTCTATTTTCTCACCATTTTACAGCTAAGGAAACTGAGATTCTGAGAATTTAAATAAATTGTCTCAAATAACATAGCTAATAGTTGAAGAGCCAATATGCACACCCAGGCCAGGTTGTTTGCTCCTTACTCTGCCATGGTACCTCATTCAATCTATCAGCTCTGTCAGGTGTCTGGGCAATTGACTTAATTCTTCACTGACCTCTGCAGCGCAGATCATCTGGCCATGTTCCCAGGGCCTCTTTTCCAACTGTAGGAAAATCAGGAGCATGCCTGCAGATAAGGGCTGGGTGCCCTCCACTCAGGACTCCTGGCCCTGCCCTCCCACCCTCCAGGTGTCTGCATGCACTCTCCCCTCTGCCCCCATCACTGGGAGAATATTAGTCTTCTGTAAATCTGCTCCCATAGGCCCCCTGTGTGTGACCTTAGTAAGGAGAACATCTTTCATGCTGTACTGTCCTTATTTATACATGTCTACCTCTTTATCTAGAATATAAAGTCATGCATTGCATGGAGGCCTAAGGCCTCTTTGCCTGGCATGAGAAATGTTCAGTAAAGGTTGAATGAATCAATAATGTAGAGACAAAATTCTCATCACTCCTCCTGTGTTTCAGGACGACACGTAGTTAATTCTTGCTTAAGCATGGGAGAAAATTGAGTACTGTGGATGTTACTGTCTATGTTAAGGCAAAGGCCAATGGTGGAATAGAAGTGTCAGTGTATATTGCTGATCAAGGTTCTTCTGGAGTTTTGGCACAGAGGAGGAATGATGACAGACTCTCCCTGCTCAATTATATCTCCACAGGTAGGAATTTTTTTAGGTTGATGAAGACTTCTTTAAAACAGAAGCACCTTCTAGAGTGGGTTAAATCTACTGACATTTCAGTGACATTCATTTTACTCATATTAGTTAGTGCTATTTAATCATTTTCAAACATTAGATGCAAATTACTTTCAGCCTACTTGAGGTGATCTCCTTGAGGAAAATAGAACAGGGAATGGGATGGGGACTGACTTGGAGGGCATAGAAATCCTATAGAGAAGGCACCACTTTAGGGGGACCTCTTCTCCCCATGATGAACACCCTGATAAAGAGGTTATGGGCAGCCAGGAGCAGTGCGAGGTCATGGGGAACTGTGAGGCGTGAAGGCAGACAAGGGAGGGAGGAGAGAGGAAGCCAGAGAACTGTATCATTGCTCTGATCTTGAAGACGACCTGGCAAGGGAGGATTCCCTCCCAGAGTCAATGCCTGGGTCAGAGTGAGGCTCATCAGAGAAACGACAGTGTTTGTCTGTGACTGTGAACAATTGCCTTGAAGAGGAGGTCCTCTGCAGGACATAACGGCACCCAGCACCTAGGAGGTTTCAGTGAACAGAAAATAACCTATACTCAAAGACACCTCAATTACCTGGCACATAACTCACCAGAAATCCCAATTAACTGATGTGTTTGGTATAATCTGCAATAAGAAAAAGCAGCAAGAGAGAGCAAGATGGCATCTAGGATGTTATAGGGACCAAATTTAAGGTCTAGCAAATTGCCTACAATGCCTACATCTTACTAGTGAAAACTGATTATCAGAATGAGAACTCTGGAGTCTTGCAAGATTTTCCATCATCAAAGCTAGATTTTCTGGTGAAGGTACAGCTGGCAGTTGACGACACTGTTCTTTGAATCAAGGCATTGGAATTTGCACACCCAGATGGGTTTGCCCACTAAGTCAAAGTAGCCAATGTAGGAATCTGTACTACACTTTTATCCATGTGATCCCCATGGTCTTATCATGACCCATCAGGGCCTGTAGTACTTTCTTCTGAGTATCTCTAATGGATTCAATTCCTTTTCTGTTGACAGTGGATGGGATTTGTGAAATATTCCAGTGTCTCTGGGTATCATGTTTGGGGAAGAGAGCTGACCAAGCTGTATAACATCAATTTTGATACCGAAGGATATATGGATGGCTTTGAAAGACAAAGTCATGGAGATGCTCATGGATGGATCATGAACGCAGCGTACTACAAAGCCCAGGGCTCCCCTGCGGTTCAGGAAGGGCACATTCTGAACAGAGCCTCCCCAGATCCTGCCCCAACTCTGCTCCAGCACCATTGCTGTAGTGCCTTAGACAGCAGCCCAAACAGCAGCTGGCACCAAGACCTTTCCTGCACATCCCTAAGAAGACTAATAAAGCACAGTGGGGAGGTCTTGGACCGATACTGATGCATATTCCTGGGCTCCTATAGGACCTGTGGGAAGGCGTTTTGCCTTCAGAGTGGTGAAAGAGTAATGAGACATGGGCTTTGGGGTTTGCAGAGCTGAATTTGAATTCTGAGACTAGCTGGCCCTTGTGAATCATGATATCCCTCGGAGCCTGAGTTTCCCCATGTATCAGATAGAGATAACAACTTTAGAAGATTTAATAACAGAAAATGCTCAGCACATAGTAGGTTCTTCCTTTGACAAACTCCCCCTATCCTTAATAGTTTCATTTAAACATTCCTTCCTTCTTTCATGAAACCTTCTCTGACCTCCTAAGTCTGTGTTAGGCATCCCTTCTATAGACACCATTCTTCCCCACCATACCCTTTAACACACTTCAAAACATTTGTTTTCTAAACTCCACCCTCTATGTAACTCTGCCTAGTTCCCCAACATCTGTCACAGTGCCTGACACATAGTTGGTTTTCCCCCACTCAATATTTGTTGAATGAACAAAGTAACTGAATAAACAGTAGCTAGTGTTTGTTCCAGACCTCTGATGTCTGAGGGAAGAGGCTCTATGGTGTGGCATGACAAGTCTGGGCATAAGATTTTTATGGGTCTTACTTGGTGCTGCCAAACAATGGGGTGCTGGGAATGGTCCCCCAGGTGAGGCAGCTCTGGAGTGTCGACCTGACCCCAGACCCGCTGCTTTCTTTAGTTCTGGCCACAGCTAGTTGTGAAGGCAGTCAACCATGACAGGCAAGTCAAGAGGGGAAATGACACTTAAAAAAAAAATTACACAGTATTAAAATACTTGGTGTGGGTGGTTGACAGAAGGAAATCTAGGTATTTTCGTTTGTATCTTCTTTAGAGGTGTATAGGTGGAACTGTTTATTTCAGGCTTGATTCTACTCATTAGGTTGGAAGAGGTCCAGCTGTCAGACTAACATGGGGTATGAAGAGTGTTGGTTTATCCCTGGGCATGTATCAGGAATTTCAGACATTTTGATCTGTGCTTATCACATAGCAGCATGGGGAGAATGGACCTAGAGTCAAATGACCTGAGTTTATGTGACATCTCACCCCTCTGCTAGTTGTTACTTAATCCTTCTGACCATCTGATCTTTCCGAGTCTCAGTTTCCCTGTCTATAAAGTGGGCACAGTAGTACTGACTTCACAGGCTTGTTGCCAAGATGAAACGAGTGCTGTATCAAGGTAAGAAGTCATGTAAAATAGTAATCTCCAGTAGTTGTGCAGGCTGAACCCAACGAACATGGAAGGGAGCAGTTTCTACTGTGGCAGGTGCCAAGAAACTTGGCACTCCTCTGCTTCTCTTTCCCATGATGAAATCAAACTCTGGTTGGCTTATATGTAAATAGAAAAATAATATGACCAAAGTAAATCAAAGTGGGAAATTGCATTTGTGTAATGTAAAAATGGTTTATTTTTTAAAAATTCAAGTCATTTGTTTTCATTCAAGCCATTTCCTCTTGGTTTGAGGGGATTATTGCTTTGTCGTTAATTGCACTTTGCTTAGAGTTTTTCCCCTTCTATTTCAAGACCAGATACTGTTCTTTAGTTGACATAACCATTGACCTTATGAAAAGTTTGTCCAGATAAATCATGATTTTTAAGATAAGAGGGACACTAGCACAAACATGGAAAGCTGGTCACCACATGGATGCTTGGATAAGTAAATGTGCTGCAATTGGTTAATGGGGGCACATTTTAGCCTACAGTTCTGATTTGCCTTTGCCATCCATTTGCAGCCTCACAGGGAAATGGGCTGAGAGTTTACTTGCAGATTTGCACAGAGTGTTACATTTTTAAGAAACTTTCAATGTGTTTTGATTCAGACAAGCTTTTGTTGGCTGAGAAATTATATGATGCGCCCAAAATACTTTTGCGGAGTGTGGTGTTGAGTGCCATTTTATTCCCATGGTCTATAAGTTCAGTACAAAAGGCCAGGAATGAGAAATGCAGTCTGACATTTTATCTACTTAAATATATCTCACTTAGGGCTGAGCCACTCCTGAAAATTAAAGTTTAAAATTTCCAAGTATACTTGTTGGTGGGGGGAACCCTCAAAGCCTGAGAGGTGTGAGGGCATCTCATTTGTGGGGCTGTTCAGACTTTCCATTCATTTATTATGTGTGCATAATGGAAAGCCCTTTAATGCTAAAAGTAAATAATGGCCTTTAAGGTATAAGTGCTCAGGGACTCCCCTGGTGGTGCAGTGGTTAAGAATCCGCCTGCCAGTGCAGGGGACATGGGTTCAAGCCCTGGTCTGGGAAGATCCCACATGCCGCGGAGCAACTAAGCCCGTGTGCCACAACAACTGAGCCTGTGCTCCAGAGCCCGCGAGCCACGACTACCGAGCCTGCGTGCTACAGCTGCTGCAGCCTGTGTGCTACTACTGAAGGCCATGTGCTACGACTACTGAAGCCTGCGTGCCTAGAGCCCGTACTCTGCAACAACCGAAGCCACCCCAATGAGAAGCCCGCGCACCGCAACGAAGATTAGCCCCCGCTCGCCGCAATTAGAGAAAGCCCGTACGCAGCAACGAAGACCCAATGCAGCCAAAAATAAAATAAATAAAAAATAAATGAATAAATTTATTATAAAAAAGGTATAAACACTCAAATTAATGAGTTTAAATATTACTGTGTATTTGTAACTACAGCCAGATTATTTGATAACGCCTATCTCTATTATCAGGGAGCACTTGGAATGCTTTTCTCCCATTTTATGAAGTTTTGTTTCATAAGAGGAGGTAGATATTTTAAAATATGATAACTTTATAAAACTTCAGCGTCAGATGTAAAGAATGGTTGTCTGTTGATGGGAACAGAGCATGCTCAAAGCAGAAAGGCTTTTGTTACTACCATCTAGGTTGACCTGCTTTAAGCAGTAAGAGATGAGTCTCTCTGATACTAGATAGGGAAGAGTGAGTGTCCTCTGCTGAAATGTAATTGTTTTACTTATCTGCTTTTGTCTTAATTTATCTGCATATTTACTTATTGAGAATATAATCATGTTATTTATTTGCATTTTTTCAGGGTGAAGGGGGAATTTGAGCACCCTTCCTACAATCCTTTCCTCCTGTCAAGCCCCTGCATTCCACTCCTCCATTGACAGATGACTACATCATAAGCATCTAATACAGAGACACCCTCTGCTAGTTATCAGAATAAAACTGACCCATTCCCAACTAGTTAATAACTTGAGTTACCACATAACCCAAGATTTTTACTTTGCAGCATCTTTTGATTCTGACCCCTCATTTGTTTCCATTTCCAACACCACTCTGCCAGTCCAGTCTCTGGTCCACACATGACTGGACTAACTTCTCACCTAGGTAATGCAGTTCCCTGACCACCACAGTGCTGTCAGATTAATTTCCTAATGTGACACTTACTCTCACCATTTCCCTACTTAAAGCACCGCCTTGGTTCCTTATTACCTACCTAGTAAGTGCCAACCTCTCAAGATGGCATTTAAGCTATGGATAATATGGCTCCAAACTATCACCTATTCATTGAAAAAACATTTCAGAGCCTTATTCCTGCACACTGGTGGGTTCTGGGGACATAGTGACAAACAGGACAGAGAGTGCTTCTGCCATCATGGGTCTTATATTCTAATGAGGGAGACAGATGTTAAAGAGCTTATGACAAAATCAGCTATTTATTGACATTTGTGCAAAGAGCTACGAAGGAGAAACACTGTGTGCTTGGGAAGTGTGTTACAGGGATGTGAAGAGTCAGGGAAGGCTGGCTGATCTCTGAAAGGTGTTCCCAAGTGTGAGCAAGAGTTAATCAGATCGAGTAAGTTTGTGGGGAGTGGGAGTGGGTAAGTGAAGTGTGAGAATCAGGCAGAGGAAACAGCCTGGGGGAGGAATAAGGTCCACATGTGAGGGATTAAGAGCACACCTTTGCAGCGAGTGAGGAGGTGAGGGGCAGGAGAGAGCTGGAGAGGAACACGGGCTACACCTGCAGGGAGCAGGCCTGGGAAAGAGTTTGGATGATGGGAAACTTTGAGTAAGATGTAACATGAGCAGATCTGAGTTTTAAAAAGTCACTGTCTGCAGTGGGAGAAAGGTCTGGAATCAGGCCTGGGTACATGCAGGTAGACCAATTAGAAAGCTCTTGCAAAAGCCCAGGCAAGACATGACTATTGCTTGCTCTAAGGTGGCAGTAGTACAGAAGAGAAGTCAGATTTGAGAAATATCTTTGAGGTGGACTGGATAGGATTTGGAGGTTGTTTGATATTCAGGTAAGGGAGCCGCAGAATTGCTGCTGGCGTGGTGGTGACATTCTCCAAAATAGGGAATACTGAAAAAAGATCAGATTTAGGGAGAAGTATTACAAGTTTAATTTTTACTTTTTATAAGACATTCAAATAGTGATTTTTTTGGTAAGTAAATAAATTGAAAGGCAGTATTGTGTAGTGATTAAAAGCATGGTCTCTGAACCCTGACTGCCTCTTAGCAGCCATGTGACCTTGGGAAAGTTTCTTAACATTTCTGTGCCCCTGGTTTCTTCATCTGTAAAAAGGGAGGGGATCATGACAGTGGTACACACCTTATAAGGTTCTGGTGAGGCCCAAATGAGTTTAGCATATGTAAAGCACTTAGATGGGTACCTAGTGCAGAGTGAGTGCTGTATAAGTGTTAGTCACTACTGTAATTTATATACAAGTCCAAAGCTCAGAGAAGTCTGGGCTACTTCTGTAAGTCGGGGACTTCTTCATGAAAGGTGAGTGAAGCTGCAGGTGGCAATGAGGCTGTTGGCGGTGGACGCCAAGGGAGGTGGAGAGGGCTACTTCCAGGTCTTGAGGAGTCCAAGGGCGGACTGAGGATGGGGAGAGCCAAAGTGCCCGCGGCTGAGTGGGACAGAGAGAGAGAAGTTCAGAAGCAGAGAGGAGACGGAGCTTTGAGGGGCAGGAGGGAGTCCTTGAATGCTAAGACTGGAAAGTTCCTGACTGATGGATCAAGCCATTGAAAGCTTTCGCTAAGTTTTAGGTGACATAGTGGAGGTTGAAACCAGCTTGAAGAGTGAGGAAAGAGGGAGACGGTACGTGGGAACAAATCATTTGAGAAGTTTGGCTTTTCAGAGAAGGAAACTTCTACCAGAAACACAGGGCCTCCTCCTGGCCAAGTGTGGGCCAATTGATAAGGACCCTAAAGAGTCTAAATACCCTTTTGGGTGCAGTGGAGCGAGCTATTAATCCCTTGGTCATGGCCTTCAGCTGGATGGAGGAGTTGGCCTCAGAGTTCTCCTGCACAGGCTGAGTCCAGTGTTGGTGAACGTGGCCTATGTTGGCTGGGTTGCTGTGGGGTTTATTGGTCCTAACTTTAGCAGTGGCTAATAAGATCCTACCACATGAGGAAGACAGTGATACACCATGGATTGGGGAACATGCAGACAGGCTCTTTGTAGAGAGTAAGCTGGACCCCTGACTAAGAAGGAAACTGGCCTCCCGGGCTGTGAAGACTTTGAGTCTGGGCTCAAATGCTTGTGTTTAGCAAGAGCATCCCTCTTGTCTGTTGTGGGTCTGGAGGAGACCCCAGATCAAAGTAACACTTTAACAGGGGTGTGTTTTATCACCTTAGATAAGGAAACCTGGGAGAACAATCAGGTCCAGGTTGTAAATATATGTTTTGTAGGACATTCTGCTTTTGGGAAAACTTTCCTCTAGCAGGCTCTTTGACTGCAAAGTGTGAGCCTTTCCTTGTAGCATGCTGTATTTGCTGGTGATTGTTGGAATGTGGAGTGAACTACCTCAGGTCATCTGGTCATGATGCCCGGCCACTAGGGGGCTCCAGGCAGCCGGGATTCATAACTGTGAAGTCATTGGATCTTATAAGGGACTGATTCACTGAGATTGATGGTACTCACTTTCTATAGTTTTACCCCCGAACACTGTACCTTTTGTGAGAGAAAGAAACAAATAATAGGAAATAAAACATATAGTCAATTCTCATTATTCATGGTAGTTCTGTTCTATAAAGGCTCTGTAAACACTGAATGGGCAAATACCGAACCATTGCTTCTAGGGAAATACAGGCTTAGGTTTCTGTGAACCTCTGGTCACAATATTTTTTTCAGTGATCAATACATAATCTTGTTTTATGAATATTTCTGTTTAAAGACACCTTATTTAATATATATTGTTGATTCATTAGCATTGAATTCATGGCCAACAGGACTAGAAATCATGCCTAAATGAAGCTTATCTAACACAGGTACTTTCTCTGTAAGGCACATCACATCTTTTCTGAGCTTAGGAACACTAGACAGCACTTCAGCACTATGCTTGGGGCCATTTTGAGCAGTGAAATCACCAACAAAAAGCACAAAAATATGAACAATGTGGCACTAAATATACCATGAAAAGGACACTTGTTTACAGTATGAGAGCTGAGACAGGAAGGCAGGTGTCATCTGTTCAACCTCAGCTGGGAATGCACGTGTCAGGCAACTCAAAATTTCCCCCACTCTGTGCATGTTCATAGATGACTGTGAAAGCAGGGTGAATATTGATACAGGGGTTGTAAATAAATTTTAGTGAGTAGATGAATTCACAAATATGGAATCCATGAATAATGAGAATCTACTGTGTATTAGCATTTTCAGCTTTTGTGGATGTCTATAATTGGCGTTAGAAGTTGATTATTCTAACCATTTAACACACCTTCTTACACTGAGATTCTATCATTGTCCTGGGGGTTAAAACCAAATCAGTCCAAATGCCTATACCATATAGATAGATAGATAGATAGATAGATAGATAGATAGATAGATAGATAGATAGATAGATGATAGATAGATAGATAGATGTAACATGGTGAGGAGATTCAGAAAGATGATGGAAAGACACCCAAAGGTCCATTCTCAGGCTTGTTCTTCTCATGGCTTCAAGATGGTTGTGGCAGTTCTGGGTGTCCTATTCAGACACAAAAGAGAAACCGTTTCTTCCTGTGTGTCTTCTATTAGTGAAAAGTTCTCTGAAGCATTCTGAGAGATTTCCTCTCACATCTCATTGGCTAGGAGTATGTCACATGTCTAATCATTTACTGGCGAGAGTAATGAGGCCATGATAATTGACTTAAACAAATCCTAATTCACCCCTGGGGTTGGGAAAGCACACACTTTTCTGAAGCACATGGCTTTGTGGAGAAGTTGATTTTGAACAAGACTGGGGCTCTCTCAGAAGAGGAAAGGGAAATGAATTTGTGATAATCAGACAATAGTGTCTACCATACTTGCTAATGAAAAAGTGTGCACGAATATATGGGAAGAATTTTAATTGCAAATTGAGTTGATGCTTTACTTTATGTTAGACTTTCTACCACCCCCAGAAGACTGCTGGGCCAACTCCACAGTGCCCTCCTGGATACTTAAGTTCTTCTCAGAGGTTCATTCTTTCTTCAGACACATATATAAGAAGCTCTCATTAAAATCACAGGGAAAAAATTGAGCAAGAATTTGTGGGACCTAATCTTGCTATGGTAGTATAAAGAGGAGTCCAGATTGTTCGCTACTACTCCCTTTGAGAGATGGAGTCTGATTGTCCACCCCTTGAGTTGGGCTGGTCTTTGTGGATTTACCTGATTAATAGAATGTAGTAGAAATGAAGTTCTGGGACTTCTGAGACTAGGTCATAAGAAATCTTGTAGCTTTCTCCCAGACCTATTGGAATATTCACTTTTGAAATAGAGCCAATACATCGTGAAGAAGTCGCAGTATCGCATGGAGAGGTCTAAGAAGAGGTGGAGAAGAACTAAGGCCCCTAGATGACAGCCCTGGTTAAACAGCATCAGCTTGCCAGGCATGTGAGGGCACCGTCTCGAAGTATTGATAGATCTTCTAGCTTCGGTTGAGCCTCTCCAGCTGAAGTCACTTGGAGCAGAGATGCGCCATCTCCACTGAGCTCTACCCTAATTATAGATTGATGAGCAAAATAAATGATTATTTTTGTTTTAAGCCACTATAGTTTGGGGTGGTCTGTTATTAAGCAATATATAATAACCAGAACATTTACAAGAGAAAGCAAGACAGACTCAAGACTGCGATAATTCTAGCTGGATGCTTTAAGAACCAATAGTTAGATTCTTATTAATCACACTATCCCTATTATGGTGCTCAAAAATGCTTATTGAATGAATAAATGAATGAATGACCATTTCATTATGGCTGCCATTAGAATACTCAGGGAACAAGAAGAAACTTTTAGGCTGTTCTTTTCTAGGAAAGTGATTTCAAGCTTTGGGCCTGTTTTTTTGGAACATCCAGAAAAATCCTAGAGTCAAAGAGTTGAAAGGGAACATGTGTGATTTGTCACCCGGGGTTATATGGCACTTCACTCATATGCTTTCCAAGTTGGTTTTATTGCCTCTTTAACTTTTCTCTTGAAAATCTCAAGAGAAGGAAAGCATTGACTTCAGCTTTGTGACAAGTAAGTCATTGATATTAGTCAAGAAAAAGGAGAAAAGAAACATTTGCCCTTTAATTGAGAATAAAAAAGAATTTTAATCAATTTTTTTTAAGTGTACTTATTTCCACATTTTATGTAATGAAGTCCACTGCATTTTGGAATGATTTCCCAATGGATGAGAGAATTCCCATTTCTTCCATGGGGGTATTTATGACAGTCCGCAGAGCATAGCCTCACCTTGTGGAGCGTGGTGGTCCACCTCAGCAGCCTGTGGATGCCAGGTCTCTGTGATGGGCACATTGCCTTCAGTGGCTGGGCTCATTAGGAACCACAGAAATGGATTTTAGGGTTAAGTTTGCTACCTGCCTGGGTATCACTGTTAAGTGCTTGGGCATGGGGCATGTAGTGCTCACTGCAGAGATGCCTGGACTCCTCAGATGAATTTTATGTCTGGAGGGCATTTTTCTTTGAGGGAGAAGTTATGACCCATGAAGTCTTTGCTGCAGAGATGATTTCAGTCTATTGAATTATGTCTTTAGTTTCAATATCTGCCTCAAGGAGGCAGGTAGATACTAGGTGAATGGCTAAGAATTAGAGTTGAGGAAGAACTGGTAGTTCATACAAATTGGCTTCGTAAATCTTTCTAGTTGTGCATCCCATGTTCTCTACTTAATGTGAAGAAAGGAGTTAGGGTATATATTTTGCTCAAATGTATTTCTAAGTGTTTCTTATTCTGTTTCTCTCCCTCTCTTTTTCCTTGTCCTTGTTTTTGTCTCTGTCTTTTGATTTTCTGTCTTTCTAGACATTTGCTCTCTCTTTATCTTACTTAGCATTAAAATCAAACTGCAGTACATATTTTACTAATGATATTTATTACAAACCACTTGTATTTTTTGCTCTTAATCTAAAAGTCAAATAAATACATTATATAATTATCTTTCTTAAAACATGCCAAATTATTAGGAAGTTTTTTCTTACATAACATCAATTGATTATTTTTCTGTGGGTAGTGGCCCTCAGTATTAAGAAACGTCCTCTCCACTGGGTGAGATCCTGGATATGATGCTTTTAAGGGCCTGTTTCCTTGTTCCAGTCATCTTGAACTTAGGTAATTGGGAAAGAGAACTGAAATTATCTGCACATAAGCCCTTATAGGACTTTCTTCCCTCTGTTCAGGCCAGGACCCCAGCTGGAATGGACGCGCCCATGACAGTCAGCCTTGGCCTCAGTGGCCTCTTCTGCAAACGAATCAGCAGATTGTCAGACACTGCTCCCCAGTCTTCCTCTCAAGTCACCCCAGGTATGGAACAAAGTCTCACCACCTCTACTGGCCCCACTTCTCCCTGGGAGAAGATACAGTGTGAGATACTGTGACCAATCCGCCCATGACGAAGCTTCCTAGTTTTCTAACTTTTCTCCCTTGTGAACGCCATCAACCCTGGATCCCTGGCTCTGTCTTAGAGCCCTAACTCTAAGGTCATAATTTCTAAACCCTACATGCTACACAAATATGACAGAGACTGCTGCTGCCCACCAAGAGTCATTCTCTCTTTCACTTCCCAGACTCACTCACAGTTATATGTGTCCAGGTAACTGAATTCTAGCCAATGAAGTGTGAGTGAATCTGATATAGGCCACTTCCGGCTGGCTGTACCCTTCTGTGTTTGTTCCTTCATTCATTTCCTCTTCTGCCCAGCTGGAATAGCAGTGCCCAGGATAACCTGGGAGCATCATGTTAGAGATGACAGAGCTGCCATCAACTTGGGTCCCTGAATAAATGCATGGAGCAGACCTTCCTCTTCCAAATCTAGAACCACCCAGGATTGTTATGTGAATAAAAAGATCAACACTATTAGTGTTGAACCTTTACATTTGGGGTACTTATTCTAGCATTTAGTCTACCCTAAATGATAAACCAAGATAGTTTAACAATTGTCTACGTGTTCAGTGAACAACTTTAACCTAACACATTAACACTTTGTAGGCAGCTTATAGTGGCGAGAACTCTAGGTGGGCATTCCAAAGCATAGCTTGTGTGTGTGTGTGTGTGTACATTGCAGGGGGAAAGCCGATCCTCTCCTGACATATTGGAGTCTGTCAGTTAGTTTACGCTGTTCAACAAATCACTGCCACATATAATGACTTAAGACGATAACATTTAAATTAATGAATAATGAATAATACCGTTAGTTCACGATGCCATGGGGTGGCAGTCAGCTGGGCAGTCTGGTCTTGCTGGGCTCACTCATGCAACTGCAACTCAGCAGGCAGCTTGGCAGGGGCTGAATAGTCCAGGATGGGCCTCATGGCCAGGGCGTGTTGTTCAGTTTGATCATCTCTAATCCTATTCAATACTCAAACTTTATCTTTCTCAGCAGAGGAGTCAGGTTCAAAGTATACATTATGAGAACTAAAAGCAGAGTTTCGTGTGTTGTTGACTGTGGTGCAGGGGCACCCCCTGCCCAGCCAAACCCTGAGCAAGACTCAGAGCAAGCCAGGTAGATGCCAGCACCAAGGGCGGTGCCAGCCCAGCTGCGGCCATTTCCACCTCCTTTCAAGTTAAACTTGGGTGAGTGGGAGGTGGGAATCCATTTTTATTTCTGGTCTGTTTCCTGGCGATTGTGATTCTTCCGTTCATGCCCTTTGCAAGTTGAATCTCACCTCCACTGTCCTCCTCAGGGCCAGGTTCTCCTTTTATAGGTGTTTTCTTTTGCGGGGGTGATGGATTGATGAAGCAACATTTTCCAAACACAAATAAACCAGAGTGGTGCCCTTGAAAGTGCCTGGACCTCTGCGGAGCTGTCAGCCTCCTGAGGGTCTGCTCTGTTGGTCAGGGAGGGACAGGTGGCCGTGGATCTCTTAAATCAAAAACCTTGCAGCCTGCTTGAAATAACCCTCTTTTAATGTCTGGGGGAAAAAAAAAAAAACACACTTTGTGTCCTCAAGGGGTGGGGACAGAATTGTGAATTTTGTCTTCCACCCAAATACACAGCTGCAATGCTGAGAGATGCTGGGGCTTTCACATTCCCCACACCTTCCCTCCACAGGGATCCATTCCAGGGGGTTCAGCTGGAATAATGCCCTGCATGCAGCCTCTTTCCCTCTAGCTTTTACATGTTTTCTTACAAATAGAAAATTGGTTAAACACAGGCAGAGAAAGTGTGGGAAGGGAAAAGGAGCCACAGAAGAGACATCTCCCTGCCTAAGGAGGGGGGAGGCATTCCTGTGGCCAGAGTGGAGGAGCTGATGGACAGTGGGTTTCAGAGCCTCTGGGCTCTTTGAGTCCCCCAGCAATGACTCTCCGAAATCTTCCACCGCTCCCCTTGCCATCCCACCAGCTGCCTCCCTAAAGGCCTTCTGGGCTGGTGCCAGCAGGAAAACCAGGGCGGGGGGGGATTGTACAGCTTAGGTGTAGAGCATTTGACTGCAGCAGGAGAGCTCAAAGGTGCACAGCCTGGGTCTCCAGAGTGGAGCTTAATTCTCTGAAAATAACTATGAAGATGCAGGTGGTGATGGTGGCCGTGGGGGAAGAGGAGGATGAAAAGGAAGTCTTCTTCTTGGATTGATCCCTTGATCATTATGTAGTGTCCTTCCTTGTCTCTTGTAATAGTCTTTATTTTAAAGTCTGTTTTTTCTGATATGAGAATTGCTACTCCAGCTTTCTTTTGATTTCCATTTGCATGGAATATCTTTTTCCTTCCCCTCACTTTCAGTCTGTATGTGTACCTAGGTCTGAATTGGGTCTCTTGTAGACAGCATATATATTGGTGGTTTTTTTGCATCCATTCAGCCAGTGTATGTCCTTTGGTCCGAGCATTTAATCCATTTACATTTAAGGTAGTTATCGATATGTATGTTTCTATTACCATTTTCTTAATTGTATTGTGTTGTTTTTGTAGGTCTTTTCCTTCTCTTGTGTTTCCTGCCTAGAGAATTTCCTTTAGCGTTTGGTGTAAAGGTGGTTTGCTGGTGCTGAATTCTCTTAACTTTTGCATGTCTGTAAAGGTTTTAATTTCTCCATCGAACCTGAATGAGATCCTTGCTGGGTAGGGTAAATTTAGTTGTAGTTTTTTCCCTTTCATCACTTTAGATATGTCCTGCCACTCCATTCTGGCTTGCAGAGTTTCTGCTGAAAGATCAGCTGTTAACCTTATGGGGATTCCCTTCTATATTATTTGTTGCTTTTCCCTTGCTGCTTTTAATATTTTTTCTTTGTATTTAATTTTTGATAGTTTGAGTTATATGTGTCTTGGCATGTTTCTCCTTGGATTTATCCTGTATGGGATTCTTTGCCCTTCCTGGACTTGACTATTTCCTTTCCCATGTTAGGGAAGTTTTCAACTATAATCTCTTCAAATATTTCCTCAGACCCTTTCTTTGTCTCTTCTTCTTCTGGGACCCCTATAATTCGAATGTTGGTGCATTTAATGCTTTCCCAGAGGTCTCTGAGACTGTTGTGAATTCTTTTCATTCTTTTTTCTTTATTCCACTCTGTGGCAGTTATTTCCACTATTTTATCTTCCAGATCACTTATCCGTTCTTCTGCCTCCGTTATTCTGCTATTGATTCCTTCTAGAGAATTTTAAATTTCATTTATTTTGTTCATCATTGTTTGTTTGCTCTTTAGTTCTTCTAGGTCCTTGTTAAACCTTTCTTGCCTTTTCTCCATCCTATTTTCAAGATTTTAGATCATCTTTACTATCATTTTTCTGAATTCTTTTTCAGGTATACTGCCTATTTCCTCTTCATTTGTTTGGTCTGGTAGGTTTTTACCTTGCTCCTTCATCTGCTGCATATTTCTCTGTCTTCTCATTTTGTTTAACTTACTGTGTTTGGGGTCTCTTTTTCATAGGATGCAGGTTCGTAGTTCCCATTGTTTTTGGTGTCTGCCCCCAGTGGCTAAGGTTGGTTCAGTGGGTTGTGTAGGCTTCCTGGTGGAGGGGACTGGTGCCTGTGTTCTTTTGCGTGGGGCAGGATCTTGTCTTGCTGGTGGGCAGGTCCGCGTCTGGTGGTGTGTTTTGGGGTGTCTGTGAACTTAGTATGATTTTAGGAAGCCTCTCTGCTAATGGGTGGAGCTGTGTCCCTGTCTTGCTAGTTGTTTGGCATCAGGCGAACCGCATTGGAGCTTGCTGGCTGTTGTGTGGAGCTGGGTCTTAGTGTTCAGATGGAGTTCTCTGGGAGAGCTCTCGCCAATTGATATTACGTGGGGCCACGTGGTCTCTGGTGGTCCAGTGTCCTGTACTAGGCTCTCCCACCTTGGAGGCTCAGGCCTGACACCCAGCTGGAGCACTAAGACCCTGTAGGCCACACATCTCTGAAGAAAAGTAAGAAAAAAAGGAAGAAAAAAAATTTTTTTAAATAGAAAAAATAATACAAGAAAAAAATAATAAAATTTAAAAAATTTTTTAAAATTAAAAAAAAAGAAGAGAGCAACCAAACCAATAAACAAATCCACCAATGATAACAAGCACTAAAAACTAAACTAAGATAAGCAGAAAAATCAGAAACAAATCAGTCACAGACAGCAAACCCCAAGCCTACAGTTGCTCCCAAAGTCAACTGCCTCAGTTTTTGGAGCATTTGTTGTCCACAGATGCAGGGTTCATCTGGTTGATTCTGGGGATTTAATCCGCTGCTCCTGAGGCTGTATGGAGAAATTTCCCATTCTCTTCTTTGTTTGCCCAGCTCTTGGGGTTCAGTCTTGGGTTGTCCCGCAAGCTGCGTGTAGGTCGCCCTCAGGCATCTGCTCCCCGCCCATACAGGAGGGGGTTAATGCAGCGGCTGATTAGGGTTCTCTTGCTCTCTCAGGCCAGGGAGAGGGAGGGGTATGGTAGTCATAATTGCAATGCAGGGAGGCAGAGGCCGGCATGACATTGCAACAGCCTGAGGCATGCCATGTGTTTTCCTGGAGAAGTTGTCCCTGGATCTCGGGACCCTGACAGTGGCATGCTGCATAGGCTCCCAGGGAGGGTGTGGGTAGTGACCTGTGCTTGCTCACAGGATTCTTGGTGGCAGTGGCAGCAACGTTAGCATTTCGTGCCCATCTCTGTGGTCCGAGCTGATAGCTGGGGCTCATGCCCATCTCTGGAGCTCGCTTAGGTGGTGCTCTGCCTTCTGTGGGCACACAGGAAAGGAATCCCCTCTCCTCACACACCCCGAAACAATGGTCTCTTGCTTCTTTGGTAGGTCCAGACTTTTCCCCTGACTCCCTCCCGGCTAGTTGTGGTGCACTAGCCCCCTTCAGGCTGTCTTCATGCAGCCAACCCCAGTCCTCTCTCTGGGGTCTGACGTCTGAAGCCCGAGCCTCAGCTCCGAGTCCCCACCTGCCCCAGCAGGTGAGCAGACAAGCGTCTCAGGCTGGTGAGTGCCGTTCGGCTCCGATCCTCCATGCAGGAATCTCTCTGCTTTGCCCTCTGCACCCCTGTTGCTGCATTCCACTCCGTGGCTCTGAAGCTTCCCCCCTGCCACCCCCCATCTCCACCAGTGAAGGGGCTTCTTAGTGTGTGGAAACTTTTCCTCCTTCACAGCTCCCTCCCAGAGGTGCAGGTCCCATCCCTATTCTTTTGTCTCTGTTTTTTCTTTTTTCTTTTGTCCTACCCAGGTACATAGGGATTTTCTTGCCTTTCGGGAAATCTGAAGTCTTCTGCCAGCGTTCAGTAGGTGTTCTGTAGGAGTTATTCCACATGAAGATGTGTTTTTGATGTATTTGTGGAGAGGAAGGTGATCTCCACATCTTACTCCTCCACCATCTTGAAGGTCCTGGTCAATTGTTTAATGACTGTGCTGAGTCAATAAAAAATAGTGCCTATTGAAAGAGAGATTATAATTGTGAGTGACAATGACCGTTATTGATAGCAATTGGAGATAGGTGAGTGTGTGTTAAGAGATCAACCAAGAAAGTGCTTGGATGCAAAGTAAAAAGGAGAGGAAGTTGGTGAGTGTGGGTAAATGTGGATTATTGAAAAAAGGGAAGGGAGATGACAGACAACACAATTGCGCTTGCCAAGGATGTTTTGTGAGGCTCTCAGTAAAGAGAGGAAAGAAGTGACAAGACGTCTTTTTGGCATAAAACTGATATCATGGAGGGGCAGGGAGAGAAAAAATAACTGAGAGCCTGATCGGAGAAGGCAGGGAACCTTGTGCAAGAGCTTTGGATTTTTAATAAAAGAGCCATTAAATGAAACTACTTAGAAGCATTTCATCCAACTACTGCCTAAGATGTTTGATGGTCCATTCTGGCCATGATGAAAGTTTAGAAGTAACTAACGTAACCAATAAATCCGCAGCCTTGTTAGTTTGTGTCCTGCCTGTAAGAGTGCACTTTCTTTTAACATTCCAATTAATTGTCTCGAGTACCCATTGCCCTAATTGCAGGAAATTAGTTTCTATCAAAAGTTCCCCAGCTAATTCTAAGATAACTTCCTCACCGCATAATTAAATGGGGTCAACCAAGTTACTGCTCTGAGAACAAAGGGATAGACTGCTTCAAATCGAGTTCTGGGCTGCATCCAGAGGGCAGAAACTCTTTTGTTACTTTTAGAAGGAAGTTATTTTTTTCAGCTTTCAAGCAAAAAATGTTGATCTCTGCAGGTACCTCGTTGCAATGCAAACCTGACACTTTGCTGGGAACGCCATTAGATGAGATATAGGTTTAATTGTGCAGCTGAGTCCCCAAGTAACAGTGGCTTACAGAGCATAGAGGTTTATATCTCTATCTGTAAGTCTGGCTGGCTTGTTGGCTTTGCTCTGCAAAGTCATTCAAGGGCCCACGTGTCTCTGGTCTTGCTGCTCTGCTATCCCCAGGGTGTTGTCCTTGCCCGTGCAGTCCAAGGTGGCTTCCCATCCCATCACATGCCAGCCCCAGCAAAGGAGAAAGGGGACAAGAGGGCAAGCCCAGAAATCACACACATTTTTTTCAAATTCCAGAACTTAGGCACATGACCATATTTAGCTGCAAGGGAAGTTGAAAATATAGGTTTTACTCTAAATGACCATGTGCACAGCTATAAATGCTATTACAGTGGAAGAAAGAGAACGTACACAATGAGTGAGCAGCAGTAGTTGTTGCCAGAGGTACCGAACATACATTTTTTTCATTTAATATTTACAGCAACTCTGAAAAATATAGTATCCCCAGGAAATTTAGGCTTAAGGAAGCATCTTCCCTTGGTCAAACTTACCAGGAAGCGAGAGGGCAAGGAAGCCTAAGGAATGTGGAGAGCAGGAGAGGGAAATGTTAGGGATGAATTTAAGGGCAAACAGATCAATGATAGGCACATCATCTAGAAGTCACCATGGACTTGGCATGTGAAGTATCCCTACATCCCCAACAAAATGAAAACACCTATTTGATGGATGTGTGCCAGAGGGATATGTGCTTAAGTAAAAGGGCTGAAAGAGAAAGAGAATTAGGACAGTTCTGAGTTTGCGATTATAGTACAAAGTCGAAAGGGAAATAGTTTGTCAATTGTGCTTTCTGAAAACCCTTGTCCCTCTCACCCAGGGAAGAGATGGAGAAGACCTGTTTGTGAATATTTGATAGGACATCAGATTGGGAGTAAATATAAAATAATACCAAATCAAATTTCCCTATTGTTCTCACACAAACTTGGAATGATGTTGGCACATCATAGAAATAAAGCTGCTTCTTTTTTTTTTTTTTTTTTAATAAATAAATTTATTTTTTTAAAAAAAGATAGAAGTTATTTGGACCTTCAAGAGGGATGGACAACCTATGATGAGCACTTGAAGGAGACAACCATTCCTACTTCCGGAAAAAAATGCATCCTAAAGGAGATGACACTGTAGTGCGACCCCTGAGAACAGTCAGGCAGAGGAAGAGCAGCAGTCAATGTAAAGCTGCTTCTATATGCCATCCAACATTTGCTAGAAATGCTTTCAACTTCCAAAATGTCACCTGGTCCCTCTTACCTCCTGGTCTCAATATGCTATTCCTTCTGAAACTTCACCCCTGCTATCTCTCTTCCCATCCCATCCCAGTCCTCTAAACCCTCTCTCGTTTTCCTTTGTTCAGCTAATGCCTTCTCATCCATTATGTCTCAGCTCAAGGCCACTTTCTCAAGAGGCTTCCCCCAAACCCTGGTTAGACTTGCCTTCTATGCATGCTACTGCTGCACTACTACTACTAGTAATAAAATCAAATTGTTAGTTAACCCTTATTGAGCACTTACCACCTGCCTGGTCCTGGGCTAAGTGCTTTCTATGCATTATCTCATTTAAACAGTCCAAGAAGGTGTGTACTATTACTTTCCATATTTTAGGGACAAGAAAACTGAAGATCAGAGAGGCTAAGAGTATTGGTTTCCTATGGCTGCCGTAACAAATTACCACAGACTTGGTGACTTAAAACAACAGAAATTTATTCTCTTATAGTTCTGGAGGCCAGAAGTCCAAAATCAAAGGGTGGGCAGGCTGTGCTCCCCTCCAAAGTCTCTAGGGGAGAATACTTTCTTACCTCTTCAAGCCTCTGGAGGTTGCATGTGTTCCTGGCTGCACCATTCCAATCTCTGCCTTCTCCTCTCTGTGCCTGTGTCTTGTCTCCTTTTGTCTCTCATACTTGTCATTGGATTTAGGGCCCACTTGGATAATCCAGGATGACCCCATCTTGAGATCCTTAATTACATCTGCAAAGACCCCTTTATCCAAAGAAGGTCATGTTCACAGGTTCTGGGTTTAGAATATCTTTTTGGGGGGGGGTGGTCACTACTCAACCTGCTAGACCAATTAACTCAGACAGTTGCTCAGGGCTAGGATGTGAACTCAGGCAGTGAGTGTTGAGAACTCAGGCTTACAATCTCTGTGCTGTTTTGCTTCCCTGGGTGCTGTCCTTGTCTTAGTGCTACACACTTTTATAGTTTCCCATTAGCTAGTCTGTATCCCTCACTAGACTTGGAGCATCAGGAGCGACTGTCTTTGTTGATATTCACTGTTTTCTCAGCACAGTGGCTGGTTGGTGGTGCCTTTTCAGTAACTGTATGCTGAATGAATAAATCAATGCCAGTTATATTGCAGAACTGTTCAGAGCATATTATTTGATCTGAGTCACTGTGTTGGGCTCAAACCCTGACACCGTCTCATTGTCTCCTTATTTTCTGAAGGTGCTGCCTACCTCTGGGCTGTGTGGCTGTCTCTGAAGCCCTTGCCCAGCAACCTGAGTGGCAGGAGTCTGAGCTCAGAGCCCAGGCCAGCGGGTCCTCCCTCATGCCCAGCACCCCAGCCCTATCTGCACTGAGTGTCCCTCCACTTCTGGACTTGGACAGTGCCACTCCATGGGGATGGACTCCAGTTTTCCGAGCAGCCATAGAGGGGCTGGATGATATAACTTGGAAATATGGGGCGTCAGCTCCTTATGGGGTAAACCTCCGTCAGTGGGAAGCAGTGATGTTTAGACTTACAGACCAGGTGGAAAAAGACACTATAATAATGTCTGCTTCTGTGGATGCCCCTTGACAGGATGTAAGAATTGCATATCATGTTCAAATATTTCTATGATATTTTTTACTAGGTCTAAAAAATTCTTGCATTGTGATGGAAAATTATATTTATATACACATGAATGATACAACCTCATATTCAGGTGGCAGAAAACCTTACCTACCTGTTGAAAAGTCACATAGTAAGCTTAGCATCTACACTTCTCATCCTGTATTTACTAAATGGTGCTATTGTTCACAAGCTTATTTTACAGTTGAGAAAATTAGGAATACAGTTATAAAGAAATGATAAAGAGGGGGCAGGGAGTGTGTGATGGGAGGCACGGCCATAATTCGAGGAGGAAGTGATGAGCTCTAGCTGGGCTGGTCTTAGAGGTGGTAGCCAGTGAAGTGGGGCCAGAGGATGAGTAAGTGGTGGAAGGAAGGAAGGAGGGGAGAGAGCACCTAGAGGGAGAAGGAGATGGCATAGGCAAGGCATGGGGGCTGGGGCTCATGTCATCACATTTCTTCTTCCAAATGCTTCTTGCCTGGACTCCATAATACTCCTTTAAGAATTGAGGTAAAACTCACGTAACACAAAATGTTCATAAAACATAAAATTGTTCATTTCAAAGTGGCATTTAGTGCATTCTCAATGATGTGCAATCATCACCTCTATCTAGTTCCAAAACATTTTCATCACCCCCAGAGAAAACCCTGTGCCCATTCAGTAGGCATTCCCCATCCTCTTTCTTCTCCCAGCCCTTGGCAAACACTACTCTGCTTTCTATATCCATGGATTCACTTAGTCTAGATACTTCACTTACATGGAATCATATGATACATGACCTTTTGTGTCTGGCCTCCCATAAGTCTTTTTAACGTATCTTCCATCTTCCCTCTTTTTCTTTTCCAGTCTGTTCTCCCTAAGTAGTCATGATGCTCTTTCTATACCACAAAGCTGAACCTGCCACTCCCTTTCTTTCATTATTTTTTAAAAAATTTATTTATTTATTTATTTATTTTTGGCTGCCTTGTATCTTCGTTGCTGTGCGTGGGCTTTCTTTAGTTGCGGTGAGCAGGGGCTACTCTTCCATTGCGGTGCGTGGGCTTCTCACTGTGGTGGCTTCTCTTGTTACGGAGCACGGGCTCTAGGGCATGCAGGCTTCAGCAGTTGTGGTGTGCGGGCTCAGTAGTTGTGGTTTGTGGGCTCTAGAGCGCAGGCTCAGTAGTTGTGGCGTACGGGCTTAGCTGCTCCGTGGCATGTGGGATCTTCCCGGACCAGGGCTCGAACCCATGTGACCTGCATTGGCAGGCGGATTCTTAACCACTGCACCACCAGGGAAGTCCCTCCCTTTCTTTAAATTCTTCAGATACTTCCAAATGCCCTTGAGATAAATGGTGTGATCGGTGCCTGCCTACTTCTCCGACCTCAGCTTTCAGACTCCTTGTTCCCCTTGCGCACTCCCTCCACCCGTTGTGTCCAGGTCCAACTCCTTTCCGTTCTTTGCTCGCCTCTAGGCCTCGCTATTGTCGTGGCCCTTGCCTGGGCACTGCCTCCTCACTCACCATCCCCGACCTGGTATTAGATGTGACTCCCTCCAGAAACCACCAGTCTGGTTAGCGCCCTTGTTCTGAGCTCCTCCTTTCCCTTCTGTTGCACCTTCTGATTTAAATACCAGTTTCCCCAGGGAATACTGGCCTCCTTGAGGCAGACACTGTGTGGGTCTTGCTCATTCCTTAGTACATGGCAGCAGCTGGTAATGTTTGTTTAAAGAGGGGAGGTGGGAAAGAAGATATTTTTAAGGGATATCAGAGAAGTCTTTGAAAGGAGATATTGAGATGTAGTGTTATGACCAAACCAAGGAGAGCCTTGAATGCTAGGAGTTTAGAATTCATCTGTATGTCCAGCGTTAATGAATTCTAAAACCTGCTGCAGGCCAGCAGGAACCACAGTGGGTGAAGGGCCAGGAAAGGTGCAGAGGTACTGGGGGGGATATGGTGAACAGCAGAGAGCAGATGCCAGGGACAGGGCAGCTGTTCGTAGCACCAGCTGATTACTGCCAGGTGGGAACATGGGCCCAGACTTGCCAGACTTTCTGAGTTTTTAAGAGAAGCCAGAAATCTGGATGTGTGTGTGTGTGTGTGTGAGTGAGTGCAGACGCATACATGAAATCTCTGTTTTAAAATGTTGTATCTGAATCAAGTTTTTGAAAAACACAGTGTGAGCCAAACAAAAGCCATCTGGGGCTGGATTCAGCTCAGAGGCTTCCAGTTTTCAGCCTCTGCTAGAGGCATTAAAGGCGCTTGAGCTGGGAAGGAACAGATTGAAAGTGGCATTGTAGGGTGATAACCACATGGGTGATACACCGTATGTCTCGACAGAGGAATCGTCTGGAGGCAAGAAGACCAGCTAGAAGGCTGGCACACCAATTCATGGTTTATTCAATGTACCTTGGCCACCAGGTATGTGTCACCCTCTGTGATAAGGGCTGTTCCGGAAAAGAACTAAGGTGGCAGCTGTAGGAATAAAACCCAGACGTCCTTCTCGCTACCTCTACAGCCCCACTCCCTGCAAGGGAGGGACTCCCTGATGGCCTCTGCTGTCTTGCCCTGAGCAGATGGGCAGTCTGCTAGTCATGTGACTTATTTTGGGCCTGACCTTGTCCCAAAATAGCATCCCTGATTCTCCATCTTGTTCCTGAGTCTCACTTTTCACTTCAGGGCTGATGTCTTGCTTTCCTAGCTCAGAGACCTTGTCTTGGTGACTCACCCAGTACCTCATCCCTTCTGAGACTGGTTCCATGGCTTAGATAATTTTTAGAGCTTTATTGAGGTATTGTTGATATATAATGTTGTGTAAGTTTAAGGAGTATAATGTGATAATTTGACATATATTGCAAAATATTTACCACCGTAACATTAGCTAACACCTCCATCACCTCACATAATTATCATTTCTTCTTTGGAGTGAAAACACTTAAGATTTACTGCCTTAGCAACTTTCAAGTATATAATACAGAATTATTAACTATAATCACCATGCTGTATGTTAGATCCCCAGAACTTATTTGTCTTATAACTGAAAGTTTTTGACCAACATCTCCCCATTTCCCTCACCCCCTAGTCCCTGGTAACCACCATTCTACTTTATGTTTCTATGAGTTTGGCTCTTTTAGATTCTATATATAAGTGATATCATGCAGTATTTGTCTTTCTCTGTCTGATTTATTTCACTTATAAGCATAATGGCAGGATTTCCTTCTTTCTCATGGCTGAATAATATTCCATTGTGTATACCTCCATCCTGGGGGCTCCCCTCCACTTCCAGGAGAAATGCCTACATTTGGGGACCTTCCTGGAGCAAGGAGGGGGAGAAAGACCTCTTGAGATGGAATAAACAGTCCTAATATGGAGTTTAAACTTTGAATGTTCCTAATGGGATACTTTGTATATTTTTGTTTTCCTTTCATCAGATCAACAGGACTTGAGGAAAAAAAAATTGTTATAACAAAATAAAAAAAAGATATTTAAAAAATATCTGAATCATAGTGTGTACATTTCCATCCCCCCTGCCCCAACACGCACCATACAACAGACTGTTGTGCAGAAATTGGAGAGGTGAGACCTGAAGAATGAAGACTATACAATCCCATACAGTACTTTGTGTCTGGATGTTGGGAACAAGGGAGAAGAAAAGGTCCAAGATGACTTTGAAGGGCCAAGTCTGAATGACCAAACTGGGAGAATGTAAACCATTAATAACAGAAAAAGGAAAGTAGGGTGTGGTGGGTAAAGCTGTTTGGCCACAGTTTGAGTGCAGCTAACTCTATCCTGGAGGTGATCATTGCAGGTCTGCAGACTTCCTGCCCCGACCTTGCCCTGGGCTGCCTAGTATCTTGGGGGTCTCTCTTGTCACATTTTTAGTAGAGGCTGGTTGAGGGGGAGGGAGAAGAGACAGTGTAATCTGACTGCACCTCCATGGCCTAACCACCTCCTTCAGTGGGCAAAAGTTAAGTCAAATAAATTTGCCTTGTTACTGGTGACAACTTCTGACACTATGGCTGCAAAGCATCTTGGAAACTGTTCCAATTAATTCTGAATGCTGCTGGTATAACTGAGAGTTGATTATATATGTGTGAGATAATTTGAGAAAATAAACTGTAAATTTTTGATGTTAGTGTTAATTTAGTCTTAAACTTTATTGTAGAATAAATAAGCTCGGAATCTTAGGGTTTGAAGAAATCTTAGAGGTAATTTAATTCAACTTCACCCAATACAAAAATCCTCAGTAATAACACTTTGGTGTTTTATCAATAAGGCTAGCTCCTTGTGGGCAGAGACTGTGTCTTATTTAGTTTTGAATTCCAAATGCCTTGCACAGTAAGTACTGGTTAAGTGTTTTAGTGGCTGTTCAATATATTGATTAGTCAGTAAGAAGCACACTAACATATTTAAAAATTAGTGGTCTAGGTAAGTACCCAAATCTAGATTTTTGTTCATTGTAGACATAAGTTTAGCAGGGCTAAACCGCATTCTAGGTTAGGAGTTATAAACATCTAAGTCAATAACTGTAATGGAGATGTTAGGACTATACAAAGGTTAACATTCTGATGATCAATGCTGACATATCAGGGTTAGAAATGAAAACACTTTGTTCAGGAAAAGTTCAAATGTCTAGATCAGAAAATAGATCAAAAACTCTTTAAGACTTTGAAGGGACCTACCCCTTTTTAAAAAAAAACAGCCAGGTAGACTACAGAATCCTGACTTTAAAATATGCTTTTAATAATAATACTTTTAAGAATGAAAATATAGATTTCACATCTGGTAATAAGGGAAAAACAGGTAATGAATTTTCTCTCCCAGAAATCAGTGATATCCCATCTGAAAAGACAAATCAAGAATGCTAGTTGGGTCAGCATCATTACAGCAGCAGGGACTGGAGACTTTCTGATAAGAATATTCACAGCAGGGAGTGAACCCAAATAATAAAATTAAAAAACTTTCCAAAATGACGAGGGCCCAAATCGTTGTGTCTCCATAGTAACAGAAAATGCAATACTTATACCTTTATTTACCCTTCTATTCAACCAAAAAAATGCATGGCATTTGCCATGGTAACACCCACATCATATATGCGTGTATCGCTTCAGATATGGGGCCTGCTGTTCTAAAAACAACAAACACATACCAAGACGTGAGCGTCATGTGAAACCTCTACTCATTTTACAGTGTTTGGATGGAAAAATTTGTCCCGCTGGACCTTGACATCTTTTTCTCAAGGACTGTTTTCCAGTTTCAGTGGCAGAAAACCCAGGTGTCTCTCTGCTTCTTTCTCTGCTTCCGAAGTCACAGTGAGAGTGATGCAGACATGTCATCCGTGCAAATGGAGGTGGGAGAAAGTTCAGGGTAGGAGTGTCAGTGATAGGATGGGTTGGAGGGGGATTGCGGCTCTGGCAGGAAAGGGGAAGATGAGACGCTGTGGCCACAATGCCTGACTCTACAGTTTAGGTGAGTGTAGGACATAGTCATCTATGTCCCCAAAGTGACTTGAGAAGCCTCGAAATGCCTCTTTTCTCTGGAAGATTTCTTCCCTGCATTTACATGGAGGGCTGAAATTCAGACCGTCACATCTTTCAGTCACAGCAGCGATATGGAGTCTTACAATGTGATTATATAGGTGCTTACGGCGTTAATCCCAAAGTAGCCAGTACTACCTTGGCCATATAAGTTGATGCATTGGCTTGTCCAAACCCTTGGACTTAGGACTGGTAATCAAACAGGGTAGAGGAGACGGAAGGTGTTGGGGGGTGGGGTGCTGCTGGGTGGCTTCAGAATTGGGGGACTTTAGCGGAGCTGGATGCTGGGTGGCCGAAGGATGAGGCTCAAGGTACTGAAAGGGGAATGCGGTGAGGGGAATGAACAAATACTTTGAGAAATATTGATTGTGTCAGCTGTGTGGCAGATACCAGGCTCTGAAAATAAACTTTACAATTTTGTCTGTGGCTGCCCAGGTTTTCAGCTTTCTAATTTACCCTGCTGTTGGCGTAACATAAAAGCCCGGGGTCTGGCTGCGAATCAAAAGTTCCGTGCTATATTCTATGGTTTCCATCCCCATCCTCTCCCGAGCCCTTCACGATAACATCTTTCCCAGCTTCGCATCTTTGGGATGACCAGTGTATCCACAAGAGAGGGCAAACGTCTATTGCTCGCTGACATTTCCTGTCCTAATTTTATTTGGCACTTCCCGTCTCTACTTTTCTTTTATTTCTGGTTATATGGCCACTATTTTTGGTAGCTCCTGACCCAGATAATGTTGAGGAAAGGTAAGAGTGCCCGTAGCTGGGTGTAGGGCTGTTATATTCCATTTGCAGCTTTGAGCGCCATTGAGCGGTAGGTGCTTCCGGCTGCCTGCTCGCATTAGTCAGGCTAGGCTCTGCTGCGGTGATGAACACACTCCAAAGTCTCAGTGGCTTAGCACGTAAAGGTTTATTTCTTGTTCAAGAAAAGTCTGGCAGTTCCCTAGGGCATTTTCCTTCTTGGCCTTGACTCAGAGATGAAGGCTGCTTAACATCCTGTTAATGCTTTTAGAAGGAGAAGGCAGAGTCGGAGGGTCTCGCACTGGCTCTTCGATATTTCCATCTACAAATGATGTATATCACTCTCACGGCCCTTTGGCCGGAACTAGCCACATGGTCTGCCCCCAACCATTGGGGGTGGGGTGCATCTGGGAAATGTGGCTAAGCTCATGATATTCAGTGAGCAGTCAATGTTTCTGCCGTACTTGTGATATCTAAGAAGGTGACCAACCTGCTCAGATTTGTGATTCCAACAATCAGGGTAGTTGGGGCGAAGTTAGGGTAAAGTGTTCAGTCGTTGAGCGATCCAAATGAAATCTTCTGAAGACATCACATGGAAGTAGGAAAAGAAATGTATGGGCCACTTTTGCTAAAAAGGGCCCTTCTGGTGATAATTGTCCTTACACAGGTCAGGCAAATTGGAGACCTGCCATGGGCTGAAGAGCCCCCTGCGTGGTACCACACGCTGTGTAATCCTCTCTCAGTAAAAGCTGGGAATAGCTCCTGGTGAGAAAATGTTCATGGCTGGCCCTTCTTGACTGTTCCAGGTGCCAGGCCCCCAGTGCTGGGGATCTGTCTGTCACTCTTGTATCTCAGCAGTCTTGCCTGGGTTCCTGGCACCGCAAACCCCTGTCTGTAAACAATATGTTCTTTTACGAAAGACATGGGAAGCTGGCATATCAGAGAAATTGCGTATCTGCTTTAGAGACACGATTATTCTGGAAAATGACTGAACTCGATCCAAACTATAAAAACCAACCCCTCAAATTCCAGCAATTGCTGACCAGGGATATTGTGAGGATTAATCAAAAGAGGTGGAATTGTAACCGTAGGATGGTGAGTGCCTCAGCTCTGCGGAGCAGCATGAAGCATCAGCTGAGGAAGTAGGAAACACCAAACAAGATCTCGGTGACTAAGTGTACCCTCTGCTGTGAAAGAGATGAGGCCAAACTGGACCCTCGGTCTTGCTGAGGGGAGAAGTGGCGTGTGATCCCCTGAGTCTCACTTCCTGTGGGAAGCCACCTCATTCTGCTGGAGCACCGACGTCTAGCAGAGCATTAAAGCAAGGACGGCCCTTCTAACCGTGGCACCTGTGCAGTTGCACAGGTTGCACACCCAGGAAGCTGGCCCTGGTAAACACAGGAGCACATTCTCCCCCTCAGGAGATAAAGGTCATTGCTGACTCCGTGAGCCTTGGCTCCTGGAGTCTGAGTCTGGCTGTTCCTCGGTGGGGCTTGATCAATCACCTCCAGCAGGAAGGGTGTGGTGACAGACACTTCAGAGAACTGCATTCCAGAGAGTAGACCCTGCCCAGCACGGTGAGCCGCCACGCAGGACGTCCCCTGCCCTGCTCTGGAGCCTCCTCACAGGGGACAGAGGGGTAGTGAGGGTATGATGGAGATGGGCGAGCCACGTGCCCTTTCACCCTCCAGCCCCAGGTTTGGACTACCCACTCTGTTTTCACTTTGGACCCCAAATAATCCACTTGCACAAAAACATCAGTGAGTTCTGCTGACTCTTTGTAGCTTTCATAGAGGAAAACTGGGGGCACATACACTCCTCATCTGTAAAGAACTTAAAATCTCTCACTAGGCATTTGTCCTCTCTCCGGTCCCCAATGTCACCTTGCTTCTCTTTTCTCTGCTTCTTTCCTTCCCTACCCCCATCTACCTTGGCCTCCTCCACCTCCCACCTCCCCTTTATTTCAGGAACTCCAGACTCCTGACCTCTTTTTCCTATCGTGCAGTTCAGCTCTGCCACCGTGTCTAACTTCAAATGGAACAGAGAAACAAAGGGCCCTTCAGCCAATGGGACCCTCTCCATATAAGGTGGTTTAGTGACCACTGTTGCGACTTGAGCGTGCCCCTTGGGGTCTCTCTCTTCACCTCAAGTGATAAATCATTGTTTATTTAATGTATTTACAGAGAATGAGTACTACTTGCTTTATCCTTGTTACTTTCTCATGACACTTCTTCTATCCTGGATTTCACATAGAAGGTCCCTACTACTATGCAGCCATGAGGGGTGGGGGGAAGGTGGGGGGCTGTGGCAGTGTGTTCTCCCTAAGTGAGATGGGTCTTTTCCCTGAGTTCTGGTGGGAGGGGAATTATCTTCCTGGAGTTCTGGGGCAGATGGTGGTGCTAAGTCCCTGTTCTGGATTGCTGGTTCTCTCTGTTCAGTGACCACTTCATTCACGGCCATGAGCCTGCTTTTATTTCGTCTTACTTACTTACAGTTTTGGTCCAGGCAAGTATTACCACCAGAAAGAAAGGGTAAACAATTTAAGTATAGAATTCTGTGTACTTCGGTATTGTCACGAGCGAATCCTTTATAATTGGCAGGCTTTTGTCTCGAATAAAAGAAATGCTTTTCTACCAGCACAAGATGTGAACTTGAAGGGAAAAGAGCACAGGCAAGAAATATTAGCCATAAGGAAAGAGACAGATGCTGTCTGCTCTTCCCTCGTGGGAAACATAACACCAGGATTAGTGTTACTAGGTGTGGTCTAATGAAGTCAGTCGGCTCAAAGTTGGATGCAATCCCGCTCCTTGGGAGAGCATTATTCAAGTGGTAATCTAGTATGGTAGTCAGTTTCTTTTTAGTGGAAGAAAAACTCAAATAAAAACACAAAACCTTAGCATCTTTCCTGACCAAACTCAGGGATATAGTGCAACTTGGACTGGGTTTTCATTCTCCCTTCTGGAAGGGTGCCAGCATCCCCCTTCCCTTTATAGGTGAGTGTGTTATGCTCGCAGAGGCTCTGTCTCTCCTTATTTCAGTGCCAGCCCCGACCCCTCTCTTTCCTCTCAGTTGAATCAAGCTAGTAGCTACCCTGGGCCTATGCACAGCTCCACAGAGAGGACTTTTTTATGATGTTAGGATTCTTAGCCTCTTGGGGACTGGTTTCGTTTACGGCAGTGTGTCAGAATTTAGCTTAATGCCTGGCACATAGTGCCTGGCAATAAATACTTGTGGAATAAATGAAGAAACAGAAGAAAACTCAAATAGCCTTTTCCAGAGCAATTTTCATGTAAAGCACTGGGCCTCCATTCTGGAGCAAATAGTAAGACGTAGGAAATTTATTCACAAGCTGGAGCGCCCTGGTGTTGGATATGACTGGGGCAGGGGCCATGCTTATCAGTGCCAGAGTCTATTGATGCTACTTGCACATCTAAAGTCTGTGTCAGAGATCCTCATCTGGAAGAGAGGGACCGGTTGGAATGAACTAAAGGTTGTCAGCCCATGGGTGAAGCTTTCAGAACTAGAATTTAAGGGCTGGTGGTGTTCATCAAGAAATAGGTTTCAGTGAGTTGAAAGGGATCTTAGAATAATCTAACTTGTCCTCCTCTTTCTCTCTTGTCATCTTTTCCTCTCTGCCCTCCTTTTTCGGAGATAGCAACTGAAGCCCAGAGAAGTTAGAGACTTGTTCAAACCACATAGTTAGTTGGCAGCAAATTCAAAAACATATACCTGACTTGCTCCCAACTCAAGAGCTCATCCCATTTCTCCTCTGTGACCTTACTCTTGGGCAGTGTTTCTTAAACATTTTGGGTTTACTCTTTGATAATTTGATGAAAGTGCTACACTTATCTCACAAAATGTATATCTTGTGAATCACGCAAAGTTCTGCATATTCTGGGATTCCTGTAACTCACTGCTTATTCCTCCCACTTCTGTTTATCTTCACCGTTGGCATTGGGCAAATGTTAGAAATGCCTCTGGAGAAAGACAAATACCATATGATATCACTTATATGTGGAATCTAAAAAAATGATACAAATGAACTTATTTACAGGACAGAAATAGGCTCACAGACATAGAAAACAAACTTACGGTTACCAAATACACTTCAATTAAAAAAATTACTTGGAAAAAAAAAATGCCTCTGGAGTTAAACTAAAACTTAATTCTCACTAAGCGTTTTAGGTTCAGCTCCCTTTAAGAGTTGTAGAACCAAAAGGCTATTTTCTCATTCTGTCGGGGAGTAGTAAAAAAGCTATAGCTGCAAAAGGAGATGAAAGACGAAAAAGTTACAAAAGGACTAGTGATATTGTCCTAGGGGAAAATCTTTCTGAGTGAAAGAACTGTGAGACTGTGAAGTCGGTGCCCAAGGTAGGGACCGCAGCCTTGCTTCTTGAAGTTTTGCAAACACGCCTGGATGCAGTCGGAGCCCACAGACCTTAGGGAACAATGTCTGACTGGCAGGGGGCAAGTACAATATGATATAATGAATCCTTTCCATTTCTAATTTCTATGATTCTGTGAAATGAAAACATTAATCATAGACCCCCTAAAAAGCAGGACATTTCAGTGCTGGCCTGATCACAAATATCAGAATTAATGTTCATATCTGGGGTTTTAAATTTTCACACTATGGCGTTCACAGGGAGACAGTCAGAAGGATGTTCTGCAGTCAACTGATTTCACAGTATTGCTTTCCGACACTGGGCACTTCAAAAGGTGTAAGAAAACAACCAAACCAGTTAGGTCAAATACTTGAGGACTATCCGACATCCTGTTCTACCCCATTGGGCTGGATCGAGGTAGTGTCCAGGAGAATTTGCTGCTGCTTTTGTCTCGTCACGTTCTGCTTAACATCACCAGGGTGAATGGGGGCCCATCCAAGCCGGTTTCTGTGTTCTTTTTTTTTTTTAATTTTATTTATTTTTGGCTGCATTTTTGGTCTTCTTTGCTGTGCGTGGGCTTTCTCTAGTTGCGGCAAGTGGGGGCTATTCTTCATTGCGGTGCACAGGCTTCTCATTGCAGGGGCTTCTCTTATTGTGGAGCACGGGCTCTAGGCGTGCGGGCTTCAGTAGTTGTGGCACGTGGGCTCAGTAGTTGTGGCTCGCGGGCTCTAGAGCACAGGCTCAGTAGTTGTGGCACACGGGGCTAGCTTCTCCGCGTCATGTGGGATCTTCCTGGACCAGGGATCAAACCCCTGTCCCCTGCATTGGCAGGCGGATTCTTAACCACTTCCCTGCGGCACCAGGGAAGTCCCTCTGTGTTCTTTTGACAGGTCCCCATCATTCTTTGAGCATTTTCTTGCTTTCCAGCATGACAAGATATTCTAGGCTCATCTTCTACTTTCCCTACCCCAGTCTGGGAATCATTTATTTTCCTAAGGAACTCTGATTTTGCAGTGGAGAAGAGTGCTTAGAAGCCAAGATTTGGGCACTAGGTGTGCTTTTTGTTCTTATGGTGTCCCTGCCCCAAGGCCTTCTCAGTGGACAGAACTGTGAAATATATGTATGTATATATCTATACATAAATGATAGATATCGATATATGTGTATATATGTGCATGCATACACATGGGCTTGCCTCATGCAGGCTGCTTGATTTCTGACTCCTCAGGCCAGGTTGCCCCCCTGCATGAACACTCTTCTTATCCTGCTTGATCTGCCCTATTTTTCATTTCACTAATTATCTCTTTGTTTCTAGAGTTCATCACATTTTTTGAGTCTTTAAACTATTTCAATAACTACATTTTCATTTCCAAGGTTTCAAATAAGCTTTTACAATCATGTATTATATTACAATCATATATTATCAGTTTTATAAATTTTTGTTCATTTTAAATGTTATCTTTCTCTCATTTATCTCTCTGGGCATCTGAAGCATATTTATTTTATTTTTTTGTGAAATTCTTCCGATACACTTTATTTCGTTTGGAGTAAATTTATGTTCAGGTTTGTTGGCTAACTTTCGTGGTATTAGATTTCTTGTATTTTAGAGTTTTGGTTTGAAGATTTATTTATTTACAAGTTTTAAAAATATATATATATTTATTTATGGCTGTGTTAGGTCTTCGTTGCTGCACACGGGCTTTCTCTAGTTGTGGCAAGTGGGGGCTACTCTTCTTTGCGGTGCGCGGGTTTCTCATTGCGGTGGCTTCTCTTGTTGCGGAGCACAGACTCTAGACTCGCCGGCTACAGTAGTTGCAGCATGCAGGCTCAGTAGTTGTGACGCACGGGCTTAGTTGCTCCTCAGCATGTGGGATCTTCCCGGCCCAGGGCTTGAACCTGTGTCCCCTGCTTTGGCAGGCGGATTCTTAACCACTGTGCCACCAGGGAAGTCCCTGAAGATTTATTTTAAGTGGGAGCTTTTGTTGTTGTTTTGGTTTTTTTTTCTCTTCCTCAATGTCCATTTCTTTTTCTTTGTTATTGTTTAATTTTTTGCCTTTATCTCTGGGCTGTCAGGCCTTGAAATTGAGTTTTGATGATAAACTTAATTCCTTGTCATGAAGCTTTGTCTCTCTGCTCCCATCTTCCCTGGCTCACAGCTTCTTAGGAATCTATAGCCCTCTGTATTAGATCAGTACCCTTTTATTTTCTAGCTTCTTTCATAATCAAGAAACCCCAAGCCTCATGGCTTCGTGCAGAGACCCTGGATCCATACCTAGTTGCAAATGGAGCACCTTTAGTTCCTATTACTCTGCCTTACTTCTGGCGGCTCCTGGCTGCCACTGCTTCTGACTCTAGAACCCAGCAGACCTACAGCCTCAGCCCTGATTTTAGATATTTAAAGATATTTTGAGTCATATCTATATATTAGGTGTGTCTTATGATTTCATCTTTTTCTGTTTTCATCTATTATTTGGAAGAGAGGGGAAGCCAAATTGTGAAGTTATGGAGCTATCTTGCCTGGGAACCTTATTCTTCTTTTTTAAATGTATAATTCTGTGAACCATGGACCTTACTTAGTGTAATGGGACTTCTCTATAACTATTAGCCACGTGGACCCTCTTACTCATGCCCTTGACCCTGGAAGGCAGGAATGTGCAGCCCTTCACTTACTATTCCTAAGTATGGGAGGGTCTTACTATTGGAGGATCAAAGTGTGATTCCTGGAGGATCAAAGTGTTACTCCTGGGGGATCAACCACATTCGGAGTTCAGAAGATGGTAAAAATCAGTTCTCTTCTCTCCTAGATTATTCCAGTCCATACTGAGTGCCCTCAGATTGGCCTAAGAAGTCTGTTCCCTGGTCATCCCCTCCCTTCTTCCTCTCCCTTGTGATCTTCTCTGCATGTCCCAAGGGTCCCTGTTCCTCCTCCAAGCTTCTGTTTGTTCCTCTCAGTGGAGCTGGGCGCTGGTGGAGGTGGTGGTGCTCTGTGTGCTTTAGGTCCTGCAGAGGGAGGGGAGGTCATGAAGAAAACTGATTGTTTTCAAATATTCTGAGAGCATAACTCTGGTATGTTATTTTGTTAAGTGTCTTGACCTCTTTTTCCCTGCATTTCAAAGATCCTCTTCTATTAGGCTTTGTGGCCAGGTTTGCTGAAAGGTGATTTTGTTCCCAGTCCCAGAAAGGCCGTGTGAAGGGAAAGTAAAGCCCTCCTCCTGTGCTTTTGCAGAATTAATTTGAACCCCATGAAATGTGACAGAATTTAAACCTTTTGGAAAATTTCTGTTGTGCATTCTAAGTTTTTAGACTTAGCAAACTGAATCCAAGGCTTATCTTGAAACTTCTAACCCACCCTATGAAATTGGATCAAAACAAGCAACACTTTTGAGGGATAAACTAACAGAGACAAGTAGGTAGAATCCAATTAAAAACGTATCTTAAACATAAAAAAGATTATGACAGTAATAGAATGATCTGTTCATTTTAAGACAGAAGACTTCTAGTTTATGGGAGTCAATTTCATTTCTCCAATTATTTCAGAACCTAAAAATATGGTAAATACTTGAGGTTATTTTACTTTATTTGAAAAATAATTCATATCAGATTTTTCAGTTCTTTGAAATAAAATCTGCTTGGTGCCTCCAGAGGCTAGAAACTCTTGTTTTGCATTCTTACCCAGTTCAGGTTTTCTGCCTCTCAGAAGGGTGTTTCCTCAAAGTTGTACAGGCTCTGTAATCAGGCAGTCTTATGTCAGAATTCCCTCCCGATATTCTGATTTTATTCACTTTGTTCTGAAGAAGAGCCTGTTTTTAGACAAGAGAGGCAATGGCGGTAGAAGCAAAGGGCCATCTGTCCACCCTCACTCCCAGTCTCCAGAGGAAAGAAGTTTTGTTAGAGGAATCAGTCTGCTGCTGCAAAGCGTTTGGAGAGTTATATTGTCAGGTACCAAGTTCTGGGGGATGTGCAGCAGATAAATGGCCTTTTTGACCTATGACATTAGTAATTGATCATCTGCTAGAACGAACCAGGAAGGGAGGGCATCTGGGAGCGGGAGAGACCTCCCTCTGACCAGGAATTCGTAAATCCAAAGGCCTCAGTGACCTGCAAGACCCTGTTCTTGTTTGGGTGGCTCCTAAAAATAGACCATATTGTAATGACACATGCATGTTTTATAGTCCCATTTATCTAGGTATGACAATATTAATTGAACTGTCAAATTGCTGGAGACCGAGCTGCTTGGTACAAATACTTGGAATTACAGAGAAAGAAATTCCCAGGGGGGTCAAGGCAGCTAGACTCAATGTGGAATGCAAAACTCACAGGGGTAGACCTTTATCTGGTCAGAGATTCCAGGGAGCTGCCCAGCTTATTCATGCTTGAATGATTACATTAAGAAGCCTGGATCTTGCAGAGGTGACTCTGTCTAAGGCAAACATGTGTGTACAGCAGGTTCTGTTACCTTAAAATACCAGTTAGCCTTGAATTAAGGCTTTGATGAAGGATTTCAGTGTTGATCTTGGGAAACTCTCTACACACTAATTCAAGAGGTGTGTTAGCTAAATAGTTTGGGGCATAGGTTTGGAGATGCACTCAGATGGGAAAGGGAAACAAGACATTATTTTCCATGTTATCTGCCTCTGGATGTGGAAAGGTGTTACCCCTTACCACCTTCTGAAATTTGGGTTGGGAATTAAAACACACATTACCATTGATTTCAAAATGTTTAGTTCATTTCATCATGAATATAGCATTCAGCATTTTCTCCAGGGGCATATGGCAGTGGCAACTCTAAAAGATACAAGAGCGGACTTAACTCTTGGTCTTGTAAATAGCAACCTGGAATTCTAACTGCCCAGGATCCTCTGAAGAATAAATTCATTGTCAGTCCAGTTTTTGAAACTGTCGTGAAACCACTTAAAAATTTTATGTTTGAAAACCTTGCCTGAGTTTGCTATTTTAAAAAGTGCTGTAGTGTGGAATACATGTGCCTTAAGGAAACAGTCCTGGAAACTTGTCTAAGGCAGGTGAGTTCTAGCCTCTGCCTGGTTGGTCTAAGAGAAGCACCATTGTATGGAAATTTTAAGTAATGTCTAGCTGCCTGCTTCCATCCAGAAAGCTGTTGGGAGGGCGAATATATCACTTCCCTATTTTTCACTCATTGCCTTTACCAGTTACCTCCCAATTGGGACTTATTTCCACAGTACTGACTGTGCTCACTATTGTCTCCCTTCTAAATGAGATGATGTATGTAAAGTTACTTTGTAAATTGCATGCCTCTTTTCAATTAGGTTATCCTTTTTCTTACTTTATCTTTGTTTACTCTGTTCTCTCCATTTGGAGCCCCTTCCAATTCTCAGTATTCATCCAGAATCTTCCCAGTTTTCTGAGGTTGGCACATAGCCGCCTGGAGCTAACTAGGTGTTCAGGAAAATACCTAAGTAATAAAACAAAAGGGTCATCTCAAGACCCAGACTTGTCACGAAGCCCGTCCAAGTCACCTCCCAGTGATGCACCTGTTAGGTGGCTTCCTACCATGGGTACAGGCATGGTCACCATCTGTGGGGCCACCATTATCTGGGGGCTGCTGTCACCTGAAGCCACCAAGCTGCTCTGTGCTCCCTGGGGCCCTCCATGTGCCAGAGTCACACTGCTTTCAGGGCAGAAGTGGAAAACATGGCTATGTCCTCTTCTCTGCTACGCTGTGCTTTAAGGGTACTATTTACAATAGTTCTGCTTTGTCCCAATTTCTCACTGAGAGTTCAGAGTAAACACAGCTGTACATTCTTGACTAACATCTCTCAACCTCCTTGTAATTCAGATAATTCCAAGTTAGAGAGATCCTGCTGTACTCCATCCATCCACTTATTTTTCCGCCAAACCATTTACTGAATCTTCTAAGTGTCAACCATTGGGCCAGATACTTAAGATATGATAGTGATATGTAGATAGAGCCCTTGCTGTCAGGAATTTAGAGGCATGAGACTGAGCAGACTTGGTGTGTCTGCTTCTTTCGTCTTTAGGTGTTTTCCCTATAAGACTCCGCAGACTCTCAACAAGTGGACTCTCGGCAAGTCTGTCCCACTCTTCAGCCAGGCGAGGCCAGGCGGGTGTTATGGGGCTGCATTTCACAGCTGTCGCAGATGGTGGAGGTGGCAGGCAGTGTGTGGGAGGAGGGAGCCTCCGGGCCTTTTTCCCCTCCCTCCAAAGATCACACGTGTGGGGCTTACCTTTCTACACTAACCTGTGCCTCGCTCAGCGTCAGGACTCTCACCCTTGGTTTCAGGAGATTTATAAAACTGATGAGCTACTGAATAAGGCTTGTCCAAGGGGGGGCAGTTTGGATGGGCAGGGCAGATTCTTGGGTGGTATGCAGCTGTTGAAGGAGAGGCGGAAACGAGGTGGAAACGAGGATAGCTGAGATGATGCCCGCCACAGGTGATAAAGGAGCTCATGGGAGTGGTGCCTGAGAGTCTGCAGCTCTGGGCTGGGCAACCATGTGGATCCTTGGTGCTGGTTACTGGCCTCAGATGGGCAAGAGCCTGGGCCGTCTCTCAGAGCTGATCCAGCTCCTTTTGGGTGGTCCCTCCAGGTCTGGCCTCCTCTCTATAGGGTCACAGAGCCTTGCCCGCTCAAGCTTCCGCCTTCTTAGGCTGGGCAGCTCTCCTCTGGTCTCTATATACACTCTCTGGCTCTTCATGAATTTTTTTCTCCAATCCATTAATTTGAGCAGTTTCTCAATGAGAGTGCTATTGGCATTGTGATAGTTAAATAATACCCCCAGCAATATTTTCAACTCACTCCTACTTCCCACCTCCATCATGCTTGAGAGGGAGGTACCTCATATCTTACAGATCAAAATTACCAGATTATGGGCCAAAGTCTAAGCTTTGCTTTCTTCAGATTTTAGCTTTTGATTTTCAAAAATCTTTCTTTTTCTCTCAGAAAGGCTGATTCCTACAACACAAACATGTTTGGCTTTCCACATTCATGTTTCTGTTACAGATTTTAACCAACTATGTAGAAGTTCAGGAACTGAACATTAAAAAGATCTCTTTGCATCTCTGCTGTAATTCTGCCTGGGGCAATGAATATGTCCTGGCAACTCCAATCTTTGTTTAAAAATTTCAAATTTGGATTTCCCTGGTGGCGCAGTGGTTAAGAACCTGCCTGCCAATGCAGGGGACACGGGTCCGATCCCTGGTCCAGGAAGACCCCACATACTGCGGAGCAACTAAGCCCGAGAGCCACAACTACTGAAGCTTGCGCTTCTAGATCCTGTGCTCCGCAACAGGAGAAGCCACTGCGATGAGAAGCTCGCGCACCGCAATAAAGAGTAGCTCTCGCTCGCCACAACTAGAGAAAGCCCGTGCACAGAAATGAAGACCCAATGCAGCCAAAAAAAAAACCAAAAAAATTCAAATTTCATCTCAGTGCCCATGTCTGAGGCTCTCAGCAGAAAAAAATAGAGGTTAGGCCCTGGTAGAGCTCCTCCCTACATTACCTCTAACATTCTAATTTGCTGCCCCCTCTCTCCACCCTTTTATCAAGTTAAAGAGAAACACAGTGTGTCCAAAGCTAAAATAGAAAAGCCATTTGCTAGGAGAGAGGGGCACTGATTTAGCAAAGAGATGACAAAAGGCATCTCTAGTTTGAGACTAACAGATCTGTAGCAAAGGCAAGGACAACTTTGGAGAAAATTCAGAGTAGTCGAGGGTCCCAGACCCTCAGGTCAAAGTTAAGAAAATTATTCAGAAAAAGAGAAGCATATCATTAGAAAAAATTGTGTGAAGTGGATAGTAGATCACGAAGGAAGAGATATAAATGGCCAAGAATACTTGGCTTGTTTTACCAGAAACTGAACAGCAATCAGAATGGCAAAGAGTAAAAAGTCTATTAATACTAAGAGTTGTCAATCGGGTAGGAGGGGTGAGCATTTGTCTGCTTTACCATTAGGATAGTAAACTTGCGTGTCCAGAGCATTCTGGAGTATAATTTGACAATGTTTTGAAATTCTTAGAAAAAGTATACTCTTTGTTTTTTTTTTTTGAAATCATCTACTTGTAAAGACTGCTCAAATCTAGGCTCTGCTACTGTTGTTTTCTTCAATTCACATGGAAGAAAACTAGGCATCCAGAAGAATGCATTCAGAACTTAAACTGAATCTCTAGTGAATTTGAAGGTCTGAAGTTTTTCTCTCTTCTTCCGTTTGACCATGGTCCTCGTCCTCAAAGAATATTTATAACTATCATGCTAATGATAAGTATAGTGTGAAAAAAATTCTGTGAGAATGGTTAGGGTGTGCAAAAAGGGACTAGTTTGTTTCTAGTTGCGATGAACCAGGAAAGGCCATCTTGCTGGGTTTTTTAAAAATGTGATAATTTTATTAACTGTAATATTATTTAAAAATGAGCACAGGTGGAACCACAAAATCTGTATCATAACTTTTCACTTCCAAGGTATTTTGTTCTATTCAGACTGTTACAGAGTTTAAGCACTTACAAATTAGTTGCAAATGCAGCTAGCTGAGATACTCAGTCCACTAAAAACCAATTAATTAAACTTATCTAATGTTAATTACTCACAATTGCCTGGCAGATAATTGATCCTCATTAAACATATGTTGATTCCACCTTCCCTGTCTTATGTGTGGGAAAGGTTAGGGATTATAGGGGGATTATTAGAGTTATTGGAAGTCTCAAATTTGAACTGTATACTATAGAACGGTATTTTATTATTTTTATGCCAGGAAGACTCTTAAGGCTTACATTGTTTACATCCTTTAGTGAACAAATAACTATGCCAGTAGCTTTTGTGAATGTATTTCTGAAAAGTGCAAGAAAATGTTTTATTTGCCTTAATCAGCAAGCAGGTTAAACATTCTTCCTGCAATTTCATTTAACTGTTTAAATTTATTTCCCAAACCCTCATGAATACCAAAGGGTAAACTCAATCTCAGCACACAATTGGTGACTTTATATATACGATTCTCATTTGCTCATTACAACATGTATGTATAATAGTCTCTGAACTCCACAGCCCAACTTCTTCTTCCCCTTGACCCTGCCAGCCCTTGTTTCACTCTAGCTTTGTGCAATGACCTCCACCCCTGCCAGCCTTTTTGTCTGGCCAGGCTCACATATGCGTAACTGAAATATCATGAATTCCAGATGAGTGGGATCCAAATTTGTGAGGTTGTTCTATATGCTTATTAATTCCACTGTCCCACACAGGTGGAAATGTGGTTTTAAGAGATGTTGGACACTGTGAATTTTCCCTATGCATTGCGAGGAGGGAAAACACACGTGCTAAGTAACTCAGCTGACTGACTGTAAAAGCTCATAGTACATAATAGCTCTTAAATTTTTATAACGGCCTGGCTTACTTTTGGTGGTCTTGTTACTAGGCTTCAGTAATTGTAGTTTGGGACTCTGTCTAATAGTGGAAGCATGAGGTAACATTGCTTTATGATTTGTTAAATGAGTTAATACCTGGGAGGTGCCCTTGCCCTTTTACACCAATTAAAGAGCATTTCCTTGTCTTTTAGCTTATATTAAATGCATTTAAGAGGACAAAAGAGTTTCTAGAGGGAATAAAAATATACTGGACTGAGATTTAAAAATGTACCTAGTAAATGTCTAATCCTGCATCCAAGCTTATGGTAGGAATCTAGGTAGTGGTCTACATCATCATGTGTTTGAAAGAACACCAGCTGCTGTAGATGAGAGATGTGTGTGTACATGGAAAAGAAAGTGGAAAAACTGGGTCAGCATGATGACAAATAGTAGGCCAACAATGGCTTTCTTTTGAAAAAGGTAATTGAAGCAAAGTGGTTTTAAAGTTTCACTTATTTAATTAAAAGTCTCAATTATTCATTTATTTGAAGCTGCCTTTTCTTTCTAGGTTCACAATTAAGATTGTTGGTTCCGGTGTCAGACTTTCTGTCTTTAGCTCAGATTGAGTACAGGGTGAGATGTTGACTTTTGTAAGCCCTGGTTTCCTTATCTGGTTAATGGGGATGGCAATAGCATCTGTTTCATAATGTTGTTATGTATATTAAATGAAACAATCTTTATAAAGCATTTAAATAGCAGGATGCCTGGACTCAATGAATGCTGTTAATTTATGGGTGCTTCCTCATCTACAGACGGTGTTATTTCTGCTCTAGACTTGGATGATGTGATATACTTCCAAAGTTTTTCCACACATCACAAATCATATATCATTTGATTCTTCTCACTGTTCTTTGAGGTAGGCAGGGCAGGGGTTATTTTCACCCAGTATTAGTCAGGGTAGGTTAGGCTGTAGAAACAAATAGGCTCCCCAAAACTTTAGTGGCTTAGCCTGATTAATATTTATTCCTTGCTCATGAAACAGTCCAAGGAAGATATTTTGGTTAAAGGGCAGCTTTCTTTTTTTTTTTTTTTTAATTTTATTTTTTTTATTGAATTATAGTTGCTTTACAATGTTTCAGGTGTACAGCACAGTGATTCAGTTTTATATATATGCATATATTCTGTTTTGGATTCTTTTCCATTATAGGTTATTATAAGATATTGGATATAGTTCCCTGTGCTATAAGTAGGTCCTTGTTGGTTATCTATTTTATATGTAGTAGTGTGTATATGTTAATCCCAAATTCCAACTTTATCTCTCCACCCCCTTTCCCCTTTGGTAACCATAAGTTTGTTTTCCATGTCTGTGAGTCTGTTTCTGTTTGTAAGTAAGTTCATTTGTATCATTTTTTTTAGATTCCACATATAAGTGATATCATATGATGTTTGTCTTTGTCTGACTTACTTCACTTAGTATGATAATCTCTAGGTCCATCCATGTTGCTGCAAATGGCATTATTTCATTCTTTTTTTATGGCTGAGTAATATTCCATTGTATATATATACCACATTTTCTTTATCCATTCATCTGTCGATGGACATTTAGGTTGCTTCCATGTCTTGGCTATTAGTGCTGCTGTGAATGTTGGGGTGCATGTATCTTTTTAAATTAGAGTTTTCTCCAGATCTATACCTGGCAGCTTTCTTTTACAAGGTGATTCTAGGACATATTTTCTGGCTTTGCCCTCTTCAATATGTGGCTATCTGGGCTTCCATCATTAACCAGATGCAACTGGTGGGAAGAGAAAAAGGGGGCATGTCAACTTCTTGGCCTGAAAATGGCACACACCACTTCTGCTCATATGCTGTTGGCTAGGAACGACAGTCACACCATCATGCCTACCCACAAGGGAAACGAGGAGATACATATGCTTCCTGTGCCCAGAAAGAAGATGAAACAGATTTATGGTGAATAGCTGGTAGTCTCTGCCACATACTCATTTAACAGAATGAAACTGGGGCCAGGGAAGCTGAAGTGATTTGCCCAACGTGATGTAAATATTTGTAGCCATCATCCAGCATGTTGGGATATGTGAATCCTAGCTGGAGTCATAAATGGGGCAGTGAAGAGGACACAGGAGGAAAAGAAGAGCGGGCTGATGGAATAGAGGGCTAGCCTTGATATTGGCATGGAGATGCTCCACCAGCAAATTCCCCGGGGATTCTCACAGCAGCTTTTTTAGTGCCTGAGGCAAACTTTAACTTCCACTTTGCTTGCCTTTCTTGCTGTTTCTTGTTCCTATTTGTAGATGCCTAGTGGGCTGCTAGGCCTGGGTGAGGGAGTTACAAATCTCCACTGAGATAAAACAATATCACCTCTCCCGCTGCTATTGTTGCAGGCATCCTGGCTGCGGGCTCACGGAGAAAACCTTGAATCAATTTGTCTCGTGGAGGCCAAGGGATTGGCTGCCTGCCCTTCACAACTTGTTAAAATGAACACATAGACTCTGGGGGTGGGGTGCAGCTAAATCTGTGGGGTGATTCTCACCCCTGATCCTTTCTGCTGCTTTTTTCGAGTTCTGGGATTTCAGTGTCACCGCGCTGGGAGTGGGGAGTGCTGAGCCTTCCGTCTCTTTTCTTCTCCACCTGAAATGCTTTTAAATGTTAACACTTCAAATTTGCTGGAATTTTGCCCAGATACCTTTTCTCTCCCAGCTGGACTCAAACACTCACCCAAAGCTGTTCCTTTGGGACAAGAGTCTCAAAAGACCATGGCTCTTCCCTTTCTGAGAGGTGATTAATACCCAGGTCACATATGCATCAGACACAGTCTGAGGGGCTCCCCCTCCGCCCTGGCCAATGGCCGATTGGACCAGCCAACAAGTTTTGTTTTACTTGACATGAAAGCTGGTTGAAGTTAAGCAAGAGACATGTTTTTGTTTCTTTAATAAATAAAAGTAAGGACCCTCTACATGAATAAAAGTAAAAGTCACTCCCCTGAGGTTTTTAGGCTTCCAAAAATAGTCCCCAACTTAGCCAAGGCTAATGCAGCCAGAATTTCCATGGAAAGCTTCACTGGTGAGGAAGAGGCGGTGCCAGTGGGTGTACAAACAGGCCGCCATCCACCCGCGCCCCCAACACCCCCGCTTCCTGTCTCAGTCACTGGGAGTTTAGAGAACAGGTTTTTGAACTCCAGTTCATTTTCTGGTTTGAGATAAAGACAACAGAGGCAGCAGCAATATTTCTTTATCGTGGAATCCAATTTGGGGGCTGCAGGGGGACGGGTGAGGTGGATTTATGACGGGAGGGTTGGGGGAAATTTGTACCTGTCAGTCAATGAGGGCAGATTTCTTAAAAAAAGGAAAGACGGGGCAAGAAAATTATACTAGGTAAACTGATGTTAAAAAAAAAATTGTGTTTTAAAGCAGCTTTTTCTTCCTCTGAATAATGGATTATTCATGGCAAAGGTCAGCTGGTTAACAGCATGAAACTGTCTTCTAGTATATTTAGCTGGAGACCCCTCTCCCCAGGATTTGCTCCCCAGTGACGGGCTGCTCCAGCAGACAGCACACCTGAGGATCGCTCACCTTGTCTACCTGTGGCCATGGCCAACTTTGTCTCCTTGAGCAAAATCTCAGAGCATTTGTCTGCTTAGCAAACTTTACTGAAGTTCAGGGTTTCAGGAAAACTATTAGAAATGTGAGAGAAAAAGAACCACACCAGCCAGGGTGATTGCACCCATTCTGCTATGGGGCACCTTAGAAGTTGTGATGGCTTGAGGGACCCAACGTGGAAGTTTCAGGAATACAAATTTAAAAATAAGCACTTTTTTTGTCGTTGGGGAGGGAGGGAGGGTGATGGTAATGTTTTTAGCTATTAAAAATTCAGCTTTGCTTAGTAAAGAGTGCTTAGTTGCTTTAAAACAGATTTTCATTATTTTATTTTATTTTTATTTTATTTTTTTAATAAAAGACACTCCTTTCATGGCAGACATGGGCTTGTTGCCATCGGGCCTGGAGCTCCACCCACTGACTTTTGTTTTTAGACGATATTTTAAAATATTTATTTTGTTTAGTTATTTATTTTGTTTATTTTTTTGGCTGCATTGGGTCTTAGTTGCTGGCACACAGGGTCTTCGCTGAGGCATGCGGGTTCTTCGTTGCGGTGCACAGGCTTCTCTCTAGTTGTGGGGCATGGGCTCTGTAGTTTGTGGCACGTGGGCTCTCTCGTTGAGGTTCGCGAGCTCAGTAGTTGTGGTGCTTGGGCTTAGCTGCCCCGTGGCACGTGGGATCTTAGTTCCCCAACCAGAGATAGAACCGGCATCCCCTGCATTGGAAGGCGGGTTCTTTAGCACTGGACCACCAGGGAAGTCCCCTAATATAGATTTTTAAAGACGAATCTGTTCTTCACTAAATCAGGGTAATTTTCAAAGAGTTCAAAAAGCAAAATGAGAAAATCCTCCAAGGGGCGCCTAAGCTGAATAAAAGAGGCAAACGCTCTTCCCTGCCATTTCAAGACATTACTTGATTTTTCTCCTGTGTCCTAATTTGGATGGATGTGTGTGGGGGTAGAGGTGGTGGTGTATACGTGTGCGTTCAGAGTCTGGAGGGGTTTTATTATGTACACGACCTATCAGAAATTCGCTCAGTACTCCTCAGTTTGAAAGACAGAAAAAACAAAATGGAATGGACGATGATTATTAGTATTATTTTAGTTTATACTTTTCTGTGGGTCAAATAACCATGACAATGCAAAGACTTTTAAGAGCAAGTCCCCCAAAATTCACCTCTGCCTGTGGTTGGGGGAGGGGACGAGGGGTCAGGAGGGGCTGGGATGAGGGAGTCATACTTTCCCACAGCAGCTCATCAGCTAAGGTAGGCTTTTCATATAGAGATCCTTGTTCAGAGAAACTAAAGCTGCATCCCTAGTCTTTCTTCAGAAATTCGGTAGCCCTGCTTGGTGAGATGATCAAGCATTTGATGGCATGAGAGACAAAGGTGTGTTATTTATTTCCTTTGAAATAATGGGGAGAATGTAGAAGAGCTCGTAACTGAAAAATAATACATGGCCTATTCTCATTCTCTAGTCTTCAAAGAAGGAGTTTTAAAAGGACCTCACTTAAATTTTTCAAACAAAACTAAAATCATGGCTCAATTTTTGTTTGTTTGGTTTTTTTTTTAGCTGAGAAAAAACTTCTGCACTGCAAAGGAAAATTCTTCTTGGGCAGAAGTGTGTTCACCCCTGGCGTGCTGAAACGCTGAGATTCTGTGAAAATGTCCATTTTCATGCTTCCAGTGTTGGTTGCCTTTCTTGTTCAGTTTTAGCTACACACACGCTTAAAACAGGGATCCTATTCTGTATGTTTTGATGCCCAAACCTTCAGATATTTGTTTTGTTAGAAGAATATAGTGTCACTCAAGAAATGTTTTAGTCTCATGAAGGAAACTTTTCACTGTAAATGTTCAAGAACTCAGATCCACCAGTGAACTCATGTCTATGTAATGGGAAAACATCTGGGTAAAAGATACAACAAAATCAGTTTATAAAGGAGAATTTTTTAACAGCGCATCAGATTTTCAAATGTTAGTACACCCTGGCAGTGCACCTGTTGTATAAAGCAAGGCTTCCTTTTATATAATAACACCTCCCTCCCCTTCAAGCTTTCTGGCATAGAATCATAAGTTTCAGTAAACAAGCCCAGCTTTACCATATGCTGTGCCTTTCACAACTTCACAGACTTTGGTTTTAACCCTGCCCAGTCTTCATCTTTCTGACCTGTCCCCATAAGGAAATTTCTTTCCCTTCCCAGTGACAGTTTCTGTTGTCTTCAGCGTACTTGCATCTCCAGTAATTAGAATCATGGACTGTTGCCTGTCTTGTAGGACACCTAGACATCACTCCTAATTTACAGTTGAAGAAATTGAGCCCAGAATGGTAAAAGGGACTTTTCAATCTCAATGTGAAAATAAGTATCACCTGCTTTGTTGCCTAAATATCTCTCAAGGTTCTCACCGCCTCTCTCTCCCTGTAACCACTGCCCGGGTCAGCCTCATCTCACCTTTCCTTTGGGCCCTATTGTAATAGCCTGTTGTCTGGCCTTTCCTAATCTTCCCCTGCCCACTTCACACTGACTTTTTCTACTAGAGTTAGGTTAATCAGTCTAAAATATGAATATGGCTACTGCCACTTCTGTGCTAAGGTACTCATTGCCTTTAGGATGAATTCCAAGTTTCTTAGCCCCGTGCACCAGCCGCTCTGTGACTTGACCCCTATCTGCCTCTCTAGGCTTACTTCCCATCCTTTTTACCTCACTCTTCATGCTCCCTTAATATTAAACTGTTTGCAGCGCCCTGCATCCATACCACCAAACTGTCACTCGCCTGTGCATGTGGTATTCCTATATCAGTCTGATGTTTTGGTTGCAAGTAAATGAAACCAACCCTGGTTAATTTAGGCAGAAGAGAAATTTCTTAAAAGGGTATTGGTATTTGTTTTTCTCTTTCTGGGAAAAAAAAAAGAAAAAAAAAGGACATTGGGAGGCTTACAGAATTACTGCAAAGGCTGAAGAACTAGGTCAGGGTCTACCCAGCTGAAACCGAAGCTCAAATCATGCTCTGGAGCAGGTCCACTGAGGTTGCCCTGCTGTAGCCTCCACATTGCAGCCTGCTCTGCTGCACCCTGACCCTGGGGGCTGGGGGCTGCCCTTTGGCACCACTGTGCATGGAAGCTAGACCTTGATAGTACTTGCTTATAGTGCCAGAAGTGATTTTTTTGTGATCTGTATTTCTTTGTGCCCCTAGCTCCCAATTTCACATTTTTGGCGCATGTATCTGCTTGTCCAAACCTAAGTCACATGCCTGTCCCTAAGTGTGCAGGAAGGGGGACAGAAGGTATCAGAAATGTTCTCCATCTATGCTGAGAATCCCACAAAGCTTCAAAAAGAGGGAAATTGCTCAAACAAAGGAAGTTCAGATGCTGGAGAGCCAAAAGAATGACAATTGTCCAGTATGATTCTTCAGCCTTTATGAGCTACCCATGTCTGTTAACAGCTTACTTTCAAGCACTCTATCACCTTTATTCATCTAGCTAATTCTTGCTCATGTTTTAATATAAGCACAGGTGTCTTTGCCTCAAGGAAGTCTTCCTTGCACTCAGGTTGGGATTTGTTTCTCCCTTAGCCTTTTGGGCCTATTTATGCCTTATCACTTGTGACATTTTCTTATGTTCCTACCTAGGTATTTGTGTTCAACTCTTGTTTTTAAACTCCCCAACGGTAGGTCCTGTGCCTTAGGTATCTTTGGATACCCAGTGCCTACCACAGGGTTTGGCTTATGGACATGCCTGATGCATTTATTCATTCATTTGCTCACTGTTGTTGAACTGAATTGCCGAATATTACGTAAGTAATTGGTGGCAGAGGTGGGAGTAAAACTCAAGTCTCTTGTCTTCAGTGTTTCTAAAATAACAGAAACAGGCATATCCCTCCTTTCCCTCTCTTCCACTCTAATCCTTATTGATTTATTCCCCATGGTTTAGATTCTGCCACACTTCATCATTTGCAGTGGATTCCTTTCCCAACCACTGCCGTGGCAAATGGTTTAAGGAACCCAGATCTGTTGAACTGTAAACTGTGGTCCTCTCCTGGATATGGAATAGGCAAATGCAGAGAACTTTTGGGAAAATATATGCAACTACGATTTGGCTTTGAATGATTATACCTCAAATTGAATCAGGCTTCTTTGGTGCAGAAGTTCTAAAAGATCAATGCTTTGGCCTGTGGACTTTCTGGCCAAGAAGTGCGTGCACTTTTAAGAGGAACATAAACACAGCTCACGCTGGTCATACAGCAGCTTGGGTAGGTGGATTTATACTTCATCAGACAGTTGGTCCCTGGGTAGAAATGTGGGCCAGGGGCCAGGAGACCCTGGTTCAATTTCCAGTTAAGTCATCTCTGTTTATTTCTCACAAAATACATATTTAAAAAAATTTGAAATTAAAACGTCATGCTTAAAACACTCTACAGTAAACAGAGGTCTTAAAAGAAGAGCTGATGCCAGCACCACTTTTTGTTAAAGCTGTATCCAATTTAAAGTTTATTTTATACCCAGGATACAGAATGGTGTGCAGAGTGCTACAGAAGTCACTGCACATCTGATCTGACATTTCGGCAGGCCTTTTCTCTGAGCAGGATACTCACAAGCTTGGGGGCTGGCTTTGGCCATTGATGGATACGCGTGGACGTGCACACGGGGTGTTGGACATTAGGTGGGTGCCTCTACGGCCTGCTCCTTTCTGCTTTGCTCCACAAAAGTCCTGTTGATTTTACCTTTTAAGTAACTCCTTTCTCTTCATCTCCTCCCCGATCCTGGTCCTATTTCTGTCACCTCCTGAGTTGTCTCTCTGTACCCCCTATTGCCACTATCCAGTCAATCCTGACCATTTCACTTGCAGTACCCTACTTCATATACATCTGTGGCCTCCTATCACCCTTAGGATAAAGGCAAAAATCCATAACATGGCCCAAGCCCTTAGGCCTGGTCCCATCAAGCTCTCCAACTTGTTCTGGCATCCACCCCCATAGCCCCTGCTTTCCCTGGGGCAGCCATACCGGGCTGTCAGTCTCATGAGCTTGTGCTATGTCCCTCCTGCCCCAAGGACACCCTTAGGCTGTTCTCTCTGCTTGGAAACCTCTCCCCAAAGCCCCCCCCCCCCATCTCACCCACCCCGTGCTCTTCACCTAGTTAATGCCCGCCTATTGTTCCGATTTCAGTTCCGAGGTCACTTCCTTAGGAAACTCTTCCCTACCCTCCTACTCCCAGTGAGACCCCGCTGTTTATACTCTTACAGCATGGCAAGAACATTCTTTTCCTTTTCAGCATTTATCATCATTTGAATTTACACATTTATTTCTGTGATTATTTGAGTAATCTTGGTGTCTGTCCTAACACTAATGCAAACATTTTTCAAGCACTTACTGCATATTTGGCAATTTCTAAGTCCTGTCAAAGCATTAACGTATTTAATTCTCACAAAAACTGAGGAAGTGTGTCCTATTACTACCCTTCTTGAGGGCTTAAGTATCTTGCTCACAGCCACACAGCTAGTTAGCATAGAGATGGGATTTGAACCCAGGCAGTCTTGCCCTAAGTATAAAGATTTAATCAAGACCCTGCATTGCCTTCTTAGTAGACAAAGATTTCTCAAACTTTGTTTCATTATTGACCTTTCAAGAGCCCCTTTTAGACATGCTTTACTGATGTTCCCCCCATGAAATTTTAATGTTACAGATAGCTATACTGTTGTGGTGGGCAGAATGGCTCCTCTCCTTCCCACCCCTCCCCCCAAAGACATCCACATCCTACACCCTGGAACCTGTGAATAAATCATATTGCATGGTATGGGGAACTTTTGGCTGCAGATGAAATTAAGGTTATTAATCAGATGACCTTGAGCTAAGTAGATTATTCTGTATTAGCCTGGTGGTCCCAATGTAATCACAAAGTTTCTTATAAGTGAGAGAGGGAGGCAGGAGGGACAGTGTGAGGGAGATGCAGTGTAAGAAAGACTTGACTGCCATTGCTGGCTTCGAAGATGGAAGAGACCATGAGCCAAAGAATATGGGCAGCTTCTTGAAGCAGGAAAAGGCAAGGAAACAGATTCTTCCCTAGAGCATGAGAAGGAGCACAGCCCTACCAACACCTTGTTTTCAGTCCAGGGAGACCCATTTCAGACTTCTGACTCCCAGGACTGGAAGATAATAAATTTGTGTTATCTTAAGCTATTACGTTTATGATAATTTCTTACATCAGCAATAGGGAACTAATACAAAAATGCAACTCTGTGTCTGTATGTATATACACATACATATAATTGCATATATTGCACATAGTATATGCATATCTGTGATTTGTACATAAAATAAGTAATTTTCTTTAGCACCCAGGAACCATTTTTCACCCCTGGTGGCAATATAGCCTCTGTTGAGAATGCATGTACTAGGCTGTGAGAACAAGAATCATCCTGGTTTTGACTACTACTGTAGCTCCTGTTCCTAGCATAGTGCCTGGCACATAGTAGACACTCAATAAGTATTTGTTGACTGAGTGAGTGAATGAATAAATGGATGAATGGCTATGAATGACTTGAATTAAATAACCTGCTTATGAAAAATAAAAAGGGCTAAAGAACTCCGTGTTGGAAGTGAGTGAATCAATGTTTTTGAATAACTGTGAGACTGTAGTGCTGTGAACGCTGTTCATCTCCACAGATTTATCGATGTCCAAGGGCACCTGTAGCATTGGGTTAAAGTGATCAAAGCACCAGCAGGAGGGACCTGGCAATGTTGGCTCTGGGGTGTGCAGAGAGCACAGCAGTAGGCAAATGGCCTCAGTCTGCCTGAAGTCTGGGGGTAAATGGATGAATTAGCCTCACGTATTTGGAAAAGTAATCAAGATCTACTGTGAACTGGTGAAACTTCTTGGTTTATCAATAATCAAGCTTTCTATATACCAGGCTCCTTTTCTGTACTATACACAAAACCCAGGTGGAGCCAAGAGCTTCAGGGCAGATGCTAACCCTCTACCCCTCCACCTGTCAAGTGTCCATTTGGAAGGAGTTTTCCAGGGCTAGGATTTTGGTGGCCTTGCTTTTGTAGGAGAACCTACATCCCCATGTGGTTTTCTGGCCACCTCCCTGGCTCTGCGGAAGGTGCAGGCTCTTCCCGGGGCCTGCTCTGTGTCTGTCTTGTGGCGATGATGGGAGCACTAAACTCCTTAGGGTGACAGGCCATGCTGACTTTGGTTCTGCCCCTGGCGCTGGTGAGTTCAGTACATTCCTTTCTGACTCTCCTAGAGATGCTGTATGGGACAGTCAGGCAGAACCAGCCAATCAGGGTGAATCCAGGGGGATGAAGTGTGGAATGTGTTGAGCTCTGCACTTCCATGCCAATGGGGACTGGGCAAAGTCTGGAGGATTGTTGGGAGGGGGCTGGGGGTGTTAGGGGAGGTGGCCGATGTGGGAGTGGGGCACAGTGCAGCACAGGAGGCCTCTGGGGGAGTAATTTCTCAGGCCTCAGAGCCTCTCTTGGCAGAGTCCATCACTTCACTTGATCTCACCACACGGCAGTACTGGTCTCCAGGGCCTATGCATAGCTAACAAGGAACACTTGTCTGGCGTTCATGTTTACAAGTAACTTTCCTGTGTAAGACCTCGGGATGGTGAGTCTTGAGGGGGTCTGATCTAACCTTTCTGTGGTTGTTTTGTTTCTGTATTTTAGCAATCATTGATTCCAATGCCTACTATGTGCGATGATAACAGCAAACAAAAACATTTGGATTGCATTTTCCATTCAACATATTTTTTGACTTCCATTAGCTAATTCATATCCAGTCCTATGAGACTGGATCTTATGCCTTCACTTTTCAGATGAGAAAACTAAAGTTTAGCAAAGCACGTGAACATACACTGTTCATTAGGCTATGGAAAATAATAGTATGATCTACCAAAATATGTATGTACTATAAGTGCTTTTATTCCTTTAATTCCCAGAGCCCTGCGCGTAGGCATTATTATTACTCTTAGTTGACAAATGTGAAAATTGAGGTGCAAGATGGCTAACAACTTTCCCAAGCTCAGACAGCTACTAAGAAGAAGCAGGATTTAAACTCAGGTAACCTGGTTTCATAAACTATAGCTTCAACCACTCTGCCATTCTGCATCCTTACAAAGTGGTATTTCCAGTGCTGAATTCCACACCCTTCTTTCATCTCTACCATGGTACCTTTCTATGCCAGGCAATCTGAGAAGGAAAATGACATTGTTTCTGCTTACAGTCTGGGTGGGCGAGTTAAGTTGTGCACCAGGTGATTTTCAGGGCAGAAGGCCATATGTACTAAGCAGAGGTCAAGGGGAGCTCTGAGGGACCATGAAGAGTGGCCCAAGAGACTTATACCTTGTGGTCTCCACAGCCCCTTCCCTGCTGATCTTGCCCATGCTGTCCTCCCAGTCCCAAATTCTCTCTTAAGTGGAGTAGCCTTTGCAGTTGTCTGGATTAGTCATTTTGACTTCAGATTTGGGGGTCTGGGGGCCATGCCTCTGGGAAATTTCTCTTAGAAATTTTCCACCATATGCAGCATGACCAGAAAACATAGAGGTCATCAGCAAGCAAACTGCTTAAAAGAAGTATCCTAAACTGTTCTATACCAGGTGCCTGAAGACAGAGATCCTTTGGGCTCTGGTTTTCCTTTGCTGGTTTCTTGGAAACTTGGAAGGATCATCTGTTGCTGCCTCTGCTAGGTGCTGCCTTTTCTTTTTCTTTTCTTTTTGACAGGAAAGTAGGATTTATTTGTGGGTGTAAGGCGGGAACAAGGCTCTCATGAGTGCAGGGCCTGCCATGTGTCCAGGGGGCCATGATTAGGGGTATATTTGACCCCACAGCCATCTGGGATGAGCTGCTTTTCTGTCACCATGTTTCCAAATTCATCCACATTAAACTTAGCAAATCCCTACTTCTTGGAGATGTGGATCTTCTGGGGGCCAGGGAACTTGAACTTGGCCTTGACCACATGCTCCTTGTTCTGCAGCTTGTTCTGCAGATGGACATTATGACTTCGCCAATGTGGACCCTGGCCACTGTGCCCTGGGGCTTTTCAAAGGCACCATGCATACCAATCTGGAGCCTAGATTAGGGACAGCATGCCAGACATAAATGTCCACTGGAAAGGGCTGTCTCCAAGGTCCCTCAGGGCAACCCATGCAGGCAACAGGCTGCATACACTACCTAGGAGTTTGCAGCCATTGCACACCAGGCCTCCATGGAGGAAAAGAGCACAGTCAGCTTAATTGGCTGCAAATAGGTGCTCCCTTTTCTAATCTTGGATTGAACCCAGCACTCCATGGCTACTTTCTCCCAGCCACTAGCCCAACTTAGCCTTGACATGCCCCCCTTGGACATCATTTTCTAGATTGAAATACAATCTTTTGTCTATATTTTGCAAACTCCAAATTAAAATATGTAGGTTTGGCACATATTTATATACTTCTGGGAGTAATGATTTAAAATATTTGAAATTAGAGGTGTCTTTAATTTCTTAAACATATGGTTACTGCCACGCTACCACCATAATTTTGCCAGAATCCCTACAGTCTGGTTGCTATAATCATCTCTCTCTTTTGTTAGCCATGCAAGAAACTCTATTTTCTTCACTGGGGTTCTCTCCCCTTTATTTCCTTGCCCACCCTGAGTCTACGCCTTTGTCATCACAGCTTGAAACTCCTGGACCCTTGGCCAATCAATGCCTTTATATGAGTATTTAGGGGACATTTGTTTATTTAGTGTGGGCTTTAAAATTAGTTAGCCCCTCCAAGCCAATTGGCATATAATTTGTTTGGATATTTGATATTTGGGAAATAAGTTACATAGAAGTTTATCTCATTCACTGGTAATTATCTTGGATAGTCTTGCTTTGTGTCTTATAGCAAGAAGGTGATACTTTCCATGCATAATTGTATCACTAAGTAATATAAAACCATTTGATGTCATGTTTGCTTAGCATTTTGCTCTTAACCTCTATGTAGGTTTTAGTATGTGTGTTAGAGATATTTGTTTTCATGTCTGTTTCTCCCATAGATGGTAAGTTTCTCACAATCAGGAATCCTTCCTCATTCATCTTTGCATTTTCAGTCCTAGCATGGTGCTGGGAATAAAATATGTGTCCAAAAAGTGGTGTAGAAAAAATCAGATTGATGTCTTTGATCAGTTTCATAAATGATCTACTATTATCACTCACTGAGTCATAACTATATATTTATGTCTCCTTTACCAACCATTAAGTTTCTGGCTTGGGCCATTTAGTACAAACTATAGATTAAAATGAACAGTTATATGCCAACAAGTTGGACAACCTAGAAGAAATGGATACATTCCTAGAAACATACAACCTACCAAGACTGAATCATAAGGAAACAGAAAATCGAACAGACCAATTACTAGTACAGAGATTGAATCACAATCAAAAACCTCCCCAAAACAAAAGTCCAGTACCAGAGGGCCTCACTGGTGAATTCTACTAAACATTCAAAGAAGTAATACCAATCTTTCTCAAACTCTTTCAAAACATTGAAGAGGAAGGAATGCTTCCAAACTAATTTTATGAGGCCAGCATTACCCTGATACCAAAACCAGAAAGGGACACCACAAGAAAAGAAAATTACAGGCCAATATCGCTGATGAACATAGATGCAAAACTTCTCAACAAAATATTTGCAAACATAATTCAACAATACATTGAAAAGATCATGCACCATGATCAAGTGGGATTTATTTCAGGGATGCAAGGATAGTTCAACATCCACAAATCAGTCAGTGTGACACATCACATTAGCAAAATGAAGAATAAAAATCATATGATCATCTCGATATGTGTGGAAAAAGCATTTAACAAAATTCAACACCATTTATGATAAAAACTCTCACCAAATATGGGTATAGAGGATACGTGCCTCAACATGATTCAGGCCATATATGACAAGCCCATAACTAATGTCATACTCAATGGTGAAAAGCTGAAAGCTTTCCTCTAAGAACAGGAAAAAAACACAGATGCCTACTTTCACCTCTTCTATTCAACATAGTATTGGAAGGTGTAACCAGAGAAATTTAGGCGAGAAAAAGAAATAAAAGGCATCCAAATTGGAAAGGAGAAAGAAAAACTGTCACCATCTGCAGGTTATCTGGTATAATATATAGAAAAATCTAAATACTCCATGAAAAAAACTGTTAGGACTAATAGACAAATTCAGTAAGGTTTCAGGATGCACAATCAATACACAAAAAAACTCTTGGATTTCTTTTTTTTTTTTTTTTTAATAAATTTATTTATTTATTTATTTTTGGCTGCATTGGGTCTTCATTGCTGTGCGCAGGCTTTCTCTAGTTGTGGCGAGCGGGGGCTACTCTTCGTTGCAGTGCACAGGCTTCTCATTGCAGTGCCTTCTCTTGTTGTGGAGCACGGGCTCTAGGTGCATGGGCTTCAGTAGTTGTGGCACATGGGCTTCAGTAGTTGTGGCTTGTGGGCTCTAGAGCACAGGCTCAGTAGTTGTGGTGCACAGGCTTAGTTGCTCTGTGGCATATGGGATCTTCCTGGCCCAGGGCTCGAACCCAGGTCCTCTGCACTCGCAGGTGGATTCTTAACCACTGCACCACCAGGGAAGCCCAAAACTCTTGGATTTCTATACACTACAAATGAACTATCAAAAAGAGAAATTAAGAAAACAATTCCACTTACAATTGAATCAAGAAAAAGAAAATACCTGGGAATAAATTTAACCAAGGAGGTGGAAAGCCTGTATATTGAAAACTACAAGACATTAATGAAAGAAATAGAAGAAGATGCAAATAAATGGAAAGATATTCTGTACTCATGGAATGAAAGAAACAATACTGTTAAAATGTCTATACTCTACAAAGCAATCTACAGATTCAATGCAATCCCTATCAAAATTCCAATGGCATTTTTCACAGAAATAAAACAAATAATCCTAAAGTTTATATGGAACCACAAAAGACCCCGGATAGCCAAAACAATCTTGAGAAAGAAGAACAAAACTGGAGGCATCACACTTCCTGACTTCAAATTATATTATAAAACTATAATAATTAAAACAGTATGGAATTGGCATAAAAACAGACACATAAATCAGTGGAACAGAATAGAGCACTCAAAAATAAGCCCATACATATATGATCAATTAATTTACAACAAAGGAGCTAAGAATATACAATGGGGAAAGGGCAGTCTCTTCAATAAATGATGTTGGGAAAACTGGACAACCACATACAAAAGATTGAAATTGGACTCCTGTTTTATACCATACACAAAAATTAATTCAAAATGAATTAAAGACTTGAACATAAGACTGGAAACCATAAAACTTCTAGAAGAAAACATAGTCATCTCCTCTGCATAGGTCTTGGCAATGATTTTTTGAATCTGACACCAAAAACGAAAGAAACAAAAGCAAAAATAAAACAAGTGAGACTACATCAAACTAAAAAGTTCTGCACAGCAAAGGAAACCATCAACAAAATGAAAAGGCAACCTACTAAATGGGGGAGAAAATATTTGCAAAGCACACCTGATAAGGGGCTAATATCCAAAAAATATGTATGGAAGCTACCTAAGTGTCCATCGACAGACAAATGGTTAAGAAAGATATATATGAACACATACACATAAGACACAGTGGAATTACTCAGCCATGTAAAAGAGTGAAATCTTGTTATTTGTGACAGCATGGATGGACCTAGAGGGTATTATGCTGAGTGAAATGTCAGACAGAGAAAGACAAATACCATAGATTTCACTTATATGTGGAATCTAAAATACAAAAGAACAAAAATAACAAAAGTCAGGGGGTGTGAAGGTAAGTGAAATTGGTGAAGGAGACTGAGGTACACACTTCCAGTTATAAAATAAATAAGTCATGGGGATATAATGTACTGCGTAGGGAAAATAGTCAATAATATTGTAACACTTTGTATGATGTCAGATGGTAACTAGACTCATATGATGATCATTTCACATTGTATAAAAATATCAAAATCACTATGTTGTATACATGAAACTAATATAATATTGTAAGTCAAATAAACTTTTATAAAAATATATAAAGAACTCATACAGTTCAACAGCCAAAAAACACAAACAGGACAAAACCAACCCCCAAAACAATCTGATTAAAAAATGGGCAGAAGATCTTAATAGATATTTTTCCAGAGAAGACATACGGATGGGCAACAGGTACATGAAAAGATGCTCAACATCATTAATCTCCAGGGAAATGCAAATCAAAACCACAATGAGCTATCACCTCACACCTGTTAGAATAGTTATTTTCAAAAAGAAAAGAAATAACAAGTGTTGGTGAGGATGTGGAGAAAACAGACCACTTGTACACTGTTGGTGGAAATATAAATTGGTGCACCCACTAGGGAAAACAATATAGAAGTTCCTCAAAACATTAAACATGGGACTACCATATGATCTAGAAATTCCATTTCTGGGTAGTTATCTGAAGAAAATGAAAACACCAATTTGAAAAGATATATGCACCTCCATGTTTACTGCAGTATTATTTACAATAGCCAAGACATGAAAACAATCTAAGTGTCCATCCATGGATGAATGGTTAAAGAGATTGTGGTATATATATATATACAATGGGATATTATTCAGCCATAAAAAAGAATGAAATATTGCCATTTGTGACAACATGGATGGACCTTGAGGGCATTATGCTATGTGGAATAAGTCAGACAGAGAAAGACAAATACTGTATGATCTCTAAAATATGTGGAATCTAAACAAACAAACCAAAAAGTAAAAACCAAGCTCATAGATACAGAGAACAGATTGTTGGCTGCCAGATGCAGGACAGGAGTGCGGTGGGGTACGTGTGGGAGAAATGGGTGAAGAGGGTCTAAAGGTGAAAAGAAAAAAATATTTTCCCTAAAATGCAAAACTGTAGTCAATTTAACTGTATGTCCTTGGGCTAGTTGCTCAGATGTACAAAGACTGAATTTTCTTATATGTAAAATGAAAGTTCTAACAATATCTACCCCATAGTCTGTCAAGAGCATTGAATGAGAATCTGTATTGTATATGAAAGTCCTTTGTGAACTGTATAATATATTAAGATTAGCTGGGTGTTTATTTACACGTGCTTTTGTATACACACACATTGTGAGAGTAATGGGATTTCTGATGATCTTTGTAGAATGGGGAGGAGTTAAATTGGCAGAGAAGAGAAAAGATAAGTCAATATGTGGGAAAAATAAATAAATAAAAATAAAGAGAGGTTAATTGAAACCCAAATAAAATTAAAGGAGAAACATGAGAGGCATTCCTTTAAAAATAATAATGCCCACTGTTAATAAAAAACATATATAAATTTTCTGTAGCAATCCTGTGTTCTTCCTTTTCCACCAAACATGTGGTAGTAAAACTAACTACTTAACATGCTCAAGAAATCAACTACTTTCACTCATATTAATAATAATTCTAATAAAAAATTCATATAATACTATATGCCAGGTACTGTTCTAAGACCTTGCAGGGGTTATCACAACAGCCCCATTATTATCTCCACTTTTCCAAGAACTAAAGTAGTTTGCTCAAGGTGATGCCACTAAGTGGTAGAGCTGGGATTTGAGTCTATAGAACGAGCCAGAGGCCAAGCACTTAGACACTATGCTGTATTTCTTTTTGAATAACTTAACCAATCAACATCTACTGAGGTCCTGTACAATAGATGCTTCCTCATTCATTTTCTCATATAACCTTGACAACAAGACTAAGAGATAAGTGTAATTATTAGTTTCAGTTTTCAATTGAGGGAACTGAAACTCAGGTCAAATGGCTAGTGCCAGGTCATACCGCTTGTAAGAGTATGAATTTAGAAGTAGATGCCTTGCTCCTTCTATCATATCACAGCTGGATGCAAATCAATGAATTAATGCTAAGTTCCTGGGGTCTAGTTTGTCATAATTCTTACTTTGCAAATCTGAGTCTTTTATTTTTTTTAATTGGAGTATAATTGCTTTACACTGTTGTGTTAGTTTCTGCTGTACAATGAAGTGAATCAGCTATATGTATACATATATCCCCTCCCTTTTGGACCTCCCTCCCACCCCCTCCCCCAATCCCCCCCATCTAGGTCGTCACAGAGCACCGAGCTGAGCTTTCTGTTCGTTACAGCATGTTCCCGCTAGCTATCTAGTTTATGCATGGTAGTGTATATACGTCAATTCTAATCTCCCAATTCATCCCACCCTCCCCTTCCTCCCCTGTGTCCATATGTCCATTCTCTATGTCTGTGTCTCTAGTCCTGCCCTGCAAATAGGTTCATCTGTACCAATTTTCTAGATTCCACTTATACATATTAATATATGATATTTGTTTTTCTCTTTCTGGCTTACTTCACTCCGTATGACAGACCCTAGGTCCATCCACATCTCTACAAATGACCCAATTTCGTTCCTCTTTATGGCTGAATAATATTCCATTGTGTATAGGTACCACATCTTCCATTCTGGAGAGGGTGTGGAGAAAAGGGAACCCTCTTGCACTGTTGGTGGGAATGTAAATTGATACAGCCACTGTGGAGAACAGTATGGAGGTTCCTTAAAAAACTAAAAATAGAACTACCATATGACCCAGCAATCCCACTACTGGGCATATACCCTGAGAAAACCATAATTCGAAAGGACACATGTACCCCAATGTTCATTGCAGCACTATTTACAATAGCCAGGACATGGAAACAACCTAAATGTCCAACGACAGATGAATGCAAATCTGAGTCTTAAAAGAAGGGGCTTTGGAGTTTAACAGAGCTTGGTTTGAGTCCTAATTCTGCCACTTTCTAATTCTGAGACATCGGTCGAGTCAAATTAACTTCTTTGCATCTCAGTTTCCTTAGGATGAAAATGGGGTTCATGAATGAAAATTAAATGAGGTTTGCACGAGAGTGTTTGGTAAGTGACAAAGCTCTGTACAGATGAATTTCTATTCACAAGGCTGGCAGATGACTACACACAGGATCCAGTGGCAGAAGGAAGATTTGAACTTGCAACTCTCTGCTTGACTCCATTTGACCCCTCTATTTATCTGTTTCCTCATGTGCTCTTTGCATCCTCCCATCATCAACTTACTTAATGGTTTAATGGGGGGAATGAATGCTTCTTGTAGAAATAGCAAGTTTTATCGATGGCTCCTTAGTTGATTCTGAAGATGAAATATTTATTCTAGAACTAAATAGTTTTGGGTACGTCACCAAGTCAAAGAAAAGGGAACAATAAAATTAGGTCTGTTAGGACCTAATTAGGAACTTGTAGTCTGAGGTCCTATCATCAGTTAAACTTTAACCAGTTTTTCTGAAAATAGCTGCTCAGAGCAACACACAACTCCTGGAAGTTTAAAAAACCCCAGAAAGGTCAGATAACTCCTAGGACAAAACAAAAATTAAATAAAGAAAAAATAGAAAGAACAAATATCGCCCTATTCCAACAAAATGAATTCGTCCAATTTAAAGGCCATCAAACAATGCCTGGCCTTTACAGAGGTCTTTTCATTACATGAATTTCAAATGCCTTAAATTCACTGGATTATGACCAGTTCTCACCTCCTATAGAAGCAAGGTGGAAGCAGAATCAGCCTGCAAGGTGAATTTGGATTTCTGGGGGAGGGCAAGGTAGTGATCTGGAAACTCTTCCCAGCGGCCTTTGCCTACCTGTTGGTTAAAGTTGCTTGACAGCTGCTTGGGCTTAGCTGTGGACAACCCAGGGCTCTACTTCTACCCCGCTCCCCACGAGCTTACTTCCCTTTTGCAAAATCATGACGTTCTTTCCCAAGTTAGGGAACAAGAATTTTCTTTTCCAGAATGGACTATGAAGTGAGGATACAATTACTCATATGGTTTAATTTAAAATGCAAAATCTTTGAAAAATAGGTATTTTCAAAATAAGCGTTTTGGTCTGGAGCTCTGGTTCTCATTAACTTGGCTGAGGCCCTTGATGATATGTTGGAACTGTTTAAACACCAACTCACACGCCTGCTCTCAGGTGTTCATAAACCCACTGCCTTCCCCTGGGACCCTGGCCAGCACCGAGACCTGGTGTTTCCCTCACTCCATCTGTGACTTTTGTGAAAGGGAGCTGAATGGTTTAATGTGATGTTTAGTAATCCCTGCCCACTCAGCTGAAGTGCACGATGCAGGAATGACAGTACTTGGGGTCTGGTTCTGCCTTCAAACCCTGGCATGAATCCTCTGTTGTGCGTGGTCTCCCCCTCCCCTCCTGACCATGTCTCCATGGCAGGGACTTACCTTCACTGGGTTCATTGCACGTGAGTCTTTAAGGAAAAACATTGGCTGAAGCTGAAGAGTCTTTCCAGCCTGATGGGAACGTATTAAATTTTATTAGAACAAGCCAAATATAATCTCTACACATACTGTTAAACCTCGAATGCATGGTACAAAAGGCATTCCATAGGCATGTAAAATTACATGTTTGCTTTAAGACATGCCTTTTATCTAGGATGTTCCAAGAACATGAAAAGCATTAACTGCTGGTTTTCAGGAATGACCTTCATTAGGGAGGAAGGTAAGAAACCCAGGGAAATTTTTTTCCTCACAGGTTCCCAGGAAAGGGATAGCAGAGCTCTATGCCCTGGACGATGTGTGTGAGATACACGGGCCTTCTCTTCCCTGAGCACTTGAGGAGATGTCCTGCACTGTAAACCCAAAGCCTTAAGCACCCTGGTCAACCCTAGAAGCTGTGATTCCACAGAGAGGGTGCATTTTGAAAGCCTTCCCCACCCCCTTAGCTTCTTTGGTAAGACTTCTCTTCAAAAGACTCCAAAAGAGCCTCTCTGCAGTTTTCCGTTTGGAAAATAACAAAGAATGTAGTCTTTTATTTTTTAAAAAGACTTAATTTTATTTATTTTTGGCTGCATTGGGTCGCCATTGCTGCACACAGGCTTTCTCTAGTCGAGCGGGGGCTTCTCTTGTTGTAGAGCAACAGGCTCTAGGCGTGAGGGCTCAGTAGTTGTGGCACGCGGCCTCTAGAGCGCAAGCTCAGTAGTTGTGGCGCACGGTATTAGTTTCTCCGTGGCATCCTGGACCAGGGATTGAACCTGTGTCCCCTGCGTTGGCAGGTGGATTCTTATCCACTGCGCCACCAGGGATGTCCCCGAAGATGCAGTTTTTTTAAAAGAATTTCACTTTTTATTTATTTATTTATTTCTGGCTCTGTTGGGTCTTTGTTTCTGTGCGAGGGCTTTCTCCAGGTGCGGCAAGCGGGGACCACTCTTCATCGCGGTGCGCGGGCCTCTCACCGTTGCGGCCTCTCTTGTTGCGGAGCACAGGCTCCAGATGCGCAGGCTCATTAGTTGTGGCACACGGGCTCATCTGCTCTACGGCATGTGGGATCTTCCCGGACCAGGGCTCGAACCCGTGTCCCCTGCATTGGCAGGCAGATTCTCAACCACTGCGCCACCAGGGAAGCCCTAAGATGCAGTCTTTTAATCTCATTATCTTTCTGATATCTCTTGGGACTTAACCTACTCAAGCCCACCGTCAGTTCAGCTGAGCCCCATTTCCTTGGCACCTTGATCCTTGCCCCCAGTGCCAAGCCTCTACGCAGAGTCCTCTACTCCTCTTCCATTTTGCCCTCCTGGCTGATCCTCCTTTTGCTTGATTCTCTATCCTTATCTTCGTAGTGAATGTCCCTTTCACCATCTGCTCAGAAGAAACCTGTTGTAGACCTGCTCTTAGCATTTCTCTGCTACAAGCCCGCAATTCCTTACTTGCGATTCTGAAATAAACAAACGCATTGAGAACCGAAAGCTTTTTGTATTTTATATGGTGACAAAAATAGATGTGAACTGATGTGGATCTATTCATCCTGTTTACTCTTAATATTCATACATTTGTCTGCAGAAATATTAGTGTGTTCCGTTATGAAGTGCTTCCCAGGTATTACGTATTAACTGTATGTGTTCCATTATTAATTTTCTAAAATCTTAAAAATTCTGAATCCAGAAATGAATCTGGCCCCAAGGGATTTTGGATAAGGTGTTGTAGACCCGTGCTTCTAAACCACGGCTTTTAACCCGCTGGTAAAGTCCTTTCCTCTATTTGGAATCATGCTTTCTGGCTATTCCCCACACTCCTCTGTCATATTGACATCATCTGATCATCTTCTGGTTATTTCCCTCTGATGAAAGATACACATCTCCATATTTTTCTTCTGCCCTCATTTCTGCACTAAATTCACCCTGACTGAATTCACTATTTGCCAATTACAGGGGACCCTTTTCTTTATTTTATTGCTCTTTCTGTGTCCCTAGAAACTGTTCACCTCTCTCTTCTTGATACCATCTCTTCCCTTTCCTTCTTCAGCATCATCCTCTCTGGTCCTCCTTTCACTCTCTCATCCGTTATTACTTGTGGGTGATTTAAGTCCATTAACAATTGAAACTACTAGGCATTTCTTTTGGCTTAGGGATACCATGAAAAATTATTGAGACACTAAGGGGATTATGGATTGAGAAAGTTTGAGAGTCGTGTAGTGTATATATGTTATATATATAGTCTATAAGGAGAATCTTCATTTCTTTTTACTGCTGCCTAGAACCCCTTAGGGTGGATATACTATAGTTAGTTCCACCAGACCCCTATTGGTGGACCTTTGGGTTATTTCCAGCTTTTAGCTATTTCAAATAATGCTGAGATGAATAGCCTTGTGTCTTTTTGTATCTTTGCCAATGTTTCTGTGGGAGAGATTCCTAGAAGTGGGATGGATGGGTCAAAGGGTAAATGCATATGACATTTTGCTGGATACTGCCAAATTCCCCTGCATAGGAGTTATACCATTTTACATTCCCATCATCAAATTATGAGAGTGTCTGTTCCCCAAAGTCTTGCCAACAAAGTATGATGTCAAATTTTGGGGGTTTTGCCAATATGACAGGTGAGAAATTGCATCTGACTGCAGTTTTAATTTGTATTTCTCTTATCATGAAAGAGGTTGAGCATTTTTTCATATGAGTAAGAGTAATTTGCATTTATTTTTCAATGAATTGTCTGATTATATCTCTAGTGAAAATTTCTATAGGGTTTTTGGTCTTTTTCCTCTCCATTTTTAGAGGCTCTTTATATGTAAATTATAAATATTTTTCCAGTTTGTCATTTGTCTTTTTGAAAAATATAAATACATATTTCCAAACAGCCCTTCAGATTGTCATTTGTCTTTTTAGTTGCATATTATGTTGGTGTATTTTTTCTTTGCTATACAAATTCTTTCTCTTTTAATTTGGTGAAGCTGTTTGGATTTTGAACCACACAGTTAGGAAAATTTTCCCTACTCTATTAATTTGTATTTTCTTTTAATGCACTTTTGACTTTGCCATGCCTCTCTATGTCCAGAAACTAAAGAAGACAATAAGAGAAAAATCATGTGAAATTTGGAAGGCAAGAATACAACTCCTTACCTTGAAGTGTCAGGACCTAGAATGACTTTGAGCATTTTCCTATGGACATGTATTCAGTCATCTTTTATATTTGGCTTCTAGCTCTGACTGTAAGAAGTGCCCATTTCTACCTGCAAATTCGGCTTTAAAATATATTGACTACTTGTCCATCGACAGATGAATGGATAAAGATGTGGCACATATATACAATGCAATATTACTCAGCCATAAAAAGAAATGAAATTGAGTTATTTGTAGTGAGGTGGATGGACCTAGAGACTGTCATACAGAGTGAAGTAAGTCAGAAACAGAAAAACAAATACTGTATGCTAACACATATATATGGAATCTAATGGTCTTGAAGAACCTAGGGGCAGGACAGGAATAAAGACGCAGACGTAGAGAATGGACTTGAGGACACGGGGAGGGGGAAAGGTAAGCTGGGACGAAATGAGAGAGTAGCATTGACATATATACACTACCAAATGTAAAATAGATAGCTAGTGGGAAGCAGCTGCATAGCACAGGGAGACCAGCTCGGTGCTTTGTGACCACCTAGAGGGGTGGGATAGGGAGGGTGGGAGGGAGACTCAAGAGGGAGGGGATATGGGGATATATGTATATGTATAGCTGATTCACTTTGTTATACAGCAGAAACTAACACACCATTGGAAAGCAATTATGCTCCAATAAAGATGTTAAAAAATATATATATATTGACTACAGGCAGTTGCCTTTGTTTTACTCAATAAAGGATAGGGAAGTGAATTGATTGCCAGAACAGAGAAGGCATGTAAGTAAAGGAGTAGTGAAATTCTAGAGGCTGATTTGAGTAGATTTATTGGCACTTTTGTTCATCTTTGGTGAATGTGTGTGTGTGTGTGTGTGTCTGTGCATGTGTGATGATCCAAAGAGGTGCTGTGTAGCACCTTTTTTTTCAAAGAGATATTGACTTATGACCACTTACACACTGTGTTGCAGAGAAGCAAGGGAAAGCTTTGTAGAAGAACAAGGCCGTTTCTACTATACTATTAGAAAACACTAACTTCAACCCTAATTAAGCAAAATGTCATCCCAACAAAAAAAATTCCATTTTCTTCATTAGTAGACTTATATTACAAAAAAATTATATTCCATTGTGTTTTGAATTCTGTTAAAAATTTTATTTAAAAGTTTGTGAAAATTTGTTTTCTATCTTGTTATATAAGTACCTACGAAACATCCTTGATTTTGCCTCTTGGTGTGTAAAGCCTAAAATATATTCTACCTGGTTGTCAATCCCTGCATTAAATAAACAGTAACACTTGTGATGGATCTTAAAGGAGAAAGTTCAATGTGTTATGGAGATTTAACTAGCCCATGGCACAGGTTCGCACACTTTATTTTTTTATTTTTAAGATTTTTTTAACATCTTTATTGGAGTATAATTGCTTTACAGTGTTGTGTTAGTTTCTGCTGTATAAAAAAGTGAATCAGCTATATGTATACATATATCCCCATATCCCCTCCCTCTTGCATCTCTCTCCCATGCTCCCTATCCCACCCCTCTAGGTGGTCACAAAGCGCCGAGCTGATCTCCCTGTGCTATGCAGCTGCTTCCCACTAGCTATCTATTTTACATTTGGTAGTGTATATATGTCCGTGCCACTCTCTCACTTCGTCCCAGCTTACCCTTCCCCCTCACTGTGTCCTCAAGTCCATTCTCTAGTAGGTCTGTGTCTTTATTCCCTTCCTGCCCCTAGGTTGTTCATGATCATTTTTTTTTTTTAGATTCCATTTATATATATGTTAGCATACGGTATTTGTTTTTCTCTTTCTGACTTACTTCACTCTGTATGACAGACTCTAGGTCTATCCACCTCACTTCAAATAACTCAGTTTCATTCATTTCATGGCTGAGTAATATTCCATTGTATATATGTGCCACATCTTCTTTTTTTTTTAACATCTTTATTGAAGTATAATTGCTTTACAATGGTGTGTTAGTTTCTGCTTTATAACAAAGTGAATCAGTTATACATATACATATGTTCCCATATCTCTTCCCTCTTGCATCTCCCTCCCTCCCACCCTCCCCATCCCACCCCTCTAGGTGGTCACAAAGCACCGAGCTGATCTCCCTGTGCTATGCGGCTGCTTCCCACTAGCTATCTATTTTACATTTGGTAGTGTATATATGTCCATGACACTCTCTCACCCTGTCACATCTCACCCTCCCCCCTCCCCATATCCTCAAGTCCATTCTCTAGTAGGTCTGTGTCTTTATTCCCATCTTGCCACTACGTTCTTCATGGCCTTTTTTTTTTTCTTCCTTAGATTCCATATATATGTGTTAGCATACTGTATTTGTTTTTCTCTTTCTGACTTACTTCACTCTGTATGACAGACTCTAACTCCATCCACCTCATTACAATACCTCCATTTCATTTCTTTTTATGGCTGAGTAATATTCCATTGTATATATGTGCCACATCTTCTTTATCCATTCATCTGTCGATGGACACTTAGGTTGCTTCCATGTCCTGGCTATTGTAAATAGTGCTGCAATAAACAGTGTGGTACATGACTATTTTTGAATTATGGTTTTCTCAGGGTATATGCCCAGTAGTGGAATTGCTGGGTCATATGGTAGTTCTATTTTTAGGTTTTTAAGGAGCCTCCATACTGTTCTCCATAGTGGCTGTATCAATTTACATTCCCACCAACAGTGTAGGAGGGTTCCCTTTTCTCCACACCCTCTCCAGCATCTATTATTTGCAGAGTTTTTGATGATGGCCATTCTGACTGGTGTGAGATAATACCTCATTGTAGTTTTGATTTGCATTTCTCTAATGATTAGTGATGTTGAGCATCCTTTCATGTGTTTGTTGGCCATCTGTATATCTTCTTTGGAGAATGCAGAAGAATTCTCACCCACCCTGCCACAGTAGTCTGATTCAGCAGCTCCGAGTGAAAACAAGGGATCTGCATTTTAAATGAGGATCTGGATGATTCTATTGCAGTTTGGACTACCATGAGAAAGTTGGTGTGGGGTGGGGCAAGGCCTCTCCAAGGAAGTAAAATCTAAACTGAGACTTAAAGACTGAATGGAGCAAAAGTGGGCAGTTTGGAGAAGAGTATTCTGAAGAGAAGGGACAGTGGATAGGGGCAGGAGTTTCAGAGGAAGTGAAAGAAGTTAGGGGTTTCTGGAGCAGAGTGAAGTAAACAATGCAAGAGACAGAGGAGACTGGGGAGGGAGTCGGGAGATTCACTCCTAAAAGGTCTATCAGCCGTGTTATAGTGTTTGGACTTGATCCCGAGGACAATGAGAAACCATTGAATAAATGCTTTTAAAATAATTATTTTATATTTACATCTTTATATATTTATATACACATATGCGTGATTTTATTTTTTCATTTTTATTTATTTTTTTGTCGCTTTTTAAAAATTTTTATTGGACTGCAGTTGATTTACAATGTTGTGTGAGTTTCAGGTGTACAGCAAAGTGAATCTGTTATACACATACATATATCCACTATTTTTTTTTCAGATTCTTTTTTCCATATAGGCCATTACAGAGTATTGAGTAGAGTTCCCTGTGCTATACAGCAGGTTCTTGTTAGTTATCTATTTTATATATAGTAGTATGTATATGTCAATCCCAAGCTCCCAATTTATCCCTCCCCTCCTTATCCCCTGGTAACTATAAGTTTGTTTTCTACATCCGTGATTTTATTTCATTTTTTAAGATTTTACTTAAAAATTTTTTTAATTGAAGTAGTTTACAATGTTGCATTAGTTTCAAGTGCACAGCAAAGTGATTCAGTTATACATACATATGCATATATTCTTTTTCAGTTTCTTCTCTATTATAGTATACTACAAGATATTGAGTATAGTTCCCTGTGCTATATATACAGTAGGTCCTTGTTGTTTACCTATTTTGTATATAGTAGTGTGTATATGTTAATCCCAAACTCCTAATTTATCCCTCCCCTGATATCCCCTTTGGTAACCATAAATAAGTTCATTTGTATCATTTTTTAAGATTCTACGTATAAATGATATCATATGATATTTGTCTTTCTCTGTTTGACTTACTCCACTTAATATGATAATCTGTAGGTCCATCCCTGTTGCTGCACATGGCGTTATTTCATTCTTTTTTATGACTGAGCAATATTCCATTGTGTGTGTGTGTGTGTGTGTGTATGTCACATCTTCTTTATCCATTTGTCTGTTGATGGACATTCAGGTTGCTTCCATGTCTTGGCTATTGTAAATAGTGTTGCTGTGATCATTGGGGTGACATATGAGTGATTTTGTGTAAGTGCCTATATATGCATGACCTTTTTTAAAAAGTGCGGTCCTTTTTCTTTTCTTTTATTACATGGTCTCTCTTATTCTCTCTGCACAAGTCTCCCCAAGGAACCTATTGTTATGGACTGAACTGTGTCCCCTCCCACCTCAAATTTATAGTTGAAGCCTTAAACCCCAGCACCTCAGAATGTGACTGTATTTGGAGCTAGAGCTTTTAAAGAGAGAATTAAGATTGAATAAGATCATAATGGTAGGGCCCTAATCCAACATGACTGGTATCCTTATTAGAACGGGGAGAGACACCAGGGCTGCACACACAGGGGAGAGGCCACGTGAGGACACACTGGGAAGGTGGCCATCTACAAGCCAAGGAGAGAGGCCTCAGGAGAAACCAAACCTGCTGACACCTTGATCTCTGGCTTCCAGAGAAAATAAATTTCTGTTATTTAAGCCACTCAGTTTGTGGAATTTTGTTGTGGCAGCCCTAGCAGACTAATACATTCATATTACTATCCTGCATTGTATTCATCCATAATTTTCTCCTTACTTAAATAGTCCTGTACAGCTCTAATATTAATAAACATATATCTATACTGCAAATTTCACTTAATGTAAGATGCTACAGTTTAAGACACACAATTATGTTCTATGTTGAAACAACAACAAAAAATGCTGCCAATTAAACCATGACACAATGCTTTCTTAACCCTTGTGACTTTTACTTTAAAACTTATTGAATTATTTCTTTTAGGCCTTTTTAGGTATCACTCATTTGTACACATGAAAGGAAAACTGTAAGTGAAATAAAGTGGGCTAGATATCCCTAAAACGTCTTCATATTCAGAATTTGACTCTTTGGAATCTCTTTTCAATTCAGACTTTGGGTCTGTGCTTTTCCGCACCCTGCTGTCATCTGTGCCATCAAGAGCATTAGTGACGCAGCATTGCCTGTAACGGTGCTCCACTGTTGCATTTGGACTGTTCCTTGAAGCCCCCGACACCCATTACATGTGGGTACACATGCTTTGACGTGCATTTGTAGGCAAGGACAACACTGTAATGACTGCCATATGTCATTTGGTGACTGAAAGATGCATCCTCATTTCAGAGATGTTATAGTGTGAAAAAAATAGGCATTTCAGAATCAAGGAAATACAAACATATATTTTATACACACATATGCACACACAGACATGTTTTGAGTAGTGTGGTTGCTTTTTTCTTTTTACCAAGATGGCATTATATTATACACATTTTCCCGCATTTTGCTTTTCTCATTCAATACTGCATAGAACTCCCTCCAACTCACTTGGCATAGCTCTTTTTTATTCTTTTAGGTAGACATATACTATTTTATGATGTAGACGTATCACAATATATTTAGCCAGTTTCCCATTTATGAACATTCATTTTGTTTATAAAGCTTTTTGCAACCGCAAACTATTCTGCAATAAGTATCCTGTACATATGTCCTCAAGCATTAGTGCTGTATATCACAGGACTGGAATTACTGAGTCAAAGGATACTGTTTATTTTAACATATGTTGTAAGATTGCTTTCCACAGATGCTAGGAAACCTCCTCTTTCCACTAGCAATGTATGAGAGCGTTCTGTTCCCCATAACCTGCATATTCATTTTGGGAGAATTGACGTTTGATGATAATAGGTCTTCCCATCCAAGAGAGTGGTTATCTTGTTTGTCTTTAATAATATCTCTTTTTTTCTTTATACAGTTCTCATGCATTTCTTGTTAAATTTATTCCTAAGTATTTCATAATTTTTGTTCCTCTTAAAATGAAATATTTTCCCTATTTCATTCCTAAGAGTTTATTCTAGAATAAAGTCATCAGTTTTTAAAATATTCAGCTTATATCCATTTCCAAATTATCTTTTAATTCTGTTTCAAATATTTAGTCATATCATTGCCATTAAGAGATTTTTAAGTCACTTTTCCCACCCCCAGCCTCTGGAGGCTGTCAGCAAACTGTATTCCTCATGGCATTTTTCTCTTGAGGGAAGATGTGGCACTTCTATGGCTGCCACAGCTACTATTCATTCACCTTTCCTTCTGTAGAATGCTTTAAATTTCTGCTTATTTTTCCTCCTTTCTCTACTCTCTTGGGAGCACTTTTGCCTTCCTCCTCTCCAAATCCTCCACCTCCAAATCCTACATTTTGAGATAGTGCTTCTTCTTAAAATATATCCCTTCTTTCAACCGTCCTTACTTATCATAAATTGTACACTATATACTACACAAATAGCTATGCATTTTCTTTAAGATTTTAGTTTACATACATATGCACACATATCAAGTATTATTTCTCAGTAATTTTTGTTCCTTTTTATCTTCTCCCATCTTGGAGTCTCTGTTTTGATTGATTCATTTATGAAAGTGTTCATTTTTTTTTTCTCAAGTATTTTCCTTATAAAGGGAACTTGAGTAATATCCTTTTTTGGTCCTTGCCTGTTTTCTAGTATCTTTCACTCATCTGGCAACAGAATAGTATCTTGGCTGGGTATAGAATTCTTGGTTCATAGTCCTTACTTTCAGTTGTTTGTAGATGGTTTTCCCTAACTCCTAGCTTTCTAGGTTCTCTGTGACAAGTTGGATTATTTTCCCCCCATGATAGCAGGTAGGTTGATTTTTAACTGTCTGTATGCTTATGAGATTTCCTCTTTCTCCTTAAAGCTCAGGAATTCTAACCTGCTCGTCTGTGATTTTTCTTTCTTGTGAATCCAGCCTGAAACTCCATACATATGCTTCCAATCTGAGGTTTCGGATCTTTCTTCAGTTCAGGGAAATTTTCTCTTACTCTTTATTGAATGATTGCCTTTCCTTCATCTGTTCCTTTTCCTCTTTTAGAAACACTTATTATTTTTATATTAACTCCTGATTCCTCCAGTTTCTCCTTTTTCTCTTGGATACTTTAATTTCTTTTATCATTTTGCTCAGTACTTTGAAGTATATCTTGCATTTGCTCTTGTAGAGCATGAGTTAGGATCTTAATGATCATCTTCTCCTTTAATTTAACTAATAAATTTTCCACTGAAAGATCTTATTTTTATGCAAGTAAAGTCTTTTAAAACTGCTTTTGGAACTCTTATTAACCTTATTTTCTATTCAGGTTTTTGTCTATTTTCTCCAGCAGTTCTGTCTCACTGAGAACTTGTTTTGATTGTTCTACCCGGTCTTCCTCTGTCTGTTTGCTGGGATTTCTTAAATGGGTAGTTAGTTTTCCCCGTCTACTCTTTAGGACTCATGCCTGGTTGTTGAAGTGTCCTTAATGGTGGGAATCCTACAGGAGGTGAAAAGAAAATGGATTTATGGTCCTGTAGGCCTGTAGTGCAAAGACAGATGTCAGCATTCTGCTGAGACACCTGGAAGAAACTTCGAGAAACCTTTACTCACTCAACTCAGGAGAAGGGAGGGCTTATTCACCTATTCTTCCCTCTCTTGGCTTTGGAAGGGTTTGAATGACCTGCACATGCCTACTAGGTTGATGTCAACTTTGAGGAAGTGGAGGGCATAGTTGGGATCCACAAATCCCTGATGGACAAGCTCTTCCTTTTTTGTATCTACACCCGTAAGTCCTGGCTACCAACTGTACTCTGCTGTTGATTGCCCAGTCCAGTGGAAGAGGGAATCCTACACTAGCTCTATCTGAAGGGACTGTAAGGAACCCAGACTCTCACTCACAGGTCTCAGCACCTGCCTGCTGGAGAAACAAGTAGTTCGTTCTGGGAGTGCTGAGATGGGGACTTCACTCAGGCCACATGTTCCCAGAACCCCTGGTATGTGTCTCTTACTGAAGAATTTTAAGCGTAGAAGTGACATGGCCAGATTTGCATTTGAACAAGATTGTAACACTGGAGGCAGGGGAGCTAGTTAGGAGTTTGTTGTGGGGGTCCAGGAGGGAAATGAAGGTGGTTTGGACTATGATGGTGGCACAGCAGATGGAAAAAAGTGACAGATTTGAGACTTGATGAGAAGTCTTATTTAAGACTATAAGACAGATTGATTAATTGGAGATGGTGGCTAAGGAAGAAGCAGGAGTCAGTAATTAACATGCTCAATTAATTAAACAGAATTCAGAAGACAATCAATCAAACTTAGATATGCAGAGAATCTGCATGAACCTTGGCAAAAGGAATATGAAAATTTAGGCAAAACAGTTTATCCTCAATGTTAAACAGGATCTGAATTAAAAAACTGTCAAATAAGAAAAAATAACATCACTTTAGTTCATTTGAAAAATATTCATATAGCACCTAATATGTGCTAATCACTGTGCTAGGGGCTAGAGATATAGCTCCGAGTACAACATTACCTTTCAGCAAGAGGCAACAAGATGATCTGAGATGCTTATGGCTGGTCTACCCTGTCAAAATTACTTGGCCACACAATTAGAAAGGGGAAGGGCTCAAAAAACCTTTTATAGTAGGGTATTACACTAGAATGGGAGAGAGAAAGCCTCTCAGATATTAATTTTGGTTTTTCCTTTCTTCAGTGAGGGCAATTCCAGCTGCTTCACTGTATAGGAGGATTTATCACTATGGAATCCCTAAGTACACATTCTGAAAGAAAGGCAAATGACCTTGAAGTCATCTAGAAGGGCTAGGGTAAGGCACCTTAACATCACTTGAGGGGAGCTGACTGGCTCTGATCCAGTAGATGGTACAGAGCTACCCTCAAGAAAGAACTGAGCTAACCTGGGTACTGGCTGGCAGACCCCTTGTACATGGTGGGGGTCTGAGGGCCATGGGCTCAACTATAGACCATTGGCTCTTATTGGCACATCGGGGACTTAAGCATGTACATTCTGCGGACAGAAGATGTATACAGGGACCTCATGGTGACTCTTGGAAATGAAGGCACGAATTTTCTGTATTTCCAGATTCTTTCAGGCAACTGTTAATGTAAACAAGAAAAGAACAATCAAAGTTGCGTCACTGCATTTAGAACCCCACCCTGTCACACTACTGAAGATGATCCTTAGTCATTAGAGCAAATATTCCTGAGAATCCACTCAATGGTTCTGGAAAGATGTAGCAATTTTCTGTTTGTGAGTTGCGATTTGTAATACACAGATAAGTGGGGATGAAACAGTCTCAAAACCAGCTGTGGTTGGAGAAGAAAAAGAGGGATGGTACTGATTTTACCAGCAACATGAGAAGTGAATTTCCTGCCCACATGCCATAGACATGTATACTTCTGTTCCTTAATCCCCACTTCTTCCCCTTCCCCTACCATGTCACTCCTATGAGCTGTATAGACCAAAGCTGAAGACAGTGCCTCAAAGAATGTAAGAAGGCAGTAATCAGGGCACTGGGAAAGGATGGTCCAGGGAAGAAGAGAGATCCATCTCTCTGAGGGGTAAGGGGGTGAGTTGACTGTTGCCATGGTGGAGGCAGATCCCAGCAGCAGCTCCAGCAGGGGACCTAGAGCCACTCATCATCTGAGAACTCCTCACCTCCCCTTCCGCTCCCCTCCCACCCACTGCCCAGGCAGTGAGGAATGCCATGGCTATGTCAATAATGGGAATTTGAGTTCCTTTCCAGTTTTGAAAGGTAATCTATAGAATTATATTTTTGTTCTCAAAATATTGGTAATTGGTAAATATCTTTGTAGTATCTTTATAGATTATTTAGGAGATTGTAGATTAAATGTTCACAAATTCTCCTTATAGTAGCTATTCTACTGTGCGAGTCCTAAGCTAGAGTCCAGGGGACAGGGCACACACTTGGTCTACTCTGTCTCGCATCCATGTGGTATCTCTTTCATATTTGTGAGGTATTTTTCTTGTCTTATCTCCTCCATGGGTAAGTAGGTCTGAGTAGGGCTTGGCCCCCTGCATAAGTCTGGCTAAGTCCCTCTTTCTACTTTATAGACTGAGTCATTTTAGGGCCATGAGAAAGGGAGGAGGAAGTTCTTCTTAGGTGTTGAAGCCTAGATTCTAGCCTAGTTTACCAGAGAACCTATCGTGTGCTTGCTCTGCTATTAATAAAGTACTGCTTCATTTCCTTTTGTCGGACATGAAGTGTATATTCCCTGCAAGTCCAGAACTCTAAACAGGGTCTGTTATTCTTACTCTCTTTCCCTCTTTCTCTGTTCCTCTTTCTTCCTCCCTCCCATCCATTATGTGCCAACAGCTATTCTAAAATTCTGTATTAATTAACTCATTTTATTCTCAGAGTAGCCTAATAAGGTAGATACTGGTGTCATCACTCCATTGTACAGATGAGGAAACTGAGGCACACAGATGATGAGTAACACACAGCAGAGCCAGGCAGTTTAGCACCAGAACCCACACACATAACCCCTCTGCTATACTCTACAGCAACTCCAGGTGTGGTGGGTCTGGTTTGAGAAGAAATTTATTATAGATCAATACTGATGCTTGTGCTCAGATGTAACCAAGATATGTTACCAGCAAACATGCTTCAAGAGTGCTAACGGGACAAATGCTTCCCTTTTTAGAAAGAGTCCCCCTTCCAAAAAACTACAGGAACTGGAGGAACAAAATCATGTACACTCCCCTATGATTTTAAACTTGTGGACCAAACCTGGAAGATTTATTTTCATCTGTTGAGTAGCAACACCAAAACATGGGAACACGGTGATTCTAGAACCATATTTCTCCAAATACGTTCCAAGGAATCCTAGTTCTGCAAGCTATTGGTGGGTGTACAGAGAATTTCATGGTCAAATAAATTTGGAAAATTACACTTTAAATAGATGTAAATAGGTTTCTTCATTGAAGGACTTTTGAGAGCCTTTTACATGCAAATAGGCATAGTGAATCTCCAAGAAGAAGATAGGACAGGAATCTTCTGACAAACTGATTTGACCACAGAATCAATCTCCTCCCTGCCTCAACACACACTTATTATATTTGCTGAGGACATCTCACAGGAAGAAGGCAACTCTAGATTGGAGTAGAATGCTAAAGAGGATGGCAAATCCTCAAGAATAGGAACACTTTTCTGTTTGTAAAACCTACTTTCCCCATCAGCACTAAGGGATAGATAATAGCATTACTGTCTTGAATCAGTGTCTTAGGGATAACCTGGCCTACATCCTGAAGTGTCCTTATCTAGTTGAGAAACATACCTGCTTTCTTTTCCTTTTGCAAGGTGCTCTTAACTATTCATGGTGACATTCTTGCGTTTTTGCAGTTCTTTTCCAAGCAATTCTTTCACCTTACCTCATGTTAACCTATTGGTATTTATTTTTAGCCTCAAATCCAATTAATTCCAAGGTGTTAGGGGAACCTGATCCAAACATTTGTCTATTTAACCCTTTCTTAGAGGAAATACTGCATTTTCCCTATTCTGTACGTAATTGCTGCTCTGTAACCATGGCTAATTAAGGAGGAAGGGACATAAAATTCATGTGACAGGGTTGTGGCACCACAGAGGTCACAAGATATTTTAGGGAAGACTAAAAGTTGGAGAGGTAAAGATAACAATAAAAAATGTGTTTCTAATTTAACATGTTCACAATAGTTTACACATGAGGCTGCAACTAGAACATGTTGGAAACAGAATAAGTAAAATAAAAACTTGAAAAACAATCTCAGTTTGTGGATTGAAGCATTTTAGGGGAAATATTTGCTTTAAATTAATTCCAAGGCCCCACAATGAAGTATGGATCTTTTCTCTCCATTTCTCTGTGTGGGTGTGGTGGGTATATGGACCAGAGGAAAACATATCAAAAGAGCTTGAAGGGTTTCGATTCAAACCAACCCTTCGTGGAAAGGCTGAAGGAGAGGGGTGTGAAAAAATTCACTATTTGGCAAATTCTCAAAATAGTTTTTCTTTCGAAATCGTTTTTTCCCCTTCTCTCTCAGGTTCTTCTGAGACAGGAACGATAAAGGGGCCCACATTGCCTGCTCTTGGAACCAAATTCTAAAATGTGAGTGTTCAGAATCTTTTTTTTTTTATTGTTATTAGTCAGATCAGACTTATTATTAAAATTTGGCTTTATTGATCAAGTATTTATTTTATAGCATTGTTTGAATTTTAAAACCACAAAGAAGTAATTGGTCTTTAGATTCAAAATCAGACAGTCTTAAACACATGATACATATGAAACCTGAATATTTAAATTTGTACATAAGGTAACTACAGTTTTGCTTGGCTTATGAAAATCAGTAAATCTTGAATACTAACCTTGACCACAGAATCTTTTAAAAACACACTTGATCAATTAGATCGATTTTAGTAGTGGCTCAGGCAGTGAGGACGAGGCTGGGGGAGTCATCGGATCGCTGTCACCAGGACCAGAGCAGGTGCTGCTCCTTCAGAAGGGCAGAGATAGAAACATTTTGGCAGAAGGCTGGTTAGGAAGGGTTTTGTACCAGAAGACGCCCTTCCCTCACTCCCTCCCTCTCACCCGTCATTCTTTCCTTTCTTCCTTCCTTTCTCTTCTTTCCCTCCTTTTTCTTTCTTCCATTCTTCTTCTTTCTCCTAGGACAAAGAAAGCCATCCACACTCTTTATTCCAAAAACTCTGAGTCAAGACCTGTTTTAGAATTCAGAATATTTCAGATTTTAGAAAGGTAATTCAGTGTATATATTGGTGTAGTATGTATACCCCCTGCAAGGTCTGAGGAAACACTCTGTAATTACTTTCACTTTAATGCATGAATATCATCACTCAATAGGGTAAATACAGACTATGAAGAAGCTTCATGTTTGGCTAGGTCCCATTTTGCACTCACCAATCTTTTGATTTTCACAGCTTTTTGGATTTTGACATCTTGGATAATGGCATGTAGACTTTTAAAATCAACTTTGTTGAGTGTAACGTAACATACTGGTAGGAAGTATCCATTTTACAGGTACAGTTTGATGAGTTTTGACATGTATACTCACTCACAATCAAGATACAGACCATTTCTATCACCCCCCAAATTTTCCTCATGCCCTCCCACTCCAGGCCCTGGGCAACCAACTGCATTCTTTCACCATAGACTAGATTTGTTTTTTTAGAATTTCCTGTAAAAATGAATCATACAGTATTTACTCTCTTTATGCCTGACGTCTTTTGTCAGCTTAATATTTGGAGATTCATCCATGTTGGTACATATGTCAGTAGTCTGTTCCTTCCTGTTGTTGAATAGTATTCCCTTGCACTGAACTACCATAGTTTATCTGCTTACCTGTCAGTGGGCATTGCATTGTAGAACATGCAAAGGTTTTGGCTATTATGAAATAAAAGTTCTATGAAGATTTGCGTACAAATTACTCAAACAATTTATTTGGATAGATACCTAAGAATAGAATTGCTTGATCAGATAATAAGTGTATACTGTACTTTCCTTAAAGGGTACTTGATGGAGGTTCAAGAGAGGTTAAAATAACTTGCTTAGAGTTACACCTAATGAGCTGCTCAGTAGAAAAGATAGGATTTTAAAGTAGGTCTCCTGAATAATAGTAATAATAGCTTCCATTTATTGAATACTTAACCCATATCTTGGCTATTGTAAATAATGCTACAATGAACATGGGGGTGCATGTATCTTTTTGAATTAGTGTTTTCATTTTCTTCAAATATATATACCCAGAAGTGGAATTGCTAGATCTTATGGTAGTTCTATTTTTCATTTTTTGAGGAACCTCCATACTATTTTTCATAGTGACTGCACCATTTTACATTCCTACCAAAAGTGTACTAGGGTTCACTTTTCTCTACATCCTCACCAACATTTGTTATTTCTTGTGTTTTTGATGATAGCCATTCTGACAGGTATGAGGTGATATCTCATTGTAATTTTGATTTGCATTTCTCTGATGACTAGCGATGTTGAGCAGCTTTTCATATGTCTGTTGGCCATCTGTCTGTCTGCTTTGGAAAAATGTCTATTTAGGTTTTCTGCTTATTTTTAAATTTGTTTTGATATTGAATTGTGTGAGCTATTTATATATTTTGGATGTCAACCCTTTATCCATCATATCATTTGTGAATGTTGCCTCCGTTGCACTAGGTTGTCTTTTCATTTTGTCAGTGGTTTCCTTTGCTGTGAAAAAGCTGTTTTAGGTCCCATTTGTTTATCTTTGCTTTTCCTTTTCCTTGAGAGACAGATCCAAAAAAATATTGCTATGATTTATATTAAAGGGTATGCTGCCTGTGTTTTCTTCTAGGAGTTTTATGATTTCCAGTCTTACATTTAGGTCTTTAATCCATTTTGAGTTTATTTTTGTATAAGGAAGTCAATTTCTAATCCCTGCTTTCCTTCCATTTGTATTTGTTTTTTTCTAACATTCCCTGAGAACTCATTTACACTACATTTATCCCGCAGTATGCTCTTACTCTGGTGGATTGTCCCAGAGTGTAAAACTCTCTGTGGCCAAAGTAATAATTAGAAAAATTGATTTTGGAGAAGGCTCCTTTAAAGACCAATCAAAGTATCTCAGTTTGATTGGACTTTTTGTCTTTCCCTGTTTTGTGCATAGTTCTGTTTAGGATGGGGCTGGATCTTTATTGGGATGTTCTGAGTTCAGAACACTAAAATGCTGTACTTACTAATTCTGAATCTTCTAAATGTATATTTAATCTTTTAAATGGAATGTTTTCTGGAACTACTAAATTTTGCAAGATACATTTGCTAACACCCACAGATAAAAGATATGCATGATTTATTTTGAATTTGGCATGTTATTGCATAAGGTAGTAAAAGCCTATTTTATCACATAGTGTAATGAACTATTCACTCTGATAACATTCAATCTTCATCATATTTCAACTTACAACTTTTTTAAGATTTTCTATTTACTATTACAAATATATTTTCAAATGTATGATGAAAATTTTAGATTTCAACTTAAAAGATGTGAAGGGATACATAGTTTTTTGAAGTTATTTTAGGGGATATGTGAGCAAGAAAGCCTGAAGACTGCTGATGTGAGAGACCATGATAGAATGGCCAGCACTGCCTGACCTTGGGAGAGGTCCTTGGTGGAAGTGACTCACCTGGTGACTTGCCATGCACTTGTATATAGACAGGTGATTCAATGATTCAGTGAGAAAACAATGACAAATAGTTTGGTAAGTCTTTGAGAAAGGAAGTACAGGATGTGTGAGAGCACTAGTCAGCCACCCCCTCCAGACATGCGAACCACAGTTTGACGTCCCAGGCAGCATTCTAGAACAGATTATCAAAGGACTGATTTGGAAATAATGAAGTAGTGATCATTGGGACTTCCCATATCTTCAGCAAGTCACCATCACTAACCTTGTTTCCTTCCTCGACAGGGGATAGATTGGAAGATCATTCATTCATTCAACAAAACCAAACAAAGAAAGTATTTTTAACACCTATTATGTACCAGAAACTGTTATAGGCACTAGGTATACAGCAGTGAATAAAAGAATAAGAATCCCTGTTTCCATGGAACTTACATTTTGGTAGTGGATAAAGACAAAAGACAAGATAAATAAGTAAAATATTTAGTATGTTAGAGATTGATAAATTCTAAGACTTAAGCAGAGTAGAGGGATTTGAGGTGTGTTTTTGCAGGAAGTTGCAATTTTGCTGGTGTGACCAGGCAAGTTCTCACTGACAAGGTGACTGTGAAATAAAGACCAAGAAGTCAAGACGATGATCACTATGTGACCATCCAGGGGAAGAGTGTTTGAGGTCAAATGGCAAGTGCATTGGAATAGCAAGTGCAAAGGCCCTGAGGCAGGAATACTAGAGAAACAGTGAGGCTGCTGGTGGGGCTGAAGAGAGCAAGCAAAGCTGGAAATAGAGGTGAAGTGAAAAATGTAGCCAAGGGCCAGATCATACTGGGTCTTTGATCATTGCAGACCTTTGGTATTAACTCTGAGTGAGGTAAGTTTTGAGTAATGAGGAGAAATGAGGAATGATGAGACGACATATTTACAGGATCACTCTGACTGAGAGTTGGGTACAGACTGAGAGGGCAAGAGTGGGAAAAGGTGAAAGATGCTGCTGCCTTGTACCTGGATGGTGGCAGTGGATGTGCTGAAAGTGATCAGATTCTGAATATATTTTGATGTTAGAGCTGCAGGATTAGCTGATCAACTGGGTGTAGAATGTGAGATAAAGAGAGGAGTCAACTATAACGTCAAGGTTCTTAGCCTGAGGGGATAGAAGAATGAGTTTTCATTTCTTGAGATGGGAAATCTGCAGGAAGAGCTAGTTTATGATGATGGTGGTGGTAGGGCAGTTATCAGAAGCTCAGTATTCAACACATTAAGTTTGGAAACCTTATTAGACATTCAAATGGAGATGCCCAGTAGACAGTCAGATATTCAGACCTGTTGTTCAGGGGAGAGCTGGGCTGTGAGCATCGGCCAATTCTGCCCAAGCCATGAGCCTGGATGAGATCATCTCGGAGTAGGTGTGGTTAGAAAAGAAACGGAGTCCAAGGACTGAGTTCTGGGGTACTTCAAAATTCAGATTTCAAGGAAATGAAGAGGAACTGGAGAAGACATAGCCAGAAATGTAAAATGAAAACCCAAGTGGTATGGTGTCCTGGAAACCAAATGAAGAAAGTGTTTAAAGGAGTGGGACATCAGGGAAAGGCAATTAACATAGAGTGCTGGATTTCAGTAAAGCATGTGGCGAAGTCTAATAAAATCCTATCAACAAGGAAAAAAACCAAACTGGGTGGAAAAAAGTAAACGGGATTTTTAGCTAGCTGCCCAGTTGTATTCAAAGATCCCGATTAATGGAATATTATTAATTCAGGCAATATGTCTTAAAATTGCAAAATCCTTGGCCCCAATTAGTAAATTTGGAAACTCCTGAAGTTCTTGCAGTTTGTTATGGGAGACCAATATTTTTTTCAACATTAAATTATATTGTGATACGTAATATGCTTTTCAACCCTACACATTCTCCAAGCCTCCAACATATGGATTCTGATAAACCTCCCAGGGAGTCCTACCCTGCTTTTGAATTGGAGGAATTCACAGGGGTCTTTAAGTGCCTTAGGATTCTGTTCTCAGCCCAGATTTTTCAAAATTAAAAAAATTAAATCAACGTTTTTGATGGCAGCATAGAGCAAATCATTATATTTATGAATGTTTTAAAGCTTTAACTAATAGCAAATACATCACATAATGAGATCTGTATTCAAAAAGAACCTGAAATTCAAAGCATTGATGATCTTTTGGCAATTTTGGAGTACAATTTGATGTCTGAAGGCTGGAATATTGAAAATGTAATCTTGACTTAAAAAATTAAAGAATCAGACTACACACAACAGACCACTGAGTTTGAAGTCAAGTATGGGCAAGAATCAGGAGTGAATAATTAAAAGGATGGTTTGTAACTATTTGAAAAGGAGCCAGCATGACTTAGCAGGTCATCCTGCCCTCGTTCTATCCCAGGTTATAGTTCCTACACTGGCAGAACAGGGGACTGTAATTTTTGAAGTTCTGCCTTTGACAATAATCTATCATCATATCACTGAAGCATCATCAAAGAGTCTAAAGTAGAGTAATATAGTCACAAAGGCACATGATTTATAGTCAGAGGACCTGGATTTGGGTCTTAGCTGTGCAACTTATTTATGTGGTACAGGAAAAATTTACCTACCCTCTGTAAATCTTAGTTTCTTCATCTGAAAATGACACAAATAATACCTTTATTACAGATTGCTGTCAGGTTCAAATGAGCTATATAGATGAAACAATTTCTAAAGCATAAAGTACTAATTAAACATCAGTTATTCTATATTGGAGAACTGTTGCTCAAATGATAGCAGCTACCAAAAGTGCTGATGAGATCTTGGCTGAATTACAGAAAGAATAGCATGTAGAACAAGAGAAATAATAGTTTTGTCTGTGCCCTGTGACAATTATACAAGGAATTCTATATTCAGGTCTATATTTTTATTTTTATTTTTTTATTTTTTATTTTTTTCAGGTCTATATTTTTAGAGGGACATAGGCAAATTGAATTGCAACTAGAGAGTCTCATCAGAATATTGAGAAGTTTGGAAAAATACCCCATGAGGAATATTTTAAGGGACTGAGAAGACTTGGTGGTATGATGATACGGATGAGATAACCATCTTCAAATAGCAAAGGAATGTTAGGTGGTGGAAGGATTTGGTTTGTTCTGTTTGGTCTCAAGGGTTAGCAATAGGACAGAATGGATGAAGCCTGACTCCTAATTACAGCATAAATGGCAGTGGCAATTTTCCCTTTTATTTCTGTGGACTTGTTTGATTCCTGTTCACTGATGTCCTTTTAGAGACCAGGGCCTTTAATAAAGAGTGACTTACTCAAGGTCATCCATCTGTTCACCAGAAACACACGCTCTGCACAACCACTGCTTGGACAGTCATGCCCTCTCAGGCTGCTCCTCTGACACTTGAATGCTTAAGTGTGGAAAGAGTACATTTTTCCTCCTAGTTTTCTAGGACATGATTCTACTGTCAGTAGTACTTCACAGTGAAATGAATATGATATATATATATATTTTTTAAAGATTTATTTATTGATTGATTGATTGCTATGTTGGGTCTTCGTTTCTGTGCTAGGGCTTTCTCCAGTTGGCGGCAAGCGGGGGCCACTCCTCATCGCGGTGCGCGGGCCTCTCACTATCGTGGCCTCTCTTGTTGCGGAGCACAGGCTCCAGACGCGCAGGCTCAGTAGTTGTGGCTCACGGGCCCAGTTGCTCCGCGGCATGTGGGATCTTCCCAGACCAGGGCGCGAACCCGTGTCCCCTGCATTGGCAGGCAGATTCTCAACCACTGCGCCACCAGGGAAGCCCGAATATGATATTTAAAATTGCTGTTTGGTTGAATGGATGAAGCCAGACTCCTAGTCACAGAGAGAAACAGCTTTCTGATAGAGCTATGCATGGTTACAACAGGACTGGAGAAGTCCCTGTCAACAGAGGCTTTCCAGCTATGGACTGGATGACTACCTGGCAGGGAAGAGGATTCATGAATCAATGCGTAGTCAGGCACAATGACCTCTTACTGCCCTCTGACCTCATGAGTCCATCATTCCATGACAGTCTTATTTATCTTTCTGTGTATCCCTGTACCATATGATATTCACAGTAATAGTGTGCCATAATATGTTATGACTGCATTACCCACATTATTTAATCCTGGATTAAAAAACATCATTTAAACTGATATGTACCCTTTAATTTTTCTGACACTCTGCCTTGGCTCGCTGGCACTTGTTATGACCATTCATGTGCCTTAGAAACAGCAGATCCCAGAGAGACTTCATATGTGAAAGGATTTTCCAAGGCTAAACTAATGGCATTTAGTCTTTATCCCAGATGAAGGAATGACTTTGATCTGTCAACTGTGAAAAGTAAACTGGGCATGACCTTCACTCATCACCAATCATCTCACTTAATGACATTTGTTAACTTTATTCTGATATTAGATCACGGTCTTTCTTTGTTCTGTCAGGGTTTTTTTTTTTTTTCATCCAAAGTCTAATTATTTCCATTTATATGTAAATGGAAAGCTCCGAAGTCTGAGTAGTGAATGTGGAGTTTATCTCTGTGTGGCTCAAACTTTGAAGACAATTCGTTGTATTTGCTAATATTTGCCCAATTAAGGGCAGAAAATAAAGAGATAAGCTTTAAAGTCAAATATACTTTAAAGTATTCACTTCATTGCCCTTGAGACCTTGAGCATTTCTTTTGTTGTGCAGATTATATGTTCTAGCTCCTTTGGTTCTGTTGTGCCTTTTCACCCGAAAGGCCCCCCAAATGACAATTATTGCTTCTTAGAGGATGCAACTTCAGAGAAGCTGTCACAGTGAATCAGGCTGAACCTGACTTGAAGAAACCTTCTGGGATGTGAAATGTTGCAAGTGTTTTACGTGACTGAAACTCTTATTTGATTAAAAGATATCAGAGCACCAAAAGCAGGTTAATCTTTTCACAGCATGACAGAAGATAGGCTAATCAGTTTTCTCACGATCATTCTGAAATAAGATAAATATAATTAGTGGTGTAGCATTTTATACTAATTCTCAAGTATCTCAGTACTTCTTAAAATACTTTCCTTTAAATTAATATTTAAATTTTATAATCCAAACTGATAGTTTATTTAAACATATTTATACCATACATAGATAAGAACTAGAATAAATTAATCTTGAAAATATTTGTTCAAAATCATTGGTATAGGTAAGAAAATTGTGTCTACCATAAAACTGGGATTGACTCCCTACTCATCTGCTGATTTTTGCCCTTGAATTCTGAGCCACATCGGTCAACCTCTGTCCCATCTCACATCAGAAGGCTAAAATAACTCGGACAGAGAGCACATGTAAAATTCCTTATTACTCTTCTTTCTCCCAGGCTTCTCTGAATGAGTAGTGAAAGGGAACAAAAAGAGAAACAATATGTGTTAAGTTTATTTTTAAAATTTATTAAAAAAATTCTTTGCCTCAGAGGGGTAAGAGGGCAGGTGATTATTTTCATGGCTACATTCCTGTTCATTGAATTAATTGAATCATTAAAGAAGAATATAAATCAAATTAAGGTTTCTAATCAATTTTATTCCATTAAAGTATAAAATTATATTTAAAAAATTTAACAAAGGACTTGAAAGACCTGTACTCTGGAAACTATAAGACGTTGATGAAAGAAATTAAAGATGACACATATAAATGGAAAGTTGCATTGTATTTATGCATTGGAAAAATTAATAAATGTCCATACTCCCAAAGCAATCTACAAATTCAGTGCAATCCCTATCAAAAATTGTTAATATCCAAATAATTATAAAGAACTCACAACTCAATATCGAAAAAACCAAACTACCCAATTAAAAAAATGGGCAGAGGACCTGAATAGACACTTTTCAGAGGAAGACATATAGATGGCCAACAGACACATGAAAAGATGCTCAGTATCACTAGCCATCAGGAAAATGCAAATCAAAACCACAGTGAGATATCACCTCACACCTATGAGAATGGCTATTATCAAAAAGACAAGAAATAACAAGTGTTCTTGAGGATGTGGAGAAAAAGAAATCCTTGTGCATTGTTGTCAGTAGTGTCAATTGACACAGTCACTATGGAAAACAATATGGAGGTTCCTCAAAAAATTAAAAGTAGAACTACCATATGATCTAGAAATTCCACTTCTGGGTAGTTATCTGAAGAAAATGAAAACACTAACTTGAAAAGATATATGCATCTCCATGTTCATTGCTGCATTATTTACAAAGCCAAGATACGGAAATGACCTAAGTGTCCATTGATGGATGAATGGATAAAAAAAACTGTGGTATACACACACACACACACACACACACACACACACACACACAAAATGGAATGTTACTCAGCCATAAAAAGAATGAAATCTTTCCATTTGCAACAACATGAATGAACTTAAAGGGTTTTATGCTAAGTGAAATTAGAGAAAGACAAATACCATATGGTTTCACTTATATGTAGAATCTAAAAAACAATAAATGGAACAAACAAAACAATGCATAGATAAAGAGAACAAACTGGTGATCACTAAATAGGCAGGGTGTGGGGGGGTTGGGTGAAGTGGGTGAAGGGGATTAAGAGGTACAAACTTCCAGTTGTAAAAAAAAAATCATAGGGATGTAATATACAGCATAAGGAATATAGTCAGAAATACTGTAATAATTTTGTATGGTGACAAAGGGTTACTAGACTTATCATGTTGATCAGTTCATAATGTATTTAAATGTTGAATCACTAAGTTGTACCTAAAACTAAAATAATATTGTGCATCAACTATACTACAACAAAAAAGAAATGTAATGCCTATCAAATTGCTTTTGTTAGAATGTCTTTGAGAGTAAGTCCCTTTTATTTAATAAACATAAATTCAAATAAACTGCTAGAATTATTATCAGTTATATGCTAGAAATAATGATCTTCAGGGTTGGAGTTAATAACCTGTGGAAGTGACTGGATTTGATACCTCAGTTCTTAAATCCTCTCAGCATGTCACCAAGAATGACAACCATTTTAGACATTTTGACTTGAAATTAGGCTTGAAAATAGCTACTCTCTAGGGATGAGTTAACGTTTAATGTTGGGCAAGTAGAAATGACTGCTGATTTTCATTCTTTGTATTAATTCCATGGGGAGGGTGAGCTAGTAAAACATTTGTGTGAGCTGGTCATTATTTGAAATTTATTTACCAAAGTGGCTTACGTAATAATCATCTCTGTGCTAAATCAGTCAGTCAACAAGTTTTTACTGAGTCCCCACTGGATTAGAGTAATGTACAGTAATGATGTATTCAGTAGTATACAGATGTTTGAAGCAAAGATTAGACATGAGCTCGACCCCCAAGGCCTTACAAGCCATTAGAGGAGACAAACAGACACATATCATCAACTGAAATGTAACCAGATGACTTAATTCCCAGAGCATGGAGGAGGAATGGCTGGGCTGGGATTGTTCTGGTGGGTGATGGGATGGCTTAAGTGTGGGAAACTTCCATGATGTAGGTGCCTTGGTCTGGGTTAGGTAAAAAACGGTTAGTGGCTTGGTAGATGAGAAAAGCAGTTTGGCTTAGTGAATACAGTATAATTCAGACAAAGACTGAAGTAGAGAATGGAAGTCTTTTTAATTTATCTGGAGGTATAGCAAGATAGACAAGCATACAAATAAGAGAGGTAATGGATAAAGTTATTTGAAACCAAAGTTTGAGCAGGGATGAGATTGGAAAGGTGTGAGTTGCATATCACAATGATAAGCTCCATTTTAACTTTGTTAAACTCAGGGCCCTTCATGAAAAGAAAAGTAATTAAATGAGAGGCTTTTATCTGGGGATTGCTCATGTGGGAATCCTCCCCATGCTTACCATGTCTGGCTAATTTAAGACAGACCCAAACTTGATGAGCATCACAGAATGAAAAATTTGCTATCTGGAAGTTTCTGAACAAATGTCCCTTGCTCAAGCAAATATTCTGGTTTCTGACTGATCACCATCATTCAGCATCATGTGAACATTGTTGGTTGACTTTCCCTTTTATTATTAGTTCCTTCCCACACTTAAATACTGTCACCATAGCAGTATGTTCAGTTAGATTCCATTTTTCCTGGCATTCTACCTTTTATTATAATTTTAAGGAAATAGTCAATTTTAGTTAAGAATACATTCTAACTTGTTCAATTATGGAATGAATGATGACAGCTGCTCCTTTAGACAGCACAGGCTCCTCAGCACACTTTATGGTAAGGTCACCCAACCAAGGAGGGCAGGGTCAGCAACAAATACTACTTGTGGTAATGACAAATTTGCACTGATAACTGAGCCAGGCAACTCTAATCTGAGCCTCATGTCCTAACAAGGTTCAATAATCACTATGCCTCTTTTTCTTTATTAGGTGTAAAATGGATATCAGTATGGCCCATGACAATGCTAGTAAAATCATTCTCCAACTTCTTAATCTTCAATTCAGAGACTCTCTTCTGACTCTTAATGAGATCTATGATTTATGGGTCACTTAATATTAACAGGCAGCTTTCTTGGGCTTTACGTTTATTATCTCATTTAAACTACACAGCAGGCCTATGAGGTATTATACATACTGTTAGCTCTGTCTTAGGATGAGAAAACTGAGGCTCAAAAGAGACGTGGGGTCTTCACTGGTGGCGCAGTGGTTGAGAATCTGCCTGCCAATGCAGGGGACACGGGTTCGAGCCCTGGTCTGGGAAGATCCCACATGCCGCGGAGCAACTAGGCCCGTGAGCCACAACTACTGAGCCTGCGCGTCTGGAGCCTGTGCTCCGCAACAAGAGAGGCCGCGATAATGAGAGGCCCGCGCACCGCGATGAAGAGTGGCCCCCACTTGCCGCAACTAGAGAAAGCCCTCACACAGAAACGAAGACCCAACACAGCCATAAATAAATAAATAAATAAATAAATAAACCCAAAGTTTAAAAAAAAAAAAAAAGATGTGGTATTTCTGTGGTCACAGAGCTGGGCTTCAAACCCAGATTGGTTTGACTGCAGAGCTTACACTCTTTCTGTTATGCCACAAGAGCTGTCCAGATTTTTATAAATGGTGGTCCTCATTCAACCACACCTGCCTATTCTAGCCCTGCTCTTGTCAATCTGAGTATGAGGACCAGAGAACATTACTGTCCCTTCTTGCTTATGATATTTATTCTAGTCTAATAAGCAATTATTTAGTGACAGTTAAATCACATGTGTTGAGAAGTGTGTACTGGAAGAGTGTAAATATTAAGGAAATAAGATCCTTGCTGTAGGAAGTTCCTAACTGGCACTGACATCTTCTAGTCACATAGAACACATTCCCTTGGATCCTTAGCTGCTCCCTGTGCTTGGAGCCCCCTTTCCCACTTCTTTACCTAGTTTCCAAACTTTCTTCAGATAGAGCTCGGGAGAAAACAAGTAAACCTCATCTTCCTGGGATATTTTCTCTGATTCCTCAGATTTATTTGGATGTCTATCTTCCAAGAACCAGCAATACTCAGTGCATAGTTCTGTTGCACCAAGTATGTTGTCATCGGTTTTTTTACTTCTCTGTCTTCCTCTCCACACTAAGTACCCATAACCTAGTCTTATTCATCTTTGTATTCTTATCACTTATCAGAGCATTGAGTGAACAAGAGAAGGAGCCAAGACCATGCTGTCATTTGGGGGAGATGGTGAAGTAGAGGCTTCTAGATGGGAGAAGTCATTGAATTTCAGTCTTGCTGGAGAAGGAAGTGTCTCCAAGGAGCTAGAACTTGTTCTGGACTTTGAAAGATGCTCTGGATTGGGAGGTGGTGAGGAAGGAGGAGGGCACAATCAGTGGGAGAGATGGAGAGTGCCTGTTCTCTCTAACTCTGAACCCAAATCTGCTTCTCTGTGGCTTCTACTTGTTGTTCCTGGCTGAATACCTACAGATCACACATAACCAATCTAATCCCCTTCCCTAAACAGCCTTGCAATGTCTGAAAATGTTAGGTTTCCATGAGGCTTCTTTTTCTATGGCAGGACTTCTCCAACACTCTAACCATGACCCACATCCTTTTCTGAGCTGCTCACCATTCAGGTGCCCACAGCATTGGGCAACACAGGAGGTCAGGACTAATACTTCCATGCTGAGATGGAGGCTTCTATAAATACAGGCTGTACTGCACCACAGCTGGCAGGTGGTCACATCTACTCACTTGCTCATGTCAACCTTAGTGTCAATGAGGACCACTGAGTCTTCATACACGTGAAACCATGTCCGCCCTTCTATTAGTGTCACTTATCATTCATTCACTCTCTCCCTCAGTCATTCCACAAACATTTATTAAGCATTTACTATGTGCTGAGGACATAAGGTCTAGAAGAGTTCCTGATGTAAATGTAGGAGCTTACCTTTGCCGCTGCTTAATATTATCTTGTCACTTTGCATCTGGCGCATCAATCTTTCTTTTTTCTCTCTCTCTACCTCTCTGTCTGCCCCCCTACCCTTACCCTTGCATAGATAGATACATATATAGATAGATAATATATATAGAGAGAGATATAAAGTATATGTAGTATATATGTATGTGTGTGTATCAAGTGTTTGTGATGCTTTCCAGTTGTATATTGGTGAGGCTGATTATGGTATAGGGAAGAAAGCTTACAATGGACGTAAATTGTGGAGTATAATCTTAGATAACATTAAAAATCACAACTGCTCCAAGATGCTGAGATAGAGGAAAACAGTATATGTGTGGGGGGGGAAGAGGTGGGACCTGGGTAACAAATCTGTGAAAAGTGTGGGCTTTGACTCAGACTCTCTGAGGTCAAGTGTGGACTCCATCACTTAGCAGCTTCATGATTGACTGCAAAAAAGTTTAATTTCTCCATGTCTCATTTCCTTCTGCATATATATAAGTATGCTCAGGCATAAATAATAGTTTCTGTTCAAAGGGTTGTTGTGATAACTAAACAAGACGATGTATTTAAAGTTGTTGTGCCTGAGGCATATCAAAGACTCAATAGATGATAGAAAAAAATATAGGAGAAAAATAGTTCTTTATATTGCCTGAAAAATATCAACCTTCAAGGAAGCAAAATGGGACACAATAATGTCAGAGTCCATTATAACCAAGTTTAGAGGTCGTTTGAATGCAAATTCTACTGGAATGTGACATTGAATTTTACTGGGCTTTAGCCAGTGTTGAGAAGTATTTTTACCAGAGTGAAATGGTTGTTGTAATAGCACTTGCTGCCATAGGATTTGACTTGGATTACTACGTAGTTCAATTAATAGTGAAAAAAATTAAGAATCTCTGAGTCTTACATATACATTAAAAAAAAAATACCATGAATCTTTTTTTCTAGGGTAAGATTAGAAAAAGAAAATATTATACATCTGCAAATTCTCCAGGACTAGGTGATTTAAAATTTGAGTTTAATATTAAAAAAAATTTAATATTTAAAAGTTGAAAATTTATTAAGATTTAATTTTTCAGATTTATTTTCTAAACTCAAAACAGAACCAAAAGTGGACCTGGTATTTAATAAGCAGATTTTTTTCAGTAGCTACATGGTTAAGATATTACTAGTACATACTCTAAGAAAAACTAGAAAGTAAGACACTTAGGTCCTTTAACAAATATTTTCAAGGACTGTAATGAAATTTGTTTGCAAAGTATGCTGACAGAACACAAAATAGAATAAAATAAATCCAGACTTTCACTGAAAAAGCAAAACCAAACCAAACCAAACCAAAACAACAACAACAACAAAAAATCTCTGAGTCTTAAATGTATCTTCTTTACCTACTTTTTACACATTTCACTTTCCACACCAATTCAAAATAGAGGGCATTAGTTTTCTACAATATCTAAGAGGCTTATGCTTCTTCCATACTATTCAAGTTAGTTAAATAGCTGTGCATAACTTGTAGATTATTGAAAATGGTTTGATTTGTTCTTGTATGCTCATTTGAAGGACTTTTAAATAAGCCATTGGAACAACAATTACCGGAAAATAACTGGCTGCCTCATCTTTGGCTCAGGTGGTTTCAGTATTGTCACTTTCTAGTCTGTTTCAGACTAAACCAAGGGAGAAATAACTGGCTGCCTCATCTTTGGCTCAGGTGGTTTCAGTATTGTCACTTTCTAGTCTGTTTCAGAGTAAACCAAGGGAGTCTACTGGAAATTAACTGGCTGCCTCATCTTTGGCTCAGGTGGTTTCAGTATTGTCAATTTCCAGTCTGTTTCAGAGTAAACCAAAGGAGTCTACCATTGATGCAAGATTTAAGGATATTGCCAAATTTGGTTTTGAAGGTACTTGGGATATTATTTATAATTTCTTAATGAATTCCAGCAGCTCTTTTTGATAATTAGAGAATAAGCAAAGCCCTCAGCAGCATGCCAGTACAGTGGAGTAATGGCCGTTAAAGACATGAGCTTTGGGACTATTTGGAAACAAATGGTCATTTCACCAGAAAAGTAAAACAAACTGAGCAGTTTTACTCAGCTTTCCTTCTTCGGCTCCATGCCATATCTATAGGTCAACTCCAGCTAGTCAGTCCAGGTGAGTTTTTTATTTGTCAGCTGTAGGAACTTTCTCTATGGCAGAACCTAGCTCTGTTCTAACTCTCTGCCCTGATATCAGGGACATGTTTATTTTCTTTACTTGAAGAAAGTGCCCCACTAATTTCTTTTATATAAGATAAAATTCAAACACAATTATGTAGAATCAAAGACAGTCAACTCCAGCTCACCCTGGATGAAGACGGCAAATAAACTCATGTGGATTTGTGTCTCCCTGTTTTGCCTTTTAAGTTTTAGTAGCATTTTGATCTAACACATTTATTTCATACTAAAGGAAGCATTGTAAGTAATTTTAAGTGATAGATATTCGTTCCTCTTCCTCATTCAGAACATCGCTTTCTGACTATTTTATAAAATTGATTGTCTCATGGTTCCATAAGAAAAAAGACTCATTTAATATCCCTCATAATAACCTACAAGGTGTTGAAGGGTGATGAAAACAAAACAAGAAGGGGAAAAAAAATCTCAGTAAAAAAGACCTTTTTTCAGTTGAACAATTAGAGTGAATCTTTTTGCCTTTGTTGAAAATATGCTGAGTAATGAAATAATAAAGCTTTGACTAAAGAATTGGTGTGTGAGGAGGCAGGGAAAATAGAAAGTAGGTGGGCTGTGTCTGTGTTAGGTTTGTACACTGCGCTTGGTGAAATTAGTTTTCTTTTTTTGTGGGCTGTCTTAAATTGCTATTGCAATTTTTGGTTAACTCTAGCTGTTCTCAGTTACATAACTGCTCCTTTTGGCCTCTAAAAAGAAAGGACAGTCTAAGGTCAAGAAAGAATCATGGTGAAAAGAACAGATCATGAAGTGACTAGGTTCAAAGATTCAGGTGATGGCAATACTCCAGGCACTGGTGCTAAGCCTGGGTCGGAAAACATCAAGAAAGGTGGCTGGAAAGAGGTCTAGAACTTGAATTAGGCATGCTTCCTTCATCATATTCTCATAGACCCTTAGGCTCATGAAACTGTGAAGAGTAAGGACCTTAGAGGTCCTCTTCATTTTGGAGACGAAGAAATTGAATCTGCACATGAAAATGCTCAAGGCCAGAGGGGTGACATGAAGGCCACCCAGCAATTTAGGGAGAAAGCTGGTGTTACAATGTAGGTCTGAGCCTGGCTTTCTCACCATCACAGTGTCATAGCTGACATTTTAACTCCTACCACAGTGGGGTCCAGGAATACCTGTAGAGTTGTAGAGGCTGATGGTAAAAGGGACAAAACACAGATCACTGGACTTGACAACAGAACACCTAGGTCAAAGTTGTTTCCCTGAATCTCTGGATAAGTCATCAATGCTCTAAACATCAGTTTTCTCATTTACAAACTGGGCACATGACTATTTTCCCACTTACCTCAATGGATCAAGTGAAATGTTGTTTGTCAAAGTGCTATAAATTGGGAGATTAGGATTCACATATACGTACTACCATATATAAAATAGATAACTAATAAGGACCTACTGTATAGCACAGGGGACTCTACTCAATACTCTGTAATGACCTACATGGGAAAAGAGTCTAAAAAAGAGTGGAGATATATATATATATATATATATATATGTGTAACTGATTCACTTTGCTGTTCAGCAAAAACTAACACAACATTGTAAATCAACTGTACTCTAATAAAAATTAAAAAACAAAAAGTGCTATGACAACTAATGGCAATTCACATGTAAGGCATTACAGAATACCATTGGCATTTTTTCCCTACAGACTTCTCAACAGCTACCCAGGGCTACCAAAATATCCCAATTGACTACCACCCAGAGGACATAGGGAATCACAAAAACGTATCTGGCATCTCATATGAACCTGCAGCTCACCCAGAGTGAAATCTCCAAGAAGCCGGCTTTTAACTCAGCAAGTTGTGAACATTCATTTCATTTGTTTATTCATGAACTCATTTACTGGATAAACGAGGCATATTTAAAATATTAAATGTAGTCCTCACCTTTCTCTAAAGGGGTCAACAGACAGATAAATAAAAGTGATTCAATACGGAAAATGTTGTATTTTAAGGACTGGGGAAGACTAAAAGAGGAAGTAAAGGATTATGAAGAGGTTTTTAAAAAGAAGTGGTTTGAAGGTTGAGTAATACTGGGACCTGCTGAGAACATGAGGACATGCTGAGAAGATTTTTACAGGGGGAGGGGCCTCAATGAAGTCATAAGAATGTGACAAAAGAGACGTGTGGGAAATGTTGTGCTGTCAAGTGAACCAGAGGGTAGGGAATATGGGGAGACTGTTGAGAAATGGGTCTAGACAGGTAGGATGAGGTCAGATCATGAATGTCCTTGGTTAGCAGGCTAAGGAGATTGTTCTTTGTTCAAAAGACATAGGAGACACTAACATTTATTTTATAACTATTTTATTCCAGGTAAAAATTAGACAAGGTAATTATTGAAATATTCGAACAACTTGCACCTATAGAAAGAAAGTTAAAAAAATCAATGAATCTGAACTTCTGGAAATAACAATCATTACCATCAGGTGAACATTGTTCTACACTGCTTTCTATGCACACATACAAATAGTTTAAAAGAGAGAAATACTTTTTAACTAACAAGCTCCACCCACTCTTCAATTCCACAGTTATGAAACTATGAAAATGCTAGATACAATGTATAAGAATAAAATCTAAATATATAAATTGATTTGTAAAAACATAATTTCTGGCATGATGACATGTCAGAAATAAAGGCAGTGTTAGGTTTGAGCAGTAAACTTTTGAGCAGACACTGTGATGGTTTTGGAAGATATTAGATTGGATAAGGGGATTAGAGACTGAGGTTTTATTGCCCATGTAAACATGGGAAATATGGCATTGGGCCCGAGTGAGGCAGAGATATTTACTTAAAGCTGGAATCCTGGAAAGAAAAGGCTGCTTCCTTGGTAAAAGGAGCAAAAACCTACTTACTTGTTCAAGTAGGGTGACTAGAAAGTTTGTTATTTTTTGGAATTTTCGATGGGAAGATAAGAGAGGAATTAAAGCCCTTGGCCACCAAAAATCATGTGAAGTTGGAATTTACATCACTGATTTAATGCTGGAATGTCCAAGCTGAGAAACAAATATCAAAACTAATTTCAGACCAAAAGCAAAAGTAAAATGATTTTGTAGCAAGACTTTTACACCTCAGAGTGCACAGGTATTTTGGGGGTAGAAGAAGGAAGGTGGGGGAAACAATTAAACCTTATAATTCGATGGGGAAATAATCTATCACAAGAGAGTCAGTAGACATTATAAATAGGAAAACTACTATTCCCATGAACTTGATGTAATAGAGCAATCTAACAAAGAGTATAAAATAACTATGCTTCAAATGGCTAAAGTGATAAAAGAAAAACTGGAAATTATAAGGAGAGAACAGCACACTGTGAAGAGATAGATTTGAAGAACAAATAGAGCTTCTAGAAATGTAGACATGTTATTGATATCTCTACGGATGAGTTAAACACTGGATTATATTATATACAGCTGAAGAAATAATTAGTGACTTTGAAGATAGAGCTGAGAAAATTACCTAGAATGCAGCAGAGAGAGAGATACACAGAGGTGGAAAAAATGGACAAGAGTTTAAGAGATATAGAAGACAGAAGAAGAGAGAGAATGGAGAAGGGGAAATACTTGAAGAGATAATGGCTTAAAATTTTCCAAACAGATAAAAAAACCACACCAGCTCTTAATTTGAAGAACTATATACTCATTGGTATACTGATAAATGTTTCACAACCAGTTGCCAAGATAAAGTTAGCACTGATTTATAGTGTTTGCTGGCTGCTGTGCTGTAAATACTGTCATCGTGGCTGCTTTCAGGTTACCAGCTGAATTTAGGTGAATTACCAGCTGAATTCAGGTTTCTTCATTGAATGTGGTATTGGGAAGAAATATGCATAACCGGCTTTTGTGAGCTGGTCTGAGCTGACTCCAGCACACAACTGCATATGCTGAATCCTTGTGAAATATAAATAAAAATAAATCATTACATAGGTGCATTGTACTGAAAATTCAGAATACTCATGAATAATATAATACCTTACTTATGAACACAGAAGACAGGTTCTCTTCCAAGAAAAAAATGTCTGACAGCAGACCTATTGGCAATGATAGCTGGAGGACAGTGGAATACCTTCCTCAAAGTACTGACTCAAAAAATCAACCTAAAATTCTATACTTACTTTTACAATTTTTTAAGAAGTGAGGTTAAAGTAAAGAAAAATTTCAAGCAATGGTGAGAGAATTTACCAAGTACTTATCCTTACTGAAAGAAGCAATTAAGGGATATATTTAAGGAAAAGAACCAAACTCAGAAGGAAAGGTCTGGATGCCAGAGCAATGAAAAACAAAGAAACTCATATTCATGGGTAAATATAAATAAGCATTTTCTTACTTTATTATCTATAAAGTAAATAACCTGTTAAAATAATAATAATAATAATAATGACTAATTTGGAAGGAGATTTAACAACAAAGGTAGAATTTAAATATTATACTACAATTAAATGAAAGATGAGGAGATCATTGGAAAGCATTGTAATGATTGGTTGGAGTGCAGTCTAACAGAAAGCAGGAAAAGAGAAATAGGTGAAAACACCGATTTAAAATAGAAAAGGAAAGTAAATATAAAACAAAATAAGATACTAGAAATAAATTCAAATGTATCAGTAATCCCAATAAATGAAAACACTTTGAATTCACCAGAGATTCTCATATTGGATTTAAAATATCCAGCTATATGTAGCTTACAGAAAAATACAAATATATAACACAGATTTGAAAGCAAAGGGATAGGGAAAGATATACTACTATCTAATACTAAACATTAAAAACACAACATACACTCTCACAAACACAAAGCAACATTATAGTAGTAATATTGCTGTCAGACAAAATAAATATCAAGACACAAAGCATTATTATGAAAAAAGAGGTCCTTATACAATGGTAAAGGTATAAGGAACAATTCACTAGGAAAATATAATAATACTGAACCTGTATCCCCTTAATAACTCTGTGTTGCATAAAGCAAATTGAATGAACTGTATTTACCATTAATAACATGGATAAAATTTTTTTAAAGATGATTTAAGAAGACAGAGAAAGACAATAATAGTGACATGAGATTATATATATGTAAAAAATTTTAAATGCACAAAATAACACTAAATTTTACTGTGGGTGATCAATTTATTGCCCCTTAGCTCCAAATTCATTCTTTTAGATTGTTCTGTGAAAATTGATCTGGACCCTTTAAACATTTTCCTTTGCCAGTTGGTCCTAAAGCTTTGTCAGTAGATGGTCTGGGCAGTCACTGGAGGAGAAGAGTTTTGCTTCCTGGTTCTGGTGGTCTCTTTGGCAGACTTTCTCTGGCACTGAGCTGTTGCAGTGCTGGTAGCTTCACCAGGGCCCTACTCCTGCAGTGCTGGGTGGCAGCAGCACCCAGCTACCAGCAGCTATTCCACATACTCCCACCCTGCACAGCCACCTTGAGAAGTCTTGCAGTGGAGTGCTGTCAGTGTTACACCTACCTGTGAATAGCTTTCTCTGATATCCTAGAGCATGGATTTCCAGCAAGTTCCAAAAATATTTTGAAATATAAAGATTTAATTTAACACATACTAAATTTATCAGGAGAGAAAGTGAAGTGAAATGAAAGAATTGCTGTATATATTAATATATGTACATATATACGTATATATATGTATGCATATATATACATACACACACATTTATGGTAGATCTCACTGTAAGAAATATTTCTAAAAGTTCTCTCTAAAGTTCATATTCTCTGATATATAGCGTAATTTTTCTTCAACATTCCAAGCAAAAATCCTAAAATTTACCTGATTTGACGTATTTAGTTCCCATGCCCAGGCCTGAATCAACACCTGAGGCCAGGGCAGTGGAATTTGCAAGATTGGTCTAAACCAATCAGAACCGACCCTTGGCATTGGGCACCAAAGCACAGGAGTCATGTGGAGGAAGGGTGGATATCTAAATGAAAACTTGTTATTCTTAGGAAGGGGGAAGGGAAGTGGATATCGGATGGACAAACTAGGTATATCCACAACATGGTGTATGTTTCTTAATCTGCAGACTCAAGGTTTTCTTCATTTGGGGGGAAATTTTTCTTCTCATAATCTTTGAGTGATTTTCTCTTCCATATTTTGGATTCTATACCTAAGGGACACCAAAAACTTGTCTTTATTCTGGGTTATCTTTGTCATTTTTATATATTTTACTGTTATTGTTTTAATCTCTGCCCTTTTCCTCTACATTGCCTGGGATTACCCAAAGCTTTTTATTTTTTGGCTAGTAATTTGATATTCAGCTGAATTGGTCTTCAATTTATTTTCTTAACCTTGAAGTCTCCCTTTCATCTTATTCACCTTGCCTTATTGAATTATCACACCTATGAAATTATTATATAGACTAAAGTGCTCATGGGGAACTCTCTTCTCTTCCATGGTTATGTTTTTGTGCAAGCTAGGCTCTTCACCTATCTTGCCTGTTGTGTTGCTTCCTTTCATTTCTTTCCTCTTTGTAATATGTTTGCATGGTTACCACACCATGTTTTCATCTTGATCATGTTCAACATAGGGAGTTCAGTTCAGATTTTTTTGCACTGATATATTATAGATGAATTATTTTGACTCATTCTTTTTTCATCACTCTATTCATTGTATCTAGTTGTAGGTGTATCCTCCTTCATTGAGGAAATACCCTTGGTCTTTGGAATATTTCCCCCAATCTAGTGTAGAGTCCTAGAGTCTTCATTCCCACCAAAGAGAGCCAGCCTTGTTTATTTACTTCTTACCATTATCTCCCCAACAAGCAATTTTCCTCTTCACATCAGGAGTATCAGTAGAAATTCCTTTCCTCCTCACATCAGCAGTATCAGTAGAAATTTCCTACTCACATCAGGAGTATCAGTAGAAATTTTCAAGATTTTATTAAATCACCAGTACTATCTCTGGGAGACTTGGGCACATTTTGTGTCAGAATATTGTTGCTTCAGCTTTTAGTTTTTGATAATTATAGCAGTAGGTTTTCCCCCTTTGTTTGCTTGGTTGGTGTTGATGTTTACCTTACATACTGGCCCTCATTATTGTTCATTTTTGTTAAGAGTTAGAGAATCGTGTGATCAGCTTTAGTACCCTCATTTTTAATCAGAAATCCATTGAAGGGTTTTAATCAGGGGAGACTCATGTTTTAAATCATGATGGCAGGCATATGGAGATTATTAGAAATGTTCGTGAAATAATGAATGAATGAATGAACAGTAGAGGTACATAAATGAAAATGTGGGTGGAATGGGAAGAGAAGACATAATGGGTGGGATGGGGGAAGAAATTGGTAACTTGACTTTGGAACTCTTTCCAGCTAGATGACATTCATTTAATCTGATCTCTACCTTTGGGTAGATAGTAATGATTTGCAGAAATATGAGTCTTAACCCACAGAGCCAGTTGTTAGAGAAGGGAAACAACTAGTAATATAAATGGAAGCTCATGGACCTAGTCACACTTTCATTTTGTTAGTTGTATGATAGACCAAGTTCTGGCTTTGAGCAGGGCCCTTGGTTATGCCTTGGCTCCTCTCTCCCCACCCCTCATCCTCTCCTGTCCGACTGTCAGCGCATGGACCTTGATTGACAGATCCACTCTGCACAGAAAAGAGCCTTAGGTTCTAATAAATTGCTCCCATAAATTTGGTGCTATGAATCTGACAAGCCATAAAGAAATTAATTGGCTAGAAGTAGGCTCCTTGAGTTGGAGAATCTTGTTCCATCTCATCTCCTGGATATTATTTGAATTTACTTGATGTCCAGCAGGTTGTAAAAATGCAGCCTTCAGAGTAGGTAGTGAATTGATCGGAACTCTTTTCCTTGAAAGTGTCAGAAATCTAATTTGAACTAGCATAAACAAAGTAAAACATAAAAGAGAGACGCCCTAGTTTATGCACTGAAATGATGGGCTGAGCAGAGGAGAGATTGGCCTCTACATGATTTGGTCTATCAGGCAAACCAGGGTTCCCTCATCATCTCTCATTTCTGCTTCTCTCTGCTTTTAGCCTTGTTCTCTCCAGCTGACGGACTTCATGAGACTCCAGGAATCCAAGATCCTATATTCTTACAGTCTAGTGACCTGAGAGGAAGGGAAGCCCTTTCCCTCCAGATCTTGTGAGAAATCTGGAGGAAGATTCTGATTGGCTCATATTGGTCATGTGTCCACCTGTGGGGTGAGATTGAGAGATAGTAAATTGGCAGCTCCCACCAGAAATAGATGTTCTCTAAGAAAGCAAGGGAGGAGGTGATAGTCTGAGCACATAAAATAACACATTTTCATTGAGGGGAGGAATTAAACCCTCCGTATGCTTTACAGGAACTAAATTCACCCCTGCCAAGCTGTCAGGGGATATGACCCTTCAATCATGTCCAGATATATGAGTGCCATTTGATACCTTTACATTGCTCTCCTTTGCCAAGCCCAGAAAATGGCACCTGTTGATTTTGTAATCTCAAATAAAAATGAACCCCAGGATGTTTCCAGATTCAGCTTAATTCCAACCAGTTGTCACTTCCTCAGCCCAGGAGCTGGTATGGAAGTAGGTATTAGGCATCTGTTGCTTTGTGTTATGGCTAATGCATGAGAGAGATGCTTTTCTAGAACCAAAGAGCCCTAGCTACACCACTGAGGATGAAGGAAGATTGCAGGGGACCAACTGGTTTTCGTTTGGACCATGATTAAGAGAAGGCTCACTTGCTCTAATGCTTTTAAAATCAGCTCCCCTCCAAAGCACTTGCGTTACGTATATGCCATCTTGCAGAAAGACTCAGCATTTGAGATTCAAGCCAAATGCTTTTTAGCCCACTTAAAAAAGACACTTCTGCCTTGGGCCCTGCCGGCTGCAGGGGCTGACTGGTCTGGAAGCCAGCTTTGAGGCTGACCATCATAGCTCTTGCCACTTAATACGAAGGGAAGATTGGTGACGTGGTTTATATTAGTAGCAATGCTAACCATTTACTGGATACCTTACACATGGCCCAGGCACTTTTTTTAAAAGCCAAATTTCTCTCATTATTAAATAGTAAAATCTGACATTTCAAAAGGCACAATCGCTTATATTATTTTGCTATTGAAAAAGTTGGTATGTAGCATATTGTTCTCCCAGATTCATAGATTAAAAATCAATGTCTGAGAGAAAATGTAACAAAATTATAATTGGGAAGATAAGGAGTGACTAATTCGGTGACTTTAAGTTTCATGAGGGAAGAATACTGTTTTCTTGTTTTATTTAATTTTGTTTTTCTGTTTTCTGTCTAGTGTTAAACACAGTGCCTGGTGCATAGTAGGCACTCATCAGATATTTATTGAATGAATGAATAAGTGAATGAATATATGAAACCTTTTAGGAGGAAGAACTGACCAAACATTAAAATGAAAACTTTGGTAACACCAAGTGTAAATATGAGCTTCCTTACAACAACAGTTGATAACATGAGAGGAAAATCTATCTAGTTTTCTTTATACCCTATTTTAACTAGAGTAGAAAATGGATGTCCCAAAGTCTCAGACAAATGAATTGTCCTTCCAACATGTCTATCTTACCAGAAGTTCCTAGACATTGTATGACCTCAACTTGCCAGTTTTCCAGCTGTAGTTTCTTAACTAAAGTGTTTCAAGATAAATTTGGTTAGTTTTTTGTCAAATGCATGACCCAAGTGACACTATGTAAAGAGTAACTTAGAATCCTCATGTCAGTTTTGGTATTTATAAAGTTGGACCAGTTACATAATTTGCGAGGACCAGTACAAACTGACAACGTGGGGCCCTTGTTCAAAAATTACTAAGAATTTCCAGACAGCAATACCAGAGCATCACACCAAATGTAGGTCCTTCTAAACTGGGGACCTGTGTGACTACCTAAGTGGCATGCCCATGAAACCAATTCTATACAGATTGCTTGTCTTTTGGCGACTCCTGAAGCATTGGTGTGTTCATATTTGCAGCAAGAACGCATGGAAATTACAGGGTTATTTGATTATTTCAAACATGGAGATGAGAAGTAGGGAAAATGTAATGTATAGGTGGAACTAAAACCTAGGGCAGAGATTATGACAAAAAATTCCACATATGTAATTTGCTCCCATTCACTATTAAAATAATGTTCTTAGATCTTACAATATAGTTTTAGCATTTTGCTTTTGAGTAACCTGAGAGTTATGATATCTAGGCAACTTAAAATGTCTTTGATAAGTTTCATTAGAATCATTCTAAGTGTAGTAATTACAGTCTTTGTAATATTGCCGTACTGTATGGCTTTATTTTCTAATATTAAACAACTCTACCGTTATGGACCAGCTGAAACTAAGCTTGAAGTTACTTTTCTTAGATTTGGTCTCATCTGATCATACCTTATAAAAGTTTATTGAAGAAGACTGAAGCATATCCTACTGGCCCAGAACTGAAGAGAAATGAGTTTTTTTGGGCCTGTAGGCTAGTAATACTCAAGAAATGTTTCTTGCATAATGAATGCTAATGTGTCACAGGCAATTACCATAAGATGTTGATCAATGACAGTAATACTAAATGATGCCTCACCTTTTAACAACTGTGGTGAATACTTTAGAAGTATGTATTCTATTAATCTGAAAATTTATCACTAAAACATTTCAAAAATTCAAATAATGCACTGAATTTTGCCCTGATTCAATTTGAGTAATTTCATTAAAATAATGATTCACAAGATGATTTATATGCCATTAATTTTGGATTTATTGTGATGCTTGTTCTTTTGGTTTATTGAGATATAATTTACATATAGTAAAATTCACCCTTCTTTGGTGTACAGTTCAATGAATTTTGACAAACTTACATAGTCATGTAATTGCCTCTACAATTAAGATAGAGAACATCTCCATCATCCCAAAAGTTTCCTTCAACTCCCTTTGTAGATAATTCCTTCTCTCCACTCCAGTCCCTACACACCACTGATATGATTTCTGTCCTTCTAGTTTTGCGTTTTATAGAATGTCATATAAAAGAAATGATTTGTATTATTTAAATTATTTTGAGTTTGTCTTCTTTTACTTATCATTATGCTTTCCTTGCTCCAGCAGTATTTGGTAATTATCTTTTTTTTAAAGCTCATCTAATAAGTATGTAGTGGTATCTCATTGTGGTTTTGGTATCAATTTCCCTAATAACGAATGATATTAAGCATTTTTTTCGTGTATTTGCTCCACGTATCTTCTTTGGTAAAGTATCTTGTTCAAATCTTTTCCTTGATAAATGGAGTATTTATAAATGGAATGGAATATTTATAAATGGAATATTTCCTGCCGTATCAATAAACAAAGGATGCCATAGTCACCAATGATTGCAGCCCTCCAACGTGAGCTGGTGAGTCCTGAGGAAACTCAGGGCTGAAAAGAATACCTGCCACCTAGCAGTCATCAGACTGCAGCCGCTCCGTGCGGCGAGCCCTGCAGCAACTCAGGGTGTGAAAATACAGGCCCCAGATAGCTAAGGTGCATATCAAAGGAATGATTTCAGTGAGCCCACACTCTTGCATCTTCCCATACATAGAAAAGCACTAAATTCCTTAACCTGAGATATCTGGTTTTCTTTATTTAACAGTCATCTTTTTTTTTTTTTTTGACAACTGATTATCAGTTTATTAAAAATGTTGATTTAAGCCTCTGCAATGGTGACTTCAACCTCGATTCCTGGCTCCATACTGATAGAAGTGATCTGCTTGACAATCTCAGAGGACCGTGCAGGTCAATAAGTCGCTTGTGGATCCTCATCTGGAAACGATCCCAAGTCTTAGAACCTTCACCACAAGGAGTTTTCCTTGTAGTTATTCTCAGAGTCTTGATAGGCATCCGAACCCGTCCTTTCACCTTGAGATTCTTTTCCTTTGCGCCTCTGATGAGGTCAGCACATACCTTCTCCAAAGACTTCACGTTGCGGCTGATGAGGGTGATTCTAATCAGGTGAATCGCCACCTCGGGCTCTACGGGAGTCTTTCCAGTATCTGTAAAAGCCATGGCTGTGGCGCGGCTTCCTGACCGACTTGTTCCTCAGCGAGGGCGAACAGCGGTGAGTCAGGGGCAGGAGCGGGTGGCCCGAGGCTCCGCTGCAGCCGCGACCGCGTCTTCCTCCAAGAGCTAACAATAATCTTTTGAATTCCGACTACCTTGCTCTTTGCTGCAAAACTCCTATATATCCTGGCTCCTCCCCTCGCCTCCTCAGAGCAGTTTCTCAGAGTTATCTGAAACGCTGTCTCCCAGGCTGCAGTCCTCATTTTGCCCCCAATGAAACTTAACTTGCAACTCTCATGTTGTGCATTTTCTTTAAGTCAACATCCTGTTACTTTCTTTTTATTTATTTATTAAAAATATTTTTTGAGTTTAAAATTTTTTTCCAGCTTTATTGAGAAGTTTAAGGTGTACAACATAAATAAGTAATTGATATATAGCATTATATAAGTTTAAGGTATACAACATAATGATTTGATATACGTACGTATTGCAAAATGATCACCACAATAAGTTTAATTACCATTCATTATCTCACACAGTTACAAAATTTTTTTCCCTATGATGAGAACTTTCAAGATCTACTCGCTTAGCAACTTTCAAATGTACAATACAGTACTGTTAGCGATAGTCATCACACTGTACATAACCTCATAACTGGAAGTTCGTACCTTTTGATCGCCTTCACTCAATTCTCCCACTCCCCACTCCTTGCCTCTGTTTTCTTTATTTCTGTGAAAAATGATATTGGAGTCTTGTTAGGGCTTGCATTGAATCTATAGGTGGCTTCAGGTTGTATGAACATTTTAACAATATCAATTGTTTCAATACATGAATATAGGATATCTTTTATTTGTGTCTTCAATTTCTTTCATTAACATCTTATAGTTATTAATGTAGAGATCTTTCACCTCCTTAGTTAAATTTATTCCTAGGTATTTTATTGTTTTTGATGCTATTGGGATTTTTAAAAATTTCTTTTTTAGCTAATTCATTGTTAATGTATAGAAACACACCTGATTTTTGTATGTTGATTTTGCATCTTGCAACTTTACTAAATTCATTTATTAGTTTTAACAGTTTTCTTTTTGTAACGTCTTTAGGATTTTCTACATGTAAAATCATGTCATCTGAAAATAGAGATAATTCTGCTTATTTCCAATTCTGATGCTCTTTATTTTATTTTATTTTTTGCCTGATTTTTCTGGCTAGGACTTCCAGTACTTGTTGAATAGGAGTGGTGAGAGTGGGTAACCTTGTCTTCTTCCCAATCTTAGAGGAAAAGGTTTCAACCTTCACCAACTCTATGTTAGTTGTGGACATGTCATATATGGCCTTTATTATGTCGATGCATGTTTCTTCTATATCAATTTGTTGAGAGAATTTTTCTTTTTTATCATGAGCAGATGTTGAATTTTGTCAAATGCTTTTTCTGAAACTATTGAGATGATCTTATGATTTTTATCTTTCATTTGATTAATGTGATGTATTACATTTATTGATTTGTGTATCTTGAACCATTCCTGCATCTCAAGGATCAATCCCTCTTAATCATGGTATATGATCTTTTTAATGTGCTATTGAATTTGGTTAACTGGTATTTTGTTGAGAATTTTTGCATCTATATTCATCAGGGATATTGGCTGTCATTTCCTTTTCTTGTAGTATTCTTGTCTGGTTTTGGCATCAGGGTGATGGTGGCTTCATAGAATGACTTTGGGAATGTTGCCTCCTCTTCAGTTTTTTGGCAGAGTCTGAGAAGAATTGACATTAATTCTTCTGTAAATGTTTGGTAGAATTCACCAGTGAAACCATCTTGTCCTGGGCTTTTTCTTTTGTGAGGTTTTTCATTGCTATTTCACTCTCCTTACTCATTATTGGTCTGTTTGAATTTTCTATTCCTTCATGATTCAGTCTTGGCATATTGTACATTTCCAGGAATTTAGGCATTTCTTCTAGGTTGTCCAGTTTGTTGGCATATAGTTTTTCATAGTAGTCTCTCATGATCCTTTGTATTTCTGTGGTATCAGTTATAATTTTATTATCTTTCATTTATTATTTTATTTATTTTGGTCCTCTCTCTTTTTTTCTTGCTTAGTCTAGCTAAAGGTTTGTTTATTTTTTTATCTTTCCAAAGAGCCAACTCTTGGTTTTGTTTTCCTTTTCTATTGTTTTCACATTCTCTATCTTTTTATTTCTGCTCTAATCTTTATTATTTCCTTCCTTCTGCTAACTTTGGGCTTAGTTGGTTCTTCTATTTCTAGTACCTTGAGGTGTAAAGTTAGCTTGTTTATTTGAGAACTCTCTTTTTTCTTAATGTATGTGTTTATCACTATAAATGTTCTTATTTCTGCTTTTGCTTCATCCAGTAAGTTTTGGTATATTGTGTTTCCATTTTTTTAAGTCTCAAGATGCTTTAAAATTTTTCCTTTTAATTTCTTCCTTGAGCTATTGGCTTTTCAAGAGTGTGTTAATTTCCATATTTTGTGATTTTTCCAGTTTTCCTCCTGTTATTGATTTCTAGGTTCATATTACTGTGGTCAGAAAAGATACTTGGTATGATTTCAGTATTCTTAAATTTGCTAAGATTTGATTGTGGCCTACCATGATTTATTCTAGAAAATATTCCACATATGCTTGAGAAGAATGTGTATTCTGCTGTTTGTAAGGTGGAATGTTCTGGATAGGTCCATTTGGTCTATAGCATTGCTCAAATATACTATTTCCTTATTGATTCTCCATCAGGATAATATATCCATTGTTGAGAGTGGGGTATTAAGGTCCCCAACTATTATTGTATTGCTGTTTATGTCTTCTTTTAGGTCTGTTTAATATTTGCTTTATATATTTAGGTGCTCCAATGTTGAGTGCTTAAATATTTAAAATTGTCATATATTCTTAATAAATTGGCCCCTTTTTCATTATATAATGATCTTCTTTGTCTCTTTTCACCATTTTTAGCTTAAAGTCTATTTTGTCTAATGTGAATATAGCTACCCCTGCTTTCTTTTGGTTACCATTTGCTTGAAATATCATTTCAATCCCTTCACTCTCATGGTGTGTGTCTTAAAGCTAAAGTGTATCTTCAGTAGGAAACATATTGTTGGTTTTTTAAAAAAATTTATTCATCCATTCTATGTCTTTTGATGGCATAATTTAGTCCATTTACATTTAAAGTAACAATTGATAGCTAAGGATTTACTATTGTCATTTTGTTAATTGTTTTCTGAATGTTTTGTAGATCCTTTGTTCCTTGCTTCCTATTTGCTCTCTTCTTTTGTGATTTGATGATACCTTGTAGCAGTATGCTTTGAAACCTTTATCATAATCTTTTGTGTAACTACTATAGGTTTTTCCTTTGTGGTGCTATGAGGCTCACATAAAATATATAACATCCTATTTTAAGCTGATAACAACTTAACTTTGATAGCATTTCTAAACTTTACATTTTTCTTTCCCCACCCTACTCACATTTTAGGTTAGTGTAGTTACAGTTTACACATTTTTATTTTGCATATCCAATGCAAAATTATTGCAGTTATGGTTACTTTTACATTTGTTTTTCTAACTCTTCAACTAGAGTTGCAAGTGAATTATGCACCACCATCATAGTATTAGAGAATCTGACTTTGAGTATATATTTACTATTACCAGTGAGTTTTACACCTGCATTCATATATTTTTATGTTAATTAGTATCCTTTTATGTTTGCCTGAAGAACTCCTTTTAGCATTTCTTTTGAGGCAGGTCTAGTGGTGATAAATTCCCTCAGGTTTTGTCTGTTTGGAAAAGTCTTTATCTCTCCTTAATTTCTGAAGGATAGCTTTGCCAGGTATTGTATTCTTGGATGACAGTTTTTTATTTCAATATTTTGAATATATCCTTTCATTCTCTCCTGACCTGAAAATTTTCTGTTGAGAAATCCACACAGTCTTATTTGGGTTGGGGGGGTGGGGATTGGTGTGTGGAATTTCTCTTGTATGTGACATGTCACTTTTCTCTTATACTTTCATATTTCTCTCTTTGTCTTTGACCTTTGACAATTTAATGTGTCTTCCTGTAGCCATTTTCAAGTTCATCCTATTTGGGGTTCTCTGGACCTCATGAATCTGGATGTCTGTTACTCTCCCCAGGTTTGGAAAGTTTTCAGCCATTATTGATTTAAATATCTTTTTTGGTCCCTTTCTCTTACTCTTGTCCTTCTGGGATTCCCAAAATATGTATATTGTTTTCCTGATAGTGTTCCACAAGTCTCATAGGCTTGCATCACTCTTTTTCATTCTTTTTTCTCCTCTGACTGGATAATTTCAAATGATCTCTCTTCTAGTTCTCTGATTATTTCTTCTGCTTGGTCAATCTATTGTTGAATCTCTCTATGCAAGTCTTCAAGTCAGTCATTGTATTTTTCAGCTCTTGTAGTTCACTAAACTTCTTAAGAGGATTTTTTGAATTCTTTATCAGACAGTTTATAGATCTTCATTTCTTTAGGGTCTGTTATTGGTGCTTTATTAGTTTCTTTTGGTGGTGTCATGTTTACCTGATTCTTTGTCATCCTTGATTCCTTGCATTGGTATCTGGGCATTTGGGTAAGTGCACCCCTCCTCCAGACCTTACAGGTTCACTTTGGCAGAGACAATCCTTCACTAGTCAGTTCTGCTTGGGGTTCTGGACTGGTCAGCTGGCAGTGTCTTTGGGTAGATGGGGCTTGCTATTGGTGGGGGGTGTCTCTATTTGGTGAGGTCACTGCCCACACACTAAAGTCCAGGGAAGTGCTGCTGGCTGGGAATAGCTGGATAGGACTACTTTCTTAGTTCTCTGTCTTAGCTAGGCTATATGATGGACTCCATCATTACACGGATTCTCTGGTTGGGCTTCCTAGTCAGGTAGGACTGGATGCTATACTTGGCAGTTGGGCAGGGCTATGAACATGCTTTCCTGTGCAAGCAGGGCTGTAGAATATATTCCACGGATATTACTGCTCAATGGCTGGGGACCTGAATCTGACAGGGCTGCCCACCAAACTTCCTGGCAAGATGGGACCACTGGCTCAGCTCCGCCAATGGGTAGGGCCATTGGCTGGGCTCTCTGCTCAAGTGACAATGTTGGTGAGGCTATAGGGGGCTATACAGCTTCCAGGTGCTCTGGTTAGGATTTGTGGCCAGGTGGGGCTGGAGGATATATTTAGCCCTAGGCAGAGCTTCAAATTTGTTTCCCAGCTCGAGTGGAGCCATGTAACAGATTCCATGGCTGGCATGGCTCACTGGCTGGGGAACAGAATCAGGTAGAACTGTTCACTGGTCAGATAGGGCCAACAGCTAAGCTCTGCAGATGGGAAGAGCTTCTGGCTGGGCTCTCTGCTTGGGTGACTCTGCAGCTGGTTATAGGGTGCAGCCTCCTGGGTACCTGGTAAGGCTTCCTCATTGGGTGAGACTGAGAGCTATATTTAAAAGTAGGTAGGGCCATGAACCTAATTCTCTGCCTGGGCAGGGCAACAGAACATGCTCCAAGCCCAGCATGGCTTGCTGGCCAGGAACCCAAATCATGCAGAACTGTGCACTGAGCTCCCTGGCCAGACAGGGCCACCAGCTGAGCTCTGCAGACAGGCAGAACCACTGGCTGGGCTCTCTGCTCAAGTGCTGCTGGGCTACATTGCTTCCCAAGTTCCCCCCCAAGGTTTCCTGGTCAGTCAGGGTGAAGTCTGCACCTAGGGATGTGTGGGGCTATGAATTAGCTTCCTTGCCTGGGTGGTGTGGCAGCATAGGCTCCAAGCCCAGATAGGCTCATTGTTTTGGATCCTGAATCAGACAGAACTGCACACCAATTTTCCTGGCCAAATGGGACCACTGGCTTGGCTCTGTAGATGAGCAGTTGGCTGGGATCTCTAATTGGGCACTGCTGTGAGAAGGAACTTGATCTACCAAGATCTGAGCCCTGGTTGCTGTAAGCCCTGCCCTCTAGTTCATCACACTCTGATCTCCAGTGGTGAAGCCCTGCAGATTTCCCCTGTGATTCCTGTGAAGTGACACCCAAATGGGCCTCCTGGGAAAGGACCCACAACACATGGGGAGATGAATGTCCATCTTGGGCTCTCCTTTTCCCACTGGAGAAACCTTAGGCCTGGGGGGGTCCTGTCAGTGAGTGCTATTCTGGCCTGGGTGAGGGGCAATGCAGTCAGAGTGTAGCTGCTCCTCCTACCCTTCTCAGTCTCTGTGGTCCAAAGGGGTGCTTCAGCCTTACTTCCATGGTCTGGGAGTTTTACAGTGGTGTCTTGTCTATGGACAGTTGCTAGTTGGTCTTCTTATGAGGGAGACTGAAGTTGGGAATAATCTGTGTTGCCATCTTGATAATGTTACTCCTTTTTTAAAGAAATGGGACTGTTTTCTTCTTATTGAATTTTCTTATTAAGAATTCTTATATATTCTTATTATTAGTCCTTTATCAGACATATGTTTTGCAAATATTTTCTCCTAGTTTATGTCATTTTTTTTCATTTTCTTAACTTTATCTTTCAAAGAGAAGATGTTTTTGTTGGTGGTAATGTTAAGTTGGTGCAGCCACTGTGGAGAACAGTATGGATGTTGCTTTAAAAACTAAAAATAGAGCTACCATATGATCCAGCAATCCCACTCCTGGGTATATATCCAGAAAAGATGAAAACTCTATTTAGAAAAGGTACATGCACCCCAATGTTCATAGCAGCGCTCTTTACAATAGCCAAGACATGGAAGCAACCTAAATGTCGATTGACAGATGAATGGATAAAGAAGATGTGTGTGTGTGTGTGTGTGTTTGTATATATATATATATATATATATATATATATATATATATATATATATATATATATATACAAACACACACACACACACTCATACATAATGGAATATTATGCAGTCATAAAAAAGAATGAAATAATGCCATTTGCAGCAACATGGATGGACCTAGAGATTATCATACTAAGTGAAGTATGTCAGGCAAAGACAAATATCATATGATATCAATTATTTGTGGAATCCCCAAAAAATGATACAAATGAACTTATTTACAAAACTGAAATAGACTCACAGACATAGAAAACAATCTTATGGTTACCAAAGGGGAAAAGGGTGGTGTGGGGTGGGATAAATTAGGAGTTTGGGAGTAACATATACACACTATTATGTATAAAATAGGTAAAAAACAAGGACCTACTGTATAGAACAGGGAAATATATTCAATATCTTCTAGTAACCTGTAATGGAAAAGAATCTGAAAAAGAATTTATATATGTATGTGTGTATATATATATATATACACACATACATATATAAATGTGTATATATATATATATATATATATATATATATATATATATATATATATAGACTCTCCTTAGCTGTACACCTGAAGCTACACAAATTGTAAATCAAATATAGGTCAATAAAAATATTAAAAAAAACACAGAGTAGATGTTTTTAATTTTGATGAAAGCCAATTTATTGTTTTTTTCTTCTTTTATGATTCTTGGTTTTATTTTTATTTTTGGTTCTATGTAAGAAATCTTACATAAACCAAGGTCATAAATATTTTCCCTATGTTATCTCCTAGAAGTTGTATAGTCTCATGTTTTACACTTAAGCCTATGAATTTTTTTTTTTAAACATCTTTATTGGAGTATAATTGCTTTACAATGGTGTGTTAGTTTCTGCTTTATAACAAAGTGAATCAGTTATACATATACATATGTTCCCATATCTCTTCCTTCTTGCATCTCCCTCCCTCCCACCCCCTATGAATTTTTAAAGTTAATTTTTGTACATGGAGCAAAGTATGGGTCAAAGTTTATTTCTTTGCACTTGGATATCCGATTGTGCCAGGGCTGTTTGTTGAAGAGAGTGTTGTTTATCTACCAACACTTTGTAAAAACCAGTTGTCCATATATGTATGGGTCTATAGCTGGACTCTCTATTTTGTTCCATTGACCTATGTGTTCATCTTTTTTTTTTTTAACATCTTTATTGGAGTATAATTGCTTTACAACGGTGTGTTAGTTTGTGCTTTATAACAAAGTGAATCAGCTATACATATATATATATCCCCATATCCCCTCCCTCTTACGTCTCCCTCCTACCCTCCCTATTCCACCCCTCTAGGTGGTCACAGAGCACCGAGCTGATCTCCCTGTGCTATGTGGCTGCTTCCCACTAGCTATCTATTTTACATTTGGTAGTGTATATATGTCCATGCCACTCTCACTTCGTCCCAGCTTACCCTTCCTCCTCCCCATGTCCTCAAGTCCATTCTCTACATCTGCATCTTTATTCCTGTCCTGCCCCTAGGTTCTTCAGAACCTTTTTGGGTTTTTTTAGATTCCATATATATGTGTTAGCATACGGTATTTGTTTTTCACTTTCTGACTTACTTCACTCTGTATGACAGTCTCTAGGTCCATCCACCTCACTACAAATAACTCAACTTCAGTTCTTTTTATGGCTGAGTAATATTCCATTGTATATATGTGCCACATCTTCTTTATTATGTGTTTATCTTTTCACAAATATCATGATATCTTGGCTATTGTACCTTTATAGTAAGTCTTGAAATTAGGTCCTACAAGTCTCCCAACTTTGTTCTTCTTTTCCAAAATTATTTTGGCTGTACTAGGTCCTTTTGCTTTTCCTGACACATGTTTTTTTGGAATTAGTTTTGATTTCTAAAACATTCTGTTGGGATTTTGATTAGGATTGCGGAAATTCTTATTAGTTAGAGAAATTGTGTTGCCTCTCTTAAGAGACATTTTTGCAATTATTCCCTAGTGTTTTCTTCTTTTTCCCATTTATATTTACCCCTATACCCTGAAGCTAAAGCACAGTTGAGCCAGAATGACATTCAGCCTACAAAAGTAGCATGAAGGTCTTGCTATTGGGATTGTGGTCTCAGGACTCAGGCTGCCTTTAAATGTGGGGGAGTTAGTGCTGAATAGTAATTCTGGAGGCAGCCAGAGGTGGGAATATGCAGGAGGGAAACCAACTTTGTGTTGTTTCTTTGAGCCTTGAGTAGATTGGAGCTAACTTCTTTGGCTTGTGCTACACTCCTCAGAGGAAAAGCATGACTGAAATGTGAGAAAGAGTACTAGTTTCTTTGATTATTTTAAAGTCTTCTCTTCTCCTTGTTTGTTGCTATTTTGGAAATCTTACTCATTCATCATTTACTCCATTTGTCTCTTATTCTATCCCCTTTATCTTTTCCTTCCCTCACTCCAAATTCTTCCTTAAATTTCTGATGCTCGTTAAAAAGATGATCCTCCAGAGATTAGTAATGTAAAGTAAACATATTTTGGTAGAAGTTTTGAGATGAAAAATTAAGCATAAAATTAATCAAAGTTATTGGGATGTGCTGATTATGATTAATTGTTGGATAAAATGTTCTGACAACCTAGGAATGTTTCCCCTGGTTTGACTCCAGTGTTAATCCACAACTTCATCCCCAAATAACAGTGTCTCTGTAGTGCATCTTTTACAACTTAGTGGAATTACTGAGTTTCAGATTTTCTTTCTTCTTCATGCCTGGCAGCCATGGACCAATTAATCTGAAAATATGAACATTTGAGGAGGATATTTTTCAGTGACTCAGCAAGGCAACAGATGGTAAAATGTTTAATGTTTATTTCAAATCCATTTCTGTATTGGATTCACATCCAGGAGTGCTTAAAAACATTTTTATTTGGATAGAGACTGTTGTTCACTGTCAGACAACAATCTCTGTTGAAAAAACCATCATTTGAATTACAACTTATTTGACAAGTATGAGGCAGACATTGCAGCTTCAATGATTATGAATGTGGCACTCTATCTTTTCTACCTCACACTGTATTTTACTTACCATGGATATATTTACAAATGTTGGTTTTTAATAGCATTCATTAGTTCATGTATTTGTTCATTCATTAATTTACAAAACTTGTATTGAGCACTTACTATATTATATGGGTATTTATCTACAGATGAAAAAACACAATAAAATGGTCTATAATCAAGGACTCTAAAGTCTATTGGGTTTAGTAGCTTCATCAATAAGATTTAATTCTATTAAAACATTTATTTTGCTAGATAACCCTGCTTTTGTTTTGTTGGGCATACCTTTCATTCTAGAGTGTCTTGAAGATTGTTTAGGGAAGCTGGTTTGGTGACTAACTGCCAGAGACAGATGTACCTAGAAGGGTATAAAACTTATATTTGAGTCCCTCTTGCTTGCACAGACCACTTCCAGGGCTCTGAGAGGGGACGTATAAGTGTGTTTATATGGTCATAGTTTTTGTAAAATTTGCAAAGGTAAGATATTTTAACTGCAATTGGTTAAGACGACTGCCTCTTTCCATTCTGAATTTCCCTTTGTCCTCCTTCTCACACTAGATGGTAATGGAGGGGCAATGGGCATTTTTTGGGATCCAGCTAAGCAGAAGTTGAGTTAAGGTTCACTTAGTTGGGGTTTTGTAAGATATGTTTATGGTTTGTAATCTATTCCATGAACAGTTTTCTAGCTGTCCCATGTAGGAATAACATAGAAATACTGCTCACTGAAATGATTCCCCCAGTGTTTTAACTTGAACCTGCAAGAAGAAAGTCATAGTGCCCAGCACTGCCTAACATGTTAGGCGGAGGAGGAGCAGTTTAAAATGTGAACAGCTAGAAGCTAGGGTGGAAAATTCTTTCACACTGTAGATGTGCAAAATCGTAAACCATAAATTTAATTCTCATCAATGCTTAAACAAAATGGAAGTTTTCTTTCTTGATGAAATTATATTCCTAAATGCAGTACCTGCAATTGTAAAAGCACTATACAACCTCTTCTTTTTATTAATGAGAACTACATGAAATAGAATTCATCAGAATTTCTATATTTGTAGGGCACAAGCTGAAGCTGTACTATAGACAACATTTATGTAGCATTGTATGTGCTATGCATTCTAGCATATTGAATAGCATCTTAGCATATCATTACCAGTAATAGTTATTAAGCCCAAATAAACTATATTAAGCTATCAAGTATGAAAAATAAATTTTGAACTATTATTCTAGTGGAATTTAAATTTTTTCTGAATTAAAAAAGTTTTATATAGAAAATAATATTACAATATTTTTGTCATATGAAGAGACAATCAAACTAACAGCCAAAAGATGTAGGACAAAAAGTATTGTACAGATGTGTCCAGCTCCATTTTTCTTTCTCAAGATTGCTTTGGCTATTCAGGGTCTTCTGTGTTTCCATACAAATTGTGAAAATTTTTGTTCTAGTTCTGTGAAAAATGCCATTGGTAGTTTGATAGAGATTGCGTTGAATCTGTAGATTGCTTTGGGTGGTAGAGTCCTTTTCACAATGTTGATTCTTCCAATCCAAGAACATGGTATATCTCTCCATCTGTTTGTATCATCTTTAATTTCTTTCATCAGTGTCTTATAGTTTTCTGCATACAGGTCTTTTGTCTCCTTAGGTAGGTTTATTCCTAGGTATTTTATTCTTTTTGTTGCAATGGTACATGGGAGTGTTTCCTTAATTTCTCGTTCAGATTTTTCATCATTAGTGTATAGGAATGCAAGAGATTTCTGGGTATTAATTTTGTATCCTGCTACTTTACCAAATCCATTGATTAGATCTAGTAGTTTTCTGGTAGCATCTTTAGGATTCTCTATGTATAGTATCATGTCATCTGCAAACAGTGACAGCTTTGCTTCTTCTTTTCTGATTTGGATTCCTTTTATTTCTTTTTCTTCTCTGATTGCTGTGGCTAAAACTTCCAAAACTATGTTGAATAATAATGGTGAGAGTGGGCAACCTTGTCTTGTTCCTGATCTTAGAGGAAATGGTTTCAGTTTTTCACATTGAGAACGATGTTAGCTGTAGGTTTGTCATATATGGCCTTTATTATGTTGAGGTAAGTTCCCTCTATGCCTGCTTTCTGGAGGGTCAATTTCTTAGTTAATAAAAATATTATGTTGAATTTCTGGATTTTGTGATTTTTCCTAGCTTTGTAAATTTGTAGCTTGTTGTAATTTCTTTTCTCATTTTAAATAAATACTTATATGTCTGCCTAATTTTATATTAGTAATTTTGCATTATTTCTTTTAAAGATATCTCTCAGAATATATATGCTTCAGGCTTCCCCAAACCTGGGTCTGCTCTCTATCTGCTCCAGAGTTCATTTTGTTCATCCAGTGATTCCTCAAGGAAGAGTAAATTTGGGGAAATGAATTATCCCTATGGGAGGAAATGAATAAAGGATTTGGGGAGGGGTTCAGTGAAGGGTGAAGGTAGGATAAAAATGAAGAAAAAGGAAAGTTAATGTACTGAACACTTACATGGTTGACAAGATTGGTAGTGAATTGAGAGAAGGGGAACATGGGAAGAAGAATGGAAACAGGGACATAAGAGAAGACGAATGGGATAGCAAGTCTCTTTAGTTTAATAGAAATAACACAGAAATTGGAATCAAAAACAGTTTCCTTAATCTGTCCAGCTGTAGGTGTGACCTTGATCAATTCCCTTATTTCCTCTGGGCTTTCTGCTCCTTCTTTGTAAAGCAGAGATAATAATATATATCCTGCGGGTTATCAGGATTAAAAAACAACTACATCAAACCCCCAGCCCACAGCAGGGTCTCATAGCTATTATCACTGTTGTTGATTCAATCAAACGTTGTGAAGGAGGCTCAGCAAAATCCCAGATCTCAAGAAAAACCTGAGGGATGAATGTGTAGGCATTGCCTGCTTATGAAGGGAAATATCAGGAAAGCTAAAGCATGAAAAGAGACACAGATTAAAGGAGGCAGAAGAATGATTTGGGATATATGAGGTTGAAAGAGGGGGACTGAGAAAACAGATTCCTCATAATCTAATCCCTACCTGATGGCAAGAAAAGAAAAACAGATGGCTCCTTGATGGAAGTGGTAGAAGAGGCACAGGAAGAAAATGGGCAAAGTCTTACAGGGCTCTTAGGTTAAAAAGTTTGAAATTGGTACTGACAAGTATGTGGCCATTTGGCCAAAATTGTGTTGTCAATGTATCTGCGTCTATTAGGCTGATGAATGGTCAACTCCAGGGCTCTTGGACCCTTACTGGGAATATCTATGGGCCCAGGTCTAAAGGAAAACCCAGAGACTCCGTTCAGAAAATGAAGACTCTGGGTTACTATGGAATTTTCAATGAAATAATGGAGTTGGCAAATAAAAATTTCAGTTTGTATCTGATCAACTGTCATTTTGCTGGGTTAGGGGAAATAATACTAGACTTTATAATAGTGAAAAAGAAAAAGAAAGAAGTTCATTACAGAAAAACAACACATGATCTTTGGAATTAAAAAAATGTACTCCAGGTGGCTTCCACTTTAAGGAAAATTAAGTTTGAAATGTCGACTTCTCAGTCTATAAATTAGAACCTACATATTTACATGTTCCATTTACAAAGACATGGAAGGCTGAATTCCATCTTGCTTACAATGCTTAAAATGTCATTCAAATTCTGAAATTTCAGTTCATGGTTGGCTCTCTGGGTGACATGTGTTGCCTAAACTAGGGCCCAGGAAACATATATATATATATATATATATATTTTTTAAAGGGGGGTGGTGAGAAGTGGCACAAGTATGGCCAAAAATAGACACCTGAGGAGAGCCACAGGCTAAAGCTGAGTGTTAGTTAGTAATGTGACAAAGACCCTCTCCTTGACCAAATTTTAGTTGACGCCTCTGAACCCTATTCTCCATTAGACCTCAACTTTGGGCCCTGTCCCTATCCCTATCCCAGTCCTTCCTGGTCCTGTATAGCCCAGTTTTAGCAAGAATCCTGTTAAGTCAGTTTAGAGAGAATCCCCCATCTTCGATACCTTATCACCCTGACCTGCCTGCAGCAAGAATCCCCTTGGGTCAGTTAAGCAAGAATTCCCCCTATCCTTGATGTCTTCCCTTAGTAATTTTCCATCCATCAACCCTCCCAACCCTCTCCTTGGCTATAAATCCTCACTTGTTCTTGTTTTGGGAATTGAGCCCAGTTCTATACTGAGGTCTCTTTTCCTCTATTGCAATAGTTCCTGAATGAAATGTGTCTTTACCGCTTTAACTACTGTCTGGTTCTGGTTTTCTTTAACAGACATAAGATTGTGACTGGAAACCATCATTCTGCGCTGGTAACCACTGGGTGGGCAAGCAATCCGCTGTGTTCGGCAGTAAGTACACCCTACCTGAATAATTTTAGTAACACTCATAATTGCCACTTGTATACAACTAAGAATTTCAAAGGCTTTCACATATGTTATTTTAGTTTTTCCCTCACAGTGGCCCTTGTGAAATAGGCAGGGATCTTATGGAAGAAGAAACTGAGGCTCAGAGCAGTTGCTTACCTGGCAGGGGGGTCACTCAACAAGCAGAACTAGAACTGAAGCTTTCAGAATCCTCACTCAGTGCTCTGAGTTCAGTTAGAATTTAAAACTTCAAAGAGAAAGAGAGTACATTGTTCTAGCAGAAAATGGATTGTTATGAAGAGAAAGAGTTTGCTGACTTTTAAGCAGGACAATTAAAGAATCAGGTGGTGAATAAATAACTTGTCTTAGACATTAGAATGAATAACCATTTCACGGATATCTTTGAACAATTTACTTCTTTCATGTAGAGCCAGAGTTTCAATAGATGTAAACTATAGCAGAAAATACTTAGACACACCAGGAACAAATCTTGGCTGTAAAGCTGATTATAGGCTCACTGTACGGTATATTCATTATTCAACAAACTCATTGAAATATCCACGATTCTCAGACACTGGGTAAAATGCTAGAGGGAAAATGATGGCCAAGACGTGGTCCCTGCCATCTGAAGCTCTTGGCTAGTTTGTGTAGGAGAGACATGGTCAGACATCTAGTTACAGAACAGCGAGGAAAGGTGAGCTATTCGCGAGGGTGGAGCATGCTGATTGAAAGCAGTCCTTGGTCTGCTTAGCTGTATACCTGTCTATGACAGGAGGCTGGACCTGCAGTTCCCTGAAGTTCTTTTCAGTTCTTTTCTTTCAGTGAATCGTGAATCCTGTTTTCACAATGGCTGCTGTTTCTATTGCTATGGAAATGACAGTGATGTATATCACAAATTCAAATATGACATGACTACAGGACTCAAGAGGAGGAAAAGATGAGCTTTAAGGGGCACAGTTTTCCTCCAAGCCAAATAACTTTGCTAATGAGCAAGTATGTTAACAGAAAAAAAATTTGAAAAACATGTGAGAAGGCCATCGGCTGGGAGAATAGGATATGTGAGTGAGGTTCTTCAACAGATATGCCTGGGGTGAGCTCAGTAGATAAATCTTAACACCTCCACTGGAACATTTCTCAAGCCAAAATGCTACTCCCTGGACAATCCAACAGCTGCAGTCTCCTGTTCTGATGTAGGAGGAGGCTGATAAGTCTCTCCCTGGATAAAGAGGGAGATTAGTTACCCTTTGCCCCCGGGCCATCTTCCCTCCAGGTGGAAGGTGATACCTAACTTTAGGAGAGGCTGAGTTGGCATCAAGACAAATGCTGGTGTGATGAGAAAGACCACCCTCTCTCTTAAGCATTTTCAGATGCATCCTCCTTGGCCTAGGTTTGGGGGGAAAACTGTCCAAGTACCACTGTGACCTGCTCTATCTTTGCCTGTCCCCTGTGAGAGAGTTTCAACCCCATTTCTGGAACCCCCCCCCTACCCCTGCCTGTGCAGAGAAATTCCCACGTGACTTGACTTTCTGTATGAGATGGGTTTTGGGAGGTGGCCTGGGGATGAGGCTCTAAGGTCAGCAGCAGAGCTTTCACCGTGAAGCAGCAGCCTCTCTTTTGAGCAGAGTTGGCTGTACACTTTCATCTTCCCCACCCTCTGGCCTGGTCTTTGAGGATGTCATGGTAAAAGTAAAGGAAACTTTGTTTAGTCTGCACCACAGCCTTGAATAGGCCATAAAAACTCCCCAGGCTGTGACCGACCAGACTTGGAACGCAGACCTCCACTCGTCACTTACGCACCTTCTTTGTCACTTTGTATTTTGTGTGTTGTCTCTCTCTCCACCCTGGTGGCCTGTAAACACACACATACCCGCCATCTGGAAGTTGCTGTGCTGCTGTTGTGTTCTCCAAAACCCCATGCATGTGTTGATGAAATTACAGGATATATGCTGTTACTTATATGGGATTAATATGGACATTTGGAACTCAAGAAATCAGGTGAAACATTTCTAAGATAAAATCCCCTCTCCTGAAAACTCACTCCTTCAAAAATGCTAGTGGCTGCTTCTACATCTTTATTATGATTCCAAGGACTATGACACAGGCCTTGATTAGAAAAATCTTGATTTCTAATAGCTTCTGAAAAAAAACCTCTCAATACCTGAGCATTAAAAAATGTGCTTCAATATGAAGTGGCTGGAAGGTTCCCTATGTACAAGTCCTCCTTTAATTTAGTTAATGTAGAGCAATGTTTTTTAAAAAAAACATTTTCACCATGGGAAGAAGAAGGAGAAGGAGGAAGAGGAGGAGATGATGGTGGCGGCAGACAGGAGAGGATGGAGATGGAGAAGATGGAGAAGGAAAAGGAAAAGGAGAAGAAGAAAAAAAAGTTTGCTGCTGAGCTGAGAATTCAACTACAAAGCCAAGGCCCAGCTTGGAGCAGAGTTTTATGGCTGAGTTATAAACTCTGAAAATAGGGCTTTATAATGGAAATGTTGACAGACTCTCTCCTATAACTGGGCTAGCGGATGCCCGCTGTAATGTACTGTGTAATTTATAGGAGTCACCTGTTAAGCCATCTGGGAGAGAAAATTTCCCTTCTTTTAAAATGTTAATAACTTGATTAACCTTTTGAACTTCATCATTATTCCAAGTGGAGTCCATGCAAGTCAATTGCTGCTAGCCATCCAATTTATATTTGTAGATAAAATTTGGGATAAAAAGATCCATACCAAGTGGCTTTCTTATTTTTACCCTGTAGGAAAATGAGTTATTAAGAGAGAAGCTGCAGCTTGATGGACTGGATTCTGCAAACTAAAGCCTGCCCCAAGTTAAAGCAACCATTGGGTCTCTTTGTACCTGAATCCATATATGTGTTTATCTTCCCTCCTTACCTTCCTCTCCTATTGGTTTTTCAGGCAAGAAACCAGGAACTGAGATCTCTCCTGCCCTTGGGGAGAATAGATATTATTCACTATGGGAACCTTGACTCTATAACTTTAAATGGTTGCTAAATGGCTTGTATATATGGTTTTATGTCTTCTACATTTGTAGAGTTGTAGGTCCCCATACATCAGCTCCCCTGTTTTTCTATTTTCTTTCACTTTTAGTATTGCTCTTATTCCTTATCAAAACATTCTTATGGAATCTCTCTGTTCTCAACATTCATTCCACAAATGACCAGCGCCCAGGTTGGGCTCTACTAGCTTGCCTCTGTTATTCTCGGGATCTATCCACTGGACTTTTGACCCTTTTGGAACAAATCTATCTCACTGAACAAATCTAATAGGGTTAGAATTCCTTCAAACAGCAATGGGACACTTTAATGAATGCTAGATCTGTCTTTGTTGTAGGAAGATTCAGTATTTTCTGAAGATGAAATTGCTCAGTTGGAATTCTCTGATTTGAGAATGTCATTTTAAATATAGACCAAGGCCCTTGTATATATGTTTTTCCTGTTTAATTTCTCTGGACTGATTATTTTACTGTTAACCTGGATTACAAGTGCTTGTGTATGAGGGACACATCGTTGTCTATAACACATTGTACTCCCATGTGATTCTCATTGATTAAATCAGGAGATCCTTTTCTGTATTTCCCGAAGAACACTAAAGCAGTCGTACCCAAAGTAAGTCAAATAAAAATGATTATCCTAAGAAATGTAATCCTGGAGGAGCCAATCATGTTAAGCCACAATTTCCTCCAACCCTTTGATCTGAGAGACAATGCTTACCGAAAGGATATACTGCCCAAGAAGTTAGTTGTCTGATGGGAGAGTAAATATATGAAAACCTTTTGCACTTTCTGGTAAGTTCATCTCTATTTGTTCTTAATTAAGGCAACCAATCATCCTGGTTTTCCTGTGATGCTCCTGGTTTTAGCACCAAAAGCCCTGCATCCCAGGAGACCTCTCAGTTCCAGGCAAACTATGACAGTTGGTCATCCTATTCTTACTGAACAATTTTTTAAAGTTTCCTTTATTACCAGATAGTAATAGCACGAAGAGAAGCTAGAACTGTGTAAGACTTAGTATAAAGAACTATTTTTTAATTGCTACAGTATTCACAAATGATTGGGCTTCCTAGAAATATAGTAAGCTCTCTGTCACTCAGAATGTTCATGCAGAAGTGGAATGGCTACCTGCAAGGAGTTTGTGGGGAGGATTCCTACTTTGGCAGGAAGACTGGACTTTATGATCTCTAAGCGTGTTTCCAACTCTAAATTTTAAAAATTCTAGATGGCTCCAAAAGACAGAAACATGACAGCTACAGGTAGACATCAGGAATCTTGAATTCTGGTGTCTTTATGTACTCTGTATAGCTTTTACATTTTTATGTTAACCTGTTTTGTATCTTGCCTGATACAAAACTCTACTGTATGGGTATGCATAGTACTATTCTATTTTGTAACACAGTACACACCACTTGGATTCTAATGGTCTCTTCTGTGATTTTCAAACACTCAACCCTTGATGGGATGGAGCCTAAGTTCTTCATTGGAACATAATGTTCATTAATTCCTTGAGCATTTCTCCACTGGAAACATGGTTCCTGCTTGCAGTTTGATGTCATCCACCCTTCACACACTCTGACACTCATATACATTTCACAGATGTGTCAAGAGAGGTCTCAAGATGTTGAGAGGAAAAGTTTGCCAAGGCTATAGTGAGATTGTGTGGCACAGCCAAAAATGAAAAAGTCAAAAGTCTGGCTCTGAGTACTGTTTTCTAATGACTAGACACCACTCCCTCTTTGGAACAGATTTGATTTTAATGCTTTAAAGGGGCATAGAGAGCTGGCTGGTTTACAAAACTGAGAAATATTCTTCTTGCTGAAGCAACACAGCTTTCCCTGCCACCATCTTGAGGGAGTTTTGACCTTCCATAATAGACAAAGTCCCTATCCTCCCCTGTCCTTTCTTCCCATACCTCTTCCTCCCTAAATTCCTCCTGAATTCTCTAGATGGAAGCTTATTCTGATACTAGTTGTTTAAGAGCAACAGAAAATTCTAAAGTACACAAAAATGTTTACAAGTACATAGAATGGTACAGAATCTAGATTAGGAGGTGATTCTTAGGAGTTCATATCGCCTTGATGTCTCTATTGAGATCTCAGAGAAAAAGATCTGGAAACAAAATACTTTTATTCTTTCTATGTTTAAGTTGAGCTTGCCCTCCTTGAATTGTCAGAGGAATCTCTTGCTTTACTGAACCTAAAACTTCCTAAACTCAATTCCTTCTCTTTTTTCTCTTTGTCACCCTTTGTCTTCCCACCCTAGATCATGGGTTCTCTTTGATATTAGTGTAAGCACTTTCATTTATTCATTAAGTATTTATTGAGCACCTACTACATTCTGTGTAGTATGCTGGTTTGAGAGAGTGAAATAAGTCATGTCCCTATTCTATCCTTGAAGAGCTCACTTTGTATATAATGATGGTGAGAGATAGAAAAACCTCTCCAAACAACTAACAATAATATAATTAGATAAGTGTTCAAAGCTTTAAACTGAAAGGCATTTAGACTTTTCTAGAACAGGTGGAGAGGCAGCTGTTGTTTGTCCATTAACATGATCTACTGGTCTTTTAATATGTTGCCTTGATGATACAAACGAAATTATGCAGTAGATGAGCACATTCAAGCTCATATCTGCCCTTCAACAAACCAGATCATCGGAAACACTTGTACTGGACTGTATCAGTATTGGCTTTCTTTTTTTTTTTAAACAATCACTTTTGTTATTTATTTATGGCTGTGTTGGGTCTTCGTTTCTGTGCGAGGGCTTTCTCTAGTTGCGGCAAGCGGGGGCCACTCTTCATCGCGGTGCGCGGGCCTCTCATTATCGCGGCCTCTCTTGTTGCGGAGCACAGGCTCCAGACGCGCAGGCTCAGCAGTTGTGGCTCACGGGCCCAGCTGCTCCGCGGCATGTGGGATCCTCCCAGACCAGGGCTCGAACCCGTGTCCCCTGCATTAGCAGGCAAACTCTCAACCACTGCGCCACCAGGGAAACCCAGTATTGGCTTTCTTTAGACCTGATTTCTGACCTTTGCTTTGGTGTGATGCCATGAGCTCATATTTTGGGACATCATTTTAAAAATCCCATGAAACTTGTCAGTGTGCTTAGTGTAATAAGGTCTTAAAAATACTTTATATAGTGTTTTTTCTATCAGAACCCATGGGAGAATGTTTTTCCAGGCTCAGGATTAGAAATAGTTATGTATTTTTTGAGAACTGATTTCTTTTTAGCTTATGGAGATTATGACCCTTTTAACTGACTGTTTTCCTTTTTGGGCTAGGTCTTAATAGTCATATAGTTCAATCACTCCTATCTGATTACATCCCCTCTGCTAGATGTCTAAGGCAGTGTATTTCAACCTTTTAGACTGTAGCCCAGGCTAAAAACATGTTTTGCGTTGTGACCTAGTGCACACACATAATTAAAAATAAAGTTTCACCAAACAGTACTAATTTCTATTGCAATGCCCTATCTTTAATTTCTTTTCTTTTCTGTTCCATCCTATTCCATCCCATTCCATTCCAATTTTTTTAAAAATGCTGGTTACAACTCACTAAATTGATTTCATAACTCTTTAGTGAGTTGTAACCCAGAGTTTAAGAAAGACTGATTCATTCCTTTCCTTGAACAATTCCAGCTACAGAAAACAATGCTTCCCGAGGAAGTCCATTTTGTCATTGGAAAATTTGGAGAACCTCCTTCAACTGAGCTTAACCTTGACTTGTTGGTAGATCTTGCCAGTATCCTCCTAATTCTATTTTTCAGTTTCATGAAGAATAGTCCAATCCTTCTTATTCCTGACCACCTTTCCAATAGTTGAAGAGAATATGTCCCCCTGAAAACTCCTTACCCATTTATATTTGGTTGTGGCTCCTGCAAAAAGCTTGGTGGCCAGATGTCAACAGCTGAAGAAAAGTGTTAGGCTAGGGCAATTAGAAATGTTCCCTGAAGCGTTTGAGTAATTTGAAGGAAAGTGTTGCTTTTTAAAAATGTTCTCAATTTAACTGAACAATTGCCCCAATTCCCTATTTTACTTCAGCTTTGGAAAACCTGGGCCAACTTCTGCTGCACATTGATTTTGCTCAAAGGTGGCAAGTGACAACACAGCCATTACATAAATGACATGAGAAAACAGCCTTCTTCCCCTAAGGTATTTAGCACACTCCACAGATGGCGACGAGCTAATTCAGTCCAAAGAAGAAACAAGTGAAATCATTCACTCAATTACCTTCATTGGATAGAGGCAGTGTGGCTCTCTCAACTCCCCCAGAAGAAAAAAAAAACCTTCTGAAACTGCCATGCACGGGCAATTTCATTACAACAGAGTTCCAGTCACCTCTTGTTTTCTTAAACTTGTATTATTGAATGATTAGTCTTCTGCTTATGGTTACATTGCCAAGTATCCAAAGCAGAACTCTCTCCTTCATTCGAAGTTAATCGAACTGAAATGGACATGGCATTACCAAGGCCCATGGCCCTATGAGATCAGAAGAATTACTCAATCTGTACCACTTAGGATAGAAAGTTTTGAAAGACATTAGGATAAATTGACAAAGATTACTTACCTCAGAATACAGAGTTCAAAATGCAATTCAGAAAGACTTTATTATAATTACATGCTGTAATGGGAAAGATTAAAATGTTGTGTGGCTGGATATTAGTACTCACTTAAGTGATGGCTAAATCCACAGTTGAGAGGTGATCAAGGGTAATCACTTTGTTCTTGATTCCTATGTACAAAAGTAAAGAGCAAATCTGTGTCCTTGAAGGGAAGCCTTGGAGTAAATGATTCCCTAAATTGATGGCAAATTCCTTAAAATATGTTGATATTGAGAGGAACATCATTGTCCTGTACAATTGTTTAGCTAGATTTCATAACTAAAGCTCAAGAATAAAGCATAAATATTTAAACAAACTGATGAGGATGACCTAAGTTAAGAATTAGCCTATATTTTCTGTTTTCATAAGATTTCAGTTCTGTGATAGTTCTTTGGTATTTTCAGATGGCTTTATTTTAAGTTAGTTTCATTCAGAAAACATGCTGAGAGAAAGAGCAATCATCCCATGAAAAATCTTTTCTTAGTAGTTCTCTGTTTCTCTTTCTCATTTCTAGTTTACATCATATTTTAGTCTTTCTCAGTTTAGTCTATTCTTGGCTAAGATTTCCTATATTTAATTTCTTTATTAATTTGAATCTAGGCATTTCAACTTGGAGCTCTTGTGAAGAGTGGCAACCAAGAGCCTTGCTGAAGTCTTGCCTAAGGTCTAAGGCTTTTGACAGCAGAAGGCCAAGGAAGTGGGGGAAAGGTACTAAGTGGGAAAAGAATCAAAATATATGTTCTTTCCCTGATATTATTTAACATAGGGGAATGGTGTTCCTGGGAATGGCAAGAGATGACTACCTTAGAAGGGGAGATACTGCTATTTGAACATAGAAGGTACAGTCAACTGCGTGGCACTTTCAATAAACATGAAGGATAAAACCATATGGTAATTTAGGAAGGGTAATGAATATTATTAGCTTCCTCTGCAGTTACTAGCTTCTTTCATTCCATCTTCCCCTCTTGCTTTGAAATGGTTGGGAAAAATCAAGATTTGGACAAGATCGTTGTAGGGGTTGCAAGATGCTGACCTGGAGGCTGAAAATATCCTACAGATGGATTTTGTTTGTCATATGCAATGTTAAAAAAATAAATACACTCATTCCTAAAGTGTTTTTGTACATAAAGAACATGTACAAAAACCTACAGCTAACATTATACTTAATGGTGAAAGACTGAATGCTTTGCTCTTCAGATCAGGAAAAAGGCAAGGATGTCCACTCTTACCACTGTTATTCAAGGGAGAACTGGGAATTCTGGCTAGTTGAACAAGGCAAGAAAAGAAAATCAAAGACATACAGATTGGAAAGAAGAAGTAACACTGTCCCTATTTGCAGATGATGTGACTGTCTGTCTATGTAGAAAATCTAGAGAAATCTACTAAAGAACTCTTAGAACTAAGTTTACTTAGGTGATAGGATACAGGATAAACATACAGTAGCAGTGGACATGTGGATACTGAAATTAAAATACCTTTTACAATTGCTAAAAACTACTTAGGTGTAAATCCAACGAAACATAAACAGGACTTATAGGTTGAAAAGTAAAAAACATTGATGAAAAAAATATAATAAGACCTAAATAAATGGAGATATAGTGTGTTCATGGATTGGAAGACTTAACATACTAACCATACCAGTTCTCCTCAAATTGACATACAGTTTTAATGCAATTCAAAATGCCAGCTTTATTTTTTTTTAAATATTTCACAAAAAATTTATTAGAACTAATAAACCAACTTAGCAAAGTTTGTTTGCAGAATATAAAATCAACATATACACATCACTTGCATTTCTGTACATTAACAATGAACAATCTGAAAAAAGAAATTAGGAGAACAATTCCATTTACAATAGCATCAAAAAGAATAAAATACTTAGGAATAAGCTTAACCAAAGACAGCATTATTTTTTGAAGATGTAGAAAACATTATTTTAAAATTTTATGGAAAGGCAAATTGACTAGAATAGCTTAAATTCCTTGAAAAGAACACCACAGTAGGAGGAATCAGTCTACCCAATTTCAAGACTTATTGTATAGTGACAGTAATCATGACTGTGTGCTATTAGTTGTGGGATAGACACATCAATAAATGGAATAAAATATAGAACCTGGAAATAGACCCACATAGATATTCCCCAGTAAGTTTTTGACAAAGATGCAAAAACAAATGTTGCCAGAGCAAGTAGATATCCAGACACACAGAAATAAACCTCACCCTAAGACTCACAGTTTATATAAGAATTAACTCAAAAAGACTTAACTGTAACATATAAACATCCAATAAGCTTAGAAACAATATAGAAGAAATCTCTGGAGACTAAAGCTAGGCAAAAAGTTCTTAGACTTGACATCAAAAGCATGATCCTTAAAAGGCAAATTGGATAAATTGGACTTCATCAAAACTAAAACCTTATGCTCTGTGAAAGGCTGTTAGGAGGATGAAAGATAAGCTAAAAATTGGCTGAAAAATATCTTCAAACTACATTTCTGACAAAGAACTAGTATCTAGAATATATTTTTTTAAATCTCAAAACTCAATATTTGTAGTGAGGTGGATGGACCTAGAGTCTGTCATACAGAGTGAAGTAAGTCAGAAAGAGAAAAACAAAATATGCTGTGCTAACACATATATATGGAATCTAAAAAAAAAAAAAAAAAGGTTCTAACAAACATAGGGACAGGACGGGAATACAGACGCAGATGTAGAGAATGAACTTGAGGGCACGGGGAGGGAGAAAGGTAAGCTGGGACAAAGTGAGAGAGTAGCATTGATATATATACACTACCAAATGTAAAATAGATAGCTAGTGGGAAGCAGCTGCATCACACAGGGAGATCAGCTCGGTGCTATGTGACCACCTAGAGGGGTGGGATAGGGAGGGTGGGAGGGAGATCCAAGAGGGAGGGGATATGGAAATATATGTATGCATATAGCTGATTCACTTTGTTATAGAGCAGAAACTAACACACCATCGTAAAGCAATTATACTCCAATAAAGATGTTATAAAAAAAAAAGCATGGCGAATAAAAGTACAAAATAAAGTTGCAAAAAAAAAAAAAAACAAAACTCAAAACTCAACAGTCACAAAACAAAACACCAAAAGATCCAGCTGGAAAATGAGCAAAAGACACAAAGAGACATTTACCAAAGAGGATATACAGATATCAAAGAAGCACATTGAAAGATGTTCAACATCATTAGCCATTAGGGAAATGTAAATTAAAATTACAATGAGATATCTCTACTTGTCAAAGTGGCTAAAATAAAAAATAGTGACATCAAATGCTGACAGGATTACAGAGAAACTGGATCACTCATACATTGATGGTGGGAATGTAAAATGGTACAGCCATTCTGAAAAATAGTTTGGCAGTTTCTTAAAAATATAACCATACAACTAACATATAACCTGGCAATTGCACTCCTGGGCATTTATTCCAGAGAAATAAAAAATTTTGATCATACAAAAACCTGTACATGAATGTTTATATAAGCTTTATTCAAACTTTAAATGGATGAATGGTTAAGCAAACTGTGGTACATCCATATCATGGAATACTACTCAGTAATAAGAAGAAACAAAAATATTGATAAATGCAGTAACCTGGATAAATCTCCAGAGAATAATCCAGAGGTTTAAAAATAACAATCCTAAAAGCTCATATGCTCTGATTCTATTTCTATAACATTTGTGACATGACAACATTATAGAAATGGAGAACAAAGTAAGAATTGCCAGGCATTCAGGAGAGAGTGAGAGCAGGAGGTGTGTGTGACTATAACAGGGTAACATGAGGGATCCTTGTGGAGATGGAAATGTAGTGTATTCTGACTATATCAATGAAACTATCCTGGTTGTGATGTGAAAAACCTTGTTTTTCAAGGTTACCTTTGTGGGAATCTAGGTAAAGGGTACATGGGATCTTTGTATCATTTCTTACAACTGTAAATGAATATATAATTGTCTCAAAAGAAAAAGAAAGCCTTTAGACAGGATCTTCAGTTCACCAGAGACTCTACTATTTTCAGTTTAATCTATTAAATTAAATTAGCCCCCATTAACTTCAACTTAATTTCAACTATTTTCAATTTAATTTCAAATCTAATAGTTTGCTTTACATAGTTTTGTTTTCTGTCTGGCACATATAGGCATGAGAGAGAAAGAAAAAGAGAAAAGGATCTTGCTAACAAAATACACAGACGAAATGTAATGTGGTATTCCTCTATTGGGGACAGATGAAAATTGGGTGGGTTTTAGCATTTGAAGACATTGTGTTCTTACACTAGTTCAAAGACCCACAGTAGATAATAGGACCCATTGTGCTATAAGTATCTCTTCGTGTCTCTCTCCTCCATTAAATTCCTTGAAGGCAGGGACCATGACTTGCTTGTTCTTTTTACTCCCTTCCCCTCTCCTTTCTTCCCTCCACCTAGCATAGAGACTTAATCTAGAATTTAATAGGGGAGAGAATAGATTTCTAAGTTGATTAGTAACACAGAATGATCACAATACTAACCACATATACCCATGATCTGGTAACTACCTTTCTAACCTTAATTTACTTCCCTCCAGGTGCCTAATGATTTAGCCAGCCTGAACTGCTCCAGCCTGCATACATGTTGGGGAGTTTTCACTGCCTTTGCCCACACCACTTCTTTTGTATGGTGTTCCCTCTTCCATCCCCACAGGTCCAAATCATATTGATCTTTAACTGTTCAGTCTAAAGGATGCCTATTCCAAAAAGTCTTCTGTGCTGCAAATATGATTTCACAGTTTGTCTGTACCTCTTGTCACTTTCAACCTTGTAAGAGTATTGGGCTTGCTCTACGCTACTGCAAGACACTTGGGACCCAGTATGTCCTGGTCCTTCTAGAACTTCCCACAGAAATGGGTTCAGTGAACTGCGTACAGCAGACCCAATAGGTGTGCATAAAAGGAGCAAAGAAAAGAAAAGTAAATAAAAGAAAAGCAAGAATTTGGAATGCTCAGGCTAATGTAAGGAGGCTCTTGGGGTAGCCAAATAAAAATGATAGGAAACTAGAAAGGAAACTTGAGAGTGCATCAGAAGCAATAGCAGACAATGCTAAAATGTTTCAAGATTGATTTTACATGGCATTGGTAGAAATTAGGCTGCTCACCACAGCCAGTTTCACTGTAAATCATGTAACAGACCTTGTAGAAATGCCAAGATAGTAGAAGTCCGCTTAAAATGCTGAGCTCCAAGACACGCTCGACTTGAAACGTTGTTTACTTTCTTCATTAGGAACTAAAGGGAAGAAAGTACAAGGCAGCGGGTAGCAATTACCTAATATCTTTGCAGAAAGAGAGATTTTTCAAAATGTGCTTTTCTCACTAATCCTTGAGGGGAAATGAGGTTTATTTATGGTGTCAGGAGAGAACAAGGCATTAACAGTAAAAGATTTTATATGACTTCATGTTTTTAGGAAAGTCATTTGTTTACAAATCCGACTCAATCAAACCGAAAGGTATTTAATATAGTCCAGATTTGAATGTCACCTAATTTTGCACCCAAATTTCAGACTAAAGGAAGTAATTATTATAGAGCGTATACATTGATGTAAGAAGTTATAGATTATAAATATTTCCTTACCATAGATGAAAACCTTAGAGTTAGACCATCCTATAGTCCAGGGAAAGAATGGAATAATTGAGTACAATTTCTTCCCTCTCTAGCTTTAAATAAAATTGCATGGGGTTAATGGAGATGTCTAAAGTTACTTAACTACTTTGTTTGATAGTTCATGTCTTTTGACCAAGAAATAATTATGTAAATAATACAAGTGGTTTGAAGTCCAGTTATATGAAAATAATTATGGCCATGGACAACCTAGAAAAAAATGGATAAATTCATAGAAACATACAATTGTCCAAAACTAAATCAGGAAGAAATAGATAATCTGAACAGACTGATTACTAGTAATGAAATTGAATCAGTAATCAAAAAAAAACCAAACTCCCCCTAAAGAAATTCTGGACTAGACAGTTTCACAGGGGAATTCTACCAAACATTTAAAAAAGAATTAATACCTGTCCTTCTCAAACTATTCCAAAAAATTGAAGAGGAGCAAACACTTCCAAATTCATTCTATGTGGTCAGCATCACCCTGATACCCAAACCAAACAAAGACACTACAAAAAAGGAAAATTACAGGCCAATATTCCTGATGATCATAATTGACAAAATCCTCAATAAAATATTAGCAAACTGAATTCATCAATACATAAAAAGGATCATACATCATGTTCAAGTGGGATTTATTCTAGGGATGAAAGGATGGTTCAATATCCACAAATCAGTCAACATGATACACCACATTAACAATACAAAGAATTAAAAAAATCACATGATCCTCTCAATAGATGCAGGAAAAGCATTTGACAAAATTCAACATCCATTCATGATAAAAACTCTCAACAAAGTGAGTATAGAGGGAACATAACATTAAAAAGGTCATTTATGACAAATCCACAGCTAACATCATATTCAATGGTGAAAAGCTGAAAGCTTTTCCTCTAAGATCAAGAACAAGACAAGGATGTCAACTTTCACCATTTCTATTTAACATAGTTTTGGAGTCCTAACCACAGCAATCAGACAGGAAAAAGAAATGAAAGGCATTTAAATTGGAAGGGAAGAAGTAAAACTCACTATCTGTAGATGACATGATACTATATATATAGAACACCCTAAAGACTCCACCAAAAAACTATTAGAGCTAATAAATGAATTCAGTAAGTTTGGAGGATACAAGAATAATATACAGAAACCTGTAGCATATCTATACGCTAATGATGAAAGAGAAATGAAGAAAACAATCCCATTTACAATAGAATCAAAAAGAATTAAAATCCCTAGAAATAATATTAGCCAAGGAAGTGAAAGACCTGTACTTTGAAAACTATAAAGCACTGATGAAGGAAAGTGAAGATGTATAGATAACCAAGAAGGACCTACTATATAGCACAGGGAAATCTGCTCAATATTATGTAATAACCTAAATGGGAAAAGAATTTGAAGAAGAATAGATATATGTATATGTATAACTGAATTGTTTGCTGTACACTTAAAACTAACACAACATTGTAAATCAACTATAGTCTAATATAAAATAAAAATTGTAAAAAGTTAAGAAAAAAAAAGGAAATTGAAGATGATACAAATTGATGGAAAGATATCCCATGCTCAAGAATTGGAAGAATTAATATTGTTAAAATGTCCATACCACCCAAGGAAATCTACAGAGTCAATGTAATCCCATGACATTTTTCACAGAATTAGAGCAAAAAATCTTAAAATTTGTATGAAACCACAAAAGACCCTAAATAGCCAAAGCAGTCCTGAGAAAAATGAACAAAGCTGGAGATATCAAGCTGTCTTCAGACTATGCTACAATACAAAGCTACAGTAATCAAAATGATACGGTACTGGTACAAAAACAGACACATAGATAATGGAACAGAAGAGAGATTGCAGAAATGAACCCACACTAATATGGTAAATTAATCTATGACAAAAAGGCAAGGATATACAATGGGGTAAAAACAGTTTCTTCAGTAAGTGGTGCTGGGAAAATTGGACAGCTGTATGTAATTATACAAAAATAAACTCAAAATGGATTAAAGACCTAAATGTAAGACCCAAAACCATAAATCTCCTAGAAGAAAACATAGGCAGTACACTCTTTGACACTGGTCTTAGCAATAATTGTTTTTTGGATCTGTCTCCTTAAGAAAGGGAAACTAGCAAAAATAAACAAATGGGACCTAATCAAATATAAAAGCTTTTGCATAGTGAAGGAAACCTTCAACAAACTGAAAAGGCAACCTACTGAATGGGAGAAGATATTTGCAAACTATATGTCTTATAAGGAGTTAACATCCAAAATATATAAAGAACTCATACAATTTAATATTTTAAAACCTCAAAACAATCGATCGGGTTATAAAACTAGCAGAGGACCTGAATAGGTATTTTTCCAAAGAAGACACACAGATGGATGACAGGCACATGAAAAGATGTTCAACATCACTAGTCATCAGGGAAATGCAAATCAAAACCACAATGACATACCTCATACCTGTCAGAATGGCTATCATCAAAAAGACAAGAAATAAAATGTGTTGGCAAGGATGTGGAGAAAAAGGACCCCTCATGCACTGTTGGTGGAAATGTAAATTGGTACAGTCACTATGGAAAACTGTATGGAGGGTACTTCCCTGGTGGTCCAGTGGTTAAGACTCTGCGCATCCAATTCAGGGGGCACGGGTTCAATCCCTGGTCAGGGAACTAAGAGCCCGCATGCTGCGTGGCATGGCCAAAAAAAAAAAAAAAAATTAAATATAGAACTACCAGATGATTCAGCAATTCCTATCCTGGGTATTTATCTGAAGAAAAAAAAACCCCCACTAATTTGAAAAGATATATGCATTCTAATATTCATAGCAGCATTATGTACAATAGCCAGGATATAGAAGCAACCTAAGTGTCCATCAACAGGTGAATGAATAAAGAAGATATATACACACCTCTATATATAAAATAGATATCTAAAAAGAACCTACTGTATATCATAGGGAACTTTACTCAGTACTCTGTAATGACCTATATGGGAAAAGAATCTAAAAAAGAATGGATATAAGTATATGTATAACAGATTCACTTTGCTGTACAGCAGAAACTAACATGACATTGTAAATCAACTATACTCCAATAAAAATTAATAAAAAGAAGATATGGTATATATACATATATATACAAACACACATACAAATGCACACACAATGGAATATTCCTCAGCCATAAAAAATAATGAAATTTTGGCATTTGTGACAATATAGATGGAACTGCTCAGTGAAATAAGTCAGAGAGAGAAAGACAAATACTGTATTTTTTCACTTTTCTGTGGAATTTAAAAAATAAAATAAATGAACAATTATAACAAAACAGAAACAGACTCACAGATACAGTTAACAAGCTAGTGGTTACCAGCAGGGGGTGGAGGGGTGGGAGGTAGGGCAAAATAGGTGAAAGGGATTAGGAAGTACAAACAACTAGGTATAAAATAAATAAATTACAAGGATGTAATGTATAGCATCGGGAATACAGTCAATATTTTATGATAATTTTATATCGAGTATAATCTATAAAAATATTGAATCACTATGTTGCACACCTGAAACTAATATAATATTGTAAGTCAACTATACTTCAATTAAAAAAAACACTTTGTACTTTTCAAAATATATTTGCATAGTTTATTTTATATAATCCTCTTTACAATAATCTTGTGATTCAAGCAGGGATTATTATTTTTGTTTTATGCAAGAGCAAACTAAGACTCAAACAAAGCAAAACACAACTCACCAGTAAATGATATATTAGGTTTTAGAACTGGAAGGCATCTTATGAAATTACATCTGTGAAATTATTATCGTATACAGTATAATGTAGTTGATTCTGCAGGCTTTTGGTCTAACTACTTAGCTTTAAGCTGTGTGGAGTTACTCTCCTGTTTTGTAGATAAGGCATCTGAAGTATGACCGGATTGTGTCTTGGCCAAGGTCACATGGCTGAGACATTGTGGCAACAGTATACACACTGGACAATGGGCTAGGGAGCTGTTCACAGATTTTACTCTGCATCATTTAAGGTCCAGTTCCAGGACATCCAAATTCAATTGTGTATCACAACCTCCTATTTTTATCTATGGGACAATGTGACATGGAAAAAAGCACCTTGAACCTATAGCAAACAGCGATAACCTTGGATATCAGAAAGATGGTGATACATCATTGTGAAAGGAATTCTATGCACTAAAGCAGGTGACACAGCTTTGCATGAGATCCCAAGGCAGGGGAGCCACTGGATAACTCATTCATTAAGCAGGGGCCTCTACTATCAAAGATAGCACATCTTGACTGAGAATTCTTGGGGTGCTGATGAAGGTACCACAATTCACTGAGAGCAGAGACGTATCACAGAATCGCCTACAGAAAAGCTGGCACAGCAAGCTTAAGTATAAGTGAGGGGTAAAGAAAAGTGCATTCTTTTGGAGCAAAAGTCCTTCTTTTGAACAGGGAGCACCCAAGACAACAGATTTCTTCAGTGAATTTAAATCTTATTTTAAGAACAGAATCATCTAGTCAGAATTGCATGAGGGGTTTTTTTCTACCATGATGACTGTAGCAAGAATGTTGGAAAGAGTTACTTTACGTTTTGAACTAGGTGAGCCCTCTCAAGGGTCCTTTTCAAATTCTTAAGCTATAGTTTTGGGAGTCATTTAAGAGAAAGCTTTCACAGGAATTGTAGTCAACTGCATTATAGTAGGTTTCCTATTATTCCTCTATCCTGATTATTGTTTTAATAATGATAAGGTGTCAGACTAATTTCAAGGGCTGTTAATGTTTGCTCTGTCCTTCTTTTGGCTTTAGGAAGGTAACCAGATCTTTGCGTTCCCTTGTCTCAGGGATCTTAGAAGTTGCTTGGAGACTTCTCTGTGAGGAGATTGTGCTACATTTGTTCAGAGAGGGAGAGAAGCATGCTGGCAGGGTGGAGATGGTGATCAACTTGGGAAAGGAAGAACTATTTCCGAATCTGCCAATGGGTGCAAGCCTATGGGTTCTTGAGCTATGACCAGCATCCTGGCTCTTCACAGTGCTGCCAGGACCCTAGAAGGGAAAGCTTCATGGTCCACCTGGTCTTGTTGGCCTCCAGATGCCAGAGCTCCCAGCCGGGGCAAAACTGCATGTCCCAGATTGGCATGGAAGCACAGAGCCTCCTGTCTACATGGGGACCTCCTGGGCTTGGACCATAAGCATATTCACAGTGAGCGGTAGGAGCTGAAGATGAGAGGGTCCTCTTTAAATATGAAGACGAGGGAAAGGCGCTCGGCACTTCTGAATGATGCTGGGGGCAGTGGAAGGAAACACCAACAATAATGAAATTGAATTTCTTGCTGTTCAGTGGCAGCTGGTACAGATTAAATTTGATTTCGAGAAATAAATGTGACATTAAGCCTATCTATCTATCTAATAAAAATAACAATATATGTACAGTTCTTTGAAGTTTACACTATACATTCACGCCTGCTATCTCATTGGGTACTAATGACCCTGTAAAGGGGTTAATGTTTTAGTTATATCCATTTTATAAGTGATTTTCCCAAGGTCCCAGAGCTTGTAAGGCAAGGCAGCTCCCATTGAGAGGGGATCCCCTCCTTCAGGTCTAAGCCATTTCATTCATTCCCCTCCTCCCCTGTCTGCAATTGAAGTGATCATTTAACAAACATTCCCTGAGGAACTATAACATATTGGGCACTGTATAAGGCATAGGGATCCAAAATCTAGTAAGACATGGTCCCTGCCCTCAAGGAATCTTAGCCTTGAAGAGAAGAACTGGGGCAGAATGGGGGGCCATGGTGAGGGGAGCGGGGAGATGAAGCTGCAGAGAAAGCCAGGAAGCTGATGATGAATGAGTGTGCTCCAAGCTTTTATTCCAGAAACTGTAAATAGCCATTATAGGAGTTTGACCTTTTAATTTCTTTTTTTAATTACAGAAACCATTGAATTATTAATTAATAAACCAATTCAATAAGTATTTTTTTTAGCTTATTAACTTTATTTTATTTAGTTTTAAAATCTTTATTGGCGTATCAGAAAGAGAAAAACAAATACCGTATGCCAACACATATATATGGAATCAATAAGTATTTTTAAGTGCCAGGCCCTGTAAGATGCTGAGGAGTTAGTGGTTACCAAGATGGGTATGGGTCTCTGTTCTCACAAAATTTATATTCTATTGGAAAGAGATAGACAAAGCCCATGTTAGAGATAAACATAAGAAATTCGTTATGGACTGTGATGATGGCATGCTGTGAAGAAAATACACAGGGTCCTGGGATGAGGAGAAATGAGTGTTAAACAATCAGAGCTATATTTAAAAAATCTCTTCTTCTAGCCTCCACCTCTGTTTCCCCCGTGGTATACATTCTTTCACATCTTGATTATAAAATAAATATGTGCAAATATATGACTGCTTAATTTTCACAAATACAAGATAAGGCTATACACATTGCTTTGTAACCTGCCTTTTTTAAACTTAATAATACATTATGGGTACCCTTCCACGATAATACATTTTGATCATTCATTTCTTTTAAATGGATGCATAATATTGTTCCATAATGTGAATGTATTTTATTTAACTTTGTTTTCTATTGAAGGTCATTCAGATTGTTTCTAGTTTTTCTGCTGTTACAAACAGTGCTGTAATAAACATTCATATACCAATATTCTTACATATTGATACTTTTCTTTTTGTTGGAAAGAGTTCTAGGTGTGATAACTGCCCCGAATGTTCCATTCCTTTTTAAATTTGAACGTATCCTGGCAGACTACTTTTCATAAAGGTTGTGGAAATATATGAGAATGCATAAGTCCTCACACCCTCTTCACATCTTCCTGGATGTTCTCAAACTTAATTTGTGCCAATCTTATGAGGTGAAAAAGTAGAATCTCATTGCTCTTTTGATTTGCGTTTGCTTGACAATGAGAGCTCACACATTTTCACAGGTTTTTATTTTTATTATTATTTTTATTGGAGTATAGTTGATTTACGATATTGTGTTAGTTTCAGGTGTACAGCAAAGTGAATCAGTTAAACATATACATATGTCCACTCTTTTTTTTTTTTTAGATTCTTTTCCCATATAGGCCATTATAGAGTATTGAGTAGAGTTCCCTATGCTACAGCAGGTTCTTCTCATAGGTTTGTTGATCATTTCATTCCTAGTGTATGAAAGGCCTGTTACAGCCTTTGCCCATTTTTCTGTTTGTCTTCTCACCAGTATATGGGTACTCTGAATATATTAGGGATGTTAACTCTTTATCATATGTGATGCATATATTTCCTCCCATTTTATCATTTGCCTTTTGACTTTGTTTTAGGCATCATCAAAGGGTTTTAAGCAGGGGAGTAACGGGATTATATGTGCATTTCTGAAAGCTCATTCTGCGAGCATATGGAGAACTGATTGGAAGGAACAAGATTGGCAGCAGGGTAACTCTTGGGAGTTGGAGGTGGTGCACTACTCCAGGAAATGAATGGTGAGGGACTGAATTAATTCAGTGGTGGTGGGAACGGAGAGGGAAAAATAAATTTGCGACTGTAAGGAAATGAAGTCTATATGATGATGTGACTAATTGGATGGGGTTGTGATGAGGTTGAATTTCTGGTTTCGGAGGCAGGTGAGTGAAAGGGTGTTGGTGGCATATTCTGAGAGGACACAGGGCTTGTGTGAGTGTGCAGACATCTAGTTTGGATTCAGATAGGATTTGGGGGTACCTAAAGGTGTGGAGAGGTACAGTAAGCTGCTGGGGTTTGGAGTATAGCCCACAGGAGAATGGTCTGGGCTGAGCAGCTGGTGAGGAGTTTTGGCGATACACAGATGGCAACTGACTACAGATGTGGGAGTTGGAAGCTGCTCTGAGGAGCCCAGAAGTCTGAGGAGAAAGCCCATGGCACATCCACATTCAAAGGGTTCAACAAGCAGAGGAGCTGGCAATGGAGGCTCTTCCTTGCCTGGAGGCCCCAGAAGCCAGCCTGCACTCACCAGGGACAGAGGGGCCCCCAGGACTACTCCTTGCCCTTGGTAGGGGTGTCTCCAGTCCGAGAAGAGGGCTGTGATGTAGGCACACCTCCTTCTCCTGTAGACAAGTCTCTCCCTTCTCCTCTTTCCCCACTGCAGCTTGGGCAGGATCCAGAGATTCTCACTAGCTCTTCTCCCACTGAAGGATGTAGGCCTGCAGTTTCACTGGTCACTTGTTTGATTCTCCCTGGCTTCCAGCCAGGAAACCAACACACGCCATCGGGTCCCACTTCCTCCACATTCTCCAGAGGGCCCAGGTCTCTTTCTGACCTCCACTGCAGAGCTCAATTTACCATCTCAGTGAAAGGTGGTGGAATCTTTCATTCGCTCACTACAGCTTAATTTATGCCAAGGAAATGAAATGAATTCTCCCTAACAAAGTTCCAGTGAATGAGCTCACCCACATTTGGTTTTTGAGTTAAAAGACCACTCTGAGATCTGGCCTGTCCTCCAAATACCAGAAAACTGGCTCCTGCCCATATGGAAATATTTGTTGTGTAAACTAGACTGATATGCAGCAATTTTTAAAATTACTTCTACCCAATTTTTGTCCAGTGGGATTAAAGGAGTTCCAGGTGACACAGAAATAGAAAACTTAAGTGTTTGTCTCAGTTGATAGTGACACGGTTTACAGAAGGACTTGTGAACGTAGACATGATCTAAGAAGCCAAAGTTTATGGAAGAACAACACACACTATGTAAAACACCTGGTCTCTTAAACAGGAACCTGATACTTTCTCATTTATCCAACTGTGGCTTGCCGATTAACTCATAGTCTCTGGCTCCGTGGCTGTTTGTCTCTCCACTTTGATGCAATGTAAATTTGGCATAAATCTAGGGCCATCCATAGTTGAAGACTGCCATGGCAAATGAGTCATAACCATTGAATGTTATGGTTGGAAGGGGCTTAAAAGACCATCTAGGCCCACCCCCTCATTTTTCAGATGAGGAGACTGAGAGTAAAAACTTGTCCACAATCACATGATTAGCTGATATACTGGATTTCACCTGGGTTTCCTGATCTCCGGACTTGTGGAGTTAGTACACCTCCATGCTATCACTCAGCAGTAGTCAGGAAAGCTGGCTTTTGACTCCTCCTCACCTGTTCCTCCCTACCTCCTATGCCTCTAAATAAACATATTAGTTAAACCCTTGCCCTTGCTAAGCAAATTCGTCCTTAGACAAGGCCTCTGATGTCCCCTCCAAGCAGATGGACACTTCTAAGAAAGCTCCTCTTATATACAAATTTTAGAGTCACTGCTGACTTTCACCATGAACATTTGGTTGACGGGTCTGACAGGAATATAAGGGGTAAATATGGAGTGAAGGGAAATACTTTAAAATGTTGGAAGCTATTATAATACACTAGATATTAGATAATAAAAAAGGACGTCAGACCACAGGGCTGTCCACAATTCACTTCCAGTTTTATACCTGGCTTTTTATAACTGGCTTCAGTGATGTTTGTAGTATGTTTAAGACTCACAGAGGATTATTTTTTAAAAAAATCTTCCTTCTCTACGCTAAACTAATTAATGAGCTAAATAATAATACTAGCCAGAAAAGAAACACCGTGAAAATTTAACTCTCTTGATGTATATGTATATAATCATACTAGTGAAAATAAATATTACATACAGTACAAAAAGGAAAAAGTAATGGAGTAATACTTTTAACTATAGTAATATATTTTTTGGGGGAAGGGAAAAGGAAAGGGAAGGGAAAATCCTTATACCTGTGTTTTTCTGAAACTGTAATGAATAATAGTATTACAATTTCTATTTCTGAGCTACTTCTGCAAATTTGTCAATGACAAGCTTATCTTCTTTGCATATTCACGTTCCAAAAATAGTATGACCAGATTTGCCATCCTATCTTAGGAAAGAACACTTTATTAATTTCAATTTCAATTTTTTTTCATGTGAAACAACATGTATACAAATAGAAAAGTCTCACACATAAGGATAAATTTGGTAGAAATTCATAAAAACCCCAATCACAATATTCTAAAAATTGCAATACTGTTCATTTTTTTTTCATTCAGACACATTTCTAGTGGCTTTCTTTTTTTTTTTTTTCTATTGGGGTATAGTTGTTTTACAATGTTGTGTTAGCTTCTACTGTACAGTGAAGTGAATCAGCCATTTGTATACATATATCTCCTCTTTTCTGGATTTCCTTCCCATTTAGGTCACCACAGAGCACTAAGTAGTGTTCCCTGTGCTATACAGCAGGTTCTCATTAGTTATCTATTTCATACATATTAGTGTATATATGTCAATCCCAATCTCCCATTCCTCCCACCCCCCATTTCCCTCCTTGGCATCCATATGTTTGTTCTCTACGTCTGTGTCTCTATTCCTGCCTTGCAAACAGGTTCATCTGTACCATTTTTCTAGTTTGCACATATATACGTTAATATACAATATTTGTTTTTCTCTTTCTAACTTAACTTCACTCTGTATGACAGTCTCTAGATCCATCTAAGTCTCTACAAATGACCCAATTTCATTCCTTTTTATGGCTGAGTAATATTCCATTGTACATATGTACCACATCTTCTTTATCCATTCATCTGTCAATGGGCATTTAGGTTGCTTCCATGACCTGGCTATTATAAATAGTGCTGCAATGAACATTGGGGTGCATATGTCTTTTTGAATTATGGTTTTCTCTGAGTATATGCCTTTCAAATACCTCTCAGCGGAAATATCTCCACTAAAATATCTTCACTAGAAAATTTATCAGAGGACATATATACACTACCAAACATAAAATAGATAGCTAGTGGGAAGCAGCCGCATAGCACAGGGAGATCAGTTCGGTGCTTTGTGACCACCTAGAGGGGTGGGATAGGGAGGGTGAGAGGGAGGGAGACACAAGAGGGAAGAGATATGGGAACATATGTATATGTATAACTGATTCACTTTGTTATAAAGCAGAAACTAACACACCATTGTAAAGCAATTATACTCCAATAAAGATGTTAAAAAAAAAAAGAAATCTCTATTATTTCTGGTAAGAACTTCCAAAGTTTTAATTCTTCTGCAAAAATCATTTAAAAGTAGCTAAGTGACAAAGGAAATGGATGTTTTTTGACCAATGGCTTTAGAATAAGTGTCTAGTTCTTGGTGAAAATGATTGTGGGATTCATATATTATTGTTTAATTGCTTCTGGCAATGTAAGAGCTGCATTTTTTGTGGTTTCTCCTGGCATTCTTTGAAATTTCATTCTGTTTTCTAAGAAATGTCCCTTTCCCTATATTTTTTGTTGCGTGGTTAATATCCTTACACGATCTGTGTTAGCTGTCTAAAAGAATCCATTTTAAAGCTTGATGTCTCACTATGCATTGTTCAAAGCTGATGCTGGTTGTTTGCAAATATTTTTGTGTTTGGTTAATCTCATCTAAAGCTTTACATCAGAAAAAAAATAACAGAGAAGAAAAACTGCATCAAAGAGAAAATAAAATTTGAACTGATTCTCTTGTACCATATTTTCTTTTGTGTCTTTCTATGGACATAGCTTCCTCTTCCCTGGGAAAACCTTTTCACTGTTATACTTACATTCTGCAGCATTTTCCAAAAAGGAAGTAATACTGGAATGAATGAATTGACTTTTTCTGAAAGTTCCAAAAAGTAAAAACTTCAAGTTCCCACACCGAATGCCAAATTAAAGTATTTCAAGTTCTCTTTCTTTGCCTTTACAACCACTGTGATGTCATTGTTTATTTTTATTTACTGCATAAACACAGGAATATGTAGTACCATGGGGTTGGAGAGGTGAACTGTGCCCAAAGTGAGCTTGAAAGATTGATTTTGAACTATTACCAACTTACTCTCAAATGTGTGTAGCTTAATCCACATGTGTTGAGGGCTGACTATATAACTAGGAGTTTTCAGAATTAACTTTATGCATAATACAATAACTACTAAAGACTAACAAAAATGTACTAATTTCAGGTTTGCATATTAATGGTAAAACTCAATGGAAACTATAATAATTGTTTAGAACTTAGACAAAAGATTTTGGGGGGAAACAGTAGCTTCTCATTGATATTATTTAGAGTTATCATCACATGGTGATAATAAAAAGCAGATCAGCTTTATTATTGTTTTTAAATTCTCTGCAGGAAATGTGCCCACAAAGTAGAGTATACTTCTCTGCCCTTCACATGCCACTCCTGGGGTTCCTTCTGATTCTAACTGTGGAAGTGACCTATTCTCCTGGCTGCCTTTGTCCTCCTGTTTCCATTCTTGACTTGCACTTCAGAGATCATGCTTATCCCCATTTCTTTGATTTCATGAGGAAATGGTGGGAAAGGAGAAAGAAGATCAAGTTGTCGAGGTAGGTAAGGCAGTCACACCATAGCACCTTCCGTCCTTCTACTCTTCTCCTCTGTACCAACTAAAGAAGATGTGATGATTAGGTGAGTTAATACAAGTCAAGTATCTAGAACTACATCTAGTACATAGTGCTCAATAGATGCTTGCCATTACTTGGAGGTAACCAGAATGAGAGGCAGGCTGGCAGGTCCTGGAATGGCAGCATAATTAGAGTTAGACCCTTCCTTATACCTTCTCCTCACAGGACTTTTTTGGGTGTTACAAGACTGAGCCTTCAGCAGAAGTACTTTTTCTACCATGTCTAAGGAGTCATAACATTCTGTGTGTGAATACGAGGCATTTTGGAGGGGAGACATTGCAAGCCTTCACATTGGACATTCTTATCCTGAAGGTGGTGTCATCTCTGGACTTGGGTCATGAGTCAGTAAGGTTTCTCTTTAGGAACCTCCATCATCAACACATAGTCACAGAGCCCAACTTGAAAATAAGGCCTGTGCTTCTTTCAGTTTTGCCCAGGTAGATGGGTGTTCCATAGAGGGCAATAAAATCATGTCCCCCAAAGAGAATTTCCTAATGTGTATAGAGGCTATTTGCTCATTTAAAAAAACTGAGGTCTAATTTATATACAAAGAGAGCATAGGTATTAAGTATTTATTTCAATGAGTTTTGAAAAGTCTATAAACTCTTCTATCTACTGCTCAAAGCAAGAAATTGAATATTTCCATCATGGCAGAAAGTTCCCTCATTATTTGTTCATTTTAGAACTTGAATCCAGGTCTTCAGACCTTGGCTATTGTACAAGGAGTCTAGGGCAGAATGGAGATGGTAGGACTGGGTCTGGTAGGAGGAGTAGTGGGGTGATATGGTATCTTAGCCCACAGAAGAACACTGAAGACTCCCTGACAGGTAGGTTCATGAATGGCCCTTGTAATCAAGGGGAAGAGTTTACTCCAAAAAGAAAACTCAGCTGAACTGAAAAGATTAAGAAATAAAAATGTTAATTAGGTGCAGAATTTTCACTGGTGTTGAAGAAATATTTTCATAGTCTCTTGTTAGAATAGGTAGTTTGAACTCTGAGTCTTCCAGATTATGTAAAGAAGGAGTATGTAAATATCATTACTTCTTTATCCCTGACTTGTGTATAGAACTCTGGACCTAAGTTCCCGGAAGCAAGGATTTGGGGTCTACCAACAGACCAAAGGTGCAGAAGCAGCTTTTGAGTAGAACGGGGGCTCCTTTAATGACACTTGTTACCCACTGAAAAGCTCATGACCTTGGAACATTTGCAGTTCACACTGATTATGATAAATCCTTATTGCCAAACTATTTAATGAGATACTGATTCAAGGGAAAACCTTTGAAAACCACACTGCTTGCCATGTATCAGTGAACTTCTGCTCAGCACCTTCTCTTTCATGTCTTTTTAAAAACATGCTGATGTTATACAGCTGTGAAATTGTGTAATCTGCATTTATGCAACCTTTGTTACTTGAATATGAACTAAGAGAATGTTCTATTTTGCCAAAAACTTTCAGCTCACTTAAATGCATTGAAATAGCACCACATTATTAACACCTTACGTGCTATGAGAAACTTGATGTTCAGCAGCCCAAAGGTTAAGCCTACAGTGTTGGACTCTTGTGTGTGAGTCTGTGTGAATGAGTGTGTGTGTGTGTATAGTAACTAATCATTTATTTTAACAGGGTGCTCCCTTGAGAGTGAGGCAGGCACTCTATATTTAATAACACTTTTAAGGAGAGGAGTCAGTGTGAGCATGTTAAGTTGCTCCTTTGGTTTACCAGAAGGCTTATTAAATCATTAACTGGAGGGAATTCTGACTGGGTAAGTTACAGTGGGCTGACAAGAAGGTGTGGGCTAGAGGGTACTACTCCTGGCGACCTTGTTTCAATTCAAAGTTAATTATGGAAGTAGTTTCAAAAATCTAGAATTAATTGTACTGAAAGAGAAGAGAAAACACAGGGTTGGGTTTCCATCCAAGGTATCATCCCTGGAGAGTTCCCTCACTATGTCAGACCAATATCAAGTCCCAAGTTTAACAAAGCAGTTAGAGAAATTAAACAGGGATTCTGCCACAATGTACTCCCATATCCTGGGAAAGATTTGCAGTCATCACATTTTATCCACTAACTGGAAGAGGAAGAAAAGTACCATGTTGCCTCCAAAGTCAGCCACTTGGGACAGGCAGATGTATGCACAGGGCTGGACTGGGTGCTAAAGATGGGAGGACTTGGTGTGTAATATAGGACAACTCATTTTATCCCCAAATTTAAAAATTCCATGTTATGCTCTTTCCATGGACATGAGAATGAAATGATTCTCATTCAGGAGTGGTTTTCACAGGTCATATAGAGAATAAGTATGCAGGGCCAGCTGGAAGCAACACTGAAAGGTTAAATGTGTTTTCAGGCATGATAAGGATGCCTCAAAGAGAGAGGCAGAGCTCTCATGTTAGGATTTTAGACTACTTTGAAGTTAAGTTTCTATTGTTTGAGGGTCTTCATTTCCATTTGGGTGCTTTTTCTGCAATTAGAGGGTTCTAACACCAGATGGCACCTTTGTTATAATCATAAGATCTGAAGAGCTGGACTTATCCAATATGTGAGTGTGTGTGAGTCAGTGAGTGTGTGTATGTGGTATAAATATGTGTATAAGTATATATGTGTGTGTAAAAGTATAAATGTATTTATACATATTATTAACTGTATATTTACATGTGTATATGTAAATCTTGACTGTCTAGAATCAAAGCCAAGCTCTGTTACCTACGTGCTTTGATTTTGGGCAAAAAAAAAAACAACAAAAAAACAAACCTGCCTATGCCTCAGTTTCCTCATTTGTAAAGTGAGGTTAATATAGTGCCTATTTTATGGTGTTGCTGTGAGTTAACTAATTTAATGAGTTAATTATATTTTTATTTTATATTTAAACACTTAGAATAGTGCCTGGTATATAGTAAGTGTCTGGTGTGTAAGTGTTAACTCTTATTATTATATAATTTATTCAAAATTTGATCTGTGACTGTCCCTTCATCAATAATTCCACCTCTCCCCTGTTGTGGGACAGCCATATGGTGTGGGGAAGGATTTAACCTACCACCAGCTACAAGTGAGGGGCCTGACTTGTGTAATTTAATCAGATGGTCCCTTTTGCCATAGTGACTGGTCCAGGTTATGCAAACACAAGTCTATCAGTATATGGCATTTTCCCAAACACTGGAATTTGTGCAGGTACAAGAAGGGGTATTCGGTCAGATGGCCATCATCAAAAAATCTACAAACAATAAATGCTGGAGAGGGTGTGGAGAAAAGGGAACCCTCTTGCACTGTTGGTGGGAATGTAAATTGATACAGCCACTATGGAGAACAGTACGGAGGTTCTTTAAAAAACTCCAAATAGAACTACCATACGACCCAGCAATCCCACTACTGGGCATATACCCTGAGAAAACCATAATTCAAAAAGAGTCATGTACCAAAATGTTCATTGCAGCTCTATTTACAATAGCCAGGACATGGAAGCAATCTAAGTGCCCATCAACAGATGAATGGATAAAGAAGATGTGGCACATATATACAATGGAATATTACTCAGCCATAAAAAGAAATGAAATTGAGTTATTTGTAGTGAGGTGGATGGACATAGAGTCTGTCCTACAGAGTGAAGTAAGTCAGAAAGAGAAAAACAAATACCGTATGCTAACACATATATATGGAATTTAAAAAAAAAAAATGGTCATGAAGAACCTAGGGGCAAGACGAGAATAAAGACGCAGTCCTACTAGAAAATGGACTTGAGGATACGGGGAGGGGGAATGGTAAGCTGGGACAAAGTGAGAGAGTTGCATGGACATATATACACTACCAAACGTAAAATAGATAGCTAGTGGGAAGCAGACACATAGCACATGGAGATCAGCTCGGTGCTTTGTGACCACCTAGAGGGGTGGGATAGGGAGGGTGGGAGGGAGGGAGACGCAAGAGGGCAGAGATATGGGGACATATGTATATATGTAACTGATTCACTTTGTTATAAAGCAGAAACTAACACAGCATTGTAAAGCAATTATACTCCAATAAAGATGTTAAAAAAGAAAAAAAAAAGAAGGGGTGTTGACCTACATTAGATCAACAAAATGTGGGTGAAGTTTTCTTGGGGGAAATAAGTTTTCCTCTGATGTACGGATGCAAACCCTAGAACCACTGCAGTTCTTGCTACCACAATGGAAAGCAAACTGAAAATGCTGCTAATATCACAGGAGGAAGAACAGCAAGGCCAAAAGGCCTGTCCTTGAGGACATCATAGAGCAGTTGGAGCAAACCAGTACTAAGGTTTGTCCTGCCTCTGAGACCAATAAATCGCCTTCATTTGAGTTGCTCGTTCTGATAGAGTCCTAATAGATACAAGATCACAATAGGTATTTTTATTAAAGTAACTGAACAAGGCCATTATTAGTAATTACTATTCCTGTATAATGATTCCTTATATGAAAAGAGGAAAGTAAGGCAAAATTAAAAAAAATTAGAACCTTGTCACCACACTTGTCTCTTCTCACTAATCCTTAGCTTCTATATATGATTCTCGCTTTTTCCCCTCCTTTTACTTTATTTTTTTCTCCTTAAAATAAGTTTGAATTTAATACGCAGATTTATCTCAGAACGACTCAAACTAGCATTTGAGGACAAGGGGGGACACTCTCTCTTTTCGACACCCAGTGCCACTGTCCTGTGTAGGTTCAAACACCTCGGATTCAACATTTGCTATAGTTCTAAATACTCACGCATGTCATAGGTCACAGGAGAGTTGGATTCACCATCCTGCCCAGAAATAGCATCATTCTAGAGGTTTCTTCACAGATCATGAAATGAAATGGTCGGTCCACTTTGATGATGGGAGGCATGGAATAAGCAGTGATTTCTGACAGGTTTCCCACCACTGCTTCAGTTCCTTACTAACCTCAATCATTGCTCTTTGTAAAACCTTGGTTATTTTAATATTTCTCGCAGTAACTGAGAGTTCACTCAGGTCAGCCCACGGTGAGAATATTCTGCTGATTCCCATCTCCTTCAGCAGTTCATGTACCTCATCCTTTTTTAGAAGATGAAGACTCTTTTTTAAAATTTTATATATATATATATATATTTATTTATTTGGTTGCACTGGGTCTTAGTTGTGGCAGGCGGGCTTCTTAGTTGCAGCTCGCTGGCTCCTTAGTTGTGGCATGCGAACTCTTAGTTGCTGCAGGCGGGATCTAGTTCCCTGACTAGGTATTGAACCCGGGAACCTGCATTGGGAGCACGGAATCTTAACCACTGTGCCACCAGGGAAGTCCCTAAAGACTTTTTATGATCATAAATTCATACAATTGTCAGATATTATTAAGAATACTTAATAGTATCCACTGTTAAATTATTCTCTCACAAATGTCATATTTCACTATAGTTTGTTTGAATCATGGTCTAGATAAAGATGACACATTGCAAATGGCAGATATATTTCTTAAGGCTTTTTCAATATGTAGACCACTCCCACTTCCTTTTTTCCCTTATAACTAATTTGTCAAAGAAATGGAATATTTTTCTCTTGCAAATTATTCCCCACCACCTGGATTGTGCTGATCGCCTTTCCATGCTGTGTTTTACATATTCCTCAGTCCCTGTAGATGTACCTCATACTTCTGATCTAATTTGAACTTTGGAAAGAAAACTTCCATTTTTCTGGTTTTCATGTTTTTGGGTTGTGTGTTCACCGGGTCTGTGGTCAGGTAGTCTTCAAGGGCAAGATGGTCACCCATCTTCTCCATGAGGACCACCAGCATGGTGGCATTTCCTCAGTAAGGCAGTTTGAGGATGTGGCAACGAAAATTCTTATCAACTGTGGAGGCAAACTTGCCTGCCCAGTACATCATGGGCACCTTGACTTCTTTGTACTTGTCCAGGTGGAAAATTTTCACCTTGATGAGAACAGGGTCAAAAGGGGTCAGTCACTTCCCTCTTGGAGAATTTGAAGAAGGTCTCTTTGACACCAAAGTCCTCGTGGATGAGGGCAAAGCTCCCCTGGGCCAGGCCCAGCTCCCAGTTGTGGGAGAGGGTGTCTCTGAGATGCTTCCTCAGAGACCATATGCCTCTGTTCTCTGCACTCACCTAGTTAATTCTGCATTGGAATATCTAACATGGCTCTGTGGGTGAGTTTATAATTAAAATCCCTGGTGCTGTACATCCCCATAATCCTGGCCATAGTTTGTTTCTTAGTCCTCTCCTCTTCTACCTAGAATAAACTTCTCTTCTAGCTAGAATAAACTTCTAGAAGGCTAGAGGGAGTGAAGAAAGGCTTAGTGAGTCTTCCCTAAAGAAAGACATAGTTTTTCCCCAATAAAAAAACTAGTAGTTCTACTAGCTAATAGTTGTTAAAGTAAAAACAAAACAAAACCATAAAGGTACTGTGATTAAATCAGTGGAAAAAATTGGGTTTAATAAAAGTAAATATGATTTTTTAACTGCAATATCTTTCAAACATTTAAGATGCAAAGCATTTTATTAGTTAGGATAAATACCTAAAGTGTTGTAATAGGAAAAAATACTGAAATCTCAGTGGCTTAACATTATAAGATATATTTCTGGCTCATGATGTGGTCCAACAGTAGAGCTCTTGATTAGGTGGCTGCCTCCAAAAGGTAATTCATAAAGCCACTCACTGTCCATCAATTTCATCATCCTCAATGAAGAGGTCCTCAAATCACCCCAGATTTATTCCATTCCAGACATTTGGAAGGAGCAAAGAGCAAGGAAGATGGTGCATGGGAGGTTTTATGGGCCAATCCAGAGAGTAGAACACATGACTTCTACCCAGAAAGCACATCCCATTGTCTGGAACCCAGCACATGGCCACACCTAACTGCAAATGAATGCTGGGAAATGTGATCTGGAGAACAAGGAGATGGATTTTCATGAACATGCAATAGTCTCTGCCATACACATGTTTTAACCCTTTAAGAGAGACCTATGGTATAAAGCTTTTCTCAAACTTACTTATCTAAAGAACTCCCTCCCACTCATCACTCTAGCATCTATCCACTTAAGTATTCCATGGAACACACTTAGAAAAATACTTATGTTATGTTCCCTTGAACCCTCCTCTGAAAGAGTTGCTGCTGGGTTTCTTGCCTTCTAACCATGTTGTAGACACAGAAAAAGAAATGCTGCAGTTACAGATGTCTGTAGATCCTGACTCTTTGAGGATTATATTTTCAAATCAAAAGATGGTTTGTTTTCTTAGCTATTTTATACTTTATTTTCTGTTTCAAAAGACCTTACTTGTGTTATTTTCCTAGCTCGTAGAAGCAGAGTTTGACCCAACCAGCAACATTTCCCCCCATGCAGCTATGCCCCAGGAGGATTATAACTCCATTTAATTAGAAACTGTGAAGCTTCCATTGGCTTAATTGCCTTCCCTATATTTAAAATTGATAACTGACAAGGACCTACTGTATAGTACAGGGAACTCTGGTCAATATTATGTAATAATCTAAATGGGAAAAGAAGTTGAAAAAGAATAGATTCATGTATACGTATAGCTGAATCACTTTGCTGTACACCTGAAACCAACACAACATTGTTAATCAACTATACTCCAATATAAAATAAAAAGTTTAAAAAAATTGCCTTCCCTTCTCTCCCCGTGACCTCCCATAATTCCCAGTGCCTTCCAGAATCTTCCAGGGCCTTCTCTCTTTACTAGCGTTTCCTTTCCCATGACAGATGATTATTTCAAACTTTATTTATCTCTTCAATTAACAACTCATCACCATGAAGACAGAAATGACTGATAAGCTTCATATATTATTATTCTCTGTAGTATTTACATTTTAGCATGGGACAAAACATGAAAGGAGGATAATAATCTTCTAATGGTGGAATTTCAGGTACCAGTAACAGACACTGGAAAGATGTTTTGAGAAAGGCAGCATTGCTAGAGTTTTCAGAACATACAGGTTAGGTAACTACCTGCTAGACTCATTTATGAAGTTAGTCCTTGACCAAAGGTGGCCTGGTATTTCTTCCAGGGAAGACAGATCAACCCTTAATTTGACACTCATGCCATTTCTCTGCACATATTGACTTTATTACAGGAGGTCAGAATTTTCTTCCTAGACAAATTTATGAGATGTTACTTCCCATTACAACAATTACAAAAAATTTGACAAGTTTAATTTCCTTACCTGTTTTATTCCACTTTGGCCTCAAAGCTAATTTATCAAAAGGTAGGAATATTCTTAGATTACTACCCTGAATAAAAATATGACCCCAGATTTTCTCTTCTCTTTCCAATGCATCTATTCTAGATATTCAGATATATTTGTACCTGAATATTTGGGATATAACAGGAAATAAATTATTTCACATATCTAATGAATTGCCAATCAAAGTCTCCTTTTATCAATAAAAATGAATATTTTGGCAAATAAGCATTAAATTTTACATTGTCAAGTGGAGAAGTCACTTGTTATTCTGTAGACTCCATTTCAGTGGAGGAAGTTATTTTTTGGAAGTGTTTTCCTGTGGAGGGTTGCATTTGATTAATTTATTCCAGAAATTTTGCCAAGGAAAGTTACAAAAGTGAGGTCAAAATTTGTACATGAATTTTTGGAAAGCAACATTTTATAAAAAGTTTTGGTTTATTTTAAAAAAATGAAACAGAATTTTGATTTCATGTTTGGCATACTCTGAGTAGAGTAAGTGAGGAAAGTTTTTTTTTTTCATATCTATACTACTTGATGCTGTATATGTTTATTTGAAGAAAAATTAAATTTGAGATCAAATTCAAGATAATTGATTTATAGTAAATATACACTTAAAAAAAAGATCAAATCATGTTTAACATATTATTTAATCTTAGAGAAAATGAGAGCTGTGGCAAAAAGATCGCTAATAGGTGGAGATTCAGAGTATGCATTTTTCTATATCTTGCCATTGTAAGAGCTATTTATTTTTAAATTGTATAATTTAAAAACTTAATTTACCCCCGTATTTAGCAAATGGGTTTCATATCAGTTCAACTGGAAGTTTTCTTCCTATAGTTGCCTAGAGCTATTTATTTTTGAATACAGCTCCTGAGTAGTGAATTGCAAAAATAAAAAGAACAAACTTTTTCCATTTAATTCATGGGCAATGGAAGCTTCAAACCCAGAAGTGACCATCACCATAATGTATTGTGGTTTTATGGTTTTTTTTTTTTTTACAGATTTATTTATTTTATTTATTTATTTTTGGCTGCATTGGGTCTTTGTTGCTGTGCATGGGCTTTCTCTAGTCTTCGTGAGCAGGGGCTACTCTTCATTGTGGTGCACGGGCTTCTCATTGCGGTGGCTTCTCTTGTTGCAGAGCACAGGGCTCTAGGCACATGGGCTTCAGTAGTTGTGGCTCGCAGGCTCAGTAGTTGTGGCTTATGGGCTCTAGAGCACAGGCTCAGTAGCTGTGGCACACGGGCTTAGCTGCTCCGTGGCATGTGGGATCTTCCCGGACCAGGGCTTGAACCCGTGCCCCCTGCACTAGCAGGCAGATTCTTAACCATTGCACCACCAGGGAAGCCCAATGTATTGTGGTTTTAATAGCAAAGTATCTAGGATTCTGCAATCCGATTTTTAGGAAAAGCAGCAAGTGTCTATACTTTACTGTTGAATACCCTCCTCTTTCCTAATACCTCCAGCTATAGATTTGCAGTGAGTACACAGATCCATTCAAAAACCAGGGATGATAATCATAGAAGACTCATTATATTTTTAAAAATAACATGGATGCAAGACTTTTGGTAAATAATATCATTTAAAAAAAATAATAAAACAAATTAAATTAGGCTCCCAATTTCCTGCCTGAATAACATTCTCTGTGCAGGTATACATGCATATAGCAACCTTGATGCCACCAGAATCTTGAATTTACATCTACTTTTCTATGTTTCACAGAACTTCTGTCCAGCATATAGATTACCTAACAACTGTCATGTTGGTGAGAGTTAGATTTTCCTACCATAATTTATTCATTTTTTAAAAAGCCATGGCATCAAGAGTTAAAAGCTTACTGTGAAACCTATGAAAATACATTTGTTCATCTGGGCCCATGTTGACCCCTCTCTGCTTCCCTTGGACTCATCTGAATCTTGGTGAGCTTAAGGTGAGAGTGAGACACATCAATTCAACATAGAGTTGGGGTGTGCTGAAGGTTGCATAACTCTAATTTTAAAAAGCCACTGTGTTTTTATGGCAGGATTCTGGAGGGCTGCACTGATTCCCTGATTAATGTTGACAGGGCTATTAAAGCTATGAAACATCGCTTGAATATGGCATTGAATGAAAAAACTAGCTTAGCCGTGCTGTTCTTGGGTGTTAGCTGATTAAACTAAGCCACAGGGAAAACCATCTTCAGACTATGCATTCATTTTCTCAACTGTTTTGTTTGTTTCTCAGCAGCTATTTAACAAGGTTGGTTAGCTAGGTTTCTTTATAGTGGCTTTAGATTCTATCTATGACATAAAGGGTGAACCATTATGTCCATGACTCCTTTTGTTGCCCCAAGACATCTGGTGTGCTGCACAAAAGAGACCCCCTCTCCTGCTTTTTTGAGCCATAACATTGACTAGTGTGTGTGTGTTTATATTTCTGTAGAGGAAGGCTTGACTTTGGCCAAATCCACTTCAACTCTGATCCCACCCTTTATTTTCCATGGGTCTTTAACCTCTCTGAGACTCAGTTTTCCTCAAATATCAAGAGGGCATGATGATACTTTGCAAGTTTATTATGGGAATTAGAGATCATGTAAAGTGCCTAACATGATTCCTGGCACAGATTAGGCGCCCAATAAAAAGTAGCTCTTATTATTGTTATTGAAACAATCTAGTGAGAAAAAAATGTATGAGTTATTGCCTTTTTTGTTACATAGAGAAGAATTTGGGAGAGAGGAACAAAATGGTGTTTCCACAAATGGAAATGAACTGAAATCTCGACACTTGCTTGGAACTAAATTTTAGGCCTTTGGTGAGAATTGGCATACCTCTTTGAAGAGTTAATTTAGGTAGATTTAAGTAATTTGACTTTTATAGTACTTTTGAAAAAATTCCTAAGGGAAGTTGGATGAGATTCTTTCAGTAATTACACAAAATGGGTGAGTATCTGGGAGATATTTAAACCAAGAACAGATAATATGAAAATGAGAACACATCGCAATAGGTGAGATGTAGGTTAGAGCTAAAGCATCACATGACTTTTCTAATGAGGTGTTGAAATACCAAATTGGAAACTGAGAGAGACTCCAAATACTCTATTCTGATATTTTACATCTGCAAGTGGGAGTGTAATTTGCTGGTAGATAATAAGATTCTTAAAAACTTTAAGTTTCTAAATCAGCAATTTCATTTCCATTTCTCCATTCTAAGAGAAAATACAAAATTCAGAAAATTGCTCTAGGCATAAAGATGTTCACGATAGTATTAGCTATATAAAAATGTGGAAACAATTTAAATGTCTGAAAATATGGAAATGATTAAAACAAGTAGGCTAAATATCATGTATATAAGTATTGTATAAGCAAGCTGTTGTGAGAAGTTTAATGGGGAAATGTTTCTACAAAGGGAAAAATATATAAGATTATATATAAATTATTATTTTAACTATATAACACAGTTATTGAAAAAAACACTGGAAGGAAATATTTATTTGAACCATGTAAAGTTAGTTTTGACCTATAGAAGGACTATTTTGAATGGTTTAACCTAATACATGAATATTTTGGGGAAGTGGTAAAATTTTCAGCAATATTCTCTTTCTATGAAGTTTTTGTAATTCTCTGTTTTACAGAAACATATTTTTATTATAAGGAATTTTTAATAGAAAATGACTTAGTCATCTAAAAAAGGAACTGTTCTAATTTAGGCAAAATTTAAAAAGAATAAATTAGGTTTCCATTTCTGGAAGTTTTACAAACTTGATATTCTGCAAAGCCTTACACTACAGAATAATCCCAGATACTATATAAAGTGTTTGGAAAAACTATTCATTACATGGTTGAGCTGGCAACAGAGTAAGGAAATCCCCAGCACTCAAACATGAAACAAAAGCATAAATCCTGGGAGAAAAGTCCATGACTGCTTTCTGGGCACCTGTGGATTTCTGGTGATCCAGAGATTATGTTTTAATGGCCTCATAGGTAGCAGGGAACAAATATTGGTGTCCATATAATGTAAGGAGTCACATAAAACACCTGCATGTGAAGCCAAGACCCTACCTAACAAAAAGGGCCACATCTTCAGTGAACAGTGAACTAGAGGTAAATCCTAATTTACATGGGAAATTTGCTTATTTTATCTTAAAACAAAATTATTAGAAAACAATAGGTTTAAAGGTGGATTCCATAAGCAGGTATAAATCTTATGTGGGTGAAAGAACTCTCAACTTCATGCCTCTAAGAATTCATTCAGATAAAAGTATATCAGATAAACAACTCAACAGTTAAACATTACAAAACAGATGTGGGAACAAGAAACATGGCTGAGAATCAGCAGAAATACCCAATAGTTGAAACAAATAAACAAATATCAAACATACAAAGACTTATGATATTCAAATATTCAAATATATAATAGAAAAAGAGCATATTTTATAAGTTTAAAGGAACATAAAACAGTACTGAAAGTATGAGTTTAGAGACTCTCAGTGATGATAAGGCACATTTGAAGAAGAAATTATAGACTTGAAAAGCATAATTGAAATAAACTCAGTTAGTTTTAAAAGCAGCTTCCATACAACTCAAGAGAAGGACTGAATTATAGGATGACCCTACAGAAATGACCAGATGCATACCATTGTCAAAGATACGGTAACCATGAAGGAGACATCAAAAATCATGGATCATAAAATGAAAGCAAATATCCAACATACATGTAATCAGGGTTACAGAAGGAGTGGCCATGAAAATGAAAAATGGATAATATTCTAAGAGATAACAGTGAAAATTTTCCAAAACTGATAAAAGACACACATCCTATGATTTAGGAATTACTAAGTTCCAAGCAGGAAAGATTCAAACATTATATCTATATCTATATCTATGTATCTAGTTACATTGCAGTGAAGCTGCAAAATAACAAAGGAAAAGAAATTTAATGAGTAGTCAGAGAGAAAAAGCAGATTAGAAACAAATAACAATTAAAGACAAAAATGAAAAATAGCATATAGTGTTATACTGTTTTCAAAGTCTGAGAGAAAATAAATGTAAACACACAGCAAAACTGTCTTTTAAGAATGTGAGTATAATGAAGACATTCTCGGAAAACAAAAAACTGTTTACCATCAAATATGGTGTTTATTACCATCAGTAGAGTAACTACTGAAGAATACACTTCAAGAAGAATGAAAATGATCCCAGAGGGAAGGTCTGAGAAGGAAGAAAGAGAGGATAGTGAAGAAAGGAGTGAACATGTGGGTAAATCTAGATAAATATTTATTGTATAAAACAATATTTAAAACAACAATGACAATAATAATGTTTCATTTGTGGAATATGAAAACAATTTTGAATACAAGTAAAATATTTCCTGATAATAGCATGTAAGTTGGAACAACTAATATTAAAGCATTTTAGACTTTAATATGTTTATATGTTAAAATTTCTAAACAGCTACTGAAATAATAGAAATACAGTGTAAACTTCCAAATGAATAAAGGTTAAAAAAAGAAAAATAACAAAAACCTTAAGCAATCCAAAAGATGACAATGAAAAATATAAACAAAAAAATCAGGGCAAATAAAAGGGCAAAAGTAAGGTGGTAAAGAGAAATTCAATACATCAACAATCTCAGTAAATATCAATGAACTAAACTTTTCAGTTAGAAGGTTAAGTTTGTCTGACTGTGTTAAAAAAAGATCTAACTCCATGTTGTTTATAAGAGACTTGACCAAAATATAAGGATATAAAAATTGAAAGTAAAATGCTGGAAGAAGATATACCAGAAAAAAATAATGAAAAGTAAATTGGTGTGGTTATGGGAACTTCAGACAAAACAATACTTTAAGACAAGAATCACTACTAGAAATAAAAATATCCACTATATAATGGTAAAAGGTTGAATTCCCTTGGAATAACAGTTCAAAACACCCATGCACATAATGACATACCTTCAAAACATATGAGTAAATACTAAAAACTATAAGAAAAAGAGAAAAATTCACCATTATTATAACCAATATGAAAACAATTCTCAGCAATTGATAAATCAAGCAGAACAATCAATAACTTAGAATAAAGGACATTTGCCCACCACTATCAACAAACTTGATATATTGACTCCCACACCAAACAATTAGAGAAAACCATTCTTTTCAAGCATTCATTGAACATTTATGAAAACTAAACAGAATTTAGACTCATCAAATTTTAGAGAATTCTTATCATGCAGACTATGTTCTGTGATAACAATGCAATTAAGTTAGAAATATTTTACAGAAAGATTACTAAACCACAGCATACATTTGAAAATGTAAAGGCTAAATAACTCATGGGTCAAATAAAGATCATAATGAAATTTGGGAAATACTTATAATTGATTGAAAAGGAAAATATTACATATTAAGTTTTTGGAATGCAGATAAAGCAGTACTTAAATATTTGTATTAGAAAAGAATGATTGAAGATTAATAAGCTAACACTACAACTCAAAAATTAAATTAAAAATAGCAACAGAGAGACAAAGGGCATTACATAATTATGACAATCCAACAAGAGAATATAACACTTGTAAACATTTATGCACCCAACATAGGAGCACCTAAATATATAGAGCAAATATTAACAGAAATAAAAAAGATAAATTGACAGTAATAGTGGAGACTTTAATACCCCACTTATGGTAATGGATCCAGACAGAAAATCACTAAGAAAACACTGGCCTTAAGTGCCATATTAGACTAGATAGACTTAATAGATACATACAGAACATTCCATCCCCAACCAGCAGAATACACATTCTTTTCGAGTCCACAGGAAACATTCTCCAGAAGAGATCACAAGTTAGGCCACAAAACAAGTCTCAGTAAATTGAAGAAGATTGAAATCACATCAAGAATCTTTTCCAATTACAATGGTAGAAACTAGAAATCAACTACAAAAAGAAAACTGGATGAAATAAAAATATGTGGAGTCTAAACAATATGCTACTAGACAATTAATGGTCAATGAAGAAATCAGGAGGAAATTAAAATAACTTTGAAACAAACAAGAAGAGAAAATATACCCTTCCAAAACCTATGGGATGCAGCAAAAGCAGTTCTAAGAGGGAAGTTTATAGCAATACAGGCTGACCTCAAGAAGCATGAAAAATCTCAAAAAATCTAACCTTAGCCCTAAGGGGACTAGAAAAAAAAAGAATAAACAAAGCCCAAAGTTAGCAGAAGGAAGGAAATAAAAAAGGTCAGAGTGGAAATAAAAAACAGAGACTAAAAAAACTAGAAAAGATCAATAGAACTAAGAGCTTGTTCTTTGAAAAGATAAGCAAAATTTTCAAACCTCTGGCCAGACTTATCAAGAAAAAAGAGTCAGAGCCCAAATAAAATCAGAAATGAAAGATGAAAAGTTACAGTTTATACCATAGAAAAACAAAGTATCATAAGAGACTACTATGAGCAGTTATACACCAACAAATTGGAAAACCTAGAAGAAATGAATAAATTCCTGGAAACATACAACCTACCAAGACTGAATCAGGAAGAGACAGAAAATCTAAATAGACCAATTACTAGTAATGAAACTGAGTTAGTAACTCAAAAAATCCCAATAATCAAAAGTCCAGGAGCAGATGGCTTCACAGGTGAATTCTACCAAACATTTAAAGAAGAGTTAATACCTATCCTTCTCAAACTATTCTAAAAATAATTGAAGAGGAGGGAACAGTTCCAAAATCATTCCATGAGGCCAGAATTACCCTGATAGCAAAACCAGACGGACACCACACACAGAGAAAATTACAGGCCATAGGTACAAAAATCCTCAACAAAGTATTAGCAAACAGAATTTAACAGTACATTAAAAGGATCATACATCATGATCAAGTGGGATTTATTCCAGGAATGCAAGAATGGTTCAACAACCACAAATGAATCAACATAATGCACAATATTAACAAAACAAACGATAAATATCATTGATCATCTCAATAGATGCAGAAAAAGCATTTGTCAAAATTTAACATAATTCATGATAAAAACTCTTAACAAAGTGGGTATAGTGGGAACATACTGCCACAAAATAAAGGCCGCACTCAACGATCAATGACTAACATCATACTCAATGACAAAAAGCTAAAAGCATTTCCTGTAAGGTCAGAAACAAGACAAAGATGCCCACTCTCACCACTTTTATTATAGAAGTCCTAGACACAGCAGTCAGACAGGAAAAAGAAACGACATCCAAATTGGAAAGAAAGAAGTAAAACTGTCAATATTTGCAGATGACATGATACTATAAACAGGAAACCCTAAAGACTCCACCAAAAACTATTGGAACTAATAAATGAATTCAGCAAAGTTGCAGGATACAGATTAGCATACAGAAATCTGTTGCATTTGTATACACTAACAATGAACTCTCAAAAATAGAAATTAAGAAAACAATTCCACTTACAATTGCACCAATTTAAATACCTCAGAGTAAATTTAACCAAGGAGGTGAAAGACCTGTACTCTGAAAGCTATGGCATTGATGAAAAAAATTAAAGATGACAAAAATAGTTGGAAATTTATACTGTTCTCATGGATTGGAAGAATTAATATTGTTAAAATGCCTATACTACCAAAAGCAATATAAAGATTCAATGCAATCCCTATCAAGATACCAACTGCATTTTTCATAGAAAAAACACAAATAGACCTAAAATTTGTATGGAACCACAAAAGACTCTGAATTGCTAAGGCAATCTTGAGAAAAAAGTACAAAATTGGAGGTATCACACTCCCTGACTTTGAACTATACTGCAAAACTATAGTAATCAAAACAGTATGGCACTGGCATAAAAGCAGACACAGATCAATACAACAGAAATAAACCCATTCACATATGGAAAATTAATCTACAGCAAAGGTGGTAAGACTATACAATGGGGAAAATATAGTCTCTTCAATAAATGATGTTGGGAAAATAGGATAGCTACATGCAAAGGAATGAATCTGGACCACTATTTTACACCATATACAAAAATTAACTCAAAATGGAATAAAGACTTGAATGGAAAACCAGAAACTACTAAACTTCTAGAAGAAAACATAGGCAGTCAGATCTTTGACTTTGGTCTTAGCATATTTTTGGGGATCTATCTCCTTAGGCAAGGGCAACAAAAGCAAAACTAAGCAATGGGACTACATCAAACTGAATTTTTTTTTTAAGCGAAGGAAACCAGCAGCAAAACAAAGAGGCAACCTCATGAATGGGAGAAAATATTTGCAAATCACATGTCTGATAAGAGGTTAATATCTGGAATATATAAAGAACTTATACAACTTAATATCAAAAAATCCAAACAATCCAATTAAAAAAATTGTCAAAAACCTGAACAGAAATTTTTCCAAAGAAGACATACAGCTGGCCAACAGGTACATGAAAAGGTCCTCAACATTATTAATCATCAGGGAAATGCATATCAAAATCACAATGAGATATCACCTCACAGCTGTGAGAATGGCTGCTATCAAAAGACAAAAACAAAAACAAGTGTTGGAGAGGATGTGGAGAAAAATGAACCCTCATTCACTGTTGGTGAGAATGGAAATTGGTGCAGCCACTGTGGAAAACAATATAGAGATTCCTCAAAAAATTAAAAATAGAACTATCATATGATCCAGCAATTCCACTTCTGGGTATTTATTTGAAGAAAACGAAAATGATAATTTGAAAAAGAAAATGAAAATGCTAATTTGAAAATGCTAATTTATTTGAAGAAAATGAAAATGCTAATATGCAATGCTATGTTTATTGCACCATTATTTACAATAGCAAAGATATGAAAACAACCTAAGTGTCCATCAATAGGTGAATGGATAAAGAAGATATGGTACATGTATATAAAATAATGAAATATTAGTCAGCCATTATAAACATTTGTGAAAACATGAATAGACCTAAAGGGTATTATGCTAATTAAGATGAGTCAGACAGAGAAAGGCAAATACCATATATCACTTATATGTGGTATCTAAAAAAACAAAACAAATTAATAAATAAAACAAAACAGAAACAGATTCATAGATAGAGAGAAAAAACTGAGATGGAGATGGAGGGAAGATGGGCAAAATAGGTGAAGGGCATTAAGAGGCACAAACTTCCAGTTATAAAGTAAATAAGTCACGGGGATTTAATATACAGGATAGGGAATATAGTCAATAATATTGTAATAACTTTAAATGGTGACAGATGGTAACTAGACTTACAATGGTGATCATCTCATAATGTATATAAGTGTCAAATCACTATGTTGTACACCTGAAACTAACATAACATTGTATGTAAATTATACTTCAGTAAAAAAGAAACTAAAAATAGCAATAAAGTCAGAAGTGGAGAAAAAGAAATAATCAGGATAAATGTAGAAATGAAAGAAATAAATGAAATAGAAAGCAAGGAGAATCAACTAAGTTGGGTTTTTGTGAAGTGACAAAATTGCTCAATGTCCAGTAAGATTGATTAAAAAATGAGATAGTCATCAAAAAACCTATATTATAAATAAATAAAAAAGGAGGATGTAACTTCAGATGCAGAAGAACTTAAAAAGATAACGGGATATTATATACAACTTATGCCAATCCATTAAAAGATTAGATGAAATGGGCAAATTACTTGAAAAAATATAGCATATCAAAATCAACAGAAAAGAGAAAGCCTGAATAGTCACATTACCATAAAATAATTTTAATCAGTGTAAGTTTAAAATCTTCTCACAAAGAGAATGCTAGGGTCAGATGATTTTACAAGCAAATTCTTTCATATACTTTCAAATATTTAAATAACAGGTATTTCTACAAAATTTTCTAGGAAATAAGAAAAGAGAGAATATTACCACCTTATTTTATGAGGCTATTAAACCTCATTATCAAAACCAGACAATGATGGTATGAAAAAGGTCAATTACAGGACAATCTCATTCACTAATATAGATACAAAAATTCTAAAGGAAATAACAGGCAAATAAAATCCAATGAAATATACATCATTACTAAGATGGTTTCCTAATTATGAAGTTAATTCAATAATAGAAAATCACCATATTAACAGATTAAAGAAGAAAATGATATAATCATCTTAATATATGGAAAATAAAAGAATAATTAAAATTCCCAGTCCATTAACTATTTTAAAATATCTCAGTAAACTAGAAATAAAAAAGAACATCTTTGATCTGCTAAGTGGTATCTACAAAAGAACTACATAAGATTTATTTAAATCATGACATGTCAAAACATTCCCTTTAAAATCAGAAACAAAACGGTAGTTCACTGTCAGCCCTAACCAACACAGTAAAAGAAGAAAAATAAATAAAAGGTATACAATTTGGAAAGGAAGAAACAAAACTGTCATCACTGAGGTTGACAAAATTATCCACATAGAAGATACACTGACAATTTCTTTTGAATTAATAAGAGAGTTTAGCAAAGGTGCTGGATATATGTCAATATATGAGTCAATTGCATATATACAATCAGCAACAAGTAGTCAGAAAATATATATATTTAAAAGGTGTTATTTACAATGGCAACAAAAATAAAGTACTAGAAATAAATCTAATAGATGTGCAGAATCGTTAAAGAGAAGATTATGATAATCTATTGAACGATATTAATAAGACCTAAATAAATTAAAAATATTATGACAATATACTGAAAGATATTAACAAGATCTAGACAAAAGACACTTCATCTTTTCATGGAGAGAAAGACTCAATATCACAAAAATACCAATTCTCAAATCTCTAGATTCAATGCAATTACAGTCAAAATTTCAGTAATATTTTTCATAGAACTTGACAAATGAGGTGTGAGGGACACTTCTTACTATATGGCCTCTGGTACATGTAAAATTTTTAACTATGAGAAGGTATTTTCTATTTTAAAAATTTACAGTTAAAATAAATTGTAGTAGACAGCCTCTAAGTTGGCTGCCAATGATCCCCGCTTCCTCATATCTTGTGTGATCCCCTCCCCTTGGGGTGGACTGGACTTAATGACTCTTTTCTGATGGATAGAATATGGAAGACATGACGGGATGTCACTTCTGTGGCTTCTGCCTCAGGTGCTGGCTCTCACTCTCTCTGGATTGCTTGCTCTGGAGGAAGCCAGCTTCTACGTCTCCAGGCAGCCCTGTGGAGAGGCCGGAGTGACCGAACTTGGACATGGATCTTCCGAGGCTTGTCAACAGCCACTTGAGGGAAATTGAAGGTGACTCCTCCCCAGGTCAAGTTTTGAGATGACTATCCAGCTCTTGCCCACAGCTTGAGCATGAGAGACCCTGAGCCAGAGGCCCCCAGCTAAGCCACTCCAGGATTCCTGACCCACAAAAACTGTGAGATAAGTATGAGTTGTTTCCAGCCACTAATGGAATAATTTGTTCTATAGCAATAGATACCTAAAACAAAGTACATTGATAAACATAAAAAATACATAAACAGAATAACAAAGGGCCATGAATAGCTGAGACACTTCTGAAGAAAAACAAAGTAGGAGGACTTAGCCTAGCTGATATCAAGATTTATTACAAACCTATAGTTAATTACAGCAGTGTGTTTTTGGTGTAGAGAATTAGGTCAATGGAATAGAATAGCAAAAATAGAAGTGGATTCACACCTGTTTGGAAGCTTAAATCTTATAAAGCTGGCACTGCAGCTAGGATGGCCAGGATGACAAGGGTGGGACTTGGGGATATTGGGGGCAATAGTTATTTCCCAAATGGTATAAAAATATTAATATTTAACAAAGAGTATGTCACACCTGTGTGAATCATCTGACTGCCACCCTGGTTTCTTTCTACTCACCTAATTTGAGGTAAGTGGGTCTGCTCATTCAACTAGCTAAGGCAGTGATTCAATGTATTGACCCTGAGGTTAGCACAAGAAAGGGATCAGTTCCTCCAAGAAAGTTTTCCTGAATTTCAGTTCTGGGCTCAATTCTTGTCTTTGATTTGAGAGAGCACTTTATACATAACTCCACTACAGCACATACTTTGTCTATTAAGATGTTAAGATCATGAACTTGGAAACAAGATTGGCTGGATTTAAGTAATGGGCAAAAGACTTAATCTCAGTTTTCTCACAATAAAATAGGGATGATAATAAGAATTGTCTTCTACCTCCGAGTTCTTGTGAGAATTGAAAGGTTTGTTCATACAAAATGTTTGAAACAAAATGTTTGAAACACCCAAAATATTTGAAACATTTATTTCAAACATTATTTTCAAGTATTTGAAAAAAGAAGATAGTGGTGAAGCATAGCATTCCAGGTAGGAGAAATAATATTTTCAACATTTCAAAGGTTGATTTGGGGGTATCTTCAGATAGTTCAGTGCAATTAGAGAATAAAATGTGAGTTGGGAAAGGGGAGAGACAAAGCTGGATAGTAAGAATGGCTACATTATGGTAGTTCTTGCATGGCACACCATGGAATTTGGACTTTTTCTTGAGACTAGGTCATTGAAGGCATTTAAGCAGAGGAGTGATATAATCAGATCTGAATTTTAGAGAGATCACTGGTCACAGTGGGAGGAATCATTTATAAGAGGGGAGTTAACCTGGGAGGGAAGATTACCTGGGAAATGCTCAGTCATTCTCTGCTTCAGCCACGTGACTTGTAGTTATTCAGCTATTGCCTTTGTGCACCTTCTCCTATAGAGAAACATCATAGTGCTTTAAAAACCTTTTCAAGTTTTTTCCCTTTCCCTCCCCACTTGGTGACTCTATGTGCTTTATGTGGGCATTCCATTATTTTCCTTAATTTTCAGAGTACATAGTCACTAAACTTTCCATAATTTACTCTAAGTTTCTTTCCATTAATGTCCAACCCAGTGTCTTTTGTTCAGTGGATCACACACATTTTTCCAAATTTTGCTTCACTGAAGTTTAATGCCTTATTTTTTCCATTTCTGGGACACTCCTTAGACTTAATGGGAAAAATGAAGCAGCACATTCAAAGACCCATTTGGCTGCCATGCAACCCTGTTGATTTATCATCAATAAGTAAACAGAAACTCTGCTTCTAAAAAAAAATCCGTGCTGGAGATCTTTCTTTGTAAAACAACTCTCAGACGAAAATTGTACCATGTGCCTTTGCAGATCCTCTTTGGAGCTTCCATTTATCTATTCTTGGTACCTCTAGTCCCAGCATGCAAACAAGAAGGGCTCAAAAGCACCATGACGCTCCCCTTCCCAACAGACATGGCCCACATCCCTCTCCATCCACACACCTGCTACTCCCTAAGCTAACATCCTCTAACTGTAACCCTATTTGAGAAACTGTCTGTGTGAAACCAGTGGGTGTAGAAATAGCAGGTGACTCCATTTCAGCAGTTTTGGTGACCAGAGAAGAATTATTGCTTCCTTCACTTTGTGTCTCTGGTAAGTGCCCAAGAGGTGTAGTCAAAAAATCAACACAGTAGTAATCCAGCAGGACTAACTCCAGCTGTTTAACATGGCCCAGCTCAAATGTCACATCCTCGGTGATGCCTTCCTTGACACCTTTCCTCTCCTAGTCACAGTTTCACTGTGCCCTTTGCACTCCCATAGCCCTTTGTTCAAACTACTAGTATAGCATTTATCACCACTGTTATTTTAACTTTTTGAAAATTGCATTTGAGTATGGTAGAGGGACGAGAGAATGGATTTTCAAGGAGAAAAAACTGTGGATGCCCATTGTATTATGCTACACTCAGGTTTGTGACTTTGGGTAAGTAAATACCCTCTTTGAACCTCAGTTTTCTTGCCTGTAAAAGAGACTGTAGGATTAAATAAAGAAGAGAAGATAATGCCTATATCACAGAACCTGGCCTCCAGCAGATATTTAACAAATATCAGTTCTCTTTCTTTTCCCTTCCTGTTTAGATGTGGACCTGTCTGTCTCTCCCACTAGACCACAAAGCCTTCTGGGGAGACACTTTGACTTATGAATCTTTCTAGCACCTAGTACAGTGTTCAATCCAGGTGTTCAATGCAAGTGTGTTGGCTGCTGGATGAAAGGAATGCCATGTTGAACCCTGGAAAACTTGGCCCAACTTATTGGCCAGCGTCCTCTGACAATGCCTGTGGACCTCTGGTTTGGTTTACCTCATTATTGTATCCAAGCTCTTGATTTGTGGGTGATGAAATGAGACAGGAAAGCTTAAGTAAGTCCATATAGTCTTTGAACTTAAGATAGGTAAATGTAGATTCCTTTTTAAAGTTCCTACTCTTTGGAAAGCTGTGAGTTGTAAATTAGAGGACCTGCTTTACTTGGAGAAAAAATAATTGGGGCTAAACCTTGAAGACATTGGAGTTATTTGGAGAAGGTTTTTAATATAATTGAGGTATTCCCTCAGGAATTGTCCTGCAGTACAAAAATGGATTCATGATCAAGGTCCCTTGGTGTTCTTCTGTGGAAAAGCCCATGCTTTTGGCTGAAGAAAAAAAAAAAAAAACGAACTTGGCAAGTACTGTACTGCTTTAAAATCCTTTCAATATCTGAATTAATTCCATGTCACCACACTTAGCTTCAAACCAATGTTTCATGTGGCCCATGTCCTGGTGCACTTACTGCACGTGGTATGACCAAGGTAAGTTGATGGCAATCCCCATGTAAGACATCAGTCATACAGATACATGATGTTGATGACTTGTGAATACTTTGTGCTTATTGGACATCTTTTTCTTTTGACCATTTCCTCCATGACACTTTCCAGGTCAGTGCCCTGTTTGGATCTCTATAAAAATCTGGCCTTCCCCATCTTTCCAGTCAAGTCAACACCCACTATGAGCCAAACATTGTTCTAGGTATTGGGGATAGAGTGAGAAGCAAGATGGACAAAGCTCCTGCCCTCAGGGAGCTTACATCTTAGTGCACCTCTGAACTCATTTTATTTACTCCTGTTTTTGGTGTTTTGGCTTTCATTTCCTCACCTTCATTTTACCTATCTATGAATTCTATTATGTGCATCTGGCACACTCCACTTTGCTTTTTTAAGGTTTTTGACTTCTTCTTTCCCTTTGATGGTCTATTTATTTTTTAAGCTATGATATGATCATAAACTTTCAGAGCTAGGTGAGCTTTGAGCCCACATAGTCCAACAGTAAGCCACAGAGATGTATTGATTTGTCCTCTCACATAACGACCTGCTGGTGGGTGGAGCCCAGCACTGACTGCCCGTTCATTGCTTTTCATTATCCATTACACTGCCTCCCTGATTTCCTACCCAGTTTTCTCATGCCTACCCTTATGCAGATTTCCTTTATTCAGCAAAATTTATGAATTCCAATTTCATGCCAGGCCCTGCTCTATCTACTGGGGAGAGAAAGACATAAATCATTTCTATAAGATCATAGTCTTCCTTCTCTTTGCTATTTCCTTTTACTTTATTGTAAATATCTTCATATTCTAAGAAGATTTGCTGGTTCCTTAAATATCCCTGCCAAATTTCTCAGTTTTTTATTTTAGATATTTTTCAACTTTAAATTTCACTTATTTTTATTTACACATAAATATGTCCTCTATTGATTCTCTTTTAGATTTGTCATTCTACATGGTAAATAGTTTTATATAAATAAGTATTCTTCAATTAGACTTCTCTTACAGATTGATCCTAAATCTTATATTTCAGACAGTCACCTTTCATGTTTCCTAGCTAACACAGATGCATTTCCTTCTTACTATCAAATGACTCATGGGCACGTAGCAGTGGTTTCAACCTTGACCCCATAGTGGATTCCCCTGAAGGGGGCTTTTAAAAATACTGATGCTGGGACCCCACCCCAAACAAATTAATTTAGAATATCTGGAGCCAGGGTCTAGACAGGTACAGTTAAAAAAAGCTCCCATAGGATTCTAACATGCTGCCATGGAGAACCACTGGTTTATAGGATAAGTATAATTTCCTTCCATAATTGTCCTCTCTCCCATTTCTTTTGGGACAGTAATATTTTATATACTGGCTCTTTTCCTACAATTCAAAGCCATAATTTGACCAGAAATGACATAATTTTCAAACTTTCATTAACCACGATACCCCATATACCTGTATTCCTAGACCGATCTGTACAGAGAGACCCTAAAGCAGTGTCTTTTCAACTTTTTTTCTCGTTCTGAAACATTGACTCTTCTTTTCTCCTCTTGGGCTCTGTACATGTGCACTATTTAAATCCCATGTCCAACTTGAAGGCACATTTTCTCCATATTTGTGCTCTTCACATTTTATTTAATCTTTTTGGCTCCGCTTTGAGTGGACCCCTTCCTTTTGTACTTTGCTGTCTCAAGCTTAATATCACTGCTCTCTTTCTATAGATTTGGAATTTAGGTTTCCTACAGTGGGCTGCTGTTTTATTTTTATCATTTTAATTTTTGCCTCTTTCATTCATTTTCCCAGAACTCTCCTGCCCCCTTTTCTTTTATTGAAATTCCTTCTTTTGAAGCCAGGATTTTTATCTCCATGGTTTTGATATCCAAAAAGAAATAGTTTCCTGATTTTCTTCACTGTTCTCTTGCTGCATGTTGTTTATTCCCAATAATTTTATATTTTCTTCTTAATTTCAAAACTTGAAATACACATTCATCTATACTCTCCCTTTTGTCTCATCTGAAACCCATTCTGCGGTCACCTTTCAATCTTACCTAACTACGTAACTCTTCTTCCCTGTTTGTTACACTTGTATGACTTCTCCAGCTATGCATATAACACATGACCCGCTAAAATTCCTGGAAAATACCTAACTCTCTCCTCTCCTCATCACAGATCTCATCCACAATCATATTTTTTCTCATGCAAATTCATAGTCTGTTACTTTCAGTAGGACTGTTCATTCATCACCTTATCTGTTTAATTATGCCACATATTTGCTTTTATTCACTCTCATTCATTCTTTAAGTAAGTGAGCTTGGGATTCAAAACTGCCTAGAAAACTACCACATAGTTATTTCCATGAGTGCAGATCCTTTCTCTCCTTGGTACAATTCTCTAAGCAAATCCTGGATCTCTGTTTCTCTGGGAGTCACTACTAAGTCCTAACTATAGGTGATTTGGTTACCGCAAATGCTCAGGCACATCCTGTAGTCCGCCCTGTAAGGTCACTACTGAAATAGACACTACATTTAATCTTGTCTACACCATCTTGTTCTTTATCTGGACTTACGTGGATTTCTCTCAATCAGTTTTTGGTTTCACAGGGTATCTTTCTCCTGCCCTTTGTCTGTGTTCCTCTATTGATGATTGCTTCCTGTGTGAAATTGGTGGGCTGGCTGCCACTGACTCCCAGCTGCACAAACTAATTCATCCCTGGAGCTTGGCATCCATGGGCACTTACACATTGTTTTTCCTGTTCACTCGACTCAGAGCTGCCAATATGGCAGTTGCCTCGGATTCCTTCTGCTTTTCCTCACTAGCATATGGTATGGTTTGACCCGGTGAAGTTGAGTTTCAATTTTACTGAGAAAAGACGTACTCTAATGTAAACTGAACACAGAAAGTGACAGAACAGAGACCTCCACTCTTATTTATTCAACAGCTCTTTGTGTTGAGCCCTTGATCTAAGCCAGGCACTTTACTAGTATATGCTGAAGTAAGATTTTAGCTCTGACCCCAAGGAACTTTCAAATTAATGGAAGAGCCAGGAAAGCATTCCCATAATTAAAGTATATCAGCAAATATACCTTAATTATTAGAAAAGGTAAAATAATCTATTGCTAAAGAGGACAGGCTTTGAAGTCAGGCAGACCTGCACTTGAATTTGGACCTCACCACCAGCTTGGCCTAGGGCATGTTCCTTAATGTTTCATCATCTCTTCCTCTTGTCTGTAAAAGGATTCTAACAGTTCTTTCAACATAAGATTGTCATGAGGATTAAATGAATTAATAGAGGTTATGTGATTAACCCAATGCTTAACTCTTAATAAGTGCTCAGGAAATATTGGTTTTATGTGGTATTTACAGGCTGCTAGGGGAGCACAATGGGAGAGTCAAGGAAGATTTCCAGGAAGAAGTGACACGACTTGAGTTTTGAGAGACAAGCACTGGTGATAGCTAAATGAAGTGAAGTAAAGTAATTCTTTAAAAAAATGTTTTTAAATTGAAGTATAGTTGATTTACAATGTTGTATTAGTTTCAGGTGTACAGCAAAGTGATTCAGTTATACATATATATATATATTCAGTTTTATATATTCTTTTTCAGATTCTTTTCTCATATAAGTTATTACAAAATATTTAGTATAGTTCTCTGTGCCATACAGTAGGCCCTTGTTGGTTATCTATTTTATATACAGTAGAGTGTATATGTTAATCCCAAATTCCTAATTTATCCATCCCCCCCCTTTCCCCCTTTGGCAACCATAAGTTTGTTTTCTATGTCTGTGGCTCTAAGGAAAAGGAATTCTAAGTAGAGGGGGCAGCACATGCAAAGGTATGGAGGTGTGAAATAATATGATGAATGCGTGAACCCTAAGTAGTCCACTGTGTATGGCTGAAGCAGAATAATCCATGGCCGGAGGAAGGGAAAGATGATGACTGAAGCAAATAAAATATTAGAACTCATTTCAGCAGAAGAAATTCTGCAAAAAAACCCATATATCACTCTCTACATAAGTGCCAAGATATATGAGGGAGATGCAACCTCAAACTTTCAAAGACATCTGAGAAGACCTTCCACTGAGATAGGAGGCAGAAAGAACTGCAGAATGAAAAAGAGATGGGGCAGAAATGATGGCATCCTGACACTCAGTTAGAAACGTGTTGTACAAAAGACAATGGTGTCTTGTCCAAAGGGTCAGAAACTTGCAACCTGTACCTTTCCTACAGATCCATGACCCCAAAGCCCATCTCCATTCACCACTACATTAAACTTTTCGACAGTCCCTCTCCCTGTTTGTTATCAGACACATAAGTATGTAGCTTAAGATCTTAATGAAAGAGCAGAGCAACTTGGTGCTATGACACCTGAACCCAGCAGCTGTGGGTGAATGACCTGCAGACAGAAAAGCAATACTCCTTGTCCAAGCAACATAGACATGGCTGTGCTGTGTCCTGTAGACACCCAGGGTTGAATTTGTGCAGTCATTGCCAGAAAAGCACACCACACCCTCATGTCAAAACAAACATGATATCCAGGGGAGGAAAATCAAGGTTTCAGTTGTTTCTTTTCTTCCCTCTCCAAATCCCAAGAATCCAGTGAGTTTTAATAACACTTCTAAAATGTCAGGAGAAAAAACTCTTACTTTTAAAAAAGTTGGAATCACCAAGGGGGTCTTTTGCAGAGTCTAGTTTCACTCTAGGCCCCCTCAGGGATGGTATGGGGTGCAGGTGTGCCTTGCTTTAAGAAAATGCAATGAAAAAAATATCAAGCATAGATTAGAGACTTGAGGAGGTGATTATTCATATTGTAATATAGGTTTTTAATTTTATCTGAATCATAGGTTTGCTTTAAAACAGCAGTCACTCTCCTGTGAAGCAGTGCCCACTTTCATATTGCTAATTTGGTAGAGTTGGAGAGAGAGTGTTGAGAAATTTAGTGTTCAAGGATTAAATAATTATTTTTATTTATGGACGACATATCAAAAACAAAGACTAAGCATTTATGAAATGTTGGGAGCCATTGAGAAAGGAAATAATTATGTATTAAGTATTTATTATGTGTAAGGCACTTTACATATGTTATGGGGATAAAATTTATTAAAGCATAATTCCAATTTCACTTCCTTCTTTTCTCTGCCTGAGTTTTGCAACTTCTCTCCTCCTCTCTCCTGTAAGAAGAGATCTGAATTTGTGGTCATTTTCTTATGATTTTTAAATAGAGCATCAGGAAAGTGGGTAGAGAGAGACAAGACTGGATGGTTCAGGAAGAAGGGTGGAAAGGACTATGAGAACAAGAGCTGATATGGACCAAGGAGAGCTTGGTGATGTGTAAACTAATGGGGGACTTGAATGGGGATTCTCGAGAAGCTATGGGCTATGAGAAAACTGTATTTTATGAAGTCATACTTTAAGTTTTGAATTGAACTTCCTTTATGTTCTTCAAGAGATGCCTGGACTATGCTACTTTGAATGTGAAATTTTACTGACTCCGTGCAATAGGAGGCATGTTTGATCTCATTCAATCTTGCAATAACCATATGAAGTGGGCATTTTATTTTCATTATATAGATGAGAAGACTGAGTTACAAAGATGTTCAGAGACTTGGCTAAACCACACAGCTGGACTATGCAGAGCTTGGATTTTAAAATAAGTTTGTTTCCAGTATTAGAAAGACAGGAGATAACAAGTGTTGGCAAGGGTGTGAAGAAAGGGAACCCTTGTACACTTGGTGGGAATGTAAATTGGTACAGCCATTATGGAAAACAGGAGGGAGGTTCCTCAAAAAATTAAATATAGAACCTCCATACAATCCATACAATCTAGCAATCCTACTTCTGGGTATACATCCAAGGGAAGTGAAATCAGGATCTAGAAGAGGTTATCTGCACTCCCATGTTCACTGAAGCATTATTCATGAGAGCTGAGATATGTAAACAACCTAACTGTCTATGGATGGATGAATGGATAAAGAAAATGTGGCATATACATACAATGGAATATTATTTAGCCATAAAAAGAAGGAAGTTTGCCATCTGGAGCAACATGGATGAACCTGGAAGGTGTTATGCTAAATGATATTAGCCAGACACCAAAAGACAAATACTGTATGATCTCATTTATATGTGAAATCTAAAAATATAAAACTCATAGAAGAAGAATAGAATGGTAGTTACCAGGGGCTGGGGCCCGGGGAAATGGGGAAATGTCAGTCAAAGGGTACAAACTTTTGGCTATAAGATGAATAAGTTGTATGGAGCTAATGTACATCATGGGTCTATAGTTAATTATACTGTATTATATACTTGAAATTTTCCAAGAGAGTAGATCTTAAGTGTTCTCACCAAACACATACACACACAAATGGTAACCATGTGAGGTGATGGAGGTGTTAATTAACTTGCGTGTGGTAATAATTTCACAATGTATACATATATTAAGTCATCACATTGTACACCTTAAAACGTCATGTTGTATAAACCTAAATAGGTACAATTTTTATTTGTTAATTATACCTCAATAAAGCTGGGGGGAAAACTCTAGAACATTAAAAAAAAAAAAACAAGTAAAAATAGGCCTTTTCTTATGTTATCTTTATGCACTCATGTCAACTACCCTTCCTTATTTTCTGGGATTTCTTCTTTTTTTTCTTTTCTCTATTCATTTAGGAAATAATAATCCTGATTTAATTCTGCTTGTGATTATCCTTAAGTTATTCAAAAGTATCTTTTCTGTTAAACAAAGCAGAAAATGTGTGTACTGTATTTTGATTCTTTTCTGTGTAAAATGAATATTTTAACATGTGTTTCCTCCTATCACCACCCCACATCTTCCTTTGCCTCCTCTTAAGTTTGTATAATTTTATGAGTATATTTGTTTTATCTATATTCTCTTTTAATAATCATTTTTGATATTCACATCAAATTTTATCAGCTGCAATTCTTAGTTCACCTATGTAAATATAGAGCTGTTTCTTCCATATTCTGGCATTAAGCTGCTTGACAGTCAAATCACTGTCCTAACTTTCAGTGCTATATCTTTGTCTTTTAATGTGTTTTCATAACATTTTTAATGGAAGGGTGGTCAGAAGAAGAGGGAAATGTAATAGAGCTAAATATACATATTTCATAAGAGAAAGGTAATAGATAAATCAATAAATAGCAATATAATCTTATTGTAAAAGAAACGGCTAAAGTATTTAAAAGTAATACCTTGGGGGATGGTAAAGGTGAGACAAAAGCTACTGTTTTTCACTACATACATTTTAATATGATTTATAAAGTAGCCATGTGCATACATTTTTTAAATAAACAGTGATATATGTGCCAAAGTCCGGGTCTAGACAATAAACATGGAATAAAATTGGATGAATATGTGGTACATCTGGGCCGCTCTTTCCCCCCCTCTCCAAGAAGCATACAATCCTAGGATCTGGGGGTGGGGGAGAGTTGGAAAACACTAGGATCTGGTGAATGTCCTCAAGAACCAGTCCTTGCAACCTGCCCTCCTCCTACGCTGGACTGAATCCCAGGGGACGGCCATAGAAGCCCCAGACAGATTTGGGGATCCAAATATCGAGGAGTTCTATGTTCCATTTCTTGTCAGGGTCTTGGGAGGCAGCAAGACCCCATAGTTCCTTGTGCCACTACGGATTAGACAAACAGAAGCACCAAGGCAGACTGACTTGAGGCAAAACCACAGATCCTCCTTATCCCTTAATGCGGTGCAGGGACAGTAGATTCTTTCCATGGGACTGACATTGTTCAGCATCTGAGAATGAGGCTGGAAAACCTGCAGGATGGAGTTGCCCATAGTAGATGTGGTGTGAACCATAAGACGAGGGGCCGGATAGGAACAAGGGCATCTCAGGTGTGGCTGCTGTGGAGAGGGGATGATGACTAAAGACTAGATAGAACCACATGCATCTCCGCAGATGCCTGTGTGGAACTGATCATGAATGACATCCAGGAGACCCCTCTGGATAAGCTGCTGCCATGTAAATCCCTGTGGAGCTTGGGTGCCTCACCCCACAACCCTCTCATGGAGATTCCAGGAGAAATGCTTAAGTGAATTGTCAGAATCCTTGGTTAGAAACAAAGAAACAACTCTGGTTAACATAAACATTAAAGGAATTTACAGTAAGGATACCAGAGAGTTCTCAGAATCAGTGGGCTCAAGAAAAAGGGTGAATTACCTCCAGCCAAAACCACAGCACAGGAAGTTTCTGGTGAGATGTGGATGACACCTCCACGGTATCACCCCTGTCAGAAATGGGCACAGGACATCACTGCTGTCAACCTCTGCCACTCCCAGAATAGGACTTTGGACACCATTGCTGTCGCTGCTGCCAGGATAAATTCTCTAGTGTCCCTCACTTCCTGTTCACTGCTGATTTGATGTACTGGGTGAGGCTAGCCTGTTGGCCAACATCAGCCATGTGCCCATCTCCTGCTGCTTGGGTTTGATCCAGAGGGAATGGTCCCCATTCCCATTTATTGTAGCATCTCCCACCCCCTGCCCCACTCAAAGGAAAAAGGTTCACACTCATACTGTCAAATATGACCACGTCCACCACTTTTGACTGAGAATACTTTGAATCAACCTGATTTACCTGGAACGGACTAGATTTAATTATACTGTCTAAATTCAACCATAGAAAAAGGTAAGCTTACATTTTCACACACCTGAGCTTTGGTCTGAGGAGTTCCTATCTACATCATTCAGTCACATGAATAACAATACCTTGCCTGTGCACATGAATATGCCGTTTAATCATCACAACCACCCTGGACTGCATTATTAGCCCACTAACCTGACTTGAAAGTTAGGAAGCTAAGGGTCAAGGAAGTTAAGAGAATTTTTCACACCAGTAAGTGGCAGAGCCAATATCCAATCTTGAGTCTTAGGTTTGCCTAAAGCCCTGAAGCCTTTCAAAACATTACACTGTGATTTATTCTCAAGAGGCTAGAGCCAGATGATTACTAAATTAGACTTTCTAGATCATTTTTTCTGAGCTCCTGTCCTTAGCATGATGTCGTTTTCCTCTTCTGTTAGACCTAAAAGAGGATTCTGTGCACATGTCCGAAATGCTGCATGTCTCCTCCAAATATGATACTGAAATCTAATAAAGCCTGCAGAATTCATCCTTTTTGGGTCACAGTCCTGTGCCACCAGCGAAACAGAATTAATCAGAAACAAAGAACGAGGTATTCTTTGCCTACTCACCACATTTTCCCACCCCAAGCTCCTTTCTTTCTCTTGCACTGCCTGAGTAGGAAGGGATGAGTAGAGAAGAAGGCATTTTCCAGGTAATCTTGTCTGCTGTGCTTCATTCTGACTGCACTTGGAGACATCAGGGATTCCCCACTCCTTTACCTCCCCTTAGCTGAGCAGAGTATTTAGGGGTCAGGAAATGTTTAAGAGTAGAACTGTAATAGGTGTAAGTAAGAAACATATCTATTTTCCATTAAGGAGGTTCACTTCTCTGTTGGGGTTGTTATAGGACTAGGTCAGGAGGCTGCTTGGGTCTGTCTGGTATCTTTTCTGCCTGGTTGGGCATTGCCCATCCCCTTGCAGCTCCCTCTCTGGAGCAGGTAGTCTATTCTTCCAAACCTGTCTTCCTCTGATGGAGTCAGGTTGATTGGAGGCCTTGGTTTTAAGTAGTGACACAATAGAGTAATAATGGTGAATTTTTGTTTTCAGGACATTGGAATATGGAGAAAGGAGCATTGTGCCCATGTATTTTACAGTTGTTCAATGAGGCTGTTCCCATGGTGAATTGCAGAGTAATTATATTTTATGGCAAAAATAACATCTTTGTGGGTTTACCACGCAACGTGGTTATCTGTTACTCAATCAACCCAATCCTAGCATAGGGTCTCACCCAGGGTCACCATGTAGTAAACATTCAATGAATAGAAGAATGAAAACTCTAAAGGCTTAGAAGCAGATGTAAATCCCTAGAGTATGACAGATTGGATTTAGAGTAGACTAAGAAGGTTCAGTGAATAATGTCAATGAAAAATAGTTGGCAACCTGTTGCAACTCTTCACTTGTTTTCTGAGTAGCCTTCCTTCCTCCTTCCCTCCCTTCTTTCTCTCTTTTTCTCTTTCTTTCTTTCCTTTCATCACAGCAATTTTCAAGCACCAAGTAAAGAGAGTTGTCTATTGAATCCCCATGCACGTATCACCCAGCTTTAATAACCATCCAATTTTCTGCTTCGTTATTCTCAACCCCCTCTTTCTTCACAGTTTTTTGGAAGTATTTTAAATCAAAACCAAGACATTTCACCCCAAATTACTCCACCCACCATTATTTTAGTATGTCTCTCCAACAGAAGACGTTTTAAAAATCTACAAAAACAATCACACACAAGCCCCTCCCCCCAAATTAATAATCAGTCTGTAATGCCATCTAATAGTTAAGTTGTGTTTGGCTTTTATCTCTTCTAGGCTTCCTGTAAGATTTTTTTATTAAATGTTATTTTGTGGCTTAAGACTGGTGCCTTCCTACTCTTCATGGTTACCTCTAACACCTTTCCCTTCAAACTCCAATTGAGCACTTATAATTGTTAACTGAATAATTTCTATCTCTATTAATTCACTCGAGGAGTGAGAACTTAAAATGCTCTCACCATTATGAAAGGCTCTGGAGCTACCACGGTAAGATAGGGTCCTTGGCCACAAGGATCTTACAGTTCCAAGGAGTATATGGCCAGCTTGGGTGTCCCTCGAACACTTCACACTCAGCATGATAAAATCAATCTCATCCTAAAAGGCCAGCTCTAAGTTTCTGAAGTCTGATGGTGACCTCACCATTCTTCATGCTTCCCAGGCTCCACACTACTGACTCTTTTTCTTCATCCTGTAAGTTCCAAACCTGACTATTTGTCTTCTGAAGTGTTTTCTATATCCATCTATTTTTTTTCCTCCAGGAAAGCATTTTTCTGTAATGAAGAAACTGTGATTGTGATGAACTGTGTAAGAATTTACAAGGGTCCTGCCTTCTCAGTTGGGGCAAACTGAGAGGGAGTTAGAAGAGCTCCAAGGGTCCGGAGTCCAATGTTTAGCCGGGAGAGGCTTCATATGAAGTGGGTCCAAGGATACGATGTCAGGATGGAGACACAAGAGCACGGGGGAAGGAGCTTGAAAAACAGTACCATGCATCCCATATGACAGGCATGGCAAGTAGGGACTGGGCAAAAAGGACGTAAAGATGTGACCAGGAGTTTTGGGAGTGAGATAGGGCAGGTTGGAGGAGTGACTCTTTTTGGTCCATTTGGAACTTCGTTTGGAAGCAGAGAATCAGTGTTTGATTGCCTGCTTTACCTAATTGCCATGTATCAAATTACTGCAAATTTCACAGCTTCAAACAAAATTCTTTTATTATTTCACAGTTTTGCAGGTCAGAAGTCCAGGCAGCTTGGCTGTGTTCTCTGCTCAGGGTCTCACAAGGCTCATGTACAGCTAATGGCCACCAGGGGTCTTATTTGGAGGCTGGGGAAATCAGCCTTCATTTCTATAACCCCTCTCAGGCTATCAAATAGAGAAAAATACCATCTTCAAATGATGGGGATGATTTCTACTCTCTCTGCAGTTTTCTTCACTGTGGCATTGATCCTAACAACAGACATAATCCTTCTCCCTTTTTCCTCAGCTTGAACAATGGTTTAATCTTCTTACTTAAAAGCTCATGCCCTCTGTTTATGAAAACACACACACACACAATTTTTTTTATAGGTTTGAAAAGACTAATGCTTTGCGTGTGTGTGAACATGTGTTTTTATTTAAATTAAATTCTTGTAACTTCATGACCTCACCCCACTGAAGATTGAGATGCTAAGACCCTTGCCTTTTCTCATTGATCTCAGGGTCATCTGAAATATTTAGTGTATTTCATACATGATCACATCAACAATGAACTATCTAACTGGTTTTCAAGAAGGCTTTTCTTACTTAGTTTACAAAAATTATAAAAAATAAATCTCCTACTATTAGACTCATCATATACTTCCCAGGCTCTCTTACTGACCACTTTTTCTCAAAAGACTCAGGAGTTTGCTAATTGTAATGTTTATTTCTGAGGTTAGGGTGTGAAAATAAGGATTTTCAACAGGCTATGTGATTATATCAACCATGGAAGTGGACATTCATTAACATACTGCTCAGAAGAAGAAAACAACACTCAATTTTCTTTCAAACCAATGGGGACTCTGTTATCTTTTCTTAATATGGGATTGCAGTTAGTACCTATTTATTTCTTAGTATTTTAGGAAAAAAAAATTCCCCTCAGCCTCTTTTAGAATCCAATAGTTTGCCTGTGTAAGATTTGAAAAATAATACGTTTGCTGGAAGTAAGAATCTGATCCAGTACCTTGAAAATCAATAGCAATCTTGGAGAAAGAGTTCTTAGAAAAACCATAGCAAATACTTGCATATATTAAAAGATAAGATTCACAGGGGTAAGTACTACTATCTGATCAAAGTGAGATGACCAAATTGACTTCTGTAATTTAAGGTTAATTTTCCAACCCGGAATCCATTTGACCTAGTGTTGACTTACATAGATAGTGCCCTGAAGAAAACTCTTCACTCTAAAAATTATTTAACCTCAACCTTCTGCTATTTTAAAATTTATGTTCCATTTTCTCCAGTACTTGAATTGGCAAAGAAAGAGGGTGGGATGGAATTAGTGCACATGTGTTTCCATCTTTCCTCTCTTCCTCTTACCCTTAGCAGATCCAGACAAGATAAAACAGTGCGGTAGGAATACCTGGCCTATAGTTGGTGCTCAGTAAGTAGTTTTTGAATACATAAATGAATGGATGAGTGAATGAAGGTAGCACAAAAGCAAGGAAGCTGAATTCTTACGGAGTGGGTTTTATCCTCTATAAGGCAGCAGGTGATTTGCAGGAGCCAAGAACAGAACAGCTGCTTCCCATCACCTTCCCCCAAACTCCAGCAGTGGGTGTTGCTGTGACCTCAGCCTTGCTGGCACTTACTGTACAGGGAGGACGTGCAAGTTCAGAAATCTTATGAAATAAAGTCAAGAAAATTTACAGGATGCCTGCGGGGTAGGGGGTACCAAAAAAGACCAAATGGGAGTTTATGTAGTGACTGTACCGGTAAAATGTTCCCCTGGTGGCTGGCTGTGAAGTCTAGAATTTGGCTCCTAATGTCATCAAGGGTGACACATGTTATTAATGGCACTGCCTTCTGGAATCTACTTGATTCTTGCAAAATTCTCTCTCTGTCTTTCTGTCTCTCTCCTTTTCTCCCCCCCCACCCCACTCTCTCACTTTCCCTTTCATTTTCCCTCCCTCCATTTCTTGCACACACTCTCCATCTTTCCATGGTGGTGATGGACAGGTTTAGAGAAGACAGCTTCATTTAGGGTCTGCTGAGGTGGAGGGCCAGTTTCTCCTGTGACAGGCACATTCATGAACTCAGAGTCATACTCCAAGAACATCTAAAGATGACGCAGCATCAGCATGAGGTACTTTGGGTTTTTTGGCAATTTCTAAGCTACCGGGGAGGAGGGACAAAAAAGGTGGAAATGAATCACTTCATGTAAATAAAACTTCAGTAGTACTTTTCTGGGAAAAAAACAGAAAAAACCCATCATAGAAATGACAGTCTCTGTGCCAAGAGGGAACTGAGTAAGGAGCAGTTTGAACATGAACCAAGTCACTTCCTGGAGTAGCCTGGTCTTGCCCATGGACAAAAAAGTGGGATTATTTATGCAGGAAAAGTGAGGAAGACAAATATTTGAATAAATATCATAATGAGAACTATAATCAAGAGTTATCATAAGGGTTGATAAAGCAGCTAGGCAGGAGGAGGTTAAGGAATGTCCTTCCTCCTAGAACTTTAAGATAAGGTTGTGGAATTATTGTTGTTATTATTATTATCATTTTCAGAGAAAATTTGCAGCGGCCAAGGTATGCTCCTTGTCCTGATAAGGCTGGTTGGGGTTTTGATTTGTTCAAACTCTTTCTTCACTTGAGCTGTATTGTAAGATGATATTTCAAGGGCTGTCTTGAAATATTTGAAACTGACAAGGCCCCAAAGGCCTCACTGTGAGTTCTCCTGCTTTCACCAGATATGCCCCCCACCCAGCGGAAAAGACTCCTCACCTAGCTCATTCTTCCATCAGCCATATCAGTTGCGGTGCACTCAGTCCTCAACCTAATAGGCTTTGCTTCCCTGCTAGTTGGGAAAATTATTCTAATAGACCATGGGAACCAGGGGGCACCTCACCCTCTTGATACTACATAGCCTGTCTCCCACAGCCCCTGGTTCTTTAGCCTATTACCAAGTGCAACTCCTGCGTGGCCCCACCTGGCATGCAGTGTCCTCCCCCAGGCTGTGAGTACAAGTGATTAATCAACTGCTGTTGATCTCATCTATCCAATGCCAAGAATTGTTGTATGTTAAGCCATCTCACACCTTCTTCACCAACAGGGTGGCAATACTGTGATTTATAAGAAATGTATTTGGTCATTCAGATGACCAAAATATATTTCTCATATATATTTGGTCTTCATCCACAGTTCCTGGTTTACAGCTCCCCAAACCCTTGGAATTTCCTGAGCAATAAGAGCAAAGGGAACATCTCTTATTATAATAATTGGTCTCTTGTCTTCAATTCCTGAAATTGCTTTAGAACCATAAAGGTGAAACGAGTGTCTGGTTATTCATAACAAGTCCCTTTCCACCACAACTGGGTTTACGTTAATGGAGTGACTTTTGGAGAGCATCTAAGGATGGGGGCTGGTCACCAGGGCAACCAACCACAAATAGAGGGTTGGAACTTTCAGTCCCACCCCCTCCCTTGACTTCTGGGGTGGGGAGAAGGGGGCTGGAGGTTGAATCAATCACCATCGGCAATGATTAAATCAGCTATACCTATGTAATGAAGCCTCCATACAAACCCAAAAGGAGGGGATTTGAAGAGCTTCCAGGTTGGGGAACCAGAATGCTTCCATGTGTCACTGTGCAGGGTTCCAAACTCCACCCTCAGGACCACACCCAATGTATCTCTTCATCTGGCTATTGATTTGTATCCTTTAATAACGTATGTAATAAATTGGTAATCTAGTGAGTAAATGGGTTTCCTGAGTTCTGTGAGACACTCTAGCAAATTAATTAAACCCTAAGAGGGGGTTGTGGGAACCTCTGATTTATAGCTGGTCCATACAGGTAAAACTTGGACTTGTGACTTGTGTCTGAAGTCCAAGGAAGGGGTCATGGGAACCTCTAATAGGTAGCCAGTGAAGCAGAAGCACAGGTAACAACCTGGACTTGTGAATGACATCTGAAGCAGGGGGCAGTCTTGTAGGACTGAGCCCTTACTTAACCTGTGGGATCTGATGCTATTTTCTAGTAAATAGTGTCAGAATTGAGTTGAATTTAGAGAGACTCAGCTGGTGTTGGAGCATTGCTTGTTGATAGGTGGGAAACCCCCACCCTGCCCCCCACTACACACAGACATATTGAAATCGGGTGCAGTACCCTTTTTAAAGGTTAATAGGAGGTTATCAGAACTTGTACATTCATAACTCTTGTTTATTGGCCAGTACTTGGCTCATCCTGTGGGTCAAATGTTTATTCAAATTCCTGGGACCACCCACTGCAGATGCATGGGAAGACAAAACATAATTAGAATAAGGAATTAGTAGCATAGAACTGACTTGATCATTTGAATTCTTGGAGCAAGCTTCATGATCCAGACACCAGGCAAAGATCATGAACCCTGAAGTTATCCAATGAAAAATGGACGCTATCTTACTTTGTCTTTACACATCTATCTTTCTCCATGGTGAAGCACGATCTTTAAGAATTACCATATTCTGAAGTCGGCTTTTTATGTCTGGGAAATATAGTCCTTGGTCTCTTGATTGCATTGCTTAGGATGAATTTAATATAGAAACATCAACATGGAAAAACAATGAAAATGTTAATTAAATTAAACTACAATTCAGAAATGAGGTACTGATCTAGATGTTTTCCTGTTAATAAAAACAGCCATAATACTAATCAGAGGTTAAGTTGCACCGACTGCAATCATTACTTTATATTTGGCTGTATTATTCTCAGTGTCAAAGAATATTTAGTTCTCTTTTTTCCTGTATAGAACCTCAGATGCCATCAGCCCATGGAATATTTTCTTTTTAACTGGTCAATTTTGTGGGGTAATTTATTTAAAATAAGTTTTAAAAAATATATAGTTTTCTCTTTATTTTACAAAATGAGTAATGCAAGCTGAGATGTGGAGCTATAATGTCATTGCAAAAAAAAAAAAATTACACAGCAAAACTGCTATTTTTGGCTTTTAATTCCTAGCAGTTTGCCAGCTTGTTGCAAGTTATACTTATCAAGGGATCCTACGCTTTTCCATCTGTTCATCTTGAACCCTAAAATGGTAACAGAGACCATGGATGGTATTTGATTTAATTAGCTAGTGTTGCTATTGCTTGCTACATCTCCTAACTCTAAATATCTCTAAAAATAAACTTCCTTTGATTCCAGCTTTTAAGTGACACAAATTGTATTCACAGGAGAGAAAAACATTACTTAAGTTATCTATAACATATCTGTTTATAGTTCTAACTGGTATGCTTTATCACACAGTCCGTGGTTTATGTTATAAAAGGATGGATCTATAATAAGTTAGCAGAAACCACAGGCGTTCCTTCGAAATAACTCTTAATGGGAAATGTTTTTTAAAAGAATAAAGTTTACAAAAAATGAACTTTTAAAGAAGTAATTTTATTTTATTCACTCTCTGTGAAATCTGAGACATTGAAATTAAACATTATGATATATAGTACACAGGTGCAGTTGCTATTTTTTTTTTAAATAGGAGGTATTTATTGAATATCATTTGGATCATTGAAATGAAACAATTTTAACCTATTTTATACAGAAAAAGACCTCCTCCAAACAAAGGGTAGATTTATGTAAGGAATGTTATTTAATTGTCAAGAGTCTTTATTGGCCAGAATTCAAGGGAAACAATTGCCAAATTCAGATATGAAATTCAGCAGAGCATGTGGTAGGCAGAATTCTAAGATGGCCTCAAATATTCCCTCCTCCCCAGCTCCCCATGGACATGGCCACATAATCCCTGGGTATGTGAACATGAGAGATTTTACTCTGTGATTAGGTTATATTACATGGCATAGTTGCCCTTAATGTAGGGAGATTATCCGTGTGGGCTTGACCTAACCACATGGCTTAGGTCACAGAAGAGGAAGTCAGAGATTTGAAGCAGAAGGATTCCATGTATTGTTACTAGCTTAAAGATGAAAGAGACCAAGTGACAAAAAATTATGGGCAGAGTCTCGGAGCTGAAAGCAGGCTCTGGCTGATAGCCAGTAAGGAAACAGGGACCTTAGTCCTGCCATTGCAAAGAGCTAAATTCTGCTAACAACAAGAATGAGCTTAGGAGTTTACTTTTCCCTTTAGCCTCCAGCCAAAAACTCAGTCTAGCCAACACCTTGATTTTGGCCATGGGATACCCTAAGTAAAGAACACAGCCATGTGTGTCAGCCTTTTGACCTAAAGAACTGTGAGTGATAAATGGACATTGTTTTAAACTGCTAAGCTTGTGGCAATTTGCTATACAAAATACAAAACTGATACAGAGCATAAGATTATATTTTATGGAAAATGTAAATGGGAACATTTACATTTATTATGCATCATCATTCCTCATAGGAGAATTGGTGAGAAGATAGGAGAGGGCATAGACGTGTGCTCAAATATCTCAAACTACTTGCCGTGAAGCACTGTTTTGTTTATTTTCAATCTATCATGGACTGATTCTTTTACAAAGTATGATGAAAATGAATAAGTATAAAAGTGAAACAAAAACACAAAGACATACAAACATTAATCCCAAATTTGCTATTACTAGATTCAAATAAAGCTACATTGTCAAGTTGGTATAAATATTTATAAACATTTATTCTCAATTTTTATGCTTTTTACAGATCTGTAACAAACAGTCCATGAGCCAGGGCTGGTCTGCAGACCATGTTTTGTGTAGCATTGATTTAGACCACATTAAATTTGAAGGTTTCCAAGGCTAAAACATTTACCAGTTCTAAGACTCCAAAGAAAATTTAGCCATTTATGTGTTCTCAGCTGCTTTTAAATCAGAATAACTAATATTTTGGCCTCAAAACCCTTTATCACCAAAGCACTAAACTAAATGAAAGTGGAAAAGTGGTTTATATGAGCTTGACAGAAACAGACTAAAAAAATACTGTCATGAGATCTGAGTGTGCATCTTGAGAGTCTACAGAATGACACTAATTTACAGATCCTTTCAAATGAATGAAAATTATTCCTCAAGTTGACCACTTACAGTAATATGGACTGGTTGCCTGTCCCCACCCCAGTTATTCCTGAATTTAGATATGTGAATGGAAAACTACATGGGCACAAAATTGGCATGTACAGACACATTATGCCCCAGGAATCACTTTTATTCTATTCATCGTCATTACTTGATATATTTAGGCTTTCTTTTCAAAATCTTCATTGATTTTTCTGGTTCTTCCAACTTGATTATCTGATAGAATGAAAAGCATGAGAGTAAAGAAGATGTCAAGGGAGGCAGCACACTTTAACTTCAGGAAGTTTTTATAATATAAACTGTATGACATGCTAATCAAAACTTCTTGAACTTTAAACAACTATTTAAGCTAAATGAGAGATGATTTCTGGAATGGTGAAGTAATGAGCTTTGTAAACTTTCTCTGCCCAATGAAACAACCATAACTGGAAAAAGTCACTGAAAAAAGTTAATCTGTTTGGAAACTCACTTAAGGACATACAATTAGAAATGTATTTGAAAGAAGTACATTTATATTTAATGAATAAATAAACATTTATTCAAGAAACTATACCTCAATAAGAAGAGCAAGAGTTTGTGGCATTTGAGCCACAACCCACGTCCTTCTTCCCTGCTCCCAGCTCGTCATGATGGAAGCTCTACTCCAGGTGGGTACAGCCAAGAGCACAGGTCTCCCTCGCCCCCTCAGCTCCCATTTGAGGGCTGTGCTATGACCCTGCACTTCCCACACTGTGCAGTCTCTCATTTCACGCCTCAAAGGATACAGTCCGCTTCCTGAATCTACTTTACAGAGCCTCTTTTCCCAGAAAGAGTGACTGAGGGTTTTGAATCTCTCCTCCTCTACCCATCCCTTGCCCATAAGGTGGAAATTACCCTAGGCATGGCAGGCAAAGAATACTGGGGTCCTGACGAACCTTGTCCAATCTTGCTTATAGTGTGGAGGTTACACACTAGAAAAGGCATGCTGAGAAGACTAGAGGCTGCTTCCTTAGGCTAGGATACTGCTCATGAGGCAGTGGTGTCATTTTAAAGAAGTGGGTCACTGTTCCCCCACACCCAATCTGGAACAGTGGTGCAGAGGTTGTGTCAGGGAGAGGACAGGCCATAGAGTAGAGAGCTATGAGTTCTCCCCAAAGTAACTGACTCTATTTAACACAGAGAATGGGGAAATTCATGCCTAACTGTATTCTCATAAACAATGGAGGTTGTGGTGGTAACCAATTAAAAGAAATTTGGTAGCTCCATGAAAGCATCAAGCTAAACTGTAAGCCAGTTAGAAGCTCACCAGAGAGAATCAAGGAAAGAAAAAATTAAAAAGATCTCTCAAACCTGACCCTGTTCACCAGTGGGCCAGCAGCCACTGCATGAGACACAGACTGGCAGCTAATGGGCTGGGGCCAGCCCTGCCCACTGGCAGCTCAGCACAAGCCCCAGGATGTGCAGGGCTATGCAACAAGCCATGCTGGGACCAAGCCCTGCCCACCAGCACACCCACAGTAGTTGTCCTTACCATAACAGAAGGGCCCACACAGTTTACGTAGGGGCTAGCTCTAGAACATACAGCTCTGGTGACCAGAGAGAAATGTGCTGTTGGGCCCCATAGGATGTCTCCTACATAAAGCCACTTCTCTGCGATCAGGAAATACAACTGACCTAACTAATATATAAAAATAAAAATAAACAGAGACTTAAGTACAATAATGACATAGAGAAACATGCTGCAAAAGAAGGAACAAGACAAAATCCCAGAAAAAGAACTAAGCAAAATGGAGATAAACAATTTACCTGATAAAGAGTTCAAGTTAATGATCATAAAGATGCTCCATGAACTTGGGAGAAGAATAGATAAACACAGTGAGAAGTTTAACAGAGAGTTAGAAAATATAAAGAAGAATCAAACAGCTGAAGAATACAATAACTGAAATAAAACTACACTAGAAGAAATTAACAGTAGATTAGATGATACAGAGGAATGGATGACTGAACTGGAAGACAGAGTAGTGGAGATCACCCAAGCTGACGAGGAAAAAGAAAAAAGAATTTTAAAAAAGAGGATACTTTAAGAGATCTCTGAGACAACATCAAGCATACTAACATTCCCATTATAGGAATCCCAAAAGGAGAAGAGAGAGAGAGAAAGGGAGGAGAACTTATCTGAAGAAATAATAAATGAAAACTTCCCTGACCTGGGAAAGCAAACAGATCTCCAGGTCCAGGAAACACAGAGAGCCTTCCTCTGTTTGGACACAATGAACCCCAAAAGAGGTCCACACCAAGACAGATTATAATTAAAATGGCAAAAGTTAGATAAAGATAGAATCTTAAAAGCAGCAAGAGAAAAGCAACTAGATACATACAAGGGAACTCCTATAAGGCTATCAGCTGACTTTTAGCAGAAACTTTGCCGGCCAGAAGGCAATGGCATTGTCATTGATCTATTCAAAAACAATAGAGAAAATCAATGATACCAGAAAGAGAAGAATCAAATCAAAAAAATCAAGAATGGAAGAAGGACATCACTACTGATCTTGCACAAATAAAGAGAATTTTGAGCAACTCTATGCCAAAAATTAAATTCCTAGAAACCCATAATTTTCTGGAACTGCTAAAGAAGAAATAGTATAATTGACAAAAGAAAAAATAGATTAACTGATATTCATCAAAATTTTTAAAAAATTGTGCTTCAGATGACACCATAGAGAAGTGCAAAAAACAATCCACAGAATGAGAGAAAATATTTTCAAATCATATATCGGCTAAGTGACCTGTACACAGAATATATAAAGAGCTTGCACAACTCAACAATAAAAAGACAACCCAATTAAAAATGATGAAAGGATCTTAATAGACATTTCTCCAAGGAAGATATACAAATGGGCAATACACATATGAAAAGATTCTCAACATCATTAGCTATCAAAGAAATGTAAATCAAAACCACAATGAGATGTAGCTTCACATCCACTAGGAAGCCTATGATCAAAAGGCATAGTAACAAGTGTTGGTGAGGGGATGGAGAAATCAGAACCCTCATAAATTGCTGCTGGGAATGTAGAATGGTGCAGCCACTTTGGAAAATAGTCTCATAGTTCTGCAAAAGGTTAAACATAGAGTTGCCGTAAGACTCAGCAATTCCATTCCTAGGTATATGCTCAAGAGAAATGAAAACATCCATTCATAAAAAACAAAACAAAACAAACTATTACCTAAATATTCATAGTGGCATTATTCATAATAGCAAAAAAAGTGGAAACAACTCAAATATTCATCACCTGATGAATGAATAAATAAAATATGATATACTCATACAAGTAAATGTCATTTGGCCAAAGAAAGGAATGATTCATTGACTAGTGCTACAACTTGGACAAACCTTGAAAATATTATGCTAACTGAAAGAAGCCAGTTATAAAGAGCATGTATTTTATGATTCCATTTATATGAAATGTCCAGAAGAGACAAATTTATTGGGACCAAAAGTAGATTAGTGTTGGCCCACGGCTGGGGGTAGGAGGTGGATGGAGAGTGATTGCTATTGGGTATCAGGGTTTTGGAGGAAGAATTTTAAAAAGTTCTAAAATTAGATTGTGGTAATGGTTTTACAGCTAATGTGGATATACTAAAAAGCATTGAACTGTACACTTTAAGTGGGTAAATAGTATAGTGTATAAAATATAACTCAACTAAACTTTAAAAAAGTAAATAGAAATAAAGGTGCAATTAGAGCATTTTAGCTGAGCAGTTCTTAGTGAAAGTGTTGGTTTAGAAAAAGGAGAAAACTTATGGATCAGTTGAAAAGAGGAAACATAATCAGAGGGAGTTCAATTGAGTGGTAGTCCTTGATCTGGTTATGTTTCATTCAACAAAGAATTAAAGAAATATTTGTTCATTCATAATTAATTAACTTAATTCATCCATTCATAATTTATTCATTCATTCAACCAACCTTCAGTAAGTATCTGCCATATATTAATATCATGCTTAGGTCCAGAGACTATACCTGGCCACAATCCTGCTTATTTGTCTTATATTTACTGAATCATAGAATTTGAGATCTGGAAACACTTTGGGGATCTTATTGCCCTCAGATGCCTCATTTCATGGGTGGTAAAAATGACACCAGTGGATATCTAAAGACATGTTGTGACTGAGTAGCAGAGCTGGTTTTCTAACTTCAGTTTGAAGAGTAACATTTTATTTAATGTTGGTAGTTTACTTAGCTAGGACCTTGGGTAAATGGATTCACAGTGGGCAAGTAGGCTTGTTCCTAACTCTGGGACAAGCTCTTCTCTTAAGAATTGCTGTTACTTCACCTAAATATGTGGATGAAGATGTTATTGAAGACTTTTTTGCGGTAAGAGAAAAGGATATTTGCCTTCCTTTTAGTTTTTTTCTATGCAGTCATTAATGAAGAAAGAACGTTCTAATTGGTGTAAAGTGGATGAATGCATCTGGCTTTTCAAATAGTGGCTGTGGTCTCAGTGCATGGGAATAAATAGGACTGTGGATATTTGGCCAAACAGTAGATCAAAGCCACATGTGTGTACACTATAACGACCACTTGTAATTCTGTATTGAATTTCATTGCCTAAAACAGACATTTGCCATTTATTTTGGTTCTCCAATTATCCTGATTCAGCACCTAAACCCTTAACAAAAGGCCAAGGGAATATTTACTTAATTCCCCATACTACGTATCTTTGTACAGAACAAAGACTGTCTTTTACTGTAGTTGCTGAAAATGCCAGATGTTTGCTTTTCCAACCTTCTCTGCAGTAGAACACAAGCACCCAGAATATCAGTCAGGGATATCTACATCAGAATTTGATTCAGGAACTCGCAACTCAAGAAGTAAAGAATAAGAACCTTCTCTTCATGGCTGCAGGGCCAATCAGCTAAAGCTGTTTCCTCACTGAATAAGGTTCTAGATTTGGGGGGATTTTCCATGGCTGCTTAGCTTCAAGATCTTCCAATGATTCTGGGAGTTACCTGATATCTTCTTAATTCCTTTTTCTTCTTAACTCAGCCAGAATCTACCTCCGTTGCTTGCAGTCAAAAGCCCTGACTGATGCAACTGTCATAGCACATCATGTAGTTAATCTCAGGGCTAATCAGTCACCAGAATGGGCTGCTTTACTGGAATGTGAAGGGAAATGATATTAGATGAAGGACATGTAACATGTAACACTGTGAATCCATCCAAGAAGGAAAGCCATTTACAATTCTTCAAACACGTTTAAAAATAAAAATTATTTTTAATAATTAATTTAAAACTAAGTAATTAAAATAAATTGTTTACACACATTACTATATCAGTTTATTTCCCAATGGAAAATTAAAAATACTACATTAGAGCAAACTGGAGAAAATTTTAACTAAATTGGAAAAATAAAGGAAATTAAAAATTAAGATAGGAAAATAAAATGGAGGCTTTTGTTGATGTTTGTGTGCAAAATGCATACTATGAAGTCTCATATATTTTCTAGAAACATGCAGTTGCTCTGTTATGACTGTACAATTTGTTGTGTAAACTGAGACACTTCTGACAATGAAAGGCAACTTTGTGATACTCCAGGGCAATAGATGTTAACCTGAACTCTGGTGGACAAACAAGAACATAATTATACTAAATAGTGCTTAAGGACCCATTTAATAAACTTCACATACACACACACACACACACACACACAGAGTACAGTCAAATAAACTTGGATTCCGCCATTCTATCTAAAGTCCTGGCATGTTGCATCAGTATATGCTCAATTATGCTGTGGGAAAAAGCAGCCCTCAAATTTCAGTGGCTTGAAAGATAAAGGTTCATATCACACTGCATGTCCATCGATGGTCAGCTGGGACTTTGCTCTGCTCCTTTGTCGTCATTGCTCAAGACCCAGAGTGGTGGAACATCCCCTAGCTAGAACATTCTCAATCACTGTGCCAGAGAGAAAGCAGTGTCTTATAACAGCACCTAACTGCAATGCCAGGAAGTACTTCTGGCCCCAATTCATTGACAAGAGGTGGTCATATGGCCCTAGTAACTTCAGGGGTCCAGAAAGTGCAATCTTACCATGTGCCTGGAGTTTGAAGAACTGCAAATATTTGTTTAGCAGCGTTATAGCTAGCACAAAGAGTGTTTATAATTTTTTTAAAAATACACTGTGTTGACATTAGAGTTGTGAGTTAAGTTTTATTTGGGGCAAAATGAGGACTATAGCCCAGAGACAGCATTTCAGATAGCTCTGAGAAACTGCTCCAAAGACGTAGGGGGGAAGGTCAGTATATGTGTGATTTTGGTGAAGGGGGAGTACAAGCAACCAAGCACATATTTTTTGCAGAAGGTTACTGCTAGTCACGAGGAGCAGAGGTCACCACGAAGGATTTTAATGCTTTTCTAGATAAGAGGAGATGCAAGAATTGGGCTCATAACATCTTCTGAAAATATCGAACTATCTGAAAACCTGTTCTGCCAGTTTTCCCCGGGCATAGAGCGCCTCATTCCTGATCTCCACCCTGAACTTTTTTCAGGGGGTGTTGAAGGTCAGCAGCTGCAGCAGCTCATGATTTAATCCTTGTAGAGGTGGATGGCGAGTACCAATTTGTAGTTGGCAACTGTCCTTTTTTTAAAATAAACTTTTTACTTTAGAATAGTTTTAGATTTGCAGAAAAGTTGCAAAGATAGTACGACCATGTCTTTTTAAAAATATGTCTTTATAGCTGAGGAAATGATGATGCTTAGTCCAAAGATACCAGGAAGGAAAACAAAATCTGAGCATGTTGTTGCCTAAACCCTCTATTTTCTATTTTAAGTCCCTACATTCTGCCAACCAGTGTTAAAAATGGCAGTAGTCAATTCTAGGCTTGCCCTGCTACTTGAAGCTCTGTCAATAGCTGCCTCTATTACCTTCTAGATATTGGAGGAAGAATTATATCATATCCTTACACGGACCAGAGACTAAGTTGCCAGATGCCATTTGGAGTGAAAGCTTTCTGTGGCTGCAGAACCAATAAAACTGACCTAAATAAAGGAACAGGAGGGAGATACTAGTTACAGGAATAAACTCCCCAATCAACTCCTGATCATAACATAAGCCATTGTTTTCTTTTTTTTTTTCTTAACTGCACTCTGGGAGTACCTCATTAATGTAGCAATGGTAAGACATGGGCTGTTTGAAGGGTGACCTGACAAATACAATGTATGCTGGCTGACACCTATAACATTCTTATGGTAATATGTATCTTTTGGAAAACATTGTTTAATGGTGGGTGGTTGGAATGATATTTCTGCTACTTTTAAACCCTTAAAATGAAAAACAAGTATTTGCAGTTTGAAGGGAAGGTAAAACATTAGGTCTAAATTTTAGACCTAATAATTTATCTCCCAGAACTCTAGGGCCATGATTGGACTGAAGGTGAATATCATGGTTGGCTCCAAGCATCTAGCAATGTCTGAATGCAAAGTGGGAAACAGGACCAGTTCTACAGTTGAGTCCAGGAGACAAAACTACACCAGATACCCAGGAGAAACATAGCTACACTGTCAATGAGTCCAGAGAGAAATACCTCTCACGAGTTCTCAAAGAGAAGAACAACATAATATATTGGACAGCACCCTTGGCAAATACTGTAATGACTTACATTGAGCTATTTCTTTTTTTTTTTCCATGTATGTACTCATCTATAGAAAATCTTTTCACTATTGTTTTCAAGGCAATTTCATGTACATTTTATTAGCCTGCATTACATGACTTCAAATTAATCTCCTTTTCAGGTTTCACATTCTTAAATGCCTTGTGGCAAACAGACATTACTAGAAGTAAATCAAAGTATTACGGTAAAGGACCTTAGTCAGTAATGAGATAGGAGAATATAAAACAGCTTTGAAATAAATATACAGCATGTATGGGGATATGTACGTACACACACAGAACACACACACATACACACATATATTTAGGTGAGGGAGATAATTAGACATAAGCAATGCGTATACGTATTGATTCCAAAATAAAATGTATATTAGTTTGACTACATCTGTTATTAATTTTATTTTATTATTTTTTTTACATCTTTATTGGAGTATAATTACAATGTGTTAGTTTCTGCTGTATAACAAAGTGAGTCATCTATATGTATACATATATCCCCATATCCCTTCCCTCTTGAGCCTCCCTCCCATCCTCCCTATCCCACCCCTCTAGGTGGTCACAAAGCACTGTAATAAAGGCCATATATGACAAACCCACAGCCAACATCATTCTCAATGGTGAATAACTGAAACCATTTCCTCTAAGATCAGGAACAAGACAAGGGTGCCCACTGTCACCACTATTATTCAACATAGTTTTGGAAGTTTTAGCCACAGCAATCAGAGAAGAAAAAGAAATAAAAGGAAGCCAAATTGGAAAAGAAGAAAACTGTCACTGTTTGCAGGTGACATGATACTATACATAGAGAATCCTAAAGTTGCTACCAGAAAACTATTAGAGCAAATCAATGAATTTGATAAAGTAGCAGGATGCAAAATTAATGCACAGAAATCTCTTGCATTCCTATACACTAACAATGAAAAATCTGAAAGAGAAATTAAGGAAACACTCCCATTTACCATTTCAACAAAAAGAATAAAATACCTAGGAATAAACCTACCTGAGGAGAGCTATTTCATTTAATGCTCTTCAATACGTTCCATTGCGTTAAAACACCATTTAATTAAAATGAGTGGAATTTATTTACTTAAAATAAATGGGTCATTAGGATGACATATAATTTATCATCCAAATAATGGGGAAGTTTTGAGAACAAATTAAACATTTATACCCAGACAATAAGAGTAAACCAGGACTGTCTCAGGCAGAATGGGGAGAATGATCACCCTAGTTTCAATAGACTACAGGTACACACTTCTTTGTGAGCCCAGAAGGTCTCCCTGGTTGCGAATGTCTACCAATATTTCCAGGCGGTCAGTTTCTGTGGAGCCAATCAGGCATGTTGAAGTCTCAGAGATCTGGAACTGACATGATCTTAATGTAAAGGTTTTTTCATTGACTTTAAACCTTAATCCCTTATTGGTCTTTCATATAAACTAGCCTCAATCAGGGCCATCCTTATAACATGTTTTTGTTTTGTTTTTTTAACAACTTTGAATGTCTGGCCCCAGCATTCCTGTGGAAATGTGTGAATGAAAATAGTTGTAAGAAACAAGATTCTTTACCTACTGACTTTATGTCCTGACACTGACTTGCCTACATATTTCCATTAAAAAATCTAACCTTTCCTACAAATTATGCTATTATGATGAGCATCTTTGTATCCACACCTCTGCATAATTTCTTTTATTGTCCCAGGACTAATGTCCAACATTTGAATATCTAGGTCAAAAAAATGTGACATTTGTAAGGCTCTTGATACATGTTTCTGATTGTTTTTCAGAAATTACCAATTTAAACAATCAGTAGTAATGAATGGTATTTTTACAGTATTTTTACATCACCATCAACATTGTACTTTCTTTAATATTTGTAAATTTAGTAGGTGAAAAATTGCATCTTATTTTAATTTTTCTTTGAAATACTGGTTTTTAGACTATACCCACTGATTCTTAGGTTATACATATTTTGTATGTTTATGGACCAATTTAATGTGGTTTCTTATGGATTTCCTATAGATATTCTTCACCAGCTTTTGATTGGTATGTTAATTTTCTCCTGTTTGATTTATAAAAACCATTTACATATTAACTATAATGTATACATACATATATCCATTGCCATTATATATGCTATAGATACTTCTGTTTTTGTTGGTTTGTCTTTTGTCAGTATATTTTGTTTGTGGTAATTTTGACATCCATAAGTTTATTTATTCTCACCCTCCTGAAGTCATACATAACCAGCTCATCTTTTTTATATTTTGAGTATAATTTTTGCTTATAAAGACTGAGTTAAGCAAAAAAAAAAAAAAATTCCCTTTTATTGTTTTTTAAAAAATTAACTCTATAAAGTATTTTAGTGTATGCTGTGAGATAACTTTTTCTTTGGATAAACAAATATTCCAATTTGAGTTTTAACCCTTAATATTTATTACATTCTTATGTTTTCTTGGATTTTTAAAAAATTTCATAGTCCATCTACTGAATTCTATGTTAAGACAGAAATGTTCTCCTTGTTATAGCTTTTTTATGCTTTTAAGTTATATCAGTATTTCCCTCACCCCAAATTTTATTGAGTGTTTTCACTTGCTTAATTTACCGTGGATTTTAGAATCATTACATTTAGAAAGACACTTTGGGATTTAATGCAATCACAAAATTACAATTGCGATTGCTCTAAATGTAATTATTAATTTGAGGAGATAGCAGCTTATATTTTGAAAAGAGAATTAGGTTTAAGTTTTGAAATTTCCCTGGTTGAAATTCTTCATGCAAGGAGAGATACTATAGAGAAAACTATTTTAACTTATTACAAGAATCCCCAAACGATAAAATGGGAGTGATACACTATAACTCCATCAATCCATGGTGTTGTGAGGCACATGGTAAAGGGAAGAGTAGTTAAAAGGGTGTTTAGGACACCCTAAAGGGATGTCAAGGGATGGTGGAACCATGTTAAGAGTGCTATCCAGGGGGGCTGGCAATGGACAGAGACCAAGACTAAACTGGCCATGTCAGAGGAACTTTTCACCATTAGTATGGCCCCAGGATTTTTATCTTCCCTCTGGGTTGTGGTGATCAACATTACGGAATTGTAGACCTGGAACTCAGGAAAGGAGACATCACCCTGGACTTGCGGAGGATAACCAACACAAACACACAGTAAGGCTGGCCCTCCAGATCCTCCAGTTTGGGAAGGCAGTGCATGTTCCTGGCTGGGGGTAGCTTGGAGCGGCCAGCAGAATCCTTTGCCAAGACTCACAAACTAAGATTGAATTTTGGCAGAATTTCCAGGAAATTTGAGCCAAATTGTGAAGAGACCTGGACTCTGTAGAATGTCAGGTAGGAGACATGAGAAAATCATTTAATTCAGAATCATTTGTTTGATCCAAAACTGTAAAGCAGGAGCAGTCTAGGATATATAAATTCATGAGAATTCCTCCCAAACAAGATCTTCCCGATATCTGCTTTATCTGTCAGTCTAGGGTTTTGCAAGACATTGGTCTGTTTGTACCCTCACATATTCTTGAATGCAAGAAGGCAAGACCCATGAGTTCACCCAGAATGCAAAGAACAACATCATACCTTTTTTGTATTGTTGATTGCAAAGAAGAGTTAATTTCCTTGTTAAGCTAAGAGTGTTAGAAAGTTGGAGATGGTGTAGAGTTCCTTTCCAAGTAATTTTTTGAGAAAAGGGAACTCTTCACCCTGACTTCCTCATTTTTCTATCATGGAAACTGGGAAAGGAATAAATTGATGCCATCTGGAATTAACTTTAGCTCTATTTTAAAAAGAAATTTTACTTACATTTTGCTAAGTCATTAGGAAATCACATTTATTTAAATGTTTTACAAATATATATGCTAATTTTTTATCTTTATGTTCCAATTCTGTCTTTTTTTAAAACATTTTTTATTGGAGTATAGTTGATTTACAACATTGTGTTCATTTCTGCTGTACAGCAAAGTGAATCAGTTATACATATACCCACTCTTTTAAAGATTCTTTTCCCATATAGGTCATTACAGAGTATTGAGTAGAGTTATCTTTGCTATACAGTAGGTGCTTATTAGTTATCTATTTTATATATAGTAGTGTGTATATGTTGATCCCAATCTCCCAGTTTATCCCTCTCCCTGTTTCCCCCCTGGTAACCATGTTGTTTTCTACATCTGTAAATCTATTTCTGTTTTGTAAATAAGTTCATTTGTACAATTTTTTTTAGATTCCACATATAAGCGATATCACACGATATTTTTCCTTCTCTGTCTGACTTACTTCACTCAATATGAAAATCTCTAGGTCCATCTATGTTGCTGCAAATAGCATTATTTTGTTCTTTTTTTAATGGCTGAGTAATATTCCACTGTATAGATGTACCACATATTCTTTATCCATTCCTGTCAGTAGACATTTAGGTTGCTTCCATGTCCTGCCTGTTGTAAATAGTGCTGCAAAGAATGTTGGGGAGCATGTATCTTTTTAAATTGTGTTTTTCTCTGGATATATGCCCAGGAGTGGGATTGCTGGATCATATGGTAGCTCTCTTTTTAGTTCTTTAAGGAACCTCCATACTGCTGTCCATAGTAGTGGCTGTACCAATTTACATTCCCACCAACAGTGTGGGAGGATTCCCTTTTCTCCACACTGTCTCCAGCATTTATTGTTTGTAGATTTTTTTTTTTTTTTTTTTTTTTTTTTTTTTTTTTTTTTTTATTCACACACACACACACTGTATTTTATTTTTACAAGACATAAATAGACTGACACCAAGCATTGTACATGGATGACCACAACAAAAGCAACAATGATTGCAATTACCAAACATGAAACACACTCATACTATGTCATAATATTGACATTCAGTCCAGTAATCCTCCACTGTAACAGCTCCTTTACTTTGCAGTGAAAATTGATTTGTATATTCTTTGCCTCTGAGTCCTTGTGGGATTTTTTTTTTTTTAAATTCAGACAGAAAGTCACAAAAATTATACTCATCCTCATCAGTTCACTCAGTCCCATGTAATTAATTTTTTTTTCATCTTGATCTTTTGTTAGCACTTTTATGAGTTCATCAGTTTTTCATTAGAGTTCTGAAAATGCTTATTCATTCAGTTCAGCAGTACAGTCAGTTACCAGAAACCTGTACTTGTCAGAGTCTTTTCCATGAATTTCTTGAAGATGAAACCCTTTTATAGGAACATATTTGCAAAATCATCAGAGTACACCCAGAACTGTCTGTAAATGACAAAAGACTTAAAAATGACCACGGTTAAAGATTTGATGAAAGTTCATAATAATGCAGTTGACAAGAAAATTAGTTATTTCTGAGATATACATTTTAAAGTAATAACTAGGATTATTACTTATAACATTATACCAGAACATATAAGATTTTTAGAAATTTCATGTAATGTCTGAAACATTTATATTAACATATTTCCATACATATTTCCATACAAATACAAATATAAGATTTTTAGAAATTTCATGTAATGTCTGAAACATTTATATTAACATATTTCCATACATATTTCCATACAAATACAAATATAAGATTTTTAGAAATTTCATGTAATGTCTGAAACCTTTATATTAACATATTTCCATACAAATAACCCAATGAAAGTTTAGTATTAGTTGTTTTGTTTGTTTTTTTATACTGCAGGTTCTTATTAGGCATCAGTTTCATACACATCAGTGTATACATGTCAATCCCAATTGCCCAATCCAGCACACCACCATCCCCACCTCACCGCAGTTTTCCCCCCTTGGTGTCCATATGACCATTCTCTACATTTGTGTCTCAACTTCTGCCCTGCAAACTGGCTCATCTGTACCATTTTTCTAGGTTCCGCATACATGCATTAATATACGATATTTGTTTTTCTCTTTCTGACTTACTTCACTCTGTATGACAGTCTCTAGATCCATCCATGTCTCAACAAATGACTCAATTTCGTTCCTTTTTATGGCTGAGTAATATTCCATTGTATATATGTACCACAACTTCTTTATCCATTCGTCTGTTGATGGGCATTTAGGTTGCTTCCATGACCTGGCTATTGTAAATAGTGCTGCAATGAACATTGGGGTGCATGTGTCTTTTTGAATTACGGTTTTCTCTGGGTATATGCCCAGTAGTGGGATTGCTGGGTCATATGGTAATTCTATTTTTAGTTTTTTAAGGAACCTCCATACTGTTCTCCATAGTGGCTGTATCAATTTACATTCCCACCAACAGTGCAAGAGGGTTCCCTTTTCTCCACACCCTCTCCAGCATTTGTTGTTTGTAGATTTTCTGATGATGCCCATTCTAACAGGAGTGAGGTGATACCTCATTGTAGTTTTGATTTGCATTTCTCTAATAATTAGTGATGTTGAGCATCTTTTCATGTGCTTCGTGGCCATCTGTATGTCTTCTTTGGAGAAATGTCTATTTAGGTCTTCTGCCCATTTTTGGATTGGGGTGTTTGTTTCTTTGATATTGAGCTGAATGAGCTGTTTATATATTTTGGAGATTAATCCTTTGTCCGTTGCTTCGTTTACAAATATTTTCTCCCATTCTGAGGGTTGTCTTTTCGTCTTGTTTATGGTTTCCTTTGCTGTGCAAAAGCTTTGAAGTTTCATTAGGTCCCATTTGTTTATTTTTGTTTTTATTTCCATTACTCTAGGAGGTGGATCAAAAAAGATCTTGCTGTGATTTATGTCAAAGAGTGTTCTTCCTATGTTTTCCTCTAAGAGTTTTATAGTGTCCAGTCTTATATTTAGGTCTCTAATCCATTTTGAGTTTATTTTTGTGTATGGTGTTAGGGAGTATTCTAATTTCATTCTTTTACATGTAGCTGTCCAGTTTTCCCAGCACCACTTATTGAAGAGACTGTCTTTTCTCCATTGTATATCTTTGCCTCCTTTGTCATAGATTAGTTGACCATAGGTGCGTGGGTTAATCTCTGGGCTTTCTATCTTGTTCCATTGATCTATGTTTCTGTTTTTGTGCCAGTACCATACTGTCTTGATTACTGTAGCTTTGTAGTATAGTCTGAAGTCTGGGAGTCTGATTCCTCCAGCTCCATTTTTTTCCCTCAAGACTGCTTTGGCTATTCGGGGTCTTTTGTGTCTCCATACAAATTTTAAGATGATTTGTTCTAGCTCCGTAAAAAATGCCATTGGTAATTTGATAGGGATTGCATTGAATCTGTAGATTGCTTTGGGTAGTATACTCATTTTCACAATGTTGATTCTTCCAATCCAAGAACATGGTATATCTCTCCATCTGTTGGTATCATCTTTAATTTCTTTCATCAGTGTCTTATAGTTTTCTGCATACAGGTCTTTCGTCTCCCTAGGTAGGTTTATTCCTAGGTATTTTATTCTTTTTGTTGCAATGGTAAATGGGAGTGTTTCCATAATTTCTCTTTCAGATTTTTCATCATTAGTGTATAGGAATGCAAGAGATTTCTGTGCATTAATTTTGTATCCTGCAACTTTACCATATTCATTAATCAGCTCTAGCAGTTTTCTGGTGGCAGTTTTAGGATTCTCTATGTATAGTATCATGTCATCCGCAAACAGTGACAGTTTTACTTCTTCTGTAGATTTTTTGATAATGGCTATTCTGACCAGTGTGAGGTGATAGCTCATTGTAGTTTTGATTTGCATTTCTCTAATAATTAGTGATGTTGAGCATATTTTCATGTGTTTTTTGGCCATCTGTATGTCTTCTTTGGAGAAATGTCTAGGTCTTCCATCCACTTTTTGATTGGGTTGTTTGTGTTTTTGTTATTGAGTGGCATGAGCTGTTTGTATATTTTGGAGATTAATGCTTTGTTGGTCGCTTCGTTTGCAAATATTTTCTCCCATTCTGAGGGTTGTCTTTCCATTTTGTTTATGGTTTCCTTTGCTGTGCAAAAGCTTTGAGTTTAATTAGTTCCCATTTGTTTATGTTTGTTTTTATTTTCATTACTCTAGGAGATGGGTCAAAAAAGATCTTGCTGCGATTTATGTCAGAGAGTGTTCTGCCTGTGTTTTCCTCTAAGAGTTTTATAGTATCCGACCTTACATTTAGGTCTTTAATCCCCTTTGAACTTATTTTTGTGTATGGTGTTAGGGAGTGTTTTAATTTCATCCTTTTACATGTAGCTGTCCAGTTTTCCCAACACCAATTATTGAAGAGACTGTCTTTTCTCCACTGTATATTCTTGCCTCCTTTGTCATAATGATCAGAAAGAGAAATTAAGGAAACAATCCCATTTGCAATCACATCAAAAAGAGTAAAATACATAGGAATAAATTTACCTGAGGAGACAAAAGACCTGTACTCAGAATACTATAAGATACTGATGAAAGAAATCAAAGCTTACAGAAACAGATGGTGAGATATACCTACCATGTTCTTGGATTGAAAGAATCAATATTATCAAAATGACTATACTACCCAAATCAATCTACAGATCCAATGCAATCCCTATCAAATTATTAATGGCATTTTTCACAGAATTAGAACAAAATATTTTACAATCTATATGGAAAAACAAAAGACCCCAAATAGCCAAAGGAATCTTGAGAAAGAAAAACGGAGCTGGAGGAATCAGGCATCCTGACTTCAGACTATACTACAAAGCTGAAGTAATCAAAACAGTATGGTACTGGCACAAAAACAGAAATATAGATGAATGGAACAGGATAGAAAGTCCAGAGATAAACCCATGCACCTATGGTCAATGGTCAATAATCCAATTCTATCTTTTAACCATTATGGGACACAGGATGATATGGTAAGTTGATCAGTGGAGATATATCCATCAGTGGTTCTAGATCCAACTCTGCCACTAATTACAGAAGGGACTTGGGACAGGTCACTTAACTGGTGTGGACCTCAATTTCTTCAATTTGGAAAATGAGGTTGTTGGACTAGATAGCTGAACCATCAGCTTTAAATTTGTAAGATTATATATATATCTGCTTAGAGGTAGGAGAAAGGTGTATGCGAATAGAAAGAGTTCCTGCATTTATGCTGCAAAATAAGAAAGATGCTGTTGCATATGTACACTGCTTATTAAATAATATCCCAATTAGCTTATCCTTATTGTTTTATTATCAATGCCAATAATTTTTGCCCCTCTCACCAGATGTTTAAATGCAGAATTGTGTAAACCCATACCTAGACCTTAGTGACATCAGCTGAGAATGTATTGAGCATGCTTTTGTGTGTGCATGGGTGTGTTTTCCCACAGGAACCAAATCATCATCTTCAACTGAGGATCTGATTCTTCAACAATTCGAAGGTGTTACGTTAGTTACCAGGTAAAGTAAAATGTTCTTAACCGATTTACAGCAGTATCACTTCAGCTCTGCTTTCTGCCTCACTCTGGAGCAGTTGGGTTTGGGGTCTTCCTTAAAAAACCACTTTGTAATCTAAAATAATTGTGTGGTGTGTCTCTTCATTTTTCTCTGAAACTTCTTTTAAGTTTAATTAAGTCTATTACTCTTAGTTCAAACCAAAAAAAAAAAAAATGAAATTTACGTGGAATACAGAAAAGAAATAAGCTCTATAGAGAAAAGCAAATGCTTTATATAAGATATACCTCATATATATACGAGGTAGGAAAAAGAAGTGCTGCAGAACTTCAGGAATATCCACTTTTCTTTGGATAAGTGTAAGTAAAATGTTGGGTTGACCAAAAAGAAGTTTATAGAATTTTATTTTTCTTTCATCATTAAAACCTGAGTCTACCTATTATTATTGAAGAGATATGTTATCCTTATAAAGGTTCACAGCTGAATTTTTCCTTTAGCTACATCTGGGATAGAGAGTGTTAAGAAAAGAATTAGGATGATCTAGTACAAGTCCCTAATTTAAAAAGAATTAGGATGATCTAGTACAATCCCTAATTTAATGAAAAATTTATAGCCAAAGGAAAGGATCCATAATGAAGTATCATTACATCCACTAGAATGGTTAAAATTAGAAAATCTAACAATGCCAAGTACCTACTAAAACGTGAAGCAACTAGAACTCTTATACATTGCTAATGGGAATACAGAATGGTACCACTTTGGAAAACAGTTTAGCAGTTTCTTGTAAAGTTCAACATACACTTAGCTTATGACACATCAATTTTAGCAGCCCTAGGATTTTACCCTCCAAAAGTAAAAATCATGTCTACACAAAAATTTGTTCAAATTAGCTTTATTTACGATAGCCTTAAACTGGAATCATCTCAAATGTTCATCAACAGGTGAACAGATAAACAACTGTGGCACATCTATACAATGGCATACTGCTCAGGATTAAAATGGTTGAACTACTGATTTGTGCAACAATGTGGATGAATCTCAAGAACAGTATGCTGAGTGAAAGAAGCCAGACAAAAAAATATATATATGATTCCATTTATATGAAACGCTAGATAAGACAAATCAAATCTATAGTGATAGAAAACTGATCAGTGGCCAGGGGTGGAGATTGGGGAAGGGGCACAGAGAACCATTTGCTGATGAATATGTTTCACATTTTGATTGTGGTGGTGGCTTCATGGATGTATATATTTGTCAAAGCTCCTTTTGAACTGCAATCTTGTTGTCCACAAGAGGCATCCCAAAGGTAGAGTGATTGGAGTGCTCCACTGGAAAGTAGAAGCAATAAGGGCATTTATAATCTGGAGAGAATTTACAATAATAATAAAACTGACTAAAAGTCAGTCTGATTTTTATCATCTCTATGCACTGGCAATCCTAACAGTGTTAATGATAAAATACTTCTCTCTGAAAAAATCTTTTGTTAGTCTAAGTTCTAAACAATTGTTGCTGTTGCTACTGATTTTTAAAATAACATATATCCAAATTTCAGGTTAGCATCTGTAGTTCAGGCTTTCACTAACTATATGCTAGATTAATGCAGTAGCTTCCAAAGGCAGTTGTTCTCATTTCATTCTCTTATTATTCCAATCTGTCCTTCATACTGCCACCAACAGCTCTAAAAATCTCTACTGGTTAAAGGTACCAATTATTTCTCTTCCCAAAAGTGTGAGGACAATTCTCTAGCTAGGAAAACTGGGACCTTCAGGTTCTGGATCCAGCCCTTCCTTTCTAGAGCCTCACTAGTTCCTTCTCCTCGCACTTTCTGTTTTAGTATATCTCATGGCGTGGTCCTTGGACCTCCTTCCCTGGAATCACAGAAAGATATAGAGGGTAGAGATGGATGTATCTAGGTCCTGCTCAAAATCTGCAGAATCAGTATATCTGAGGATGGGGCCCCAAGCTCCTCAGGAGACTCCTAAGCATAATACAATTTAAGCATTGCTGCTCTATCTTCCCCAACTACTTCCTTGCTGTCCTGAACGTGCAGGAGACCTTCACGGCAGGAGCCTGTTTTGTAGTTCTCTTCCCTCTCCTGGAATACACTTTTCTTTAAAAAGCGAATCCTTCCAGTATTTTAAGGGCAAATCTAATTGTCACCTCTTGTATGGAATCTTCTTTGCTCCTCCTTCTCTATGCTCCCACAGCACTTTTACACACTTAGACTGCAGCTCACATGACTCAGTGTTGTAGTTATTGCGGTAACCATTAGTATGATTTCTCAAATGTTTCTGGTTTCCTCTCTTCCATGATAAGATTGAATTCTTGGCCCCTGGTGTTAGTGGTCATATGATCAATTTTTATCAATGAGTTGTGAGTGAAAGTCATCTGTGCCACTTTCAGGACAGAAAGTTTAATAGAACCCTATTTCTATCTGCTGTGGTGACTTGGTTATATCCAGGAAAGTGATGACGGACCTCAATCTAAAGGGTCAATTGATGGGGTGGTTTTGTGAGCCCTTATGCCTACTGCCCATAGACATATGTTACTTAGAGATATCAGTAATGCCTATGAGTGGTTAAAGGATTTTGTCTTAGTCCGTTCAGGCTACTATAATAAATAACATGGATGGGGTGACTTAAAAAACATACATTATTTCCCATGGTTCTGAAGTCTGGAAGTCCAAGATCAAAGTGTTGGCAGATTTGGCCTCTGGTGTGGGACTACTTCCTGGTTCATAGATGACCATCTTCTCATTGTGTCTTCACATGGAGGAATGGATGAGGGACCTCTCTGGGGTCTCTTTAATAAGGACACTAATCCTGTTCATGAAGACTTCATCTTCATGACCTAATCATCCCCAAAGCCCCACCTCTTAATACCATTACACTGGGGATTAGGTTTCAACATATGAATTTGGGGGTGGGGGCACAAGCATTCAATTCATAAAAGACCTTATAGAACAATTTGATCCCATTACTTTGGCTTTTCCTTTACTCTTCATTAAGCTGGAGCATGTGAGAGAGCATGGAGGCAGCATACAGTATTGGTTAAGAGCACAGGCTTAGACCTGGATTCACAGCCCAGTTCCACCATTTATTGGCTGCATATCCATAGTCAAGTCACTTAAGCTCCCCACATCTCTATTTTCTTATTCTTAAAATGAAAGTAAGAATTTCTACTCTAAAGGATTGTGGTGAGAATCAAATAAGATAATGTGTGACTCTACATTAGCTCTTTGCTGGGTATCAAACTGTACTATCTATGGTAATCGTGGAGAACCCCCTGCATCCATGCGACCATCTTGCCTAAGGGATTTTGCTTTCTGAGGCCGCACATCAGATAACATAGTTCTTTCATCAGAGCTAATACTTCTGGTTCAATTGGGTAGTTGAGCAGACAAATTACTTAAATTATACGGAGAAAAAAATCAAAGTGATGCCATTTATACAAAACTAAGAGTTAAAAAAACGGCTAAAGCCTTTGTTTAACCATTTTTTATGTTTTAAATACCAAACTAGCTAACTTTCCTTAACAGACACAGAGAATTAGTACTATAAATGTCTCCATACATTGAGAATATACTATTTATTGTAGCTGTTTTACTGGCATTCTCACGAAAATATAAAACTTAATCCTAAAATCAAAGACATTTATAATTCAAAACTGCTTCAGAAATAATCAGATTCATTATTTTCATTTCACAGGTGAAGAAATTGAAACCTATTTGGAATATGAGATTATTAGGACTAAACTTCCAAGTGTCTTGAATCAAATGATTTTACCCTAACACCATACTGCCCTAGACCTGGTACTTTAGTTATTGTTTACTAACGCCTGTATTCTTTTTTTATTTTTTCATTTTTAATTGTATAAGTATAGCTGATGTACAATATTATATGTTACAGATGTACAACATAGTGATTCACAATTTTTAAAGGTTATATTCCATTTATAGTTATAAAATATTGGCTATATTTTCTGTATTGTGCAATATATTCTTGTAGCTTATTTATTTTATACATAATAGTTTGTACTTCTTAATCCCCTTCCCCATCTTGCCCCTCCTCCCTTCCCTCTCCCCACTGGTAATCACTAGTGTGTTTTCTGTATCTGTGTGTCTATTTCTTGTTTTGTTATATTCACTAGTTTGTTTTATTTTTCAGATTCCATGTATAAGTGATATCATACAGTATTTGTCTCTCTCTGTCTGACTTATTTCACTTAGAATAATACCCTGCAAGTCCATCCATGTTATTGTAAATGGCAAAATTCTGTTCCTTTTTATTGCTGAGTAGTATTCCTTTATATATATATATATATAAAATCTCACATCTTTATCCATTCATCTGTTGATGGACACTTCAGTTGCTTCCATATCTTGATAATTGTAAATAAGGCCTGTATTCTTTTTTTTTTTAATATTTATTTTATTTATTTATTTTCCTTAATTTTTTGGCTGTGTCAGGTCTTAGTTGCGGCATATGGGATACTTGTTGAGGCACGTGGGATCTTTTTTGTTATGGTGCGTGGTCTGCTCGAGTTTCTCTCTAGTTGTGGTCCCCGGACTTCTCTCTAGCTGAGGCGTGTGGGTTTTTCTCTCTCTAGTTTTTGTGCACGGGCTCTGTAATTTGTGACACGTGGGCTCTCTAGTTGAGGCATGAGAGCTCAATAGTTGTGGCATGTGGGATTAGTTGCCCCGAGGCATGTGGCATCTTAGTTCCCCCACCAGGGATCGAACCCGTGTCCCCTGCATTGGAAGGTGGATTCTTTACCACTGGACCACCAGGGAAGTCCCAAGGCCTGTATTCTTAATTGGAATTTACTCTTTTATAAGAACTCTTCAAAGGTATAAGAAAGTACTATTACATTATGGGTGAATACCAAAATAGTTGATATTTATCGTCATTAAATTTCACATCATTGCAGTTTATTCACTCAGGTGATTCATTCATCTCAGTGCTTAGAATTCAAATCTTATTCATCATAAGTTGATATCCCCTACAAACTTCTATTTTTCAAAAGTTTTGCAATGCATTTTACATTATTTAAAAATAACTCTATTGGGGAATTCCCTGACCATCCAGTGGTTAGGACTCTGCACTTCCACTGAAGGCGGCATGAGTCTGATCCCTGGTCAGGGAACTAAGATCCTGCATGCTTTGTGGAGCGAAAGAAAAAACCCCACATACTCTATTTAAATCAAATTATACTATTTAGACATTAAGCACCTTGATTACTACTTAAAATTTCATGACATTCCTTCATCTCTTCCCTTCTTTGCCCCCTTCCTTCCTATTTTCCTTCCTTCATCCTCCCTCCCTCCAAAAATATTTATTTAGCACTTACAGTGTCAGGCAAAGTTCCAGTGGCCGGAAATACAGTGGTGAACAAAACCAACAAGGACCCTGGCCTCATAGAGCATAGCTCCTAGCAAAGAAGAAGGACATTAAGCATGTAAATTAAAGTGTGATCAATGTTACAGGAGGGGGATACTAAAATGAGTAAACTTTTCAATGAGGGATATTATCATTTGTGATTTTTTCAAATACAGTTGTTACACAGTGACCTTTAGCAGAACCCCTGAAGTAGCAGTGGCTAATAATACATTTACATTTCCTCCTATTTCTGACCTTAGACATGCCATTATTATGTTCTGTTTGCTTCTTGTTCTTCCCTCATTTTCCTCTCTCAACACTATTCTGTGCTACTGTTCATCTGCATAGAACCTGCTATTGTTTCTCTTCAACATCTCAGAATCACCACTGACGTTTCATCACATGGAGTGCTTTTACTATACCCCAATTTAAAATGAAAAATCAACTTAAAAAAAAAAAAAAAGGAACTGCCCCAGTCAGACTTTATCAATCCAATAAGGCAAAGGCACATCAGGAAAGTTCAGAGAGCTTTCCTGAATTGGCCCCAACTCCTCCCTTTAATCTGTACCTTTCCTGGCCTCCCAGTTTACTGAAGTGTAATTGGCAAATAAAAATGTAAAATACTTTAAAAAATTTCTAAATTATACTGAAGGGCAGATATTTATACCTTGAGAAGTTCTAAAAGCACATCTCCTGACATTCTTGCCTTTCTCCTATGCTGTCATGTAACTTCTTGTTTCTAAGTATGTGGAGATACTGATGTTAATTTATGTGAGCTCATGTATGTCTGTGTTGTTCTGAAAAAAAAGATGTTATGAACAATGTGTATTAGCACATGAAATTTTTGCTTGACCTCAGAAACTACTATTTTGAGTCTACTTCTCTTCTGTCTCCCACTTTGTAGCTGAAAGCTATGTTTCTTAATTAGGTATACAAATTGTCAATTATTAGTTTTCTCCTCATGGCAAGAGCTGTGGATCCTGTATTGGGTTCATAGGAGCCCACTGACACTGAAACAAAACATTCAGATAAAATTATCTGGTACCTGATTCCTTCCATGTTCTATATCAAATCACCCACTGGCTTCAAATTAACCTTATCTTTGCACTTTTTCCTCTGAAGGCTCTCAAGGTCCCCTCGTGTGCATGTCTATTGTGGGACTCATGCCTCACCTCACCTCACCTCATCCTGGCACCTGCTCCCCTTTATCAACCTAGTCTGTCCCTGGTATCTGTTACACCTTGTTGTATCACAGCTCCCATAACCAAAAAGAGGCATCTCCTTTTTGTTGCCTCCCTTCCCCTACTGTATTCAAGATTTAGATAAGTGAACATCACTCCCTCTTAATTACTTCCCTCACCTGCTTAAGATCTGCTGAAAATAACATCCAAGTGTGAAACGTATGGTCCAAAGTGCCCTTTCATGCAGGAAGGTAGAGTTTGCACTTAGTTGACTCTGGAAAGCAAACTTTATTTTGGCTGTTGTGTAATCAGCCACACAATTCTAAAATCTTTCATCTTCCTTTCCCTTTGCTTCTTAGTTAAAGGCTCTGCACAACAATTTTACACATAATTATCTCTTTACATCTTGGCAATGTGTATAGGCTAGAATAAAATGTGGCTCTGGTGGGATTTAATCTTTTCTTATATATTTACCTAGGCAAGGCTTCAAGTAAGAAAGCAGTGCCACTCTTCTGCATGAGAATGTTTAGATAAATAATTGCTCAGATTCTCATTTGCGGCAAGGCCGGTTTGTTCTTCACAGTCCTTGAAAGTCTTTTTTTCCCCCTGGTCACAGTCAATTTAAGCTGGCCTGGCAAATGACCAGATTGCTTCTATGAAGATTACAAGTTATTGGTGTCACTGCCTCTTCCACTGTACAAATGGTTGCTATGTTTTGAACAGCAACACTTAGACCCAACCAGCCTTTCTAAATATCTTTTAAGGAAGAGGGTCATGTACAATACATTTGATTTCAAGATCTGAATCTCCTCCCTGGGTTTTCTGAGTGAACTAACTTTACTTTTGCGCTCAAATTCCCAAGTCAATAGAAAACTGCCAAAGAAAACCTAGGTCAGAAGAGGATCTGTGTGCAAATCTAGCTACTGTTCCCCAGGAGCTTCACCAAGATGGGCATTCTTTCCCTACCCTTGAGTCATACGAGGGATAGAGGCTCTGCTGGTTTTCAGTTGGGCTTTTCCCTGTGACCAAGTGGTGCTAAGACCCAGTGAAAATAACTCCCATCTTGGATCTGCACCACATTGCCTTTAGTCTTCCAGCTGCCTTCTTCTGCCAAACTCAGTGTGCTCGGCCACTTGACTTTTCTATCATAGGCATTACAAGTTATGGGAAAGAACTAGTGACGCTAACTGAAATTTTTATATTCTATGCAGAGTGATTTTTAGTAGTGCAAAGCAGATGATTATGCAATAACTGGTGATTTGGGCAGCCCAATTAAGTTGGGGATATCATAGAATTGGAAATGTTATCTTGACATATCTACTCAATAATGATTTCTTACTATGGTCTATAAAAAAGGCAGAGCTCTTCATGACTGAGGTTATGTTTTCTGGAACTGTGAGACTTGTGGAAATAAGTGGTTTTACCAGAAAGTAAAGTCAGAATCATGCCTTCAGGAATGCCAGGGGTATTACAGTTACTCTTCTCTCACCACCTCTAGTTATTATAAAAGTATTGCAAAGATTTTAGGATATTCTGAAATGAATGAGAACTTGCTGCCTGAGAAACTATCTTTGTTTCTTCTCTAAGATGGGTGGAGTATCCTAAAGTGGGTGGGATAAGAGATTTCCTTTAAAACACATGTGCCTCAGGCAGGAGAGCTCTAGATTTCACGGCTGACAGATTGTGCAACTTGAGGTTCATGACTTAACTTTCCTGTTCCTTATTTCCTTTTCTTGTAAAATGGACAAAATAATCTTTGCATCTATGAGAAATTATGTAAAATGACTGTGGTATTGTACTTTTTACAAACATATCCAAAAATTTTGCCAAAAAGATTTCCCTCAATTAAAATGGACAGTAGTGTAATAACTGTAGGGTACTTGAGTAGTTATTTAATTCTTTAGTGGGGTGGATTTTGTTACAAACACCTAAATCAAAAAAGGATTTAAAAGAAAATTCTACTTCTTCTAATAATGATTCTAAGTTCACCATTACTAATATGTGTGCATGTGTGATCTGGAATCCCTCAGCCAAGGACTGGAAAATATTGCTAGTGATTAAGTGAAAATGAATCTCACTTTGGGAATAAAGGAAATAAGTATGTTTGAGAATACCTTCAACATTTTTGCATGGATTTGGAGCAGGACTGCTTTGATGTTGTAATCCTTTAAAAAAGGTTCTAAGTGAAATAGATAACGAATTTGTCTTGCAGAAAGCCTTCTCAGATGACTTTCTCTGTGCACATGGTGGTTCCAACCACACTTGAGGATTTTATTGTTCAATGCTATGCTCATCACCCCACTAGGACTCGAGCCGAGTGGAATGAAGGAAGGTTAAATGGGAGAGCTTTCTGTTTTTGTACAGTTCTTATGTTTCTAAGAAAGTTAATTAGGAAGTGAAACCTTTAGCAGTTGGCAGTGTGCTTTGTTGGCTACTAGGGCATGGTGACAAATAGCCCTGAAAGGTCTTCACTTTCTTTCGTAAACACCAAGGTAAGGAATTTGCACAAAAATGCACTGGTGAAGATCTGCTTTTCATCATGATCTAACCACATAGTAAACAACAGAAATAACTTGTTTTAATAAAGTGTGGTGTTGAAACATTTATCAGCAAGTCTTTTCTACTGGCTTCAAAGGTATATTTGGATAAGAGAAATCCTTGCCCATAAGAACACAATCTGAAATTTAAGTTATAACATTTTCTTCATGTCAAGGTCAAGAAACATAAGGGAAAAGTTTGACTTTCGTGTAATCATGAATTTATCTCTTATTAGCCTGAGACAGTACAATTAAGTACTTATTATTTGGGGTAGATGTGGTTGGCAGAGAGGAAAAGACTGCAAAATGTTTGCTCTGGAATGGTTTAATGAATTCTATTATTTTAAGTGCCCACTTCTTTCCTTTTCTGCTGGATAGCAGCATATTGGATTTCATGAGAAGAACCTTTCCAAATGAAAAAGCATATTGTTATGATGAGAAAATATAGCAAAATCTGGACTGATTTGGTAGAAGTGACCCAGGGGAAATGGTAAAATGAGATGCAAAACTTAAGGAAGTGGGATTGAGCGGTACAGGTAGCCAAACTTGAAATGAAAGAAAAAGAGAAGAAGGGAGAGAGTTAACATATTTCTGATTTTGGGATGAGTACTGAAAGCTTCCAGGAATTATGGAGAAGCAAATATAATTGTTTTTTAATCCAACAGGATTTGTTGCAGTCTCGTTTTCTCTCCTCCAAGTAAGGAGCAGAACTTCCTAGGAAGGTTGTACAGCACTGACCAATGGAACATTCTGAGATGATGAAAAATGAGCTTCTGCACTGCCTGAGACTGTGGCCACTAGCCACATATGGCTACTGAACACTTGAAATGTGGCTAATGTGACTAACTGAATTCTAAATTTTATTTATTTCTTTTTTAAAAATTTATTTTATAGAAGTATAGTTGATTTACAATGTTGTGTTAATTTCTGCTATATAGCAAAGTGATTCAGATATATATTTATATATATATCCTTTTTCATATTTTTTTCCATTATGGTTTATCACAGGATATTGAATATAGTTCCCTGTGCTATACAGTAGGACTTTGTTGTTTATCCATCCTATATATAATAGTTTGCAACTGCTAGTGTCAAACTCCCAATCCATCCCCACCCACACCCTCCCCCTTGGCAACCACAAGTCTGTTCTCTATGTCTGTGAATCTATTTCTGTTTCATAGATAAGTTCATTTGTGTCATATTTTAGATTCCATATATAACTGATATCATATGGTATTTGTCTTTCTCCTTCTGACTTATTTCACTTAGTATGATACTCCCTAAGTCCATCCATGTTGCTGCAAATGGCATCACTCATTTTTATAGCTGAGTAGAATTCCATTGTATATATGTACCATGTCATTGTTCTCCATTCATCTGTCAATGGACCTAAATTTTATTTATTTCTAACTGATTTTAATTTTAGTAGCCACATATGGTTAATAGCTATTGTACTGCACAACACAGCTAGGCTTCACCTTTTCAGACTTCTATATGTCATGATCAAGTGATGGGCTTTGTTGTAGATCAGAAGATAGTTTTGAGAAACTTTGTGGGCTGTGCTGAGGAAGGACAACTTGTCTTAAATCTGTGACTGTGCCAAGCCCCTCAATTTGCACTAATGAAAATATTCCTTAATTTTAAGTGTTTCTTAGCTGTTAATCCTATTTGTGTACTCAGGATTGGTGGTGGACAAAACCACACTTGCCTGGACTGGCTGCAATGGCCAAAGGAATAGAAAGGGAGATGCTCCAGCAGAGAATTAAAGGGCATGCTTTTTAAACTGAATTAGATGAAATCTCAGAGCTTCCAACTATTTTGGCCTTTGAATGACTGCTGAATTACCCAGAGGACACAAAGAGTAGAATTTGTTGACTATTAAAAAAATACAGTTTTTTTGCTACTGGACTGTTAAGACATTTGTTATAATATGTTATTTTGGTTGACTTTCATGATGGATTTTTGTTTTTGCTCTTAGAATGCCTTCTGGGTTCCTGGACAATCCATGAAATATAGAATTTCTGCATGAATAAATATATTCACAAGTTGATATGCTTAGGTAAAGCAAAATTTTAGTAAAGGGACAATATACATAGAGGGACAACAGAGGGACAAGAGGGAAACATGTGTGAACTAAAGGCTTCATACAAATAACATCTAAGGGGACTTCGCTGGTAGTCCAGTGGTTAAGAATCTGCCTCCCAATGCAGGGGATGCAGGTTCGATCCCTGGTTGGGGAACTAGGATCCCACATGCCATGGAGCAACTAAGCCCACACACTGCAACTACTGAGCACCCGTGCCACAACTAGAGAGAGAATCCCGCACGCCACATGGAAAGATCCCATGTGCCACAACAAAGATCCCGCATGCCACAACTAAGACCCGATGCAGCTAAAAAAATAAAAATAAAAATAAATAAATAAATATTTAAAAATTAACATCTACGGATTAATTATCTCTAAGCATGGTTGGCAAAAATTTGCATGATGAGACTTGGAGAATCATTAAATTGCCATCTAATGTGGAACCCAATCACATCCTGAACTAGGATGAAAGAATTATTTTTGGTGGATACCTAGATACTTGAAAGGTTTTCCATACCATCAGTATAATTCACTCTACCTTGAAAAAATCAACCAACCAACCAATTCAAGCAATTAACATCTATCTTTCCATCTTTTCACTGCCCTTTCCTTTGTTTTCTGTTTCACCAACCATGAGCATAAGAGATTGAAGGATTATAGCAGAGAATCAGTGAGGAAAATCCTAGTTTCCATTTTGATAAAATGCTTAATTAATCACTTTACCCCATTTTCTTTAGCCCTGATGACTTATGCAATCTTAATTCCTTTAATAACGAATTTACAATTTACAACTATAATTCTTGTTCTTAATATATGGAACAAAATGTTACTGAAAACAAGAAAAGTTGCTCTGACCTCACTACCCTGTCCCTGGTACAATTCCATCCCCTCTAATCCTTGTTTGGAACTCTCTTCATACTTTATTATTATCAGCTTCTTACTCTATGAAAGCATGTATTACGAATGCCTTATTTAGTGTGGTATCCCCAGTACCCAGACTATGATTGGAAAACAATTGTTGCTAAATAGATATTTATTGTTTCTTTAAAGTATAAATATCTTTCTTTTTTTTTCTGTAATCTTTTGGAGTTGTGTTGTTTAGTAGAGTGACTGATTCATTTCTGTCTGCTCATGAATATAGCTATACTCAGACTTTATATTTTATATAATTCCTAATGAAGCAGTATTAAATATTTTATATAATCAATTTGAAAGAATATCTGGGATTCTAAAGGGCAGCTTTAACTACTTCTTTGCAAAGAATTTCACAAAATATGACTTTCAATATTGTTTATGGGATGATTGGGTCCTATATTAAGAGTCTTTGGTATTCTTTATCCCTTCCTAATTTCCATAGAACTCTTCCAGACAAAGGAAGCAAGCTGAACTTGGTACATTAATCCATCAACTAACCAACAGGTCTTGAGTTCCTCATATGTGCAAATGACTATTTGAAGTGATTTGATGTTGGTGCGTCTGCCTTTGAACTGAAGGCCATGTTACTATACAAGTGTAAATCCCTGTGCCTCCTTTTTCAACACACCTGTTTGGTTTAAAAACAAATATTAGATCCACAGTCCACAAGAACAGAAATTTACTCCACTTTTTAATGGCTTCCCAAACGTCTGGAGAATTTCACAGTGTTAGTGAATATCATGAAAGAGAATAGGTAGTTTAAAAAAAGTGAGAAAAGAAAGTTTACTGCTTCAAAAACAGTGGCAAGTCTCCTGAAGTGGTAAATGGACCATCTGTGTGCTCTGGCACCAGAAAATGTATAATTTATTTTAAAGCACCAGCTATATATCTGTCCTTCTAAATGTCTATCTGAAATAATGTGTGTATTGTATATGAAAATGAAGCACGGAAACAGAGTGGACTTTTTAAGCTCAGTATGCTTATTTATTTCAAAGCTATTATTCTTCCTGTCAACAAGAATAAAATTTATTCACTCAGGTAAGTATAAAAAGTCAGGCATTTTCTTGCAATAAAGAGATTAAGTAGATCACACCTTGAAAACCTGTCTGCTCCCATTTGGAAAAGCACTGCCTTGAATCCTAAAAATTTTATTTGAAAGTCTACAAACATTGCAGTGGGAAAGGGAAAGCTTAAGTTCAGATGGAAACCACTTACCCTCTCAGTAGTCCTAGGATTTGTATCTCTGGGAAGACCCAAGCCCACAAATAGTTTATCTAGGTGTTCAGCATTAAACACAGAGTTAAGGGAAAGGATTTATTTCCCCTGGCTAATCCCCAATCCCTTCCTTCTTTTTAGTACTAGTTTATTATTTATGAGATTTACAGAAACACAGAAATTAGAGATGGGAAATCTGTATGGAGTTAAAATACCTTTTCCCTACAAATGCAAATCTCCTGTTCCTCTCAAAACTGTGTGTGTGCGGGGGAGGTGCGGGGCATTTATCAGAGTTGATGGAACAGAGTAGAGATTCACCCAGTAACACTTTAGCAAAACCCAAGTTTCTGAAATCTCTTTTCTCCCACACTTGCTCTTCAGACAGTGTTCCTTCAGTAATTGCCGTTACATTTCTGTTAAGATGGTCTTCTTTTAGTTCTTGGAATGAGTTAGGGCCTTTTGCACCGCTGAACCTTCCCATTTGCTATTCCCTCAGCCCAGAACACTCTTCAGTAGGCTAATTTCTGGTTATCTTCGGGTCACAGCTTAAATATCTCCTCCTCACAGGAATTGTTTGTCCTTTGATTTATGTAGTGTGTATTTTTGTTCTAAAAGATATTTGTAAGAGTTGGAATTTTGAAGTTGGACCAAAGAGAAATTATTGTCACTTATGACTAAAACCACAAGTTAGCTGTTAATTTATTGTTGATTTAAAACAATCAACTCTCTGCTACTGAATGATATTTAAGACATTATAATATTTTCATTTTCAATAATGGCTCTTCTTTATCTCTGGTATTGAATTTCTTCTCTTCATTTTGTAGTGATATTTACTCTTATTTCCCCAGAGTTTTCTTAATTTTAACTTGGTTGCTAGATATATTATTTAAATCTATCATTTTTCTCTTTTTCATATTTCTGTTGTATATGTAATAAATTATATATATAATTACAATATATAATGAAATTTATATTACATATAAAAATATAATTTATATGCTGAAAAGTGCATGAAGTATACAGATACAGTTTAACAACTCATTATAGAACAAACATCTGTGAAACCACCAACCACTTCTTGAAGTAAGCATTATCTTTAGTATTTTTATGTTTTCTTTGCTTTTTAAAAACTATATATTTTTGCATACCTAAACAATATAACTTAGTTTTGCTTATCTTTGAAATTTATTTACACAGGACAATACTACATGTATTGTTTGTGGCTTGCTTCTTTCATTCAATGTTACATTTGTGAGACTTATCAACATTTTTGCATGTAGTTGTAGATCATTTTCAAAATTTATTTATCCACTCTACTATTAATGAATAAATCTTCCAAGTGCTTATTTTTGGGTATACATCCCAGCATACAGTACATGAGTTCCTCTTGGATATATATACTTAATTTTGTTAGCTAATTGAGTGTCTATATCTTCATTTTTATTAAGTAATGACAAACTGTTTTGCAAAGTGGTTGCACCAATGTACACTTCCACCAGAAATATATGAGTTCTCATTGCTCTGCATTTTTGCCAATGTTTGACATTATTAGACTTTACCATTTTTGTCCATCTGGTGAGTATGAAACATGATTTAAATTTTTATATCCCTGATTACTAAAGAGGTGTCATGCCTTATAACCTGATTATTTCCCATTTAGCTGTCTTCTTCTGTTTAACTGATTGTCCATTTTTCCTTTTGGTTCTCTATTTTTTCTTATTGATCCTTACATTATAGAGTGCTGGGAGTGGGGAGAGACTCTGTGCCATGTGGTCATTCAGAGACCCAGGCTCCAACACCTCGTAGGACCTTGGAGTCCTCCACATATCCTCTGCATTTGCCAAGAAGATGAGGGAAGAGAGACATAATGTGGGAGAAGGAGGATCATGTGGGTAGTTTTATAGGAGTCAGGCCAGGCAGTGTTGATTATCAGTCACTTCTGCCTATATTCCAATAACCAGATGTCAGGTATGCGGTCCCTAGGATATACAAATGAGGCTAGGAAGTGTGCTCTCAGAGTGCCCACAATGAAAAATATACTGGATTTGGTGAACACAAAGCACTGTGTTTGCCATGTATCCCATGGTCATGATGACATTTTCCTATATTATATTCTAAAAGCTTTATAGTTTTTTCATTTTACATTCAAATGTTTAACCAATTTGGTGTTGGTTTCTGTGTACAATGTGAAGTAGAGGCATCCAATTAAATTTTTAAAAAATAGTATGGATGCCCAATTTTTCTAGCATCATCTTAAAAAGTCCATCCTTCCCCCTGATCTATGGCGGCACTTGTCATAGACCAAGAGTGGGTCTATACATACAGTAACAAAACAGACCCACCATATAGGTGGGTCTGTTTTGTTACTCTATATGTCTCTCACAGTATCAATACCACACACTTCACATTGTAGTCATATACAATTTGTATACAATTTTTCAAAATGAAGTGAGTTGCTGTACATTGTTATCTTAGTTTCAGGTGTATAACACAGTGATTCAATATTTTTATAGCTTATATTTATTTAAAGTTGTCACAAAATATTTGTTGTATTCCCTGTGCTGTACATTACATCCTTGTATCTTATTTATTTTATACCTAGTAGTTTATACCTCTTAATCCTCTTCCCTTATCTTGCCCCTCCCCTCCCCACCTCCCCACTGGTAAACACTAGTTTGTTCTTCTGTATCTATTAGTCTGTTTCGGTTTGTTATACTCATTTGTTTGTTTATTTTTAAAATTCCACATATAAGTGAAACATACAGTATTTGTCTTTCTCTGACTTACTTCACTAAGCATACTACCCTCCAGGTTGTCCATATTGTTATAAATGGAAAAATTTTATTCTTTATGTGGCTGAGTTATATATATCCATATATATGTGTGTGTATATATATATATATATATATATATCAGAGCTTCTTTATTCATTTATTTTTGACACTTTGATTGCTTTCATATCTTGGCTATTATAAATAATGCTGCTATGAACAGTGGGGTGCATATATCCTTTCAAGTTAGTGTTTTAGTATTCATTGCATTTATACCAAGGAGTGGAATTGCTGGATCTTATGGTAGTTCTATTTTTAATTTTTTGAGGAACTTTTATACTGTTTTCCATAGTGGCTGCATCAATCAATTTACATTTCCACCAACAGTAAACTAGGGTTGAAGTTTCTCCATATCCTCTCCAAAATTTATTATTTGTTGTCTTTTTATTATAACCATTCTGACAGTGTGAGGTGATATCTTGTTGTGGTTTTGACTTACTTTTACCTGATGATTAGTGGTGTTGAGCACCTTTTCATGTGCCTATTGTCTATTTGTATGTCTTCTTTGGAAAAATGTCTATTCAGGTTTTCTGCCCATTTTTAAAATGAGTTGTTTGTTTTTTTGATATTGAGTTATATGAGCTCTTTATATATTTTGGATATTAGCCCCTAATCAGACATGTCATTTGCAAATATCTTCTCCCATTCAGAAGGTTGTCTTTTTGTTTTGTTGATAGTTTCCTTTGCTATGCAAAGGCTGTTAAGTTTAATCAGGCCTCATTTGTTTATTTTTGCTTTTGTTTCTGTCGTTCTGTCTCCTGAGGAGACATATCCAAAAAGAAAAGACTTATGCTAAAGGGTGTACTGCCTGTTTTTTTTTTCTAGGAGTTTAAGTTTCTGGTCTTAATTTAGGTTTTCAATTTTGAGTTTATTTTTGCATATGGTGTGAGAAAATGTTTTAATTTCATTCTTTTATATACAGCTGTCTAGTTTTGCCAACACCACTTATTAAAGAGACTCTTTTTCCCATTGTATATTTTTGCCTTCTTTGTTGTAGATTAATTGACCATATGTGCATGGGTTTATTTCTGGGCTCGTTATTCTGTTCCATTGATCTATGTCTGTTTTTGTGCCAGTACCACATACTGTTTTGAATACTGTAGCTTTGTAGTATAATCTGAAGTCAGAGAGCATGACACCTCCAGCTCTGTTCTTTTTTCTTAAGATTGCTTTGGCTATTCACGGTCTTTTGTCATTCCATACAAATTTTACAGTTATTTGTTCTAGTTCTGGAAAAATATCCTGGGAATTTTGATGGAGAGTTAATTAAATCTGTAGACTGCCTTGGGTAGTATGGACATTTTAACAATATTAATTCTTCCAGTCGATGAACATGGGGTATCTTTACATTTCTTTGTATCATGTTCGATTTCCTTCATCAGTGTCTATAAAACTTATAAAACTATAAGTTTTCAGAGTACAGTAAGTCCCCTACATACGAACCTTCAAGTTGCGAACTTTCAAAGATGTGAATGTGCTTTTGCATGTCCAATCACATAAGTTAGTTCACATGTCTGGCATACATTGTCACGTGCATGCATCCTCTACAAGTGGTTGTGCTTTAGTGTACTTTACTGTACAGTAGTGCATAGAGTACAGTAGTACAGTATCTTTATTTCAAGCTAGATCTGCAAGAGGATGACTTCATTGAACTCCTTTGTGTGCAACACGGGAAGCTTACTAATAAAAACCTTATGGAATTGGAGCCCCAGAGAAAGGATGAAGAGAGACAAGAGGAAGAAGTAACTGAAGAACTGAAGAGATTCATGATGTAGGAAATGGCAAGGGGATTTTCTTTATTTGAGGAGACACTGTTAGTTTTGAGGCACAGGACCCGAAAGTAGAACGGTACACAAAGGCTGCAGCAGCCGTTCAGAATGCAATCCAGTGCTACTGTGTCATCTATGATGAGGAAAAAAAAGCTACTACCCAGACATCACTGGATCAGTTTTTCAAGAGGGTAGATAGAATTGAATCCAGCAAGGAACCAGAACCTGTGTCAAGCATGAGTGTAATTGCAGCTTGCCCTCCATCTATTGCTGATGATCTTTCAGCTTTACCATCTCCCACCTCCTCTCCCTCCTCCAGTCAGTAACTCTTCTTTCCTGTTCACTCGATGCCAGCCCCTGTATGCCAGCTGTTGTACTATACTACAGTACTTTTCAAGGTACTGTACTGTAAGATTAAAAAATTTTTCTTTATTTCTTGTGTTTGTTTGTTTATGTATTATTTGTGTGAAAAGCATTATAAACCTATTACAGTACAGTACTATATAGCTGATTGTGTTAGTTGGGTACCTAGGCTAACTTTGTTGGACTTATGAACTAATTGGACTTATGAAAACACTCTCAGAATGGAACTCGTTCATATGTAGGGGACTTACTGTATAGGTCTTTCACCTCCTTGGTTAGTTTATTCCTAGATATTTTATTCTTTTTGATGTAATTGTAAATTGATAGTTTTCTTGCTTTCTCTTTCTGTTAGTATGTTATTAGTGTATAGAAATGCAACAGGTTTCTGAATATTAATCTTGTATGCTGCAACTTTACTGGATTCATTTATTAGTTATCGTAGTTTTTTTTGGTAGAGTCTTTAGGGTTTTCTATATCCACATAGGTCATGTTATCTGCAAATAGTGACAGTTTTACTTCTTTCATTATAATTTGGATACCTTTTATTTCTTTTTCTTGTCTGATTGCTGTGGCTAGAATTTCCAATACAATTTAAATAGGAATAGTAAGGGGGACATCCTTGTCTCACTCTTGATTTTAGAGGAAAAGCTTTCAGTTTTTCACCATTAAGTATAATACTAACTGTGGGTTTGTCATAAATGGCCTTCATCATGTTGAGATATGTTCCCTCTATATCAACTTTGTTGAGAGTTTTTATCATAAATGGTGTTGAATTTTGTCAAATGCTTTTTCTGCATCTATTGAGATGATCATGTGATTTTTATCCTTCATTTTGTTAATGTGGTGTATCAAATTGACTGATTTGAAGATACTGAAACATCCTTGCATCTCTGGGATAAATCCCACTTGATCATGGTGTATGATTCTTTTCACATATTGTCAAATTTAGTTTGCTAATATTTTGTTGAGGATTTTTGCATATATATTCATCAGGGATATTGGCCTGTAATTTTCTCTTTTTGTTTGTAGTGTCTTTGTCTGGTTTTGGTATCAGAGTAATGGTGGCATTGTTGAATGAATTTCGAAGTGTTCCCTTCTCTTCAATTGCTTGGAATTGTTTCAGAAGGATAGGTATTAACTTTCTTTAAATGTTTGGTGGAATTCCCCTGTGAAACTGTCTGGTCTTGGACTTCTGTTCAGAGTTTTTTGCTTACTGATTCACTTTCTTTTCTTTTCTTTCTTTCTTTTTTTTTTTTTTTACTTGTCAAAGTTTTTCTGTTTATTAGTGAGAAATATGCATTGCCTTGCCTAGTAAACAATTGGACCACAGCATGTTCTGTGAGAGTGTTAGGTGTATAACAAACTTAACATTTTACAATCAAAGTTAGGTTTCTTGCATGCTGGGGAAATAAGGACTCTCCTTTAGTTAAACTTTCTAATTAACTGAGCGTTGGCTCATACTGGTTTATCCCTTATCACTCCTAAAATATATGAAAATTATACATAAACTCAGCAAACCCTGAAGAACAATGGTGACCTGCATCAGAAGAAGAAATAAGGCTTGACACCCTTACTTTGCCTTTGTTCACAACCTGGGGCCAGTGTACGTAGATGTGCAGAACTTAAATTGTTGTGTGGGATGCAATGGCTTGTGCTCCAGGTTCTGTTTCCTTTGACCTCCTGTTAACTCCAGACCCAACCCCCAGCATGACCTCAGTGAACTCTGTAGCCAGCATTCTTGCTTGACCTTCCAAGCTAATTTATATTCTTCTAGACCTGATCCTTTTTTGTTGTTTGTTTTTTAATCTGAAAACCAAGTGTTACTGTTTTTACTTCTTGTTTCTGGAAATTTTCTTTTAGCAAAAATTACACTTCTGGGTTTGGAAGTTTGGGGACTCTTCCAGGCTAAAAATAAGATACTAATATATGCTTCCTCTAAAATTTGTCCCACCCTCTACATTCTGGGATATTGTCAATCTTCTCTGTCTACCTGATTCTTTTTATTTCTGTTTTTCTCTTTTATCATATATACTCTTTTTTTCTTTTTGACATCTTTATTGGAGTATAATTGCTTTACAATGGTGTGTTAGTTTCTGCCATATAACAAAGTGAATCAGCTATACGTATACATATATCCCCATATCTCCTCCCTCTTGTGTCTCCCTCTCACCCTCCCTATCCCACCCCTCTAGTTGGACACAAAGCCCCAAGCTGATCTCCCTGTGCTATGCTTCTGCTTCCCACTAGCTATCTAATTTACATTTGGTAGTGTATATATGTCCATGCCACTCTCTCACTTTGTCCCAGCTTACCCTTCCCCCTCCCCATGTCCTCAAGTCCATTCTCTACATCTGCATCTTTATTCCTGTCCTGCCCCTAGGTTCTTCATAACCTTCTTTTTTTTTTTTTTTAGATTCCATATATATGTGTTAGCATACAGTATTTGCTTTTCTTTCTGACTTACTTCACTCTGTATGATAGTCTCTAGGTCCATCTGCCTCACTACAAATAACTCAGTTTCGTTTCTTTTTATGGCTGAGTAATAGTCCATTGTATATATGTGCTACATCTTCTTTATCCATTTATCTGTCAATGGACACTAAAGTTGCTTCCATGTCCTGGGTATTGGAAATAGAGCTGCAATGAATTCTGTTCAGATTATCTTTTTTCTTCCTTATTCAGTCTTGGAAGATTGTATGTTTCAAGGAATTTATCCATTTCTTTTAGGTTTTCCAATTTGTTTGTCTATAACTGTTCATAGTAGTCCCTTATGATTGCATTTTTTTCTGTGATTTTGGTTGTCATTTCAATCTTTCATTTCTTATTTTGTTTATTTGAGTCCTCTCTCTTTTATTCTTAATTAACCTGGCTGAAGGCTTATCAATTTTTTAATATTTTCAAGAGACCGTCTCTTGGTTTCATTGATCTTTTCTTTTCTTTTCTTTTTGGCCTGCATTTTATTTATTTCCACTTTGATCTTTATTATTTCCTTCCTTCTGCAGGCTTTGGGCTTTGTTTGTTTTACTTTTGCTAATTTTAAGAATAGTAGGTTAGGTTGTTTATTTGAGATTTTTCTTGTTTCTTGAGGTAGGCCTGTATTACTATAAACTTCCCTAGAACTGCTTTTGCTGTGTCCCATAGATTTTGGAAAGTTGTGCTTTTATTTTTGTTAGTCTCAAGGTATTGTGTCTTCTTTGGTTTCTTTGTTGACTCATTGGTTTTTTAGTAGCATGTTGTTTAGTCTCCTCATGCTTGTGTTTTCTCATTTTATTTACTGTAATTGATTTTTAGTTTCATACCATTGTAGTCAGAAAAGTTGCTTAATATAATTTCTATTCTCTTAAATTTCTTGAGACTTGTTTTGTGGCCTAGCATGTGATCTATCCCAGAGATATTCCATGTGCACTTGAAAAGAATGTGTATTCTGCTGTTTTCAGATGGAATGTCCTGTAGATATCTATTAAGTCCAACTGGCCTAATGTGTCATTTAAGGCCACTGTTTCCTTATTGATCTTCTGTCTGGATGATCTGTCCATTGATATAAGTAGGGTGTTAAAGTTCCCTACTACTACTGCATTATTGTCAGTTTCTCCCTTTTTGTCTGTTAATATTTGCTTTATATATTTAGATGCTCTTATATTAGGTGCATTTATGTTTACAAATGTTATATCCTCTTCTTGTATTGATCCGTTTATCATTATATTATGCCCTTCTTTGTCTCTTATTATAGACTTTGTTTTAAAGTCTACTCTGTCTGATATGAGTATTGCTACCTCAGCATTCTTTTTTATTTAAAAAATGTATTGAAGCATATTTGATTTAAAATATTATATTAGTTTCAGGTGTACAGCATAGTTATTTAGTATTTTTACAGATTATACTCCACTGAATGTTATTACAAAATAATGGCTATCACCCCAGCTTTCTTTTCCTCTCCATTTGCATGAAATATCTTTTTCCATCTCCTCACTATCAGTCTGTGTGTGTCATTAGCTCTGAAGTGAGTCTCTTGTAGGCAGCATATAGATGAGTCTTATTTTTTAATCCAATCAGCTACTTATGTCTTTGGATTGGAGCATTTAGTCCATTGACATTTAGAGTGATTATTGATAGGTATGTACTTATTGACATTTTGCTGTTTGTTTTCTGGTTGTTTATGTTGTTCTTCTTTGTTCTTTTCTTCTTCTTTTAATCTCTTACCATGTGGTTTGATGATTTTCTTTAGTGTTATGTGTGTGTTCTTTTTTCTCTAGCTTTTGTATATCTATTGTAGGTTTTTTTTTTAAATTAATTAATTAATTAATTTATTTTTGGCTGTGTTGGGTCTTCGTTTCTGTGTGAGGGCTTTCTCTAGTTGCGGCAAATGGGGGCCACTCTTCATTGTGGTGCATGGGCCTCTCACTATCGCAGCCTCTCTTGTTGCAGAGCACAGGCTCCAGACGCGCAGGCTCAGTAGTTGTGGCTCATGGGCCTAGTTGCTCTGCGGCATGTGGGATCTTCCCAGACCAGGGCTTGAACCCGTGTCCCCTGCATTGGCAGGCAGATTCTCAACCACTGCACCACCAGGGAAGCCCTATTGTAGGTTTTTGATTTGTGGTTATCATGGAGTTCATATATGTTGACCTATAACTATATCTTTTTATTTTAAACTGATGGTCATTTAAGTTCAAATTCTAAAAGCTCTACATTTTTTATTCCTCCCTCACCACGTTTTGTGTTTTTTTATGTCATATTTTACATTTTCATGTCTATCCTTTAGCTGTTTATTGTAGTTATAGTTGATTTTACAGTTTTTGTTTTTCAACCTTCCTACTATCTTATTTAAGTGGTTGATTCACAGCCTTTACTATATATTTGCCTTTATTAGTGGGAATTTTCCCTTACTATAATTTCTTATTTCTTGATAAAGCCTTTTCTTTTTCACTTAAAGAAGACCCTTTAACACTTCTTGTAAGTTCGGTTTATTATTGATAAACTTTTTCAGTTTTTGCTTGTTTGAGAAGTTCTTTATCTCTCCTTTGATTCTGAATGAAAACCTTGTTGGGTAGAGTATCCTAGGTGGTAGTTCTTTTTCCTTTCATCACTTTAAATATATCATGCCACTCCCTTCTGGTTGGCAAATTTTCTGCTGAAAAATCAGCTGATATCCTTGTGAGGTTTCCTTTGTATATGACTCTTTGTTTTTCTCTTGCTGACTTTAGAATTCTCTATCTTTAACTTTTGCCATTTTAATTTTGATATGTCTTGGCTTGGGTATTTTCAAGTACATCTTGTTTGGGACACTCTGTGATTCTTGTACCTAGATATCTGTTTCCTTCTTCAGGTCTGGGAAGTTTTCAGCCACAATTTTATCAAATACATTTTCCACCCCTTTCTCTCTCCTCTCTTTCTTCACCACTATAATGTGAATGTTAGGATGCTTGATGTTGTCCAGAGGTCCCTTAAACTATTCCCATTTTTTTACATTTATTTTTCTTTTTTTGTTCTGGTTGGGTGATTTGCATTATTCTATCTTTCAGATTGCTTATGCATTCTTCTGGATCACCTCATATGCTCTTTTTATTTTTTTATTTTATTTTTTTTCATATGCTCTTAATTCCCTCTTTTCCTCAGTTCAGTTAGAATCATTATTACTATTGCTTTGAACTCTTGGCAAGATAAATTGTAGTATTTATCTGTTTCATTAAGGGTTTTTTTTCATGTTTTTTTTCTTGTTCCTTCATTTGAAACATATTATTCTGTGTTCTCATTTTGTTTAACTTTCTCTGTCTCTAATAAAATTAGGTGAAACAGTTACCTATCCCTGTTTTGAAGGTGTGTCCTTGTGTGGGAACATCCTTATGCAGTCTGCATGTGTACAGTAGCTTTGGTGGGAGAGCGGGATCTGAAGTGAGCATTGTGTGTGTCTTCCCCTGGAGTGAGCTGGCAGCCAGTGTTTTGGTGGGTGGTAGGGCTGGAGTTGGAGGGGCTAGAGGCAGAACTGGGTGAAAGCTAGGGTTTCTTCTATGCTCAATGAATGTCACTGCCCTACCAGGGGTGGTGTTGGGGCCTAAGTGGCTGGAGCAGGAGTCCTGAGGGAGTTAGGTTTCTCCTGGTTGTGATGGCAGTCTCCCCCTAGGTTTAGGAATGGCTGGGCCCAGAGGGCTTAGGTCTGCACTTCTGTGCTGGTTTCACTTTTTCCTGGAGGGTTCACCTTGGTTAGAGGCTGGGTTGTGGCCGGAGGGGTTTGCGTCACACCACCGAGCTGGCCCCACTCCCTCCCAAGTGTGCGCTCTGGCAGTGGCAGTCTCCTCCATTGTGCTAGCCTCACTCCCTTCCAGGTATGCACAGGGACCGTCACTCTGGTGATGGCAGCCTCCTCCTTGCAGTTAGCCTCACTCCCTTCTGAGTATGTGCACAACGGCTCCCTCTGTCCTGGTCAGAGGCGGGACCAGGTCCTCACTGGCTCCAGTCCCTCTAAGTATGTGCAGTCTGGCTTAGAGGGGAGCAGCACCAGAGCAAGAAGGGCTGGGGCTGGAGCAGGAATCCGGTGCAGGCTGGGAAGCAGGCCAGCCAGAGCACCAGGCAGTTTTCAATTTGCTACCTCTGTAGTGATACTGGGAGTAAGCAAACCTGTGTGTGAATTTTAAGAGTGGAGTCTCACCTTCTTATAACCCTCCAGTAAGCCCCACTGATCTTCAAATCAGCTAAGGGGACTTGTCTTTCTGGTGTTGGACTGCAGGGCTAGGATGCTTAACATGTAGCTTGAACCACTTGCTCCCCAGGGAGCATCCACAAACCTGTGAAATCCTCCTCCTCTTCTGTGTCTCCAACTAGGAGTGCAGGCCCCAGACCAGACTGCTTCTCCTCCCTTCCTACCAGATTCTGAGTGAATACTTATTTCCAGCCTTGATTATAAGAGAGCTGCTCTGCTAGTCCCCAGGTCAATTTCATCGAGAGTTATTCTACATGTCTTTGTAGTTCTGATGTGTTCGTGAAGGGAAGTTAGCCCAGCGGCTTCCTACTCTACCGTCTTGATCTCCTAACTCACAATGACTACAATTTCTTTTCTAAAATGAGAAACTGAGGGATAAACCTGTCCATAACTACCACACTTGGGCCTTGATCAATGTGTTTAACTATTGTCTGTCTCATGTCCCTACAATGGAGAGAATAAATAGAATAATAAAAGGGTTGATGAGTTAACTTTAATTTAAAAATTACCTTTTTACATTAAATAGACATCACAATATTTGAACCCACAGAGTATTTATACTTCAGTTGATCATTTAATTTTTTCTTCTAAATATTAAAACAACAATTTTAATGAACAATTTAGTATATCTGGTTTATGATATAGGGGCTTAGGCCTCCTTCTGCTGCATTAACTAATGATTTTATTTTATTGGGAAAATTATTTAACATGAGACACTTCCTCTTACAAGAACCTTTTGGTTTGTTTATATTCCTACACATATTATTTCTAGAAATCTTAATTTCTCTTAAGAATTTGAATAGTGTTAATTTATTTAGAATGATCTTCAGCCCTTTTTGCTAAAAACCCCTTTCCCTTTTCTATTTAATTTAAAAAATTGGGTTCTTTTTGCTTTCACATCTTTGAAGAGTCCCCCCTGAATCCACAGAATCTATTTCTTGGTGCTTACATTTATTTCTTTTTCAATGAAACTATAGCTTATTTTGTCTTTTTGCTGTACCAACTCTCTTCTACACATGCATTTTTATTGCTTCCTCCCCACACCAGCGGTTCCCCACCTGTTCCCTCATGAGCCATGAGTGGCTCACAAAGCTGTTTCAAGTGGCCTATAAGTTGCCCAGCAGCTCCCCGCTCCTGCCTTCACAAGCAAAGTGGTCACCATTGAGGCCTTCGTATGCTTCCTAGCCACTGTCAGAGCCGATGCCCACCTTTTCCACGGTTTCTCCCTCCACCACAGAAATAAATCTTTCAAGTTTATGACTTATAATGCTATAGTTGGGGTGTATCAGAGTACTTTGAATAATAAAAAAGAATTCCCTAACAAGTCATACCATACCAACAGGAAGTCCACACTTCTTTAAGAAATGGAACTGAGTATGGAACTTAGGAACTGAGTATGAATTTTACATAGTCACAAGCTCAGGGTATACCAGAAAAACATAATGGATTTTTTTCTGTCTATAACTAAACTCATACTAGATTTAAAAATCCATGCTGGCTTCATAGTAGAGAATTTAATCTTGTCAGTTCTAGAAAATTCACTAACTTCTAATCTAACACTTAATCCCTTAGTGTGGAGGGAGTGGTACTTAATCACCCAAATCAAGATTCTCCCCTCTATCTAGATTTTTCTCTTCTTCCTGGGTTGGAGGAGGGTGTAAATCACAGACGGCATACACAGTGGGTGTGTGGGGAGGTTGGCGTGCGTCCTTGATCACCTCCTGTCCTTGTTGGCCTGTTCCAGACATAACCATCCCATCAGGCCTTGGGCATTGCTGTCTAAGGCTGCATCACTCACTGCTGGTGTCCGCAGCTCCTCCAAGGTCCCAGGTGTAGGCCTCTCTCACTCTGTTCTCTCTTGACTCTGTGCTGTTCTCATACCAACCAGGAGACCTTTTCTGGCCTATTTATTATCTGTCAGTCCCTCCAGCCACACTTGTGTGCATGATTGGGTAAGGGGAGGAAGGGGGTGAGTAAGAGAGTGGGGTTGGAAGTTTTCCCCACAACACTTTGGAATGTTCAGGATTCTCTGAGGCTGCCTCTTGGTGGTCTGTCTTCCTAGAAATCTTCTTCAGTCATTGCTCATTTACTGCTTAAGGACCATATGGGAGGGGGAGGTTCCCTATGTGGCTTGCAGTCTTCTAGTTTATTCTCTGGGAAGTAGCCAGGAAATGGTCTATTCTGGTGGAGACCCCTCAGACTACCCTGAAGTTTCTTTGATCATACTGCTTCTGGGGTCCAGCTTGGGGTGGTGGTGCTGCTGCTCTCTTTCCTCTCTTATAAGGTGATGGAGCCCTCTTTTCCTTTTGGGTGGGTGGAGAGCATTATGTCACTCCACATTTGTCCCCACTTTATGGCATAAATTATCTATTCTGGGTCCCCCACGATTTGGCCCTTGGTACTGAAATCAACCTCTTGAATTTCAAAAAAAAATTTTCTCTTTCAATTACCTGACTCTTATAACTGAAATCAACTGCTTTTAAGACTGTTGTTTCTGCCATGGATTTACGAAAATTGATTTCAGAGCTAAAAAGCCAACAGTGTAGGGTTTATTTCTCTCTCTACAGTACCTTCCCTAAGGGGAATGCATATTGAGAGACCTTACTGCCACTTGAATGGGAGTGGGTATGGGGAATAGGACCACCCCCACATGGTTTAATATTAAAATAGTACCCTTGTAAATGGTCTTTCTTTATATAAAGTAAGTGATAATCACCTCAGAAAGCTCTTTGCCCTATCATGTTCTCTGGTAGTGCTATCATATTGGCAAAGCCTGTGACTTGAAAGCACATGAAAAGACTAAATAATTATAATGAAATTTTAAAAATCATGACATTCAAATATTTAGATATATATCATTTAACTTGTAATTTAAATTATTACTACACAGGCATTTTAATGGGGGAGATGTGATGGAGTAGCTTTGGCGTTAGATAAGGTTTTAAATCCTGGAACTGGCACATGTTAGTTGTGTAACCTTGGGTAACTTACTTAAACCCTCTGAACCTTTATTTCCTTATCTGTAAAATTGGGGGTAACATCTTTTCAATTCTGTTCTATGGCACACTGTTTAGGAAGAGAATATTGCAAAAAAGAGAGATGTTGTGGTCAAATAAAATTGGGAAACACTAGAAAAAAAAAGTACGATGAAATAAATATCTTTATTCTGGTATGTCCAAAATCCTGTGTTCAGCTAGTTTGCCTTTTGAGTATGTAGGAAGGGAACATTTAAAAGTGCTTCTTAGTCGCAGGCAACACAAACTCATTCTGACTGATGTAAGTAGAAAGGGAATGTATTAGAAGGATGTTGGGTGGCTCATAGAAATGACAGGAATACTGTAGATCCAGGTTTGGAGAAAGGGCAGAGACAATGAAGGTTGAGGGGCACCAGGGCCACCTTGATAGACTAAGGCAGTCTGGGGAACACACATTGCTCCTGTCACTGAGTCCTTGGTGCACCTGCTTGACTGGCTCTACTGTGGGTGCTGACACTGGGTGCTGCCGCCACCTCTGGAAACTAGATGATGCCTCTGGAGTCACTTTCTGCTCTCACTATGGATTCTCCACAGCTTTCATTCTTTGTCTTATTATCTTCCAATTCAAAATCTTGGGGTCTGTAGTAACCTTAATAATGGCCCCAAAGATATCCATGTCCTAATATCTGTAACCTGTGAATGAATATATTATATTGCATGGTAAAAGAGATTTTGCATATATGATTAAGAATTTGGAGATAGGGAGATTATCCTGGATTTTCTGGGTAGGCCCAAGATAATCACAAAGGTTCTCATAAAAGGAAAGTATGAAGATCAGTGAATAGTAAGAGATGTGTAAATAAACAACCAGGACCTACAGTACAGCACAGAGAACTATATTCAATATCTTGTAATAACTTATAATGGAAAAGAATCTGAGAAAAAATAGACATATATATGTATGTGTATAACTGAATCACTTTGCTGTACACCTGAAACTAACACAACATTGTAAATCAACTCTACTTCAATTTTAAAAAAAGTAAGAGATGTGATGACAGAAGCAAGAGTGTGAAGTGATATGAGGTAGGGGCCATACACCAAGGATTGCAGGCAGCCTCTAGGAGCCACAGAAGACAAGGAAACAGATTTTCCCCTCAGAGCATCCATAAGGAACCAGCACTGCTAACACCCTGACTGTAGCACAGTGAAACCCACTTTGTACTCTTGATCTCCAGAAAAGTAAGAAAATACATTCAAAATTTTGTAAGACACTAAGTTTGTAGTAATTTATTATGGTAACAATGGAAAATTAATACAGAATTCTTAAATTGATTGACGCAGTCTAGGGTATGTGTCCAAGCCCTAAATGGGAGGTTTGGGAAAATTAGTGTGAGGAGTTTTCTGTCTCTCTAGTGGGAAGTGGCCTCTACTGTCACCAAGATGCAAAAGAACATGAGAAATGGGTTCTGATGCTGGTAGCTTACCTCACCCATCCAAAGGCAAAAGCTACTACCTGTGAGACTATTATATACTGTTTTCCAAATGTATTAGATAGCAAAGCCCCTATTTTCTATTTTTCCTTGGATCATTTCCAGAATATCATCTAGGCTGGATTAGAAATAATGATGACAAAGCACATGGCACACAGTGTACACTCAGAAGTTGATAATCTTTTTGTGGTTGCTTATTAGTAGCTGCACTAGGCTAAAGCCCAACACGTTTGATGATTGCAGAAAACTACCATTCTATTAGTCTTCTTGTGTAAGAAAAAAAATACACTGTTGCAAACCATGGGAAGGTTGAGGCCGTGGAGCTTCAGTAGAGGATAAAGAAAGAAATAAGGAAAGATACAGAGAAGCTTGGCAGTGATGCTCAGTTCTTCATGTGGGGAGGCAATGGAGGCAGGGAAGCAAGCGTGGTGGCTGTGGAAATACTCTTGAGGCAATGAGGGTCTGGGTCCTGATGGTGGCAGTGGACATGGAGAAGAAGGGTCAGGTAGGAGGGATTCTGTGAAGGAAGGATTCACAGGGTTTGGTGACTGACTGTCATAGGAATGAATTTGAACAGAGAGCCAAAATGGCTGCAAGGTTTGAAGACTAGGGACCTCTCAAAAAATGGTGGTGCTAGAATGGAAACTTTGAAAACGGAGGTTTCAGGGATAAATTTTTGATTTGTTTTAGATTTCCTTTAGGAAATTTGAAATTGGGGCTAGAATCAGTTAAAGCATTGGGCTTGCAGACGTAGCTTTGCATGCCACCATGAAGAACAGGCTCACTCAAGCTCAAAGCATGTGTGAACCAGGAGAGAAACAAGAAAGGAAAGTAGGTGCATGGGAATCTTAGCATAACAATTGAAATTTTGAGATCAGAGGTTCAGTATTACAGAAGCAAAGGAAAATGGGCATAGGTGCATCAAAAAGGGACTTGAAAGAAACTAACACAGTTTGAACCCAACCCCATAGGTTCCAGGTGTGGTTTTAGACATTTTAAAAACATATATTAGCCCATTTAAATCTTACAGTATTCCAACAATGTAAGGTATTAGTACTGCCATTTGACAGTTGGTGAAACTGGGGCTAAGAGAGATTAGTACGCTGCCCAAGGTTATGCAGTTTATGAGTTGTAGAGCTGGGAGTTGATTTCATTTGCCTGACTCCAAAGCCTTTCTTAATTGTAGGAAAAGTTTTAGAGCCGGGGAGAACATGGGAGAGACATCTGGAGGGACAATGACTTAGTTTAGGAAATGTTTCTGGAACTCCCTAAAATTAACTTCCACGGGCAGATCCTTACATGGTCTGTATGCCTGAAGTAGTCTGGAATATTTTACCGCTGGTTGAAAATTCTCAAGGTTCATCCTCTAAATACAGATGTGTAAATCTCAGGTACACCGTGGAATTAGAGGCTGCTTAGTCTAGTTGGGGGAAGGTAGCACTGGTGGTTGATCCTCTTGGTCTAATTCCCTGAAAACTTTGTTTACTAACCCAGACCTTTCCAGATCAGTCTGGTTTCTCTTTTAGATCTCCAGGCCATATCTGGAACATTCCATCTTCCAACTCCTGAATGTTCAGAGTCATGTCCCATCTGCCTGAAGTCCCTGGGTCTACCAAGATCCCCCTAATGACAAAAGTCCCCTTGAGGTAAATTTTCTCTTGATTCTTCTAGTTTCCAAACTATGCTTAGGTTCATTTCCTTACTTAAATAGTAGCTTATCTTCAGTTTCTTACCTATCTTACATTTACTTGTTAAAGAATCCAATTCATCTCTTAATACTCAATATTCAGTACTCAGTACTCCAGAAAAGGCATGTAGGCAATTTGGACACAAGTAAGACCAGGGCTATTTTTAACAATCAATGATAGAAGAGACAGCAATTTCTGTCATAGGTTTGGAAATGAGATTTCAGAGTGGCAATGAAGTGGATAGCATGGAAACACCAGAACCAGGTATAAACTATTGGTTTGTAAAACTTGGCTGAGGGGAGAACATGGGGTAGAAGTTGTCAGGGCTGTTAAGAACTTGTCTTTTTGTTGTTATTGCTCTTGTTTACTTTAAAGTAGAGGCTGCTGTGGTGTACATGATGGGATTGGGAGATAGGAGAGCGTACTGATTAAGAGCTGGAGTTCTAGAGTCAGGAAATTATGGGCTAGAAACGCAGGCTCCTGTTCTTAATAGTTGAGTGTTTTGGGGTATGTTTCTTAACCATCTAAGCCTTTGCTACTCAAAGTGTGGTCTATGGACTAGCATCCAACTTCATCACCTGGAGCTTATTAGAAATGCAGACGTTTGGTCCTTGCCCGAGGACTTGTATTTTGAAAAGATCGCTGAATGATTCATATACACATTATGGTTAGAGAAGCACTGCTCTAAGCCACAGTTCCCACATCTATAAAATAGGGATAAGGGTGATACAGAGTAGTTGTGAGGATGAAATGGCATGATGCTTGTTAGGCATGTAGTAAGTGCTCAAGAAATGTTCGGTTATTATTATTGGTGTCATGACTGAGGCTGAAGACATTAAAGAGGAGAAAAGTTTGGTAAGACTCTTTCTTAGTAGATGGATAAGGATAAGCTCAGGGTGTAGCTGGAGGAGATAGCTCTAGGGAGAATCAAGACTGGCTTTTCTGAAGGGAAGGATGCTTCCCCCCCCAACACTGTTCTTCTAGAAGAGGAGCCCTCTCTAAGCACCAGCTTCACTTCTTCAAGATCTTTAGTCCTTCTGATTCTCTACAGGGTATTAAAATTCCAAAAGTTATGAAGGCTGTCTTTAAACACCCTTGTAGAAAGTAAACTGCTTCACTAAAGATATTTTAGTGAATTCAGTCATCAGGATTTAGTATTAAAAGTGGGTACAGGCACCCGTTTTTGACCTGGTACCTGAGTGTTCCTTTGAATTGTGCTTAAATTGGCGGCAACTTTTAAAATACATGGTTTAGTGAAGGAATGGACAGTAAAGATAATGTTATTTCTGTTGTTTCCATGACAACGGACACGCTTCATGGAATATATCCATCATGCATAGTTTTGGACCATCTGGTTTCTAAGTCCTTGGTGAAAACCCTCTAGGAATGAAGTGTAGGTAAACTTTAATCACTTTTATAATTACTGTAGTCCTTGCAGAAATTATTTAACGTGATTTTGCAGCTGCTTCGACATAAGTCCCAGAGGTCTTATTAGAGTTCTTATTGCCACTTTTAAGGAGCAGTTTAAGAATCATTATTGTACTTTAGCTGCAGATGCCACTGTTTCTGATTTAGGTTTGGAGACTAGGTTGTAGTGACATCACACAAAGATGGAGAAAGGTCAAAGTTATTTTTTCCAACTGGCTCTGTCAAATATAAAAATTAACCATACTTTGAGCTGGGTTTTATGTATTGGTAATGTATGTTTATGTTAGAGTTTCTGTCAAAACAGGGATTAAAGATAAATGTAGCTAATTAAAAGAACATTTGCTTAGAGCTCCTGGTAATAGATACCTCTTTGTGAGGTCTTGAGGTATGGCTTTCTTTAAGAACTGATGCAATTTGTGTGACTAAATCCGAAGAAGAGAGGAGACTTGATTTTCTGACAATAACACACGAGTCTAAGAATTAGCCAGTGCAAGCTCTAAGGAAATAATGCAAGTAATGATTAGATAAAGTGTGCTTATGTGGTGAGCTATATAAAATGCACATGTCTAATCTACTTCTGACCTTTTACCTCAGCAAAGCCTTTGAAGCAAATCTACACTGTCAGGAAGTGATACCCCTTAACTGGTACTGGATGAGTCAACAAATTTCAAACTGAGCCCTAGGTGATTACATAAAATAAAACAAAAACATTCAGGGTCAAATTAGGCAATTGTTGACTTTTTTATTCCTTGTTTCTATCAGGCATTTGGACCTTCACTGCTAATGACTATGTTACTGTCATCTTTGTAGTGAGAGGGGAAAAATATGGGAGCCAAAGGGGGTAGTTTTTTCTGCTTCCCGTCAATCAGCAAAGCCAGTTAGATTTATGGTCCAAACGATATAGGTCAATTTCTAGGAATTAGAAGGCATCTTACAAAACTGGTAGCATCATTGTTTGTCTGTGTGTGTGTGTGTGTGTGTGTGTGTGTGTGTGTTTACTTCTGTACAATTTTATACCATACATGGATTAATTTTTGAGGGATATTTTTGCTGCATACAGAATTGTGGGTTGACAGTTTCTTCACTTGAGATACTAGTTTGTTGTCTTTTGTTTGCATGGTTTCTGATAAGAAGTCTACTGTAATTCTTATCTCTGGTCCTCTGTGTGTAATTATGTATCTTTTTTCTCCTCTGGATATGTGATGGTTAGTTTTCTGTGTCACCTTGATTGGACCACTGAAGGCCCAGATATTTGGTCAAACATTATTCTGGATGCCGCTGTGAGGGTGTTTTTGGATGAAATTAACATTGAAATGGGTAGACTACACCAGATTGCCCTCCCTAATGTGGGTGGGTCTCATCCACTTAGCTGAAGACCTGAAGAGGACAAAAAAGGCTGACGCTCCCCTGAATAAGGGAGAATTCTTCCTGCTCCATGACTTTTGAATTGGGACGTTGGCTTTTCACCTCCTGACTTCAAACTAGAACTGAATTGTCTGATTTTCCTGTGTCTCAAACCTGCCAGCTTTCAGACAGGAACTACACAATTTGCTTACCTAGTTCTCAAGCCTTTAGACTCAGAGTGGAACTAAACCATTACCTCTCTTGTATCTGCAGCTTGCCAGTTCACACTGCAAATCTTGGGACTTGTCCATCTCCAGAATTGCATGTGCCAATTTCTTATAATGAATCTCTCTTTCTCTTGCTTTCTCTCAAAAGGACAAAAGTGGTAGCATAATTTATCTCAAGAAACCCTCTGCATCTTAGAAGCTACATATTACATGGTGTTACACAAAAGAACAGTTTCATCCACTAATGAAGAGATTTAAATGTTGGGTATAAGATGCAGTAAAATTTGTAAATAAGCCACAATAGTTGCAAAAGGTTTTGATATGTGAAACTATTTTATATTCAAGTGTGTTAGGGACTATCAGAGTGAACTTCTAATCATCAGAGTGATTCTGAAGCTCATTTTAAACCTCTAACTTCACTTTGATATAATTTAGGAAGTGCTATTCCAAGGATTTAAATATTTATTAGCTTCAAACCTCTTGCCAGGAAAACACAAACATGCCATAAAAACCTGCACTTACTTTTAATAAAAGGCCCCTTTGAAGATTAAGAATGGTCAAGTTTCTGAATGTGAGATATAACTTTTTGCAATTAGATTACTAAGAGAGGTTTAGGTTAGGGAACTTAATTGTTGAGTATAGTAATTCTACCACCAGAGGGCTCCATATTTTTTCTTGAACACAGGCAAAAAGAGATTGAGTCTTGGTATTTAAGAAAAATTTCTTGCTTATCTTGCCCAAGCCGTATACCACAGTTTAAAGGCAAAAATAAGGGTTTCCATTCATCTACCCCAAGTTTTAAAAATATATAGGGAAAATTTTGTTTCTAGGTTTCAAGGGCAGTTTTATTTTCTTTATGGAGATTAAAAAAGAAACATCAAAGCAGGCTCCTTTTCATGTATATGAAGTTGAGATTCTTATTTCCTGGACAAATCTTGAGGTCTCCCTGGAGTCAGGAAAAGTGAGGAGAATGAAGATGGTGCTTTTTGGTTAAGTCAGGTGGCCTATTAGGAATTCCAGTAAACTGTAAAGGGTAAACAGCTGAACGGAGAATACAGCAGAGCTGACCTCATGGGAAGCTGTATGGGACCCAAGTGCTAATTGAAGCAGTGCTCTGTGCACAGCAGCAGGCTGAGGAAGGCACCCCGCGTAGGAAACCATGACCTATGATCATCTAGAGCTTCTAGTGTGAGTTGAGAGATTGGATTTCTACACATGCAGCAAGAATGAACCACACTGAATAAGAGAGTAGGGGCTTCCCTGGTGGCGCAGCGGTTGAGAATCTGCCTGCTAATGCAGGGGACACGGGTTCGAGCCCTGGTCTGGGAAGATCCCACATGCCGCGGAGCAACTAGGCCCGTGAGCCACAATTACTGAGCCTGCGCGTCTGGAGCCTGTGCTCCGCAACAAGAGAGGCCGCGATAGTGAGAGGCCCGCGCACCGCGATGAAGAGTGGCCCCCACTTGCCGCGACTGGAGAAAGCCCCCGCACAGAAACGAAGACCCAACATAGCAATCAATCAATCAATCAATCAATCTTTAAAAAAAAAAAAAAGACAGTAGATATTTCTGAACATAAAGACCCTGTAATAAAATTCATGTTTGAATATTAGCGACTTGGATTTATTGATATTGAATGTCTAAAATATATGTCTGTTTATCTGCTCCTGTTTCTATTCATTTATCACTAATTTATACCTCACATTTTTTTTCAAAAGTGATTTAAAGCTGTTATTCCATTGAATTTTTTTTTTTTTTTCAGTTGGCCTCTGAACCTTAGAACCATCATAGTGAAAGTCGATTGGCTGGGAATTCTTATTTCTGGTTCTGACTTTCATGAAACTAGCTTCATGATAAGTAAATTACTATACATCTTTAGCTTCTTGTGCATACATAGGTTTATTGAGATATCACTTGTGTATCATAAAATTCACCCAGTGTAAGTGTAAAGTTCAATTATTTTTAGAAAATATAAATAGTTGTGCAACCATCACTACAATCCAGTTTTAGAACATTTTCATCAGTCTGAAAAGTTGCCTCCTGCCTGTTTTCATTTAATCTGTGCTCCCACCGCTAGCCTAAGGAAATCAGTAATCTACTTTCTGTCTCTATGAATTGCCTTTTCTGGAAATGTCATATTAATAGAATCATATAGTATGTAGTTCTGCTGTGACTGGCTTCTTTCACTTAGCACAATGTTTTTGAGGTTCATCTATAATGTGGCACGTATCAGTGCTTTTCTCCTTTTTATTGTTGAGTAATATTCCATTGTATGGATATGCCACATTTTGTTTAAAAATATTTGAATTGTTTCCAGTTTGGGGCTATTATGAATGATGCTACTATAAACATTCATGTGCCAGGCTTTTTGTGAATGCATGTTTTTATTTCTCTTGGGTATATACCTAGGCATGGAATTGCTTGGCCATGTGGGAAATTTGCATTTCCCTAATGACTAATGGTGTTGAGTATTTTTGTGCATTTAATAGCTACTTATGTATCTTCTTCGGTGAAATATCTATTCAAATATTTTGTCTGTTTTAATTGTGCTGCTTGTCTTCTTATTAAGTTGTAGGAGTTCTTTATACAATATATTCTGAATGTCTTCTTTAATAAACTTTCTTTTTTAGAGCAGGTTTAGGTTCACAGCAAAATTGAGTGGAAAATACAGAGAGTTCCATAAACTTCCTGTCCCCACATGTATATAAACTCCCCCACTATTCACATTCCACACCATAGAAGTACATTTGTTTCAACTGAGAACCTATGTTGACCCATTATTGTCACACAAAGTTCATGGTTTACATTAGGGTTCACTCTTGGTGTTGTACATTTTATGGGTTTTGACAAATGTATAATGACATATATCCACCATTGTAGTATTAGAAAGAATAGTTTTATGCCCTAAAAAAAGAGAGCATGAACTCTGCAGGTGTCCAATGTTCTTATTCAAACTTCTAGTAGCTTGTCACGAATTAATGCATCATACTATATTGTTTATTTATGATGACTTTTCAGAGCCCTTGAATGACAATTTTTGACAATTTTGTCCAGTTTAAACTTGTTTTCTGGGGAGAAGGTTTGCCAAACTCTTAACTCTTCTGTAGCTGGAAGCCCTGTCCTGAATCAGGTTTAAATGAATAGTTATTGATGTCTATGTTTTTTTCCCACAGAATATTCCTTTGTACCATTGGAAGCATTACTGATGCAATATTTCTTAATGTCCTGCTATAATATCTAGGATTTTCTTCCAGCTATAAATGCTTACTCTGCAAATTTTGATATAGAAACCTCCTTTATCTGACCATAAGGTCAACAAAAGATGGTCAGACAACATCCAGTGCTCATATTCTTTCTTCAAATAGTTCTTAAGTAGTTTGTTAATGGAACTGTGGAGAAGTTGCCATTGTTCAATCATTCCACCAGGATTAACAATTACTCTTGTTCATGTGTCTAAAATGACAGCTACATCACAACTGTTAACTAGAGAATAATAATTGTGAGTCACCTCAATTATGGAAATATTAAAATGTGAAACGTGTACCTCTTGGAGTTGATGAAATATGTTAATATTATAATCTAGTTTACTCTAGAAAAGAACCTGGGTTTAGATAATTTTTATTGCATCTTATCCAATCTAAATAGCCGAAGAAAACAAGAGGTTTTAGCTATAAAAGGATTGTACACATGGAATTATCTTTCAGAATGGGTTCAGAAAATAGTCATAAAGAGAATCTTGTTTATTTTTTCTTTGTGTTCATTTTAATTGAGACTATGATTTTTGTTTAAAAGACAGTAAAATATATTTCACTATGATTTGAGTCAAGGAAAAGGGCAAAACCATTAGAACAACTTGAACTGACTCAAAATCCTGCCTGTGGTGAACTTTCAGATTGGAAGTTGGCTTTAAACTGTGGAATTAATCTATTTTTGTCTCTAAGTATTAGTTCTTTTTATTTTTAAAATTATCTGCCATTCAAAGAACTTGAATAGGGTTCATCTTCATCTTTTCCTCTGTTCTGTACTTGGTAAGCAAACCCTTATAAAAATTAGATTATAGCAGAGGAAACAAAAGTAGGAGCAACAAGCATATTTATCCTTATCAGTTGCTTCTGCACATGGGGAAGTACTATTTTGCCCCTTTCCCAAATGGTTTGTCTTATATATCGGTTCTAACCTCAAAACAAATGACTTTACAGAGGGCTTGGTAGCTGATAAGAGAAATGAGGAGGGCACAGTGCCCAGGGGTCTGACTTCTGCCACATTGGTCATCAAACTATAAATTTGCAGAGTTGGAAGGAACTGTAGAGATCCTTTAGAGTTGGTGACACAAATACAAAGGCCTGCAGAGGCCAGAGAGGTAATGCAAATGAGTGGAGAATCCCAATTTTATGATCTTGCTTATTTTTCTAGAAAGACATGATCCTCTCAGTATATATATATGTATGTATTTTTCCCACTGTTGACAGTGACATGAGTAGGGAGAAATATTACTCTGAGAAAAACAGCAGTCCAAGTGAAAAGATATATGGTGGGGGTCAGTAAACTATAGCCCAATGACCAAGTTCAGCCTCCTCCCTCCTCCCTGTTTTTGTACATGAAGTTTTATTAGAACACAACAACACTCATTTATTTATGTATTGACTATGGCTGCTTTTGTGTTATGATTACAGAGACTGAATGCCTGCAAAGCCTAAAATATTTTACTATATGGCCCTTTATTGAAAGAGTTTGCCAACCCCTGATAAATGGCAACTCACATAGCCTCAGTGATGGAAGATAGGAAGTGGTGGAGACTGTGGCAAACTAGAGGGCGTGGGCTCCGTCTTAGCGGATCGTTGTCTTGTATGAGTTGGCTCAGTGTTGCCAGATCTCAATTTAGAAGACAAGCTTAGACGCGAGGCAAAAAAAAAAAAAAAAAAAAAAAATTTGAATTTTATGTGAAATCTTACTATTTTTAAAGATTGGTTCAAGATTTTATTTCAACACTGTGGGCCATACCTTCAGAATCCCCCATTAGTATTCAGGCTAGGTTTGGCCTTCAGACTGCCACTTTATGACTTAAGATCTTATTTCTTAATTTTGGCTATTCTTTTTTTTTTTCTTTCTAGAAGTTATATTGAGTTAAAAAATCTGCTCTGCTACCTTTTATAGTTTCCTTACCCCTTGCATATATTTTCAAGCTTATCTTTTAAGTTTGGTTGTTTTATAGTATGCAGCTGATAATTTTAATATCTGAAATTTTTGTGGATATGTTTTCTGCTGCTAGTTATTTTTGCTGCTTGTCACCCATGGTGCCTTCTTTCCTTAAATGTTTGGTTATCTCTGAATACGATATATTCCTAGAATACTCGAGGCATAAGATAAAGTCACTTTTTTTTCTGAGAAGATTTTCTCTCAGGCACACGAAGGAACCAAAGTCCAAGGCTACTTTCACCCAAGTTGAAGACTTCAGATTACCTGAACCTTGAAAAGTGGATTACAAGAGCATGGGAGAGGAGGTTTATCTTTTTTTTTTTTTATACACACACACTGTATTTTATTTTTACAAGAGATAAATCAACTGACACCAAGCATTGTAAATGGATGACCACAACAAAAGCAACAATGATTGCAATTACCAAACACGAAACACACTCATACTATGTCATAATATTGACATTCAGTCCAGTAATCCTCCACTGTAACGGCTCCTTTACTTTGCAGTGAAAATTGATTTGTATATTCTTTGCCTCTGAGTCCTTGTGGGATTTTTTTTTTTTTTTAAATTCAGACAGAAAGTCACAAAAATTATACTCATCCTCAGTTCACTCAGTCCCATGTAATTAATTTTTTTTTCATCTTGATCTTTTGTTAGCACTTTTATGAGTTCATCAGTTTTTCATTAGAGTTCTGAAAATGCTTATTCATTCAGTTCAGCAGTACAGTCAGTTACCAGAATCCTGAACTTGTCAGAGTCTTTTTCATGAATTTCTTGAAGATGAAACCCTTTTATAGGAACATATTTGCAAAATCATCAGAGTACACCCAGAACTGTCTGTAAATGACAAAAGACATAAAAATGACCACGGTTAAGGATTTGATGAAAGTTCATAATAATGCAATTGACAAGGAAATTTAGTTATTTCTGAGATACACATTTTAAAGTAATAACTAGAATTATGACTTATAACATTATACCAGAACATACAAGATTTTTAGAAATTTCATGTAACGTCTGAAACATTTATATTAACATATTTCCATACAAATAACCCAATGAAAGTTTAGTATTAGTTGTTTTGTTTGTTTGTTTTTTTATACTGCAGGTTCTTATTAGTCATCAGTTTTATACACATCAGTGTATACATGTCAATCCCAATCGCCCAATTCAGCACACCACCATCCCCACCCCACCGCAGTTTTCCCCCTTTGGTGTCCATATGTCTGTTCTCTACATCTGTGTCTCAACTTCTGCCCTGCAAACCGGCCCATCTGTACCATTTTTCTAGGTTCCACATACATGCGTTAATATACGATATTTGTTTTTCTCTTCCTGACTTACTTCACTCTGTATGACAGTCTCTAGATCCATCCACGTCTCAACAAATGACTCAATTTCGTTCCTTTTTATGGCTGAGTAATATTCCATTGTATATATGTACCACAACTTCTTTATCCATTCATCTGTCGATGGGCATTTAGGTTGCTTCCATGACCTGGCTATTGTAAATAGTGTTGCAATGAACATTGGGGTGCATGTGTCTTTTTGAATTATGGTTTTCTCTGGGTATACGCCCAGTAGTGGGATTACTGGATCATATGGTAAATCTATTTTTAGTTTTTTAAGGAACCTCCATACTGTTCTCCATAGTGGCTGTATCAATTTACATTCCCACCAACAGTGCAAGAGGGTTCCATTTTCTCCACACCCTCTCCAGCATTTGTTGTTTGTAGATTTTCTGATGATGCCCATTCTAACTGGTGTGAGGTGATACCTCATTGTAGTTTTGATTTGCATTTCTCTAATAATTAGTGATGTTGAGCAGCTTTTCATGTGCTTCTTGGCCATCTGTATGTCTTCTTTGGAGAAATGTCTATTTAGGTCTTCTGCTCATTTTTGGATTGGGTTGTTTGTTTCTTTAATATTGAGCTGAATGAGCTGTTTATATATTTTGGAGATTAATCCTTTGTCCATTGATTCTTTTGCAAATATTTTCTCCCATTCTGACGGTTGTCTTTTCATTTTGTTTATGGTTTCCTTTGCTGTGCAAAAGCTTTGAAGTTTCATTAGGTCCCATTTGTTTATTTTTGTTTTTATTTCCATTACTCTAGCAGGTGGATCAAAAAAGATCTTGCTGTGATTTATGTCAAAGAGTATTCTTCCTATGTTTTCCTCTAAGAGTTTTATAGTGTTCAGTCTTACATTTAGGTCTTGAATCCATTTTGAGTTTATTTTTGTGTATGGTGTTAGGGAGTGTTCTGATTTCATTCTTTTACATGTAGCTGTCCAGTTTTCCGAGCACCACTTATTGAAGAGACTGTCTTTTCTCCATTGTATATCTTTGCCGAGGAGGTTTACCTTAACGTTCCAACTTAATGTGGAGAAATTCACTTATTAGGTACTTTATATTATGTGGGTCTAGGCTTTTAAATTTCTACCTCCCACTGAGGCCAACAAAATCAAAATCAAAATTTGTTGGAATTGACAAATGCCCTCAAGGCACAAGGAACTTTTTCTTGCTTATGGCATGGATTTCTTGTTTTCTTTCAGTTTTGTCCTGATAATTACTCATTCTCCTGTTAGGTCTTTGATGTTTTTAAGAATATATGTGTATTTTAATATATTTTATTCAGCATTCTTAGGTTTTAGTGGGAGAGTTATCCAGATAGCAACCCATCATTATCAGAAACTGGAACCTGATCTATCTCAACCCTCTCATTTTATAGATAAGAAAACTTTTATTTTTTTGCCATTAAGAGTTTTTTTTTTTAATTGGTTAGAATGATCATTCTCATCTCAGAAGAAACATACATTAAAATCAGAGCTTGTTTTTATTTTTGTTTGCTTAACATTTTATCAATCCCTTATAACGCACCTCAGCAATATCAAGGAGTAATAGTAATGCATTTCTTTATTTCTTACTCTTTCTTTTTAACTCTTCTCAGTCTCATCCACCTAAGTTATAAAAATGCTGTTTTGACATTATTAGAAGACATGATAAATTATTTTTTAATCAGGAAATTCTGTTTTTTTTGAAGCATGATTGAAGTATAGTTGATTTACAGTGTTGTGCCACTCTCTGCTGTACAGCAAAGTGACTCAGTTTTACACATATATACATTCTTTTTTTAAATATTCTTTTCCATTATAGTTTATCCCAGGAGATTGGGCATAGTTCCCTATGCGATACAGTAGGACCTTGATGTTTATCCATTCTAAATGTATTAGTTTGCATCTACCAACCCCAAATTCCCCGTCCATCTGTATCCCTCCCCACCACCTTGGCAACCACAAGTCTGATCTCTATGTCTGTGAGTCTGTTTCTGTTTTGTAGATGGGTTCATTTGTGCCATATTTTAGATTCCACACATAAGTGATATCATATGCTATTTGTCTTTCTCTTTATGACTTACTTCACTTAGTACGATAATCTCTAGTTGCATCCACGTTGCTACAAATGGCATTATTTTGTTCTTTTTTATGGCTGAGTAGTATTCCATTGTATATATGTACCACATCTTTATCCATTCATCTGTCGATGGACATTTAGGTTGTTTCCATGTTTTGGCTATTGTGAATAGTGCTGCTATGAACATAGGGGTGCATGTATCTTTTTGAATTGTAGTTTTGTCTGGGTATAAGCCCAGGAATGGGATTTCTAGATCATATGGTAATTCTACTTTTAGTTTTCTGAGGAACCGCCATACTGTTTTCCATAGTGGCTGCACCAACTTACATTACCACCAACACTGTAGGAAGGTTTCCTTTTCTTTACACCCTCTCCAGTATTTATTATTTGTAGACTTTTTAATGATGGCCATTCTGACTGGTATGAAGTGGTACCTCATTGTAGTTTAGATTTACATTTCTCTGATAATTAGTGATGTTGAGCATCTTTTCATGTGCCTACTGGCCATCTGTATGTCTTCCTTGGAGAAATGTCTATTAAGGTCTTCTGACCATTTTCTGATTAGGTTGTTTGTTTTTTTGTTGTCGAGTTGTATGAGCTCTTTGTATATTTTGGAAATTAAGCCTTTGTTAGTTGCATCATTTACAAATATTTTCTCCCATTCTGTAGGTTGTCTTTTCATTTTTTTTATGGTTTCCTTTGCTGTGCAAAAGCTTGTAATTTGATTAGATCCCATTTGTTTATTTTTGTTTTTATTTCTATCGCCTTGGGAGACTGATCTAAGAAAACATTGGTACGATTTATATCAGAGAATGTTTTGCCTATGCTCTCCTCTAGGAGTTTTATGGTGTCATGTCTGATGTTTAAGTCTTTAAGCCATTTTGAGTTTATTTTTGTGCATGGTGTGAGGGTGTGTTCTAACTTCATTGGTTTACATGCAGCTGTCCAACTTTCTGAGCATAACTTGCTGAAGAGACTATCTTCTTCCCATTTCATACTCTTGCCTCCTTTGTCAAAGATTAATTTACCATAGGTATGTGGATTTATTTCTGGGCTCTCTATTCTGTTCCATTGATTTGTATGTCTGTTTTTGTACCAATATCACACTGTTTTGATTACTGTAGCTTTGTAGTATTGTCTGAATTCTGGGAGAGTTATACCTCCATATAAATTTTTGGATTATTTGTTCTAGTTCTGTGAAAGATGTCATGGGTAATTTGATAGGGATCACATTAAATCTGTAGTATTGCCATTTTAACAATATTAATTCTTCCAATCCAAGGGCATGGGATAATAGATAAGGAAACTTTAGGCCCAGAATGTGAATTATTCAAGACCATACAAATGGTACTTTGCAAAGCTTGGGTTAGCACTTAGTTCTCTTGACCCCCAAACCAGAATTCTTTCTAACCATCCACATTTTCACTTAGGATGTTAGTCAGTGATATACTGGCAAACGTTTAACAATTGTATTACCAGAAAAAAACCTGATCATCATCTTTGCCAATTTCTGTGGTGCAAATACTCCTAATATAGTGAATTTCAAGCCACCAACTTGAGGATACTGAACACATAGTTGATAAGAGATGTAAACCAATTGTACACATGAGCTGGTACAACCTGGCTCCAGCACACTACTATGTCTACTTGAGAGAGAATTAACACTTTTAAAAATATTCCTACATGCCAGGTACTCTCTTACATTTTCACAAAAATTTTGCAAGGCTGTTATTAACATAATCATTTTTATAAGATAAGAAACTTGAGATTCAGAAAGATAAAGCTACTCAAAAACAAACAAACATACAACAAGAATAAAAACAAACAGAAAAAAAGCTGCTCACTCAAAATCACATAGCCAGCAAGTGGAAGAATCAATATTTGAATTCAGGTCTGTGAGATTGTAAAAGTCAGTGCTATTCCTGATAAGCCAGCATTACTTCCTAAGTGACATGGTGGACCTAATGTCTCCTTGTAAGGTGGAATAATTGGGGACATGGTGGAGATTTTCTTTCCAAATTGTTCCAAAATCTCCTTTCTGTCATCACCTTCTGGCTCACTTTTCCTTGGCTCTATTACATCTTTTTAAGAAGGGTACCCAAGTTAATGTATGTGTTGTCTTATCCTTTTTCTGTCTATGAAGCTTTTCAAGGTCACTCTACAGTTTTAAACCAAAATCTAATTTCTTCATAGGTACTGCCCATGTCTCTTTTTCAATGTATTATCGGTCCTGGTTTCGTAAGAGCATCTATTCATCCATCCATCCATCCATCCATCCATCCATCCATCCATCCAACTACCCATTCATCCATCCATCCATAAATGTGCCAGATGTTGTGGTAGGTTCTGGGATACGGAAGTTAATCTGGGAGGTTAATAGTCTCTGCCCTAAAGAACTTCCCTATCTAACATCCAAAGAATGTTAAGAATGTTGATACTTTTTCCTCCAGAGGAATAAAAAAAATGACTTTGTGTTACAAAAATCCATGCAGTTTCTTAAAGCTGAGAAATCAAAATAACCCAGTTAGGAAGCTAATTGTTCTTTTCTCTCATTTTCATAAGTTCTCTATTTCATAAGAGGCTCCTACACTGAAAGGGAAGGAGCATATTTTAAGGTGACAGGTAGACAAACTAGCCTTCTCCAACAGTCCTCCCACATCCAGCTGCAGAGGATGCCCTCTTTGACCCATGTGAAGACCCATTTAGCACATCCATTTCAAAGATTAAGTTCCCTTTGCCATACTCCCAGCTGCAAATTCCTAGTCTGGTTTCCTATTTTCAGTAATGATTTAATATAAATATATTTAAAATAATAATCATGCTTCCTTCTGCCCTCCCCTTCACAGCTGTGGCTTCCTACTTTGAATTGCATCTGAAGTGTGATTAATACATGTGTTTAAATAAACAGTCATTTCTCCCCACCCCCTTTTTTCTTCCTTGCAGCTGTATTTTTCCCACCCTAGCCATTCCTCTCCTATACCTATTGCCCATACATATTTTACTTCCAGACTCACAGAAACATTTTAAAAAGTGGATCTTGTAACTGTGCTCTCTTCCTGCTACACCAACGCCCTCTCACTGTGATTCCATCCTGAGATCCAGAAGCTGCTTTAAATAGAAAAGTTCATATATCTCAAGTGATTAACAAAGTCCTGATAACAAATGCCTAGTGACCACAGCTCTTCTTTGCCTTAGCAAAGCCAATATTCCATCTTTCTTTTTGTCATTGAAGTATAGCAGAATGGGTGCCACAGTTCAGGCATCCTGAGAATTTTGGGTATATGAGATTATATTCTTTGTTAAGGGGGCATTCTGTTCTTCATGTCTTCTAGGGCCATTTTTAAATTGAGGTGAAATTCACATAACATAAAATTAACAATTTTAAAGTGTATAACTTAGTTGCATTTAGTACATTCACAATGTTGTGCAACCATCAGGTCTATCTAGTTCCAAAATATTTTCATCACCCCTAAAGGAGATCCTCAGACTCATTAAGTAGTCACTCCCCATTTCCCACTCCTCTCAGCCCCTGGCAACCATTAATCTGCTTTCTGTCTCTACAGAAGGGCCATAATTTGGGGACAGATATGTCAACCATACTACTTATTTGAACAAACTTCTGAATGTGGTTTGTTCCACAGATGAGTGATGAAGTTCTCGTAACCACAACTATCTGGCAACAGGATGGCACTAGCACTTTATGCTCTTACAGTTAGAGAATATCTTGGTGATTAATTCAGTGCATGATGGATTGTTCTTGGATCTGATATGGTCCAGCTTCCTTGTAACCCAGATTTAACATGTGACAATGTGAACACTGTGAGGGAAAAAATTTCTGAACCCCACTCAACAAGGACTGAAGACCTAAAAACAGCTGTCAAGGATGGTTTAAATGAAAGCAAGCATCAGAATGGAAGAAGACATCAGAATAGGATCAGGGAAATGTAAAAACTTGGTGGAGAATGTGAGGGTGGAATACATGCAAAAAATTTAGAAATGGCAAGCACAGGGATTTTGTAATGTCTCCATACAAGAATGAAGTAGAAGGAGGAAGAAGTCTTTAGCTTCGTTCCTCTCCCCTAGCTTCCATCATGACACTTGTGCCCCACTCCTACTCAACTAGTTATGGAAGTGCATGAACTGGGTTGAGGGGCTGGGTCTTGGCTTTCCCTCCATGACAGTGTTTCCTCAGTGGTCCCCCATGTCTTCCCCAGAGCACAAGTCCTAGAGGGTTTTAATAGATGTTATATAGAAATGGTTCCATGATTTGTTCATTTATTAATTTTCTCATTCAACTATTCAACTAGTGTTTACTGAATTTCTCTGATATACTTAACACTGTTCTAGGTTCTGAGGACAAAGGAGTGAACAGAACAGACAAACGAAGTTTCTTCATTAACACGGTATTCCTTAGTACAGGCCCTCCCAGGACCTACATTGAACAAGACAATGTAAATTATGAAGCTTCAAGAAGAATTTAAAAGAATTCCTTTAAGAAGAATTTGACCACATGGAACTTGTAGTTCTTTAAAAACGCCTTGGGAAATGCATTATTATTAAGTGTTGAAAAGAGGTTCTTTTTCTGGATTCTTCCACTGCTGCTATAACCTAATGCCCCAAGTAGGTTCCCCTATTATTCTCTCTAACAGAGAGAGAACGTGTTTTTTGTTTTTCCTTTAAAGCACTTACCACAGTGTGAAGTTGTACGTTTATTTTGGAGTTGAGTTTTTCAGGCCCATCTCTGCTGCTATACTGTTAGTTCCATGAAGACAGTACATGACACCTAGCAGGCACCCAGTGAATAATTTGAATTTGCTGAATGGATAACTGAAATAATAGATGCACTTATCTATCACCTTTATCAATTTTATCTAATGTTTGAGACCCCGCTGCCTAAATTTTTTTATTTCTCTAAGATACAGGGATCTCTAGAACAATACTGGGCAGGCTGACTACCCCAGGTAAGGGATGCATATAAGGTCATGTTTTTCATTGGGCTTGGGGATTGCTGTGGAAGATGACTTTCTAAAAAAGCCCCTGTACCCAATAGGCTATGATGTTAAAATAATAACTGACATTTTTGACACTGTATTTAGGAATAGTTTAAGCACTTTTACAAAAAACAACTCATTTAATCACTTAAACAATCTTATAACATAGACATTAATATTATCTCTTTTTTGCCGGTGACAAAAATTAATAGTGAAGTTAAGAAACTGATTCAAAGCTACACAGCTGGTAATGGCAGAGATGGGGTTCAAACCCTGAGGTCAGGTTCCATACTGTCAGCCACTATGCTCTAACATTTGTGTCTGTAATACTCCCATACTCTTGGAGCTGTGATATTCTTATATTCTTGGAGCAGAATTAGCTTTCATGGCACTATGACATTACCTAGGAAAAAAGGTTACATCTTTGAGTGTTCAAATGACCAGATAATTCATAAGATACTCCTGCTCATAAGGCAGGCATTTTTAGGAGTTATTTTTTTTTAAATAACTATTCTGGTGTATCAGAAATTGAACTCAGGTGGTCTGACCCCTGAGTCTTCCAGACTGATTAACCATTAGATCATTCTGCCTCAGGACATATGTACTCAATGCTATGCAGAGCACATATTACTCCCTTGACACAGTTTACCTATTTTCTTTTAAATTTTCCCCTGTGGTTTTGATTTTTTTGTTGTTGTTTAGTTGGTTGTAAGTGTACACACATGAATATGTTTAAATTTTAACTCTAATTGTGAAAAGATTTGAAGTAATGAAAGCTTTAGCTCTTCTTGCCTTGGGAAGAGTTTCTTCTGAGTTGATTTGAGAAAAGTGCTTAGTAAAGTGGAAAGGGGGAGAGATTCGTCATCAAAACGTTTGGGATCTAAGGGACAGCATAGCAGCAGGTCTAGATCTCAGGTGAGGAAGGAATCGGGAGCTTATTTCAATAGAGCGAGGAGACCATGATTCAGAATAGGCAGAGTAGGACTCGGGCAAATGGGTTAGGAGATTGCATTTGTGGCCCAATGTTCCTGAAAGGAGGCAGAAGACACTACATGGCACACAACAACATCTGGCAAGGAGAATGAACTTCACAGGAGCAAGATGATTGGAAAGGGCAGAATGGAGTGGAAGATTATTTGAATGGTTTTTTCCAGTTTAAGGAAGCTGGAGCTGAGTCTCATTGAGGTGCTGCCTGAGTCATGGACACATGACTAACTAATTATTTTAACTATTGGTAGAGCAGAGCTTCTCAAACTCTATTGCACATACACAACAGTCTAGAAGGTCCTGAGATTCTGCATATCTAACAATTTACCAAGTGAGGCTGCTGCTGGTGGTCTGCAGACCACACATTAAGTAGCAAGGTAGTGGTGTACGCAATCTTCAGATGAGAAATAAGTGTTATCAGTTATGGACATCTTCATGTATTATAAATGGGTATATCTGCCTACACTCTTCTCTGAATGAGGTCTTGATGGAAGTAACAGAGAGAGAATACAGAGAAAGAGGATCATTCCATCTCAGGAGAGGGACCTCAGGAACAGCTTCCGTGCAGCCACACAACAGCTTAAGAGCATTGAATTTTTTGAGAATGGCTTTATAGTGGGAAGCCAGATACCAGAAGAGCCACACAGAGGGTCCTGAGAAAACAAAACAAAACAAATAACCCTACTCCTCAAACTAGAACCAGTCTGGGTTATAACAGAGGACACACATTAAAGCACAGCTCTAAGTTTGTGTGTAATATGCCTTGTATATTGCCTAGTGTCTTAGTCTGCTTAGAGCTGCCATTAAAAAATGCCATGGACTAGGTGGCTTAAACAACTGGAAATTTGTTTTTCACTGTTCTAGAGGCTGGGAAGTTCAAGATCAAGGTGCTTGCTAGCAAGTTATGTTTCATGCTGAGGACTCTTCTCTTTCTTGGAGGCAACCATCATTTTGCTTTATGTTCACATGACTTCACTCTGTGTATACACGGAGAGAGATCTCCGGTGTTTGTTCCTCTTCTTATAAGGACACCAGTTCTATTGGATTAGGGTGCCACCCTTATGATCTCATTTAACCTTAATTATCTCTTTGAAGGCCCTATATCCAAATACAGTCACTTTGGGTGACAGGGCTTCAACATATGAATTGGGGGGCACAATTTAGTCCATAACACTGAACATACAGTAGATATTCAATATATTTCAAATAGACTAATGTCTTCAAGAGTGAGGACTGTATCTCATTTGTTTGCATTACTGCACAGTGACATGCACACAGTGGGTATTTAATAAATATTTGATAAATAAATGAATGACACCCTGGGAAGACTAGTGCCCCAGAAACAGAGATAACACATTGTGAAGTTTGGGTGCTCAATGCCAGTATGTATAAAACCAAGGGCTACCTTCATGAAGCACAATGTGGAAAGGACTTCTGGTTGGTCACACTTACACCTATTGGTAAACACCTTATCCACAAGGTCATCTTTAAATAAGAGGGGCAATAATTAATCATCTACTCCTAGAGAGTAGATTACCTATTTACTGTGTTCCTTTGGGTCATTAGCAATCTGTCATCTTTGAAGATGTTTTCAATATGTGAAAATAAAAATATACATATTGGTTGGCTCTTTCTTGGTATACATTGAGCCAAAGTAAAACATCTAATTTTCTTTTCATGCTCTCCGGCCCCAAATCATTCAAGATGCAATGACATACTATTTCATTTGCATGGAGAGGGTGCTCTTGAATACTATCTTCTGGTAAACATGCCTGGTATAGGTAAAGAAAAAAATGGAAAATGTGACCTGGCTTCCAACATTAGTGTTCTTGTAGGCCACAGGAGCAGCCAGGAATGAATTTTTGATACCTGCTGAGCCTGATCTCTGGAATAGCTCCAGATATGCCATGACTTTCTTCCTTGTAGAAGACTGAACACAATTTAACAACTGCCCCTTTGCTGATTCAACAGGAAAGGCAATAGACTCAGTCCCACCCACAAATACTGCAGCTGATTCTAGGAATGTGGGGGTGGGGGTGGATGGGCTGTTGTGCCCAGACTTTCTCCAAAGTAGAAGACTCAAGGTTTAGGAAAGGATTCTGATTCTTTGTGGGAGAAAGGAACAGGAATGGAGGAAATTCCATACTTTATCCCCTGCTAACTTTTAAAGGAGGGTTTTTCCCAAACCATCTCTCTAGATTTATTTATTAGCACAGAAAACTTTTAGTTAGACAGGATAATTTTGGGAGCAAGGGAAGTAGGATTTTCAGATTTTATGTACCGTACCAGTACAATTTCAAAAAATTGGCGGGGGTGGGAGGTAGGGCAAAAAGAGTATTGCCATAATTTTAGTTTGCCACGGCATGAAGACACACACACACATAGCTAACATCAGCGACAATTAGCACTTCATAAGAGAAAGAGCATTTTAATGTAATAAAATGGACAGTTCTTTTTAAGAAACAAAAGTTGGCAAACATACCACACAGGTACACACACATAGATGGATGCACACATGAAAATCATCCTTACTTTTCTCATTTTGCCATGGCCCTGTTAGGATTTAATCTTGGACATCTCTAGTCAGTGTGTGGTTGTTCTGAAACCACAGAGCTAGGTTATTTCTAAGGCTGCTTGAGAAGTAAGATTCTACAATTCAGTGAGTTATCCTAACATCATATCACCCTCCTTCTAGTGCCGGTCATGAGTACCTTGGGCAGGAGAGTTATAACATACACAACTAAATCATGCAGACATGACTAAATATGACACAAAGAAGTAAGAAATGGAAAAAATGTAAAGAAATTGCATAGCTCTTGGACTCAGGGTTTTGTTTTGTTTTTTTTGTTTTTTTGCTTTTTTTTTTTGTTTTTTGTTTTTTGCCAGGACACAAATTGATTCATTCAACAAAGCATGTAATTGACCATTTTCAAGGTCCAGTGAATGTGCAGTTTCATACAAATTGCTTCAAGTTAAAAGATTTGCTCATGCCTGTAATGTGGCCAAAACCAAAACAAATTTCATCTAAAGAAATTTCATAAGGAATTTGTAACACAGTGTGTTTGTCATAGAGGTAGAACTTTTCCCTAGGTAAGATATTTAAACTCACTACATCTAATCTTGCTCCCCTTCAAACTCTTTCTAGATGCTTTTTCTTTACCCTGTTCACACAAATACATTAGTACTCCTCCCAGTGGCCCCAATCCAACATTTACACTCTGTCTGCAAGAATTTCATTACAGTCACTCATTTCCTCAACTAGGTTGTGATGCTGACTAAATTTTGGTCCAGAATTCTGTTGTATTATCATCCACAGTTACTTTCCCAATTAGTCTTCACCATGAAATACCAGGAATCGTATTGTGGTTCTCCCTGGAAGAACTCTTGAAGTCCTGCTGCTCTGTTTGTGTCCTTGACCATGACATTCTTGAGCTTATTGTCATAGTTATTTAGTGAGGTTTCTGGTAATGGACATTTCCTGTGTATGGAATGTGTATTAAATGACCAGCTGGCTCGGAAGTGCCTGAGCTCAAAGTCTCATCTGAACCAAGTGGTGAAATGATTACCCTTTTGAATGGGATATTTCACTATGGAAGTTTTATAACTACTCAAAAGCCGTGTGGTCAGATTTTCCTGACCAGTCCAATCCTTTGGAGATCGTAAACTGCATAGAAGATGCTTAGTGAGAGGAAGGTAAAAGGAGATGACTGGTGACAATTTGTCCTGGTCTTGGATGGATTGGCAGCTAATGTAATGATAGAATGAAGGATGCAGAAAATCAAGGTCCAACAATGAATGATGGTGTGGTTTAGACTCATAGGAATATAATGAAGTTGAATTAAATTGTTCTGGTCATTATGGTCATGAGCTCATTGACTTGAAAGAGATTCCCAACTATCCCTATAGAATTATCTTCTCAGGACTTCTTAGAATGCACCAATACTTAAATTGCACCAATATTTTTGAGCAATTGTGGAACAGAGTCAAGGAACTTTGTCAAAAAGAATCAGAGAATTTTGGTATCTCCTTCCAATAGCACACTCCTCCAAAAGCAATATGTGAAAAAGTAGAAATATGGGTTGGAAAGAGATTTTAAAAAAAGAATTTAGGGCTTCCCTGGTGGTACAGTGTTTGAGAATCCACCTGCCAATGCAAAGGACACGGGTTTGATCCCTGGTCCAGGAAGATCCCACATGCCGTGGAGCAACTAAGCCCGTGCGCCACTACTGAGTCTGCACTCTAGAGCCTGCGAACCACACTACTGAAACCCACACACCTGGAGTCCGTGCTCCGCAACAAGAAAAGCCACTTCAGTGAGAAGACCACGCACTGCAACAAGGAGTAGCCCCCACTTGCGGCAACTAGAGAAAAGCCCGCGCGCAGCAACAAAGACCCAACGCAGCCAAAAATAAATTAATTAATTAAAAAAAAAAAAAAGAATTTCAAGGTAAAAGAGAGAAGAGTGAGGACTCTATTAGAAAGGAGTAACAGAAAGTAAGAGTAGTTGGAGAAGTCAGGATTTTTAAAGATTAGTTTCTAGTGTCTTAAAGCAAGAAAGGACCAAAGATCAGAGAATAATTGTGATCAAAATAGGAAAAGATGTGCTCATTTGAAGTTATAAAAGAAAAGAAGAAAACAATGCCCTGAGTGTAAAAATAAAGATGAGATGAAAGACCATTAGCAAAACTTTATTTGAGAGGAAATATAGAGTAAGAGGACAGTACATATGTTTAGCATTTCGCAGGGTATGAAGCATTTGCTCCTACATCATCTTGCTTGATTCACAGCATCATCCTGGGCAGTAAAAGGACAACTAAGATTTTTCTTCAGAACAGGAGACTAAGATTTAGAGGAATGAAGTAAATTCCTCAAGATCATGAGGCTAGCAAGTGGTTGGCCAATAATTTCACTTTCCTGAATTAGAAGCCCTTGTGCATTCCTCTCTGCCATGCTGGAAGTCTAGGACTTTCCTTCTTGGCTTCAGTTCTCTCTCATCTGAGTGGATGCACAATATTCTACACCAGAGTTAGACAAATTTTTTCTGTAAAGATCCAGATTGTAAATATTTTAGGTTTTGTGGGCCATATGTTCTCTGTCCAAACTATTCAACTTTGCCTTTGTAGCATAACATAGCCATAGACAATATGTAAATGAATGGGTATAGCTGTATTCCAATAAAACTTTATTTGCAAAAACAGGTGGTAGGCTGGATTTGGACAGTGAGTTGTAGTTTTCTGACCCCAGTTCTACACTGTAAAATCACTTGAGTCTTGTTGTGGTCCTCTTATAGGAACTCCTAAATCCTCCTACTCTGTGTTTTATATATAAATTTCCCACCCAGCCAATTTTGGCTTCTTTATTTCAAGAATCACATTTGGCTTCCCAAAGGATCACATTTGGCTCATCATAATCCTTAGTGGTGTCTAGCACATACAGGGTGTTGATGATTATTTGTTGAATGAAAGTTTTCCATATTAGTTGTAAAAATTTTGCCCTCTCTTCTGCATCTGTTCTTCCTTCCTCCCTGTCCAAACTCTTCTCCTCATCTGGCATATTTTATTTTGCAAAGAGGACTGCAACAATATCTCTGGTCCTACATGCTCTTCTTAAAATGTAATGTTTATATTCTTCTCATCTAGAATTGGGAGCCTGTGTTCCCTCCCCTTGAATATGGGTGGGCTTATGACTACAGCAGAAGTGATGTAAGTATTGAGGCTAGGTCATAAAAGGCAGTATAGATTTCACCTGGTTCTCCTGGAACCTTGAGCTACCAAAAAACAGTCTGACTTCCCTGAAGTGTCCATGCTATGAGGAAGACCAGTCTGGCTCACATGGAGTGATCCCATGGAGAGGATCTGAGGCTACATGGAGAAATAGAATGCTTGGCCAGCCCCCAGCTACTTTAATTCCCTTACCCTGACCCCAGCTATTCCAGCTCCAGGCACTGTCTGACTGCAATGGCATGAGAAACCCTGAGCCAGGATCCCAGACAAGCTTTTCCTGAATACCTGAACCACAGAAACTGTGAGATATAATAAGATGATTGCTGTCTTAACCCACTGAGTTTTTTTGCAGCAGAACAAAACTGGGGCACCTCTCCCCTTCCTTTCTCTCTTCCTGGAGAGGCAGTGTCTATAGCAGTTAAAGACGATGACTTCAAATTCGGTCTTCTTTATTTCAGTCTTAGCTTTTACACTTTCTAACTATGGGGAATTGTGGAAGTTGCTTAACCTCTGAGCAGCTCCATTTCCTTATCTGTAAAATAGGGGTAATAAAGACAGTATTTTTCATCTCAGAGGGGAGGTGTTATAAGTATCAAACAAGTTAATACATATACAGCATCTAGAATAGTGGTTGACAAACAGTAAAGGCTTAGGACTAGGTATTATTCTATTTCCTTCATCATTCCCAGTTCTTTCAAGATAGGATGATGAGGGAAACATAGATAAGGTTGTTAATTGAGGTGCCAACCTGATGATTCCTGAGCAGAAATTTCCAGCATTGACCATGCCACTGCACTCCAGATGTACACATCCATTAACCTACTTGCCTTATGGAAATGTCTCACAGTGTTCCAACTTTAATGTTGCAGGAAAAATTATTAATTCCTCATCTCACTCCAAAGATATATACCTGACTTCCTATTTCAACCGTCTTGTTACATAAATAGTTGTAGGAGTTATCCATGATCCTTCTAATTCCCACACCCTCTGCATTGAATCTGTCAGGAGAGCTGATTGGCTCCATCACCAATATCTCTCTGATAGGTTTATATGCTTACTTCTCTCCATTTTTACTCTTAATATCTGAGTCCAAATAACCATAATTCTTCACCTGGACCACTGGAATTGCTTTGTAACAGGTCGTCTCATTTTTTCCCCATTCCCTCTACTACTGAGTCTCTTCATAGCAAAGTGAAATTTAAGAAAAAACTTAGAATATAACACAGTGCAGAAGTGAATATATTATAAATGTACAGTTCACTGGATGATAACAAAATGAACACAATCATAATCAACACCTAAGTCAAGAGATAAAACATTACCAGAACTCCAGAAACCCTTCACTCTTAATACCTACCTATCATTATCCTTTTCTTCTTCCCCAAAGGAAAATATTATCCTGACTTCTAATGCCATAAATCAGTTTTTCCTTTCTTTGATATTTACATGAATGGAATAATTCATATATATATATATATATATATATATATATGCGCCACTGTATCTGACTTCCTTTGTTTAACATTGTGTTTATGAAATTCAACCATGTTGTTGTACATAGCAGGAGCTTGACAAGTTCTGTTGTTCTATAGTATTCCAATGTATGGATATACATCAATTCATTGATCTAATTCACTGATAATGGACCTTTGGTTTGTTTCCATTTTGGTGCTATTATGAAAGATGATGCTATAAATATCCATGTGTGTGTGTGTGGGGGGTGCATACACATGCATCCATGCATACTTTCATAGGCTTATATGTATGCATTTTGGTTGGATATATGCCTAGAAGTGGAATTTCTGGGTCATAGGTTGTGCATACACTTTATATTTCTACCAGCAGGGTATGAGTCCCATTTGCTCCACCTATTTGTCAATACTTTATATTGTCTGTCATTTTCATTTTATTCAAGCTGGCAGATACGTATTGGTACTACAGTGCAATTTTTATTTGCTTTACTTTTATAACTACTAAGTTTGATCACTTTTTCAAGTGTTTATTGGCTATTTGGATATCCTCTTTGGTGAAGTACTTGTTTGAGTCTCTTGTTCATTTTTTATTGGGTTGTCTATCTTGCTGATTTGTAGGTATTCTTTCACATTCTAGATATGTGGCCTTTGTCAATTACATCTGTTACAAGTATGCTCTCCCATTCTGTGGCTCACCTCTTCACCTCTTTCAAGATGTGCCAAAGTTTCTATTTTAAGGTGGTCTGATTTAGGAATTTGTATTTTTTTTTTCAGTTATTGTCTTTAGGGTTAGAGCTTTTTGCGTCCATTTAAAAAATATTTTCCTATATCAAATTTATGAAGATACTCTATTTATATTCTATATTCATTGTTTTATCTTTCAAAATGAGATATACAAATCCATATGGAAATTCATTTTCATGTATGTTGTGAGATAGAGGTCAGTTTCATGTTTTCTCTATGAATATTCAATTGAACCATCACCCTTACCAAGAGGACCATTCTTTCCTCACTCCTCTGCAGTGTCACTTTGGTCTTAAATCAAGTATCTTTACATTCACGAGTGTACTTTAATATCCAAGTCCAAATAACCATCATTCTTCACCTGGGCCACTGAAATTGCTTTGTAATAGGTCTTATCACTTTTTTTTCATTCTCTTTTATAATCGATTGTCTTCACAGCACGGTGACCTCTCTTTTTGTATTTTTAATCTTACTTATTCATTTATTTTGTATTCTATTCTGTTGTCTGTCTGTATTTGAGCCTGTATCACACTAATATTAATTGCTATAACTATAGAGTAAATCTTGATTCAATAAATTAAGTCCTACTTTCTTTTTGCTGTTCCCCTCCTTTTCTTTTTCTCCTTTTTCTCCTCATTTTTCCCCTCCTCCTCTTCCTCTTTCTTTTTCAAGAATATCTGGTCTATTTTTGGCCTTGAACAACGCATGATCCTTAGAACAGTTTAACTCTATTACCTTTAGACTTTTTTGTTGCATATTTTAACAACTATATAGTTGTGTATACTAACAACTATAGTCATTGTGTATTTTAATTATACATGTACTATAAACCCCATGAGACATTACTATCATTGTTTCATACTATAAATATTCATTTGAACTTTAATTGCTCTATGTAAATTTTTGCATCTCTGAGCTTCCTTCTGCAACCTTTTTTTTTTGGCCTGAAGAATATCTTTTAGCATTTTAAAAAATGATGTTCATTTGGTCACAAATTATCTATGTGTTTGCTTATTTTAAATGTCTATTTTTCCTTCACTGTTGGATTTTATGTGCAAGAAATCTAACCATGTTATTATGTATAGCAGGATTTAATTCAGTTCCATTTTTCTATAGTGTTTCAATGTATGAGTATACCTTGATTTATTTATCTAATCCACTAATAATGGTTCTTCTTTGGTTGTTTCCACTTTGGGTTATTATGAATGACACTGCTATGAACATGTGTGTGTGAGTGTGTGTGTGTGTCCACCCACACACATATGTATGCATTTCTAGTGACGTATACCTAGATGATACATAAATACATCTAAGATGGCAGTTATTTTTTATTGGTATTTTAAAGGTATCATTCAACTGTGTTCTAGATTTCATATGTCTGTTGAGAAGTCTGTTATTAGTCCTATTGTTCTTTTTCTAGTTCTTAGTCGGAAGACTGATCCTAAACAACCTAGTCTGTCATGGCCAAAAGGGGAACAAAAGTGATATCTTAAAAGCATAAATCAGATTTTATTGCTCTATGTTTAAAATGTTCAATGCCTTTTCCTCTTAGATATAATCCAAACCCCGTATTCTGATTTACCAGATCTTATCCCATCTGGCTGCTGCATAACTCTGAAACCTTCTCATAACCTTCTCCTTCTTGTTTACCAGATTCTAGTCTTACTAGCATTTCTATCCTTCAAAACAGTAAGCTCATTTTCACCACTGATGACTCCTTTTAAACATTCAAGTCTCAGCTCAGTGATATCTTGTCAAAGAGGGCTTCCCTGAACACCTAAGCTAAAGTAGTTCATTTCACTCATTCTTTCTTATATCACCCTGTTTGATGTTCTTACAACCCAAACACTCTTTTAATCCAACTTATTTATGTTTGTTTTCTTGTTTATTGCTCTATCCTCTTCCACACAACTAATGTAAGAACAGAAGCCTTGCCATTTATTTCCAGGACTGAGAACGATAGCTGGAATATAGGCACTGCTCAGTAAATATCATAGAAGGTTGGAACAAGCACTTCCAGACTTGTTTTATGAGACTGATTACAAGAAACTAAATTTAGAGTGGTCAACCTGACCAAAAATGACAAAAAAAAAACAAAAGCAAAACCCTATTTCATATGAGTAGTTATTCAGACTTTACAAAGTACTTTGATATATATTAATAATTCTCATTTGTTTCTGACAAAAAAAATAGGGATAGGAGCCAGAACGTGGCAATGTAATTAATTTTTTTTTTAAACTGACGACTTTTTTTTCCTAAAGTTTGATTAATATTTAACTACAGGTTTTATCCCTAGTGGATTATCCCTATTTTTATTTAGGTAAAGGCTTCTAAAATTGTACTCTGATATAACAATTTCAAATTACAGTATTACTTCTGACCATTACATCAATCTAATTTGTAATAGCATTGTTTTCCTTTCATATTTTATCAGAGAAGATTTTATGAAACACCTAAGAACTATGCAAGACCCAAGACTTTGGGTTTGCTCCACAGAACTACACTTTCAGTTTGTGTTTCACTCCTGGTCTTTCCTGCCATCTCTCTAGTGGTGGCACGAGAAGCAATGACCAGACTCAAGGGCCGGCAAGAAAGGAGGAAGCCAGGTCAAGGGCCTGCATAATTAAAACCCACTAGATTCTGACCACATCTAGTCTGTCAGTCTTTCATGAGATACTTATGTTTCTCCCTCCCCCATTTGTCACCAAGGAGTTTCATTTCTCTCTTAAGTGGCTTAGCCCAGAAAGGAAGTGGGAAAGTGGGAATCATCATTTAAGAAAGGCAGCCAAACCACAACTACACCCTGTTCTGTTGGAGTCTTGCCTGTCCTCCTTTGTGAAGTTATGTAGGTTGTTCCTCCCCTTTTAGAGCTGTGCCTTGTAAAGTAGCAGAAGTCTGAAACCTTAATAAACATTTTCTTCTTTTGAAATTTTTTTTATTTTTTAAATTTATTTTATTGACGTATAGTTGATTTACAATGTTGTGCTAATTTCTGCTGTATAGCAAAGTGATTCAGTTATACATATATATACATTCTTTTTCTTCTTAAAATGAATATATTACTTGTGAGATCAATCTGTTCTTAAGGGAAACCTCTGCCAGTCACTCTTCTGAACCAATTTGGAGAAGCCACAGCTGTTTCCTCAGTAGTGTAAAGAAGCCTTCCCCCACCCCCACCAGCACCACAGATTTGTTTTCCTGGATTTGGGACAGTATGTTTTATGGCCCAGTATGGTCTTTACTCACTTGATAATAATACTTGATAATAACACATGTGACAACAAATTGCCTTCTCTTATTCCATAGAAATCTGACTCAAGCTCTCAAATACCAGAACTCTAACTTTAAGGAGTGTTTTTTGCTTCTCCATTTTCTGAAAACAGACTACACAATTGCAGTGGATGAAGAGAAGCCAAAAATAAAATGACCAGGTCTGGGCAAATTTCTCCTCCCATGGAATGTTTTTTCACAACCTTCCCACTTCCTTCTCCCTGCACAGGACTCTGTTCATGAAAACAATATGGGGGATGAGAGTTGGGGGAAAGGCAGGGAAAAGAAAATAGTTATTTTATCATTATTCTATTTGAGACCCAATACTCTCTTTAAAAGACAGAAAATGTTAATTTTACAGAAGGGAGCTTTAGATTTGAGCCCTTTAACATGCAAATGTTGGTCCTGATTAGATTTTAATAGTTTCACTGGATCACTCTTTCTGGCACAAAATGACTTCAGTTATCACTAGAGAATTCTGATTCCTCTGTTGCTTGTCTTTCTTAAGGTGGTTTTATCGGATTGCTTCATTGTGGAGTTCATTTAAACCCTTGAAATCCAATAACAGTTTATTTTAGATTAAAAAAAATCTATAAACTTGGACTCTTTCAGTAGCCTCATAGCTGAGCCAGGTTTGCTGACCCTTATACCTGGTTTCTGTTAAACAATTGACTGAATTGTACAGTGCACATTAGAGTAAAATGTTAGACTTGAAATGCCATCAAGAAGATTCTGTTTCCCAAACGCCTTGGTGTAGTGAAACAGTCAGATCTGAAACTTTGGAGAGTGAAGTTCAGAAGAAACTGGAGACCAAGGTTTACTGCTAATTTGATATTTAGAAGCAACATTTCAGGCCCTGACCATGCTGCCAAAATGGAATTTATTTCCTATATCCCAATTGTTGGTTCAGTTTAGCTTCAGGTATTGTTGCAAGCCAGCAATATCCTTTTGAGGCTCCCCTTGCTTTTCTTACTTTCTTCATTCTTCTACTTTTGACCAGTTTTTATGAAAAATTGCCTGATGATGACTTGACACATTTCTGGCTCACCACCATATCAACCTTGATTAAAATTCTAAAGTCCTCATGGTCAACAGCTGATTGCAGATGACTTCCACTAATTCAGTGAGATCCATGTTGTATTTCTGCATGAGATGCTCTACCATAGTAGTACTTTGGTCATGGAATATACAAGAGAATAGTATAAAATGCACTTAACTCACAGGGATCCAACTTCTTTCTCAAGAGCAATGACTATGTAATTGTTTCTTTGAATCTCCCAGCTCCATCATATAACACACAACTGGAAAAAGGACATGACATAGTAAATACCAATTAACTTGGTGTCATAGCACATATGTACTAATAAGCATTATTCTTTGGGGGTTCAATACTGTTTCTCTAACTTATGGGTGATTTGAGGGATTTTCAAGCACAATTCTATCTATAGGCAATTTTTGCCTTAGTGGCTGGAGCTGCAGAGTGACCATCACTTGTAGAACATCCGTGATCACTTACCCATCTCTACCTGTTCCATTTATTTTATTTACATTGCTTTCCAGTCCCCTCTAGGTTTCTGACCCTTATTCTAAAAGTCATCTATAGACATCTCATATTTTATTCACATGAAATTGGTATCTTCTTCATCAAAACCCTACTCTTCCTCTGACATAAACTTCTATTATGGCACTTAAAACTTTCTACCATTAAGAACATGTATCAGCCCTCTTTATTCATACCTATTTTTTTATGCTCATGGCTGCAGATGGACATTAGATTCAGGAAAATTATGGGTAGAGTGGGGAATCAAGATCTGGGGGTGAGGTGGGAGAATTAAAAAGGAAATTTGTAGGCCACAGGATCTGATATATTTCTCACAGGTTAATTCAAATGTTCCTATGGTCAAAGAAAAATAAATAATTACCTGATTCCCATAGATGCCCATAAAGAAAAAACGTGTGAATTCCTTAGGGAAAGCAAACATTGTCTCTAACAGTTTTAAGTCTGTTGAGTGCTAGGAACAAGTCTTATTTTCTATTTTATTTTGCCCCATATCTGCCATCACAGTGCCTTGGTCTGGATAAGGATCCAATAAATATTTGTTGAATATTTTCCTCAGAGATTTCATTGACCTGGGGAATATCTGGTTTGGTACCTGCCCTTTGTGAACTTACAAGGGCAGTTCATCCAAGATACCATTAACTGGTCAACTTGGAAGTTCTGGACTAACAATAGCCTTGAATAGCAATAGCCAGTAACTGACCTTTTGTGGCATTTTACCCCCAATACTCACTACTTCTCATAACTCCTTAATGATTGAAAGAGATTTTTATCTCAGTGTACTTGAGATAATGTTATGTTGACTTGAACATAAATTCAAATTTTCCTCCCATCCTTTTACACTTTATTTTTCCTGGTCACAACGTCTACAAATGTTTCAAACAGTTTTGCCACAGATGTACACTTCAGTTAACAGAAGGTGGTTGTTTTGGGGTAACAAGCCTTTCAAACTTTTTGGCCCAGATTCTTGGTTTTTTGTGTTCATAAGCAAGTCCATTTAGTTAGAGGCATGAAGAGGCTATGAAGAACCAATTATAGTGAAGACAAAGGCAGAGGAATACAGGCAGCCACAAATCATCCTATTTGTCCAGGTTTTTATTTCCCTGGACTGTTTTGGGGGTTGTTTCTGTGAAACAGAAGAAGAGTTTGGCTCAGGAGCTGCAGCTGGGAAAATGCCCACCCTACTGTGTCGCCGTCTCCCTGTTGCTCCGCGGCAGGTAGGAGTCATAGACCTGGCTCCCTGCCTTGGCGTCTTTGTTCACAGCTCCCAGGAATCTACCTTTGTATCCCTTACTTTCCCTTCCTTTTCCACACTGCCTGTGGCCCACGGCCTCAACCTGAGAGCTTGTCCTGGCTGCCAATAGGTAGTGTCAATGCCAGCTCGCTCTTTCTCACCTAGTGGCTTGAGGCCAGTTTCAATATGAAACGTTTCCCAGAGACACAGATCACCTCAGCACCTGTCAAAGCTTTTGTAGTTTCAGTTGCTGGGATGGGGGAGAGCCTCCAGATATACAGAAGGTACTACAATGGAAAGCTTTCTTTGCTCCTAGTTATTAGCTCCAAGAATTCTGGTCTATCAAGAAGATATGAGTGGAATTCTATAACTTTCTTTCTTATCTCCTCACCTCTTGCATCTACCTCTTCATGTTTATACTCAACTGTTGAATAATTCTTTTCAGACAGTTTATCATAGCCCCATGTTCAAGAGTTGGCCCCCTACTGCCTAATCTGTGAAATGTAAACACATCAGCTGTCAGCTCAGTGTTTATACTCCTCAGCTTTTCTACATCAAAAACACAAAGGATATAACAACTTGAAAGAAATTTACAATCAGCAAGTCTCTTCCCCTGAAAAGATAACAGATTGAAACCCAGAGAGGTAAGGAGACTTGCTCAAGACCACACGGCTGTAAATGAAAAGCATTTTTGGTAATGGAGGGAAGAGGTCAGACTTCCAACCAAAGGTTCTTTCCCTTAAAGCATGTGTGTCTCCTTAATCATAACCTAGTGAACAGAATATGGAAAGATATACAATTATCATTGAGCTATGTGTGCATATGTGAGGAGCTGATGGTTGGACGTTTGAGTCTTTGGAGTTTGTATCCACACTGACAGTATTACCAAGTGCTAAAATCTATAGACTTTGGGGTCAGAAAGGCTATGTTTAATTCCAGCTGTCATCCATTAGCTGTCTAAATTATTGGACAAGTCGCTTAATCTCTCTGGTCATCAAAGTGCTCATTAGTGAGGTGGAGTTACGGTTTTCTTAAAAAAGTGTTGTGATGATTTGCCTAAGGAATAAAGAATTGCTAAAAATAACAATGATCATTAAAATTATTCTACAGTGCTTACACAGCACTCCTGTCATCCAGGATGATGTGCTGCCATCCCTCACATAACCTTTCTTTCCCACCTCCTTGCTACTTTCCTCCTCTTTTTCTTTGGATATACCGTTGTCTCAATATATCTGTCATTCCCCCAGTATGGCACCATTGTCTTGCTTACTTAATACATCATTCCATAAAACCGTTTAGCCAGAACCTTTGAAAGCACAACACAGTAGATCAGTGGGAGAATATACCTACTGGTAGGTAGTTTATTTGTTACCTGTAAATTATGTGATTTTAGCAGTGTATCAATTAAGATTCTTTCCGTTTACTGACAGCAAACTGGACTTCAATTGCTTAAATTCCTTCATTGTATTAGTTTACTATTCATGTTGTAACAAATTTACCACAACTTTTAGTGGCTTAAAACAGTGCAAATTTATTCTCCTATAGTTCTGGAGGTCAGAAGTCTGAAATGGGTATCACTGGGCTAAAATCAAGATTTCAGCAAGGGTGTGCTCCTTCTGTAGGTTCTAGGAGAGAATTTGATTTTCTTGCCTTTTCTGGCTTCTAAAGTCTGTCTCTATGTCTTGGCTCATGGCTCCCCAGTCTTCAAAGCCAGCAATAGCCAGTTGAGTCATCCTCATATTACCATCTTCTGGTTTCCTCTCTTGTGTGTCCCTTTTCACTTATAAAGAACACTTGTGATCACGTTGGGCCCACCCAGGTAAGATTATTCTTCCTGTCTGAAGGTCAGCTTAATTCCCCTTTGCCACATAACCTAACATATTCACAGGTTTTGGAGTTTTAGGACATGGACATCTTTGGGGGCCATTATTCTGCCCATCACATTTATATATAACTCTTGGTTTAACTTCCTACGTGTTGGTTCTATTTTTAGGCCTGCTCTTATGCTGGCCAGATGTCTTCCAGCAGGTCCAGGTGTGCATCTCTCCAGCTTTGTGTATAGAAGAATGTAATGAACACCTTTGTCTTAACATTCTCAGCAAAAATATTGACATTTACTTTGATTAGGCCCACAAAGCCATGTGCTCAGCCATCACTGCTGTTAGTGAAAGATGTGCTGTTTGGCTTAGGCTTGGACTGGATCTGAGAGCATGGGAAGAACAGATCAGTCATAACTGAACTGAGGAATTTGATGACAATTTTAAAACAGGGAGTGTTTACAAATGTGTATGCAAGTGTAGGAAAACCAAAAGGAAGAGCACAATGTCTTGTGGCCAGTAGAAGCAGGGGTTGTTAAGATCCCTGGGCCTGAAAGTGTGATGGAAGGGGATATTTACCAATACTTGGAGACAAAGGGGCCACATGAAGAGGGCCACCTGACAGGAGCCAAGACCTTTAGAGGAGAGAGACAGCCAGCCTGTGATAACCCTGCAGGGAGGAAGCTGAAGAAATGTGAATCTTGATGTCTCCCTCCACTCTCCCATCTGCTGTGCTCTCAAAGTTAGGGAGAGCTTGTAATGGAGTACCTATAGGTCAGTGTAGGAGTGCACAGCAGGGTGGGACGGTAGGAGAGTGGATCTGGAGAAGCAAAGGAGACCCAGCTTAACCATCATACAAAAGTCAGAGCTGTTGTTGGAAGAAGAGGGAATGGTTGTTAAGGAGGCAAATGACAATACCCATTACAGGTGGATAGAAGAATCCAAAAGCCTTTGAATTCATTAAAGGTGCAAGTGAAGCATATAGCCACCTTCCATCACATTGATTCAACCTTGTTGCTGGAGTTTACTGTACATATATTCTTTGGCTAGGAGGAGTGACAATTCTTTTGGCCATCTTCACATGTTCACTGAGTTTCACATTTAACATGTAAAATGTATTCTTTATGGACTGAATGTATGTTAAGAATTTTCTAGAACAGGTCTGACAAGAATAAAGGAAACGGTCGCCATTGCCATTTCCCATGAGAAAGTCTGGTCTGAAGTGCAGGGGATGAGGCCTCTGAATGTGCTCCCCTATGAGCAAGTGGAACTAGACTGAGCACAAAGGAAAAGCAAAAAAGCCGTGTGGTTGACAGGGTCTGGGTGCTCCGGCCGGGTGTCAGACCTGTGCCTCTGAGGTGGGAGAGCCAAGTTCAGGACACTGGTCCACCAGAGACCTCCCAGCTCCACATAATATCAAATGGGAAAAGCTCTCCCAGAGATCTCCATCTCAGCGCTAAGACCCAGCTCCACTCAATGACCAGCAAGCTAAGTGCTGGACACCGTATGCCAAACGACTAGCAAGACAGGAACACAATCCCACCTATTAGCAGAGAGGCTGCCTAAAATCATAATAAGGTCACAGACACCCCCAAACACACCACCAGACGTGGTCCTGCCCAGCAGAAAGACAAGATACAGCCTCATCCACCAAACACAGGCACCAGTCCCCTCCACCAGAAAGCCTGACAAAACACACTGAACCAACTTTAGCCACTGGGGGCAGACACCAAAAACAATGGGAACTATGAACCTGCAGCCTCCTAAAAGGAGACCCAAACACAGTAAGTTAAGCAAAATGAGAAGACAGAGAAACACACAGCAGATGAAAGAGCAAGGTAAAAACCCACCAGACCAAACAAATGACAAGGAAATAGGCAGTCTACCTGAAAAAGAATTCAGAGTAATGATAGTAAAGATGATCCAAAATCTTGGAAATAGAATGGAGAAAATACAAGAAACGTTTAACAAGGACCTAGAAGAACTAAAGAGCAAACAAACAATGATGAATGACACAAAAAAGGAAATTTAAAATTCTCTAGAAGGAATCAATAGCAGAATAACTGAGGCAGAAGAACAGATAAGTGACCTGGAAGACAAAATAGTGGAAATAACTACAACAGAGCAGAATAAAGAAAAAAGAATGAAATGAATTGAGGACAGTCTCAGAGACCTCTGGGACAACATTAAATGCACCAACATTCGAATTATGGGGGTACCAGAAGGAAAAGAGAAAAAAAAAGGGATTGAGAAAATATTTGAAGAGATTATAGCTGAAAACTTCCCAAATATGGGAAAGGAAATAGTCAATCAAGTCCAGGAAGCACAGAGAGTCCCATACAGGACAAAAACAAAGAGAAACATGCCAAGACACATATTAATCAAACTATCAAAAATTAAATACAAAGAAAAAAATTAAAAGCAACAAGGAAAAAGCAACAAATAACATACAAGGGAATCCCCATAAGGTTACCAGCTAATCTTTCAGCAGAAACTCTGCAACCAGAAGGGAGTGGCAGGATATATTTAAAGTGATGAAAGGGAAAAACCTACAACCAAGATTACTCTAACCAGCAAGGATCTCATTCAGATTTGATGGAGAAATTAAAACCTTTACAGACTAGCAAAAGCTAAGAGAATTCAGCACCACCAAACCAGCTTTACAACAAATGCTAAAGGAACTTCTCTAGGCAGACACAAGAGAAGGAAAAGACCTACAATAACAAACCTATAACAATTAAGAAAATGGTAATAGGAACATACAAATCGATAACTACCTTAAATGTAATGGATAAAATGCTCGAACCAAAAGACATAGACTGGCTGAATGGGTACCAAAACAAAGCCCGTATATATGCTGTCTACAAGAGACCCACTTCAGACCTAGGGACACATACAGACTGAAAGTGAGGGGATGGAAAAAGATATTCCATGCAAATGGAAATCAAAAGAAAGCTGGAGTAGCAATTCTTATATCAGACAAAATAGACTTTAAAATAAAGACGATTACAAGAGACAAAGAAAGACACTACATAATGATCAAGGGATCAATCCAAGAAAAAGATATAACAATTGTAAATATTTATGCACCCAACATAGGAGCACCTCAATACATAAGGCAAATGCTAACAGCCATAAAAGGGAAATCAACAGTAACACAATCATAGTAAGGGACTTTAACACCCCACTTTCACCAATGGGCAGATCATCCAAAATGAAAAGAAATAAGGAAACACAAGCTTTAAATGATACATTAAACAAGATGGACTTAATTGATATTTATAGGTCTTTCCATCCAATAACAACAGAATACATTTTCTTCTCAAGTGCTCATGGAACTTTCTCCAGGATAGATCATATCTTGGGTCACAAATAAAGCCTTGGTGAATTTAAGCAAACTGAAATTGTATCAAGTATCTTTTCCAACCACTATGCTGTGAGACTAGATATCAATTACAGGAAAAAATTTGTAAAAAATACAAACACATGGAGGCTAAACAATACACTATTAAATAACCAAAAGATCACTGAAGAAATCAAAGAGGAAATAAAAAAATACCTAGAAACAAATGACAATGAAAACACGATGACCCAAAACCTATGGGATGCAGCAAAGCCAGTTCTAAGAGAGAAGTTTATAGCAATACAATCCTACCTCAAGAAACAAGAAACATCTCAAACAACATAACCTTACATTTAAAGCAATTAAAGAAAGAAGAACAAAAATATCCCAAAGTTAGAAGAGGGAAAGAAATCATAATGATCAGATCAGATATAAATGAAAAAGAAATGAAGGAAATAATAGCAAAGACCAATAAAACTAAGAGCTGTTTCTTTGAGAAGATAAACAAAATTGATAAACCATTAGCCAGACTCATCAAGACAAAAAGGGAGAAGACTCAAATCAATAGAATTAGAAATGAAAAAAGGAGAAGTAACAACTGACACTGCAGAAATACAAAGGATCATGAGAGATTACTAGAAACAACTCTATGCCAATAAAATGGACAACCTGGAAGACATGGACAACTTCTTAGAAAAGCACAACCTTCTGAGACTGAACCAGGAAGAAATAGAAAATATAAACAGACCAATCACAAGCACTGAAATTGAGATTGTGATTAAAAATCTTCCAACACACAAAAGCCCAGGACCAGATGGCTTCATAGGTGAATTCTATCAAACATTTCGAGAAGAGCTAACACCTATCTTTCTCAAACTTTTCCAAAATATAGCAGAGGGAGAAACACTCCCAAACTCATTCTACAAGGCCACCATCACCCTGATGCCAAAACCAGACAAAGATGTCAGAAAGAAAGAAAACTACAGGCCAATATCACTGATGAACATAGATGCAAAAACCCTCAACAAAATACTAGCAAACAGAATCCAACAGCACATTCAAAGGATCATACACTATGATCAAGTGGGATTTATCCTAGGAATGCAAAGATTCTTCAATATATGCAAATCAATCAATATGATATAACATTTTAACAAACTGAAGGAGAAAAACCATATGATCATCTCATCTCAATAGATGCAGAAAAAGCTTTTGACAAAATTCAACACCCATTTATGATAAAAACTCTCCAGAAAGTAGGCATACAGGGAACTTACTTCAACATAATAAAACCCATATATGGCAAACACACAGCCAACATCATTCTCAATGGTGAAAAATTGAAACCATTTCCTCTAAGATCAGGAACAAGACAAGGTTGTCCACTCTCACCACTATAATTCAACATAGTTGTCAAAATCTTAGCCACAGCAATCAGAGAAGAAAAAGAAATTAAAGGAATCCAAATTGGAAAAGAAGAAGTAAAATTATCACTGTTTGCAGATGACATGATACTATACATAGAGAATCCTAAAGACGCTACCAGAAAACTACTAGAGCTAATCAATGAATTTGGTAAGTATCAGGATACAAAATTAATGCACAGAAATCTCTTGCATTCCTATACACTAATGATGAAAAGTCTGAAAGAGAAATTAAGGAAACACTCCCATTTACCAGTGCAACAAAAAGAATAAAATACCTAGGAATAAACCTACCTAAGGAGACAAAGACCTGTAGGCAGAAAACTATAAGACACTGATGAAATAAATTAAAGATGACGCAAACAGATGGAGAGATATACCATGTTCTTGGACTGGAAGAATCAACATTGTGAAAATGACTCTACTACTCAAAGCAATCTACAGATTCAGTGCAATCCCTGTCAAACTACCACTGGCATTTTTCACAGAACTAGAACAAAAATTTTCACAATTTGTATGGAAAAACAAAAGACCCTGAATAGCCAACGCAATCTTGAGAAAGGAAACGGAGCTAAAGGAATCAGGCTCCTGGACTTCAGACTATACTACAATGCTACAGTAATTAAGACAGTATGGTACTGGCACAAAATCAGAAATATAGATCAATGGAACAGAATACAAAGCCCAGAGATAAGCCCATGCACATATGATCACTTTATTTTTGATAAAGGAGACAAGAATATACAATGGAGAAAAGACAGCCTCTTCAATAAGTGGTGCTGGGAAAACTGGACAGCTACATGTACAAGAATTAAATTAGAACACTCCCTAACACCATACACAAAAATAAACTCAAAATGGATTAAAGACCTAAATGTAAGGTCAGACACTATAAAACCCTTAGAGGAAAACATAGGCAGAACACTCTATGACATAAATCACAGCAAGATCCTTTTTGACCCACATCCTAGAGAAATAGAAATAAAAACAAAAATAAACTAATGGGACCTAATGAAACTTAAAACCTTTTGCGCAGCAAAGGAAACCATAAACAAGATGAAGAGACAACCCTCAGAATGGGAGAAAATATTTGCAAATGAAGCAACTAACAAAGGATTAATCTCCAAAATTTACAAGCAGCTCATGCAGCTCAATATCAAAAAAACAAACAACCCAATCCAAAAATGGGCAGAAGACCTAAATAGACATTTCTCCAAAGATGATATGGAGATTGCCAACAAACACATGAAAGGATGCTCAACATCACTAATCATTAGTGAAATGCAAATCAAAACTACAATGCGGTATCACCTCACACCTTTCAGAATGGCCATCATAAAAAAATCTACAAACAATAAATGCTGGAGAGGGTGTGGAGAAAAGGGAACCCTCTTGCACTGTTGGTGGGAATGTAAATTGATACAGCCACTATGGAGAACAGTATAGAGGTTCCTTAAAAAAACTAAAAATAGAACTACCATATGAGCCAGTAATCCCACTACTGTGCATATACCCTGAGAAAACCATAATACAAAAAGAGTCATGTACCACAATGTTCATTGCAGCTCTCTTTAGAATAGCCAGGACATGGAAGCAACCTAAGTGTCCATCAACAGATGAATGAATAAAGAATATGTGGCACATATATACAATGGAATATTACTCAGCCATAAAAAGAAACGAAATTGAGTTATTTGTAGTGAGGTGGATGGACCTAGATTCTGTCTGTTAAATACAGTAAGTCCATTAAATACTTGCTCTGTTCAAACCAACATGGTAGGCATTGGTAGAGGGAGCTGTGGAAGGTTAGGGTTAGGGACATCAAAGCTGTCCCACATCAAATCTGTGATAAGAGTACCATGCACATTCATTCAAACCTCCAAGACCTTTCTTCACTCTTTTTACTTCTTTCCAGATGAACTTGACCTTTCTGCTCTTGATCCCTCCATGCCAACCTCAACTGTTCCCTGCTCAGTTAAGACTTTCATGAATGACCCACCACCCAGCAGAGTTAAATAGCTCCTAAGCATGTGCTCCATAATATGATATAAATGTGAAAATGATAAAACTTACTACATTATTGTAACCTTGCTTAGGTGTTTATCTTCTAGGTAGACTTACAGCTGTTTAGAGCCAGAGTCTTATTTTTCTCTCAGAGAGGTTTTGTGGTCTAAAGGGACCCTGGAGGGCCTTCTGAGTGCCTTCCTGCTGGGGTGATAGGATGCAGTTTGTTAATAATAACAGAGAAATGTGATGGAACAATTTTCAAAAATAGCAATCAACATTGCCCACACCCCATACACATTTCTTCTGTTTGTCCTTCCTTTCAGTTCAAGAAGTACTTGATGTTTCTGTGCTGATTGGCTTAGCTATGGGGCCAGGGAGAATGTTACAGGCAAAATGTAAGAGCTGGAGAGAAATGCAAGCCTATGGTTCAGATGCTGAGACCTTCAGTGAGGTGGCGTGTGATCAGAAGGTCAGTAGAGATCAGAAATAAGGTGAGCTTGAGAGTGGGATAGTGATACCGTTGGTCTCAGAGGCACAGTGATGTTACTAGAAAGTGGAGGAGAAACAGTTTGGAGGTAGCACTGGCAATGAAAAGAAAGCCAAGCTCCACATTTCAGGTCATGGGCTTCTTTTCTACACTGACATGTGAACGGTTTTCAACTTTCACTTGTGTTGCTACTCTCCTGCTCTGTTCTGAGAGGCACTACAGGTGTCGAAGCACATATTTTCCCCCGTAAATTCTCCAGTGGGCACTTACACATTGCCTGGTCCCTTCCTCCTCCTGTACTTTGCTCACCAGATGTGTACGCCAACACGAGACAGTCAGTAGGCTTCTCACTCTTCTATTTTGCTATTTAATCCTGCAGGGAGGAGGAGAGTAGAGAGGAAAGCATCCTTATTCTTCCTGCTGGCAGTTCTCATCCAAGAGATAGGCAAGAAAGCTGGGCTATCCATGCCCAGTTTCTCTTTCCAAATTCGTCAGTCAGTTAAGTTCTCCCTTCCAAACCACACCAGTGAAGGGTAAGAGAAAAAAACATGAAGAGAGGTGTAGAGTGTCACCTTAACTCAGCTCCTTCTATGTGAAAGAAGAGCTCCCGGGCTTCCCTGGTGGCACAGTGGTTAAGCATCCGCCTGCCAATGCAGGGGACACGTATTCGAGCCCTGGTCTGGGAAGATCCCACATGCTGCAGAGCAACTAAGCCTGTGCACTACAACTACGGAGCCTGTGCTCTAGAGCCCGCAAGCCACAACTACTGAGCCTGTGTGCCACAACTACTGAAGCCCACACGCCTAGAGCCCGTTCTCTGCAACAAGAGAAGCCACTGCAATGAGAAGCCCGTGCACTGCAATGAAAAGTAGCCCCTGCTTGCCACAACTAGAGAAAGCCGCACACAGCAACAAAGAACCAAAAGCAGCCAAAAGTAAACAAATAAAATAAATAAATTTATTAAAAAAAAATAAAGAAGTGCTCCCTCCTGTAGTGGATGCTCTGATGTGCCACCCAGATCTCCTGCAGGACCGAGGCACCATTCCACCAGCTTCTAGCACTGTTGTCTGCTGAAGCACCATGGCTGGACCTCTCCCCAGGGTTGTCTTCCTGCCTAGGGAGTTGTCTTGTCTGAGGTTATGTTTTCTTTCCAAGGCCAGCTCTCATCCAGTGAATGTTTGATGTATAAGACAAAGGCCTCCGCAGCATCAGAGCTCCCTATGGGGCTGGAGGTTGCTTTGTTGCAGCTCTATATCAGTTCAACTTCTGTCTTTCTATGCTGCCCTCACTCCTTCACAGTTGTTGCTGACAACACTCCCCAGATAGCTTTCTGCTTGCAAATCTCTGTCTCACAGTCCATTTCTCAGGGAACCCAACCTATGATATTTTCTACTTCAGTAGTTTTTATATCAGAAAATGTGATTATCCTCTCTGTCTCTCTATCTCTGTCTGTCTCTGTCTCTCTGTCTCTCAGGTCAGAGCTCATTCGATCCATCCTTGGATTTTCCACACTGAATGCAACCAAGACGCTTTCATAGAGGAAGGAAATGTTATGAGCTCTAGTTTCTCTTCTTCCTCCTCCAATATCAGGAAACATCCAAAATCAAGGCCCTAACATTTTAAAGGAGGGGGAGTATTCTATAATTACATCCTTGGGAAGAAGACAAGGAGTATTTCTAAACAGGCCTCTCCCCAGCTTCCATCTTTCTGTAGATATCGGGGCACAGACGTTGATTGATAAGCACATCAGGAAATCTGGTGCCTCTAAGCTGCTGTGAGTCCTGAGTGACCATTTTTCATAGGTGGGATTTATTCAGTCAACACGGACACTCACAGCACACCCCAGCACAGGTGTATCTGATCCCTGATTACCACATTACCCCACAGGAAATTCCATTTTAATATTGCATAATGAAAGTGTATGTTACACTTCAATACATAAGATGCATAAACCTAACATCCCTAAACCATCAATCAGAGGTGGTTAATATGTTTGCCCTAAAATGATAAGATTAGCTTGCAACACACTATGTAGCTATTAACTCTAAACTTCTTGCATTTTGCCACCAACTCCTCTCAGGGTCCCATCAGTACAGAGAAACGAAAACAGTGGGGTGACCTGACATGGAGCTACCCTGGCGGGTCTTTGCTATTTCCAGGTGCTTTAAAGTGTCCCCAGGATCCCAACCTCATCTTAATTTTCACAAGTCCCTGGGTCCTCACAATAGCTGATCGAGGTAGGGTTTATTCACCCAGACAAACAGCCCTTAGAGCTCTTCCAAAGGCCTCTGAAGCTGCTCTTGAACCCTTAGCTGTCATGATAGCTCTTCATCAGCACTAACTGTGGGGACCTTGGCTGGAGCCACCCTCTTGTCCCTTTCAAAACACGTTTCCCTCATTATCAGGCATGAGCCTTGCCCTCCCCTTCTTTCCCTTCCTTGATTAGCTCTGTAACAGAAAGGAGTAGGAATGGTGGCCAGATTCCACCTGATAAAGCTAAGAAAATGTTTCACTTACAGGAGCCCCAGTCTGCTCTATAGCCATCCTACATTCTCTTCAATTTCTCTCTCTAGCAGTGGGCTCTACATCTCTAAGCACAAAACTGTTCCCTTGCCCTTTTAGGAAGTGATTAAGAAATTAGTCAATTCTACCTCTGCCTCTCCACATTCTTAAGCCTGTTCTAAAGCACAGGTGCAGTGTTATCATTGATGGAGGGTCTGTTTGAGCCCAAATATTGGGCTTCGGAGGTATCATATTGACCTCAAGAATTGCTGAGATTCGATCATCATTTTACCAGTATCTTTGTAGAGGTTAATATATGGCTGTATAGGTTGTTAAAATGTTGAATAATTTCCATTACAATTGGTAAGTGGTGATATGATGCATCCCTTCCCCAGGTTTGATCTTCTTTACCTGCCTAGCAGCCTCGCCAGGCTTGCCCTAGACTGCCCCCTCCCAACCTTCCTAAAATACAACAACTAGAGCATTAATGCCTGGTGTAGCAGAGGGCCACTGAGAACCTGTTCCAGTGCTGCTGGTGGTATCCACTTGTAGTGGGTTGAGTAGTGTTTCCCCTCAACATTCATGTCCACCTGTACCTCAGAATGTGAACTTATTTGGAAATAGGGTTTTGTAGAAGTAATTAATCATGTTAAGATGAGGTCATAGTGGAACAGAGTGGGCCCTAAATCCAAATATTGGTGTCCTTATGAGAAGAGAAGAGAACACACAGAAACACACACAAGGAAGAAGGCCATGTGGAGACAGAGGCAGAGATTGGAGTGACGCAGCTACAAGCCAAGGAATGTCAAAAATTGTCAGGAGCCACCAGAAGCTAGGAAGAAGTAAGAAAGGATTCAGGAGGAGCATGGCCCTGCAAACACCTTGATTTTGGACTTCTACCCTATAGAACTCCAACAGAATAAGTTTCTGTTTTGTTAAGCTACCGAGTTTGTGGTGATTTATTATGCAGCTCTAGGAAAATAATACACCACTCTAACCGATTAATGCCTATGTCATATCAGTTATGAGATATTATGAACTTCCACCCCATGTTGTATGATCTAGTCAATATTTCAAGATGTCTATTTACTCATAGGCTAGTTTATCATTAGGGTCAGTAGACTGGCAGACTTCAACACAAATTTCCTTTGATTCACTACTTTGCTGGTTCATCTAGCCAAGGATGTCACATTCTAGTTTGTTTTAATGGATTCTCCCATCTTCTTCCAGTTCTATCACATCCGGTAGGAATTCCCATTACCATTTCGTAGAAAGGATTTTTATCCTGTTGTATTGCTCTTCTAGTGATCTAATGCCCATCCTAAGTAATGCTAAAATGATGAGAGAGAAACACGTGGCTCTAGGTTCTGGGTGCTAAGCACATGCTGTAATATACACGGCACCAGATCGCCCAGTTCCTGAGCCCCAACTGTGTTGGAACTGAGTTCTTCAGTGTCCTGGCTCAGAGGGGATCTTGAGATGGCCCTGCTCAGCACCTCACTGGGTCCTGAGGACTTTTTTTCCCCCAACACCATTAAGTCAGTAGTTTTAAAAGACTCATAGGTGTCCTAGAAATTACAAGGGAAGTATTTCTTCAGGGGTGGATTCGCATCACTTCCATTTGATGATTACCAGGAAAGTTTTAGATATAGTCAAAGTGCAGTCCCCTGCAAGCACCTATGGGTCTAGTTTATCTGACCTAGACCCTAGAATTGAGAGAATGCTCGTTGAAGTGAAGGCTGGGCTGGCCTGGAGGCTGACTCAACTCTCACCTCTCTCCTGGGGGCGCTGTAACAAGCCCGTTGCAACAGCCCTTTGCTAAAATAATTCTTGGTCCTGTCAGATGACCCAACCGCTTTTTGTTCTTCTTACCTCCTTGTCTGTTTAATCCTCTACCTCTTTCAGTTGCAAAGCTTTTTTTCTGGTGAGTAGAAAGTGTCCTGCCCTCTTTCTTTCTCCTGATGTTTCTTGCAAACATTTTACCTAGTCCCAGAAATATTTCTCCAAAGTCTGAGGCTCTTGCAAAGAGTGCTAGGAAGAATCCATTTGCTTTCTTCCTTGTTGCATATTTCCCCTGACTTCTTGAGCCCAGAATGGCCTAGCAGCTTGTGCAGAGAGAAGATAAAGTGGAAAATTGCTGGGGGAAAATATGAATTAAAATTTCAAAAAATATTATTCTATCACATTGAAAGTATTCTAAAAACTCTTTTATAATTAGCACACAATCTGCAAATATTGTTTCCCAGACCTATGAAATACCTGCTAGACAGATGTATGAGTGACCTATAGATTACATCTACTAAAATCCTATACTCTGTGATGAGGTTCTAGATGTGATCTCTTCAAGGCAGGAGTGACATCTGTGTCATTAACTTGGGACAACACCCAGCCCATGTGGGTTCTTAAAAATGCTTCCTGGTAATAAAGACGCAGATGTAGAGAATGGACTTGAGGCCATTGGGAGGGGGAAGGGTAAGCTGGGATGAACTGAGAGAGTGGCATGGACATATATATAGATGTAAAATAGATAGCTAGTGGGAAGCAGCCGCATAGCACAGGGAGATCAGCTCGGTGCTTTGTGTCCACCTAGAGGGGTGGGATAGGGAGGGTGGGAGGGAGACGCAAGAGGGAGGGGATATGAGCATATATGTATATGTATAGTTGATTCACTTTGTTATAAAGTGGAAACTAACACACCATTGTAAATCAATTACACTCCAATAAAGATGTTAAAAACAAACAAACAAACAAACAAATAAAAAATGCTTCCTGGTGTCTCTGGATTACCTGCGCCTGGGTCCACAGCCCTGTGAACCTTGTCTGGGACAGGAATCTGTTTCCTCTTTTCATGAAAGAAAAATAAGAGTTTGGGGCCCGCCGCGGCATTCTGAGCAAACTGGGAACGTCAGCAGGAGATAAAGATGAGTGATACCCAGTTCACAACTTGTAAGAAGGGAAAATCTCCTTTGCTATGACAGTTTCATCTGCTTACCCCAACCTGATGTACAGTCAGCTTCTTATTCCCTGATTCCGACATGAGACATCTATCTCTGGAGCCTCTGGGGTGTTGCTCTCCTTCTCTCCTCCCAGGTGGGTGGTGGGTTGTCTCTGGCCCATGGATTATGGAGTCATTATAAATGGCTGCCTGGCCGTTCAGCTGTGTAAGGCTTTCAGAACTTTTCCCAACACAACAGAGCCTCCAGCTACCTTATCATTTGTTGCTTCCTCCTCCCTGTACCAATTACCTTACTTTTCCTTTTAGATCAAGTGGCAACAATCTTTCTTCTTGGCTTCCTGGATCTATTCCTATTAACTCATGTCAGCAGCTGAGGTCAATGTAGGCAAAAAGTCTGAGCAGAGATGGCCCCAGTTTGATTCAGGCCATGTGTGGCCCGTTTTCTTATGTACATAAGACCTGTCCTAGACCACAGGGGAAACTGCTGAAACTCCACAGTTTGCTGCAGCTTGCAGGTTGGAAAAAAGATTAGAGAACCATCTTTTATAATCTCCTATGAACTTTTGTGGTATTTTGGAGCACATAGCTTTTGACTGATAGAACAAATGCATGAATGTGAAAGAGTAGATCTCACTTTGGGTTCTCTGTTCCTGAGGTCATTCTGTCCCAGGCTTACATGGCAAGGATGTTAGATACAAATCAGATCCTAGACTCTTAACTATCAAAGAAAATTTACATTCAAAAAATCAGCAATCTGTCTTTATAAATTGTGTAGTCAGGCTTGGACAGCCATTGTCTCACTAATCCTTCTCAGAGTTCTTATTTCATCTTGAGGAGCACTGCTTCCAGTGCTAAATCTGAGGAGCTTCTTCTGTTTGATGTCTGACACATCACTGCTAACACAGGTGTAGGAAAAATTTAAGAGCTGTTTTTGTGCCCACCTTTTGAGTTACTTAATCCTCCAACTACTCTCTTTTCTGTCTTAAGCACTAAATTTAGTTTTCAAATCTTTAAATTTTTCCTTTCCGGTTAATGTTATCTTTTTTTTTTTTCCCAGTGTTAAACCATTTTATTATTCACAAACCTTCTCCACTTAAAACAAAATTTCAACATTCTTATGAAGCAATCAGATAGTGTGTCTCCATTATGATGCAATACATCACCTATGGTGTGTTCAAGCCAAAAATGTTTAACTTGAATCCTTTAAGCATTTAGCAGCAGAAAAACAGTTCTATGAGTCAGTGTCATAAAACATAGTTGGAAGGGGTGATGTGCTAGATAAGAAGTAATAGAACAACCAGCTGCAACAAGTGGTCCTGGATTAGACCCGGTCTGAACCACTCACCTCTAAAGAACTTTTTGGCACAATTGGGCCAACTCAAAACTACATTAGGAATTAGATAAAGTAAACATTTGCTGGTATGAAAAGGTAGAGATTGGCAAATGAAAAAGTAGATTACAATATGTGTGATATGCTCTGATTTTGAATTTAAAATACACATGTATTAAAAATAATATGTACATATATTATGATTTACATATAATATGCATAAAAAGGTATTTAAGCATATACAATGCTTAGTGTTAGTGTATGTAAATGTCTTGTATTTTTATTTTATTATTCTTATTGATCTATATTTTCTAACTTTCTACAAGATATTCTCTTACAATAATTATTTTAATCACTTGATTAATTAATTAAGAAAGGAAGAAATCTCATTTTTAATGATGTGATGACTATTTGCACTGCTTTTGGTGAGATACCAAAGAGTCGTGAGAATTTTAATAAATGTGATGATTCAATTATCTTAATTATTGTGATTCTTAAGCATCAGGGAAAGACAATTCTTCTGGGACCTGGGTCTTCATTTATTGCTACCGTTGGTCCCCTTAATTAATTTTTTGAAATGTTCACCCCATTTATAAAAAAAGAGTGAAAAAGATAATCACCAAAAAAAGAAACATAACCCTAATCCTATTGCCTGAAACTTTATTGTCATTCACAATCTCTTCTTTTGTTAAAACAAATTATTTAGAGCAAAAGGCTCTAGGAAGGCTGTCTGGCTACCTGACAAAAAGTTCAGAAAGTAGATGATGTCTAAATGGCAGAAGGCTCAACTCTTGATTTTCAAATTTGGGCTATACTTTCTTTAGGTTCCAAAGAACAAAGAAATGGGTAGGTATTGTAATCTCAGCATTAACTGCTGAGTTACAATCAACAATGATCTCATCTCTCTCTTTCAGTGGACTTTTTTTGAATACACAGTCATACCCATGTGCCTATTAAACTGTGCTCTGTCCTTTCATGCAACCAACCAACAGATATTGACAGCCAACTTGTGTCAGCACTGTGTTAGGCACTCTAGTGACCCTTAAATTCATATCTGAATTTAGAGAAGTCCATTTTCAATATATTTTCACCCTTAAACATTTCATAGGGATTTAGTCCTTTCTTTTTTAAAATTCTCATATAGCAAGTGTTTTTTAAAAATCTGCATTCCTTGGCCTGGAGCTAAGAGGACATTTTCTGAAGCTGTAGTATAGCTACTGCTCATTTATTAACAGGCTGATGTTCAAGATATTTGCCAACTGCTTTGGTTCAGACACTGACTGATCAGCAGGGTCTCTGCCCAATCAGATTAGAAGCTGACCTTAAAAACCTGATACAGTCACACTGGTAACAGTAGGTATAACAACTGAATACCTGCCTACTCATTTTTCCTTCTCCATTCAAGTAAATGAAAAAAATGTTGAGCATGGACTACACTCAAGTGCCTTCCTTCAGCATTGAGGAAACAAAAATAAATAAGCAGATCCTGTATGTCTGCTCTTCATGGGATTTTAAAAGCCTTTGCAATTAATGTGTCCTCTGCCTAGAATACTCTTTCCCAGATATCCACATGGCTCACTCCTAACTTCCTTCACTTCTCTGTTCATGTGTTACCATATCAGAGTTTTTCCTTGTTCGCACTAAAGTAGCACCCTCCCATTATTTTCTGTCCCTAATGTATTTTCTCATAGCACATATAACCACCCAGAATGTTGTTTATTTACTATTTGCTTCCTTCACAAGAAATAAAGTACATAAAATCATCTCGTTAGCATTAGGAGATACTTGACACATAGGAGGTGCTCAGCAAATATGTGTTGAATTGAATTGAATACTTGTTGAGATGTGGAGATGGAGGGAGATGGCAGAGAAAGTAACTGAAATTCAAGCTAAGGTGTCAGGAGGAATAATAATGCTATGAATAGAAGTAGGGAGGATGTGGGTTGGAAGTGTTTTCATTGTGATTACTGCTTTTGTGCCATACCGAAGATTTGTCTCTCTAGAGACACACATTTGATTGCATTCTGGAATATTCCACAGATATAAAAACAAGCAGCTAAATGTTCCAGAATATTTCCTGACAAGCACAGAACTTTGTTAGCCATTTGGCCTGCTGCCCCTTTACTGTCCAACATCTTCTGGGACATCTTTACTACAGGAAATGCTACTCTCTGACTGTCTTAGGATGACCAATCTCCATGGTTAGTTATTAATCAAAGGAAAGTGATAATGACTCATGTTAGCCTTTTATCCTTGACAAGGCTGTTTCCTAGAAGTAATATCCAAATATGATGAGGTGTAGAATCTCAATTGCCTAGCCTATAGAAGATCTCAGATCCCACACAGGTGCATGGGGTCGGGGGAGATCATGGAAAAGGGCTGGGAATCCCAGACACAAACAGGACCTCAGGGTCAAGGAAGGCTTCCCCAAAATAACAACTGTTCAAGAGCCAGGGCTTGTCTGTGTGCAAGCCAGTGGACATCAATAGTACACACAGCACTCAAGTGAAAGCAGAGGCGAATGATTTGATAGTTGTTTCCTGACCATATAAAACTATGAAAAAATATTCTATTAACATAAAGCTAATAGAGAGATTTTTGCAGCTATAATGTGACTACATTTCACATATTAATTCTTGGAGCCTAGAAATAGTGGATTCTAGGGGCTTTATTATGCAAGAAGCCCTAGAAAGAAACTATAACCAAGGTTCCAAAGATTTTCCAACTTTGGTGATCCTGAAGTAATGGAAGGTACAGGAGTGTCTGCTGGGGAAGGATGAAGGGGGAAGACAATGAACTGTAATGAGTTTTGTCTACCAACACCAACCTAGATGTCTTGAACAGTGGCACCTGGCAAAGCTTGAAAAATACCTATTCTTAGGCTGTTTCTGAGACAAATTAAATCAGAATGTCTGGGACTGGTGCCTGACATATGTATTTTTAAAGTCCTGCTAGATGTCAGTTTCTTATGGCTGCTGTAAAAAAAGTACCATAGACTGGATGGCTTAGACACGTAAATTTATTGTCTCAGTCCTGGAGGATAGAAGTCCAAGATCAAGATGTCAGTATGGTTGGTTCCTCCTGAGGGGTGTTAAGGAAAATCTTTCACATGTCTCTCTCCTGGCCTCTGGTAGCCTCAGGAGGTCCTTTGCTTGTAGATGGCTTTCTTCTGGTGTCTTTACATCATCTTTTCTCTGCGCATGTCTGGCTCTGTATCCAAATTTCCTCTTTTTATAAGAATACCAGCCATATTGGACTAAGGCTCACCCTAATGACCTCATCTTAACATGATCATCTGCAAAGACCCTATTTCCAAATAAAGCCACATTCACAGGTACTGGAGTTTAAGACTTTAACATCTTTTTTGGAGATATAATTTGACTCATTCACAGGCTTTCCACTGTACAATCAATGAGTGTCTCTAATCTAAATCTGACTTGGGCCTCCCTCTACCCAGCCACTCTGAGAAGAAGAGAGAAGGCGAGGGGGAAATAAAGAAGGAAAACTTGAAGGAGATGTCTAGAACAGCTCATGTATGATTGTACTTGAAGAGGTAGAAGGACAGGTTTTCCTCATACCTCTCCCAACTCCTCATCCCCAAGAGGTGACCTGCTACTGAAGATAAGCACTCTGGTTTCATCCTCTTCCATTTATTCTGACCACATGAACCTGATCTTTCCTACATGACTGATGCAGGAACTTCCTTTGGCTCTTGGTCCAGAATAAACATGAGGATAACCTGGGGGAACTTTTTTTTTTTTTTAATATCTTAACCATTTTTTAAAAATTTATTTATTTATTTTTGGCTGTGTTGGGTCTTTGTTTCTGTAGGAGGGCTTTCTCTAGTTGCGGCAAGGGGGGGCCACCCTTCATCGTGGTGTGCAGGCCTCTCACTATCGTGGCCTCTCTTGTTGTGGAGCACAGGCTCCAGACGCGCAGGCTCAATAGTTGTGGCTCACGGGCCTAGTTGCTCCGTGGCATGTGGGATCCTCCCAGACCAGGGCTCGAACCCGTGTCCCCTGCATTGGCAGGCAGATTCTCAACCACTGTGCCACGAGGGAAGCCCCTACCTGAGGGAACTTTTAAATAAAACACCAAAGCTCAGGCCCCATCTCTAGCAAGTAAGTTAGAACCTCTGTGGATGTAGCCTGGTCATAGATATATTTAAAAAGTACCCCAAGTTTCTATCCATGATGTACCAACTGGAACTGGACTTTTCCTTCTGTTGTTAAAAATTAGAAAACCTGACAAAATATATAAAGTAATAGTTTTCAGACATTGGATAACATGAAGTACAGAGCTGTGATTCCGGAGAAGAGAAAAACTGAAGAGATGAGCCCTATGATCTCCCAGTTTTCTTCCTGAAGCCACCTTTGACTCAGGCAGGAAGGTGGAATCTGAAGCATAGAGCACCTAGTTAAGGAAATAAAAAATCCAAGTTCAAGAAAATTGAAGCAGCCAGAGTTTGTAGGGCAAAGTATCAGAGAGGAGGGAGCTATACAGAGAAATGTGCATAAGGTTTCTCTTGAGTGTTGCTGGATATGAAACCATGCACATGTAGGGAGAAACTCCGTAAGTCCAAGCACAACCTGTCAAGTAGCAGTAAGCTGGACAATTCCTAGAGCTCCCACAGGGTTGGGAGACATCCAGTTCTGACAAGCCAGAATGTAGTTTCCTTATTGAATACCCAAGACATTCAGCAGAGACTCCAGATGGAGCATGCTTTAGAAATAGTGCTAAACTAGCCCCAGAGTAAATGATAGTCTGCATCTGCCTTAACAAATTTTTAAAAAAGCCTCAAAAGGATCAAGCTGATCCACAAATAAAACTGCCTCTCAGAACAAAGCCCAATACTTAAAGGAAGGCAACTGAATTAAGTACTCAACAATTTGAAATATACAGTGACTACATCCAGTCAAAAATTTCTACACATATGAAGTAGCATGAACATGTGACCCAAAACAAGGAGAAACATCAGTCAATATAAACATCCTCAGAAATGATAGGTAAGAACTTTAAGATAGCTATTATAAATATGCTCAAGGAGTTAAAGAAAAATAAGAATATAATGAAGAGGGGACTTAAAAATTACCCCAGATAATTACAATACGCAGCTAAGGTTGGAGATGTTAGATGTTCTGTCCTAGGGCAAAGTAGGTGGAAACAAATTTTATTTTTGTTGTGGGGAGAAATTTAAGGGGATAGATATTAAAAACTGCCATTGTTTATATTATGAATCCATTTCCTAGAAAGCAATTTATCTCTCCCAGCTCAAGCATAGTGCACTTTGCATATACAGGTGCTTGATAAAGGATATTGACCTGTGAGTTGGTAACTATTATGCATGAATGTTTTCAGATTGCTCTGCGTGTGTGTGTTCTCAGCTAACAATGTGTTGTATCTAGCATGAAAGGAAGACTTAATGGATTTAAATTATTTAAATAATTATACATTTTTTGCATTTGTCAGAGTATTATAACCATATGTTAAATATAGTTACAAAAAATGAAATGTGAGCATTTGAAGACCCCATTCATGGGTGTTCTCTAGTATCTTTAAAGACACATAAAACTTGGATCTCTGATAAGAACATTACAATAAATATAACGTGCTCTCAAGAGAAAAAAAATAATGGTATGCTAAAGAGATACTCTAGGGAAGGAGATGTACTAAGTAGCTTCTTAAAGCCTTATCTGGGTTCAGAGATGGATAAGTTGGCTGTTTGAGAGTATAGCTCTCACAGAATATTGGGGTCAAGTCACTAGCTTTAGAAATGGGAACACCGTTCAATTGCTTTTTAAAATGCAGTGGCTGGGCTTCCCTGGTGGCGCAGTGGTTGAGAATCTGCCTGCCAATGCAGGGGACACGGGTTCAAGCCCTGGTCTGGGAAGATCCCACATGCCGCGGAGCAACTAGGCACATGAGCCACAACTACTGAGCCTGCGCGTCTGGAGCCTGTGCTCCACTACAAGAGAGGCCGCGATAGTGAGAGGCCTGCGCCTCGCGATGAAGAGTGGCCCCCGCTTGCTGCAACTAGAGAAAGCCCTGGCACAGAAACGAACACCCAACACAACCAAAAATAAATAAATAAATAAAATTAAAATGCAGTGGCTGTGCAGACAAGTGACTAAAAGTGTTATTTCAGAATCAATCACATCATGATGTGTGCTTAAGTTACTTCAGATTTGCTCTTGAGATTCCCAAACTTAACACTGAAGGAGTATGTGGCAAAGAACTTATAATTTAACTCAAAAATTCCCCAAGGATGTGAGCAGCTTGTTCTTCTGCAGGCTGTGGTTTTTATATGGATCAAGAATTCTCTCTGCATAGTTGATCATAATTATAATCTTGTATCACTAGATAAGCAACAAGAGTGAGGATAGTATTAATTCAAGTAAAACCAACATTAACTACATTGACAATTTGAAGTTAAAAACCCAATGACTCATGTAAAGAAGTGTTAATCACCACAGAGTGATTTTTATGCTTTTAAATGGTTGCATACGACATAGACTCGAGTTCATGCAGCTCCCTGCCTGGAATGTTGCAAAAGATCTCGTGATATTTCACAGACTCCAAGAGAAAAATGCTGAATTGGAAAACATTCAGTGAATGACACCGAGGTTAATCCCAAAAGGAAAAATCATGCTGTAGAGCATATTTATATCTGAATAATGAGGAGCAAGTTCCTGCCTTAAAGATAATATCATGCAAGATCCACTGAAGTCCACTGGAGTCCAAACTCTATCTGAAATACCCTAAGACCACAGGTTTTTTGGGTTTTTTTTTTTTGGTGAATAACATTTTATTTTGAATTGGACATGTGGTGAGGGGAAATAATAAGAAAACTGAACCTCAGATGATGAATTCTTTTCATGGGAAAAATGAACCCCAGTAATAGTCTTATCTGATACACATAATAGACAAATAGGTATTCAGAAACAAACTAGAAAATTCAAAGCAGGTATCAGGAAGTACTATTAAACTGAGAAATCACAAGTATGTGAGAAAGATTATTATGGAAGAGGGCTAAGGGTAGAGTGAGGAGAGAGAGAGGGAGATGTGGTCGTGTAGGCATCATGGAAGCAATCTAAAGATATCATAGGGGGAAAAATATAGAATATGTAAGACATGCACAACTTTTTGTAGTGTCCATTCTGATTGCTAAATCTTTCAAGTCTCAAGCTCTTACTTCAACAGGACTTTGATGAATGTAGTTATGTCCCACTTTGTTTATCTCTCTCCTCATCACTGTATCAAAGTGTCAATTCCAGGCCTGCTAGGTTTGCTGATAGAAAAGTTATCTGTGACTGAGCAAAGATATTATGCATCCCCTACTTGTAAAGGCACAAAAGAAGGGTCTTACTGAGACTTTATTACTAGGCAGATACCATATTTTCTCCCTTGAGCCTCGTCTCTGGTGCGCTGAAATCAATCCCTGGACACGGTAGAGAAACTTCAGTATCACAGGTCTAATTTTTATTAGGCCCATCCATTAATAAAAACTCACAAGAGTGATTGCCTTATCCCTAATGATGTATGAAAATTCTGTCCCCAGACACATATCATGGGAATGCTGAATGAGAATGTTCATACCTCTGGCTCTTTGGTTTGCTCTCCAACTTTGCTGTCTGACTGTGTATCTATGTGAGCTGGCTAAGTTCATGTCTCTTCATGTGATTTACTCGCCATAGCACATGCATTAGCGGCTCCATTGCACTGGGTGTGATTCAGGCCTTGGGAAAGGGAGTACCCTCTGGACTCACAAGGGCTGTAGTGAGGGGGTGGCTGAGCAGGTCTTCCATGACAAGTCCCTCTGACATTCCAATCTGTCAAAGCCCTTGGATACTTCCTCTACAATACACCAAGGAAGTTTGGACATTTTAAATCCACAGCCCTTGATGAATTCTCATATTTGGGCCAGTTTGTTATCTGTGTCCCCTTGAGAAGGACCCTGCTATGCTGCCAAAAATGTATCCCATTAATCGTTCTCCTAACTTTCTCCAAAGGGACCTCTCTTTCTCGAGTTACCAAAGGGACTGTACATTGAGGAAGGGGAAATAATCAGATTTTGGAGGGATGATTGGATACTTGCTTTAAACTGACACTAACTTCCGGAGACCCAAAATGCTACTGTGGTCCATTAATATCTACCAGTCAGAGTAGGGGCTTATGGAAAGCAGGCGATCAATGGAATTTTGGTAAAGTACCTCACACAGTGGGACCATTGGATCCCCGCATCCACCCTATGATTATTTCCTTAGCTTTTGATGCATCATTGGAATGGACACACTCACCAATTGACATATCCCCACATCTGACCTGTGTATTGAGAGCTATTATGATAGGAAATGCCAAGTGGAAGCTACTAGAACTGATTCTACCTGCAAAAATAGTAAACCAAAATTAGTACTGCATTCCTTGAAGAATTTCAGAAATTAGTGCCACCATCCAGGACTTGAAAGATGTAGTGGTGGTTATATCCACCACATGCAATTCACATATTTGGCCTGTGCAGAAGACAGATGGATATTGGAGAATTACAGTGGGCTGCTATAAACATAATCAGATAATGACTTCAATTGCAGCTGGTGTTCCAGATGTGATTTTATTTCCAGAGCAAATTAACACATCCCCTGGTAATTCTTATGCAGCTATTAAATCTGTTTAATGCTTTTTTCTCTATACCTGTTAGTAAAGACCACTGGAAGCAGTTTGTTTTCATCTAGCAGGGCCTTCACTGTCTTACCTCAGGGCTATATCAGCTCTCCAGCTCTATGTCATGATTGCAGTCCACAGGGACCTTGATTACCTTTCTATTCCATGGGACACGGTGCTGGTCCATTACACTTATGATACTGAGTTTCTTGAACCTGGTGAGCAGAAAGTAAAAAGTACTGTAGACATATTGTTAAGATACTTGTGTGCCACAGAGTAGAAAATAAATACCACAAAAATTCAAGGGTCTGCCATGTTGGTGAAATTTCTAGGACATCAGTAGTCTGGAGCATGTTGTGTCATTCCTTCCACGGTGAAAGACAAGTTGCTGCATCTGGCCCCTCCTACCACTAAGAAAGAGGCACAATGCTTGGTGAATTTTTTTCTCTTTTCTTTTTGATTTTGGAGGCAACATATAACGTATTTAGACATACTGCTCCAACTCATTTACCACATGACCTGAAAAGCTGCCTGTTTTGAGTAGCGCTCAGAATAAGAGAAGGCTTTGGAAAAAAGTCCAAGCTGTTAATGCAAGCTGCTCTGCCATCTGAACTATATGACCCAACAAATATGATTGGGGCTTCCCTGGTGGCGCAGTGGTTGAGAATCCGCCTGCCAATGCAAGGGACACGGGTTCAAGCCCTGGTGTGGGAAGATCCCACATGCCGCGGAGCAACTAGGCCCGTGAGCCACAATTACTGAGCCTGCGCCTCTGGAGCCTGTGCTCTGCAACAAGAGAGGCCGTGATAATGAGAGGCCCGCGCACCGCGATGAAGAGTGGCTCGCACTTGCCACAACTAGACAAAGCCCTCGCACAGAAACGAAGACCCAACACAGCCATAAATAAATAAATAAATTTTAAAAAACAGTAATTTAAAAAAAAATTCTTATAGAGGCTTTCACTTGTCTCCCTTCTTGGCTTTGGGTCTTCGCTTTGTGCCATTCCTTAGAGAGAATATGTCTCCAGCATCTTTCTTACTTGTAAGCTACTGTTGTTGTTAGTGGAGGTTTATTTGTGTGGTAGTAGGGTGTGTGTGTGGGGGTATACTCTCTAATATACTGATTAACTCTCAGTCTTTGGAGTGCACAGTGGACTGGTGTCTTTTTCTTTTTTTTTTAACATCTTTATTGGAGTATAATTGCTTTATAATGGTGTGTTAGTTTCTGCTTTATGAGAGTGATTCAGCTATCCATATACATATATCCCTATATCTCTTAACTCTTGCATCTCCATCCCTCCCACCCTCCCTATCCCACCCCTCTAGGTGGTCACAGAGCACGGAGCTCATCTCCCTGTGCTATGTGGCTGCTTCCCACTAGCTATCGGTTTTATATTTGATAGGGTATATATGTCCATGCCACTCTCTCACTTTGTCCCAACTTACGCTTCCCCTTCCCTGTGTCCTCAAGTCCATTCTCTAGTAGGTCTGTGTCTTTATTCCCTTCCTGCCCTTAGGTTCTTCATGATCATTTTTTTTTTTTTAGATTCCATATATATGTGTTAGCATACGGTATTTTTGTTTCTCTTTCTGACTTACTTCACTCTGTATGACAGACTCTAGGTCCATCCACCACACTACAAATAACTCAATTTCCTTTCTTTTTACAGTGAGTAATATTCCATTGTATGTATGTGCCACATCATCTTTATCCATTCATCTGTTGATGGACACTTAGGTTGCTTCCATGTCCTGGCTATTGTAAATAGAGCTGCAATGAATATTGGGGTACATGACTCTTTTTGAATTATGGTTTTCTCAGGGTATATGCCCAGTAGTGGGATTGCTGGGTCGTATGGTGTTCTACTTTTAGATTTTTAAGGAACCTCCATACTGTTCTCCATAGTGGCTGTATCAATTTACATTCCCACCAACAGTGCAAGAGGTTTCCCTTTTCCCCACACCCTCTCAAGCATTTATTGTTTGTAGATTTTTTGCTGATGGCCATTCGGACTGGTATGAGATGATGTCTCATTGTAGTTTTGATTTGCATTTCTCTAATGATTAATGATGTTGAGCATTCTTTCATGTGCTTGTTGGCAATCTGTATATCTTCTTTGGAGAAATGTCTATTTAGGTCTTCTGCCCATTTTTGGATTGGGTTGTTTGTTTTTTTGATATTGAGCTGCATGAACTGCTTGTAAATTTTGGAGATTAATCCTTTGTCAGTTGCTTCATTTGCAAATATTTTCTCTCATTCTGAGGGCTGTATTTTCAACTTGTTTATGGTTTCCTTTGCTGCGCAAAAGCTTTTAAGTTTCATTAGGTCCCATTTGTTTATTTTTGTTTTTATTTCCATTTCTCTAGGAGCTGGGTCAAAAAGGATCTTGCTGTGAATTATGTCATAGAGTGTTCTGCCTATGTTTTGCTCTAAGAGTTTGATAGTGTCTGGCCTTACATTTAGGTATTTAATCCATTTTGAGTTTATTTTTGTGTATGGTGTTAGGGAGTGTTCTAATTTCATTCTTTTACATGTAGCTGTCCAGTTTTCCCAGCACCACTTATTGAAGATGCTGTCTTTTCTCCATTGTATATTCTTGCCTCCTTTATCAAAGATAAGGTGACCATATGTGCATGGGTTTCTCTCTGGGCTTTCTATCCTGTTCCATTGATCTATATTTCTGTTTTTGTGCCAGTACCATACTGTCTTGATTACTGTAGCATTGTCATATAGTCTGAAGTCCAGGATCCTGATACCTCCAGCTCTGTTTTCCTTTCTCAAGATTGCTTTGGCTATTCAGAGTCTTTTGTGTTTCCATACAAATCGTGAAATTTTTTGTTCTGGTTCTGTGAAAAATGCCAGTGGTAGTTTGATACGGATTGCATTCAATCTGTAGATTGCTTTGGGTGGTAGAGTCATTTTCACAATGTTGACTCTACCAATCCAAGAACATTGTATATTTCTCCATATGTTTGTATCATCTTTAATTTCTTTCATCAGTGTCTTATAGTTTTCTGCCTATAGGTTTTTTTGTCTCCTTAGGTAGGTTTATTCCTAGGTATTTTATTCTTTTTGTTTCAATGGTAAATGGGAGTGTTTCCTTAATTTCACTTTCAGATTTTTCATCATTAGTGTATAGGAATGCAAGAGATTTCTGTGCATTAATTTTGTATCCTGCTACTTTACCAACTTCATTGATTAGCTCCAGTAGTTTTCTGGTAGCATCTTTAGGATTCTCTATTATAGTATCATGTCATCTGCAAACAATGACAGCTTTATATATTTTCCGATTTGGATTCCTTTTATTTATTTTTCTTCTCTGATTGCTGTGGCTATAACTTCCAAAACTATTTTGAATAATGGTCATGGGAGTGGGCAACCTTGTCTTGCTCCTGATCTTAGTGGAAATGGTTTCAGTTTTTCACCATTGAGGATGATGTTGGCTGTGGGTTTGTCATATATGGCCTTTATTATGTTTAGGAAACTTCCCTCTGTGCCTACTCTCTGGAGAGTTTTTATCATAAATTGGTGTTGAATTTTGTTGAAAGCTTTTTCTGCATCTATTGAGATGATCATATGGTTTTTCTCCTCCAATTTGTTAATATGGTGTATCACATTGATTGATTTGCATATATTGAAGAATCCTTGCATTCCTGGGATAAACCCTGCTTGATCATGGTGTATGATTCTTTTAACGTGCTGTTGGATTCTGTTTGCTAGTATTTTGCTGAGGTTATTAGCATCTATGTTCATCAGTGATATTGGCCCATAGTTTTCTTTCTTGGTGACATCTTTGTCTGGTTTTGGTATCAGGGTGATGGTGGCCTCGTAGAATGAGTTTGAGAGTGTTCCTCCCTCTGCTGTATTTTGGAAGAGTTTGAGAAGGATAGGTGTTAGCTCTTCTCTAAATGTTTGATAGAATTCGCCTGTGAATCCATATGGTCCTGGGGTTTTGTTTGTTGGAAGATTTTTAATCACAGTTTCAATTTTGGTGCTTGTGATTGGTCTGTTTATGTTTTCTGTTTCTTTCTGGTTCAGTCTCGGAAAGTTGTGCTTTTCTAAGAATTTGTCCATTTCTTCCAGGTTGTCCATTTTATTGGCATATAGTTGTTCATAGTAGTCTCTCATGATTCTTTGTATTTCTGCAGTGTCTGTTGTTACTTCTCCTTTTTCATTTCTAATTCTATTGACTTGAGTCTTCTCCCTTTTTTTTCTTGATAAATCTAGCTAATGGTTTATCAATTTTGTTTATCTTCTCAAAGAACCAGGTTTTAGTTTTATTGATCTTTGCTATCACTTCCTTCATTTCTTTTTCATTTATTTCTGATCTGATCTTTATGATTTCTTTCCTTCAGCTAACTTTGCGGTTTTTTTGTTTTTCTTCCTCTTATTGCTTTAGGTGTAAAGTCGGTTGTTTATTTGAGTTGTTTCTTCTTTCTTAATGTAGGATTGTATTGCTATAATCTTCCCTCTCAGAACTGCTTTTGCTGCATCCCATAGGTTTTGCATCATCGTGTTTTCATTTTCATTTGTTTCTAGGTATTTTTTGATTTCCTGTTTGATTTCTTCAGTGATCTCTTTGTTATTAAGTAGTGTACTCTTTATCCTACATGTGTTTGTATTTTTAACAGATTTTTCCCTGTAATTGATATCTAATCTTATAACGTTGTGGTCGGAAAAGATACTTGATACAATTTCAATTTTCTTAAATTTACGAAGGCTTGATTTGTGACCCAAGATATGCTCTATCCTGGAGAATGTTCCATGAGCACTTGAGAAGAAAGTGTATTCTGTTGTTTTTGGATGGAATGTCCTATAAATATCATTTAAGTCCACCTTGTTTAATGTATCATTTAAAGCTTGTGTTTCCTTATTTATTTTCATTTTGGATGATCTGTCCCTTGGTGAAAGTGGGGTGTTAAAATCACCTACTCTGATTGTGTTACTGTCAACTTCCTCTTTTATGGCTGTTAGCATTTGCCTTATGTATTGAGGTGCTCCTATGTTGGGTGCATAAATATTTATAATTGTTATATCTTCTTCTTGGATTGATCCCTTGATCATTATGTAGTGTCTTTCTTTGTCTCTTGTAATAGTCTTTATTTTAAAGTCTATTTTGTCTGATATGAGAATTGCTACTCCAGCTTTCTTTTGATTTCCATTTGCATGGAATATCTTTTTCCATCCCCTCACTTTCAGTCTGTATGTGTCCCTAGGTCTGAAGTGGGTCTCTTGTAGACAGCATATATACGGGTCTTGTTTTTGTATCCACTCAGCCAGTCTATGTCTTTTGGTTGGAGTATTTAATCCATTTACATTTAAGGTAATTATTGATATGTATGTTCCTATTACCATTTTCTTAATTGTTATGGGTTTGTTATTGTAAGTTTTTCCCTTCTCTTGTGTTTCCTGCCTAGAGAAGTTCCTTTAGTGTTTGTTGTAAAGCTGATTTGGTGGTGCTGAAATCTCTTAGCTTTTGCTTCTCTGTAAAGGTTTTAATTTCTCCATCAAATCTGAATGAGATCCTTGCTCAGTAGAGTAGTCTTTGTTGTAGGTTTTTCCCTTTTATCACTTTAAACATGTCCTGTTACTCCCTTCTCGCTTGCAGAGTTTTTGCTGAAAGATCAGCTGTTAACCTCATGGGGATTTCCTTGTATGTTATTTATTATTTTTCCTTTGCTACTTTTAATATTTTTTCTTTGTAGTTAAATTTTGATAGTTTGATTAATATGTGTCTTGGCATGTTTCTCCTTGGATATATCTTGTATGGGACTCTCTGTGCTTCCTGGACTGGATTGACTATTTTGTTTCCCATATTAGGGAAGTTTTCAACTATAATCTCTTCAAATATTTTCTCAGTCCCTTTCTTTTTCTCTTCTTCTTCTGGGACCCCTATAATTCTAATGTTGGTGCATTTAATGTTGTCCCAGAGGTCTCTGAGACCATCCTCAATTGTTTTTGTACTTTTTTCAGTATGCTGCTCTGCAGTAGTTATCTCCACTATTTTATCTTCCAGGTCACTTATCTGTTCTTCTGCCTCAGTTATTCTGCTATTGATTCCTTCTAGAAAAGTTTTAATTTCATTTCTTGTGTTGTTCATCATTGTTGGTTTGCTCTTTAGTTCTTCCAAGTCCTTGTTAAATGTTTCTTGTATTTTCTCCATTCCATTTCCAAGATTATGGATCATCTTTACTATCAGTATTCTGAATTCTTTTCCAGGTAAGCCGCCTATTTCCTCCTCCTTTGCTTGGTCTGGTGGGTTTTTACGTTGCTCCTTCATCTGCTGTGTGTTTCTCTGTCTTCTCATTTTGCTTAATTTACTGTGTTTGGGGTCTCCTTTTTGCAGGCTGCAGGTTTGCAGTTCCCGCTGTTTTTGGTGTCTGCCCCCAGTGGTAAGATTGGTTCAGTGGGTTGTGTAGGCTTCCTGGTGGGGGGGACTAGTGCCTGTGTTCTGGTGGATGAGGCTGGATATTGTCTTTCTGGTGGGCAGGACTGCATCCGGTGGTGTGTTTTGGGGTGTCTGTGACCTTATTATGATTTTAGGCAGCCTTTCTCTTAATGGGTGGGATTGTGTTCCTGTCTTGCTAGTTTTTTGGCATAGGGTGTCCAGCACTGTAACTTGCTGGTCGTTGAGTGGAGCTGGGTCTTGGCGTTTAGTTGGAGATCTCTGGGAGATTTTCACCATTTGATATTATGTGGAGCTGGGAGCTCTCTGCGGATCAATGTTCTGAACTCATCTCTCCCATCTCAGAGGCACAGGCCTGACGCCCAGCCAGAGCACCAAGACCCTGTCATCCACACGGCTCAGAATAAAAGGGAGAATAAGAAAAACAAATATCGTATATTAATGCATGTATGCGGAACCTAGAAAAATGGTACAGATGAGCCAGTTTGCAGGGCAGAAGTTGAGACACAAATGTAGAGAATGGTCATATGGACACCAAGGGGGGAAAACTGCGGTGAGGTGGGGATGGTGGTGTGCTGGATTGGGCAATTGGGATTGACATGTATACACTGATGTGTATGAAACTGATGCCTAATAAGAACCTGCAGTATAAAAAAACAAACAAAACAACTAATACTAAACTTTCATTGGGTTATTTGTATGGAAATATGTTAATATAAATGTTTCAGACATTACATGAAAAAAAAAAAAAAAAAGGAGAATAAATAAATAAATAAATAAATAAATAAATAAATAAAATTGTTATATTAAAAAATAAAAAATAATTGTTAAAAATACAAATTTTTTTAAAGTAATAAAAAAAAAGAAACAAAGAAAGAAAGAAGAGAGCAACCAAACCAAGAAACAAATCTGCCAATGATAACAAGCACTAAAAACTGTACTAAAAAAAAAAAAAGAAAAAAAAATGGGGACTTCCTTCATGGTGCAGTGGTTAAGAATCCGCCTGCCAATGCAGGTGACACGGGTTTGAGCCCTGGGCTGGAAAGATCCCACATGCCACGGAGCAACTAAGCCCATGTGCCACAACTACTGAGCCTGGGCTCTAGAGCCCGCGAGCCACAATTACTGAAGCCCGCATGCCTAGAGCCCGTGCTCCGCAACAAGAGAAGCCACCACAATGAGAAGCCCGTGCACCACAATGAAGAGTAGCCCCTGCTCGCCACAACTAGAGAAAGCCCGCACACAGCAACGAAGACCCAAGGCAGTCAAAAATTAAAAAAAAAAAAAGGACAGACAAAACCTTAGGACAAATGGTAAAAGCAAAGCTATACAGACAAAATCACACAAAGAAACATACACACTCACAAAAAGAGAAAAAGGGGAAAAAATATATATTTCATTGCTCCCAAAGTCCACTGCCTCAATTTGGGATGATTCGTTGTCTATTCAGGTATTCCACAGATGCAGGGTACATCAAGTTGATTGTGGAGATTTAATCCGCTGCTCCTGAGGCTGCTGGGAGAGATTTCCCTTTCTCTTCTTTGTTCGCACAGCTCCCGGGGTTCAGCTTTGGATTTGGCCCTGCCTCTGTGTGTAGGTCGCCTGAGGGCGTCTGTTCTTCGCTCAGACAGGACAGGGTTAAAGGAACAGCTGACTAGGGGGCTCTGGCTCACTCAGGCCCGGGGGAGGGAGGGGTATGGATGCGGGGCGAGCCTGCGGTGGCAGAGGCCGGCGTGACGTTGCACCAGCCTGAGGCGCGCCGTGCGTTCTCCTGGGGAAGTTGTCCCCGGATCACGGGAGCCTGGCAGTGGCGGGCTGCACCGGCTCCCGGGAGGGGCGGTGTGGAGAGTGACCTGTTCTCGCACACAGGCTTCTTGGTGGTGGCAGCAGCAGCCTTAGCGTCTCATGCCCGTCTCTGGGGTCCGCGCTGATAGCCGCGGCTCGCGCCCGTCTCTGGAGCTCCTTTAAGCGACGCTCTGAATCCCCTCTCCTCGCGCACCAGGAAACAAAGAGGTAAGAAAAAGTGTCTTGCCTGTTCGGCAGCTGCAGACCTTTTCCCGGACTCCCTCCCGGCTAGCTGTGGTGCACTATCCCCTTCAGGCTGTGTTCACGCTGCCAACCCCAGTCATCTCCCTGCGATCCGACTGAAGCCCGAGCCTCAGCTCCCAGCCCCCGCCCACCCCGGCGGGTGAGCAGACAAGCCTCTCGGGCTGGTGAGTGCTGGTCGGCACTGATCCTCTGTGCGGGCATCTCTCCGCTTTGCCCTCCGCAGCCCTGTGGCTGTGCTCTCCTCCGTGGCTGTGAAACTCCCCCCTCTGCCCCCCGCAGTCTCCGCACACGAAGGGGTTTCCTAGTGTGTGGAAACCTTTCCTCCTTCACAGCTCCCTCCCACTGGTGCAGGTCCCGTCCCTATTCTTTTGTCTCTGTTTTTTCTTTTTTCTTTTGCCCTACCCAGGTACGTGGGGGAGTTTCTTGCCTTTTGGGAGGTCTGATATCTTCTGCCAGCATTCAGTAGGTGTTCTGTAGGAGCTGTTCCACATGTAGATGTATTTCTGATGTATTTGTGGGGAGGAAGGTAATCTCCACGTCTTAGTCTTCTGCCATCCTGAAGCTCCTCTCGGACCTGTGTCTTAGGGGTGTGGTCTTTGCAAGTGTTTCTGTCCCTCCTCTAGGGATAGAGATTTCTTCCTTTTGCCCCTAATCCCTTCTCTGACTGCAGTGTTATCTCAGTCTTCCCAGTCTATGTCCTTGAAGCCTTCTTCCCTGTGAATTATGGATTTGTTTTCTTCAGTGTACTAGAGTTTAATAGAGTTTCCAATCTCCGTTGAGATAAGATTTCACTGTTATTCTATGGAAATGTCCTCCTTGGAGACTGAGCTTAAGGAAGAAGAGTCTTAGTGGATTTCACCATGACTACTCTTTCACTCCTCATGCCATGACCCCAAGGGGAAATTTCTCTGGATTCTCCCTTATCCACTCTATGAGAGCCTGGCGGTGTTCTTGGAAGAAAAGTCTGCTTATGTATGGAGATTCCTGGGAGCTTCTTACTCTGATGCTACCCCAAACTTGGCCTCCAGAAATTCATCAAATTTCTAGTTTAATGTTCCAGAAGCATTGCTTCAGGTAAGCAAATGCTCAGGTCCTCTGTCTCCCTGGAGGTACCTCTCCAGATTTTGGGAGGTAGTTTGCTCTGTGACCTCAGTTCTCTGATGGGTCTAAGAAAAGTGATTTGTTTTCATTTTCCCAGGCTTTTCATGTTATAAGGATAAGAATGATAACTTATAAAGCCTTTTCTAAATCTGAACTTAAACTGGAAATCTCCACACACTTTTGTTTCTAGTTCCATTTTTTATTTAATTTTAGTGATTCCATTGAGTTTAGGTCCAGCTGCAGGTGACACAAAACCCAAAATAACAGTGGCTGGACAGATAAAAGTTTATTTCTATTTCAAGAAAAGGTCATCCATAGAAGGCCTGGTGTCAATGGGTCAGGGATCCAGACTCCTCCCACTTTTTGGTCCACTAACCTTCGCAAGTGGAATCCACATAATGGTCCAAAACAGTGCTAACCTCCAGCCATTATACCTGCATTCAAACCAGCAGAGAGCAAGAACAGGTTAAAAAAAAAAAAAGGTACTCCCTTTAAGAGCGCATCCTGGAAGCATGTGACATTATTACTTACATCCCATTGGCTATTCACATGGCCATACCTAGCTGCAAAGAAAACTTGGATATGTGGTCTTTATTCTCAGTGACTTCTATGCCCAGCTAACAACTAAGAGTTTTCTTACTAAGGGAGAAGGAGAGAATGGATATTGAAAGACAGTTAGCAGCCTGAATGAATGTTTGTGTATATCTGTGTATGTATGCGTGTGTGTGCATTATTAATATGTTAACTTTGGAACAAACTCGATCTTGGGCATATTTCCAATAACTGAATTCCCAATTTGTTTTTTTTACCCCCAGCATTTGACCAAGTCTGTCTATATATTTCTGCCTTTTTGGAATGCAGAGGCTGGGTTTTCTTATCTGAGACACAGAGTTTCTGATAAACGGTGTGCAGGAGTTTATCAATTAAACCTAAAGTAAGAGTTTTGATACCAAATACAGGTAAGCAATGGGGCAAAGCATGTGGCTTATGGATTAGGAAGGATATTGCTATGGACCAGGTTATTATTTCACGGAGAACTCAGTCTGTTGGTTGCTTCTACATCAACTTTTCTTGGACTCAGTTAAATCAAATGACCAATGCGAAGTTAACTGAGGATTTACTATGCTTTCAGTTAAGAGCTGGATGTAAATAAGAAATAAAATACATGGTCCTTTTCCTCAAGGAACAAGGACTAACAGATAAAACAATTTAATGCAGTAAATTGCATTTATCTGTGTGTACAGATGATAACTCTTAGAGCAGTTGTGAAAATGGGGCACTCAGTGCAGGCAGGATAGTTGGGAATGTGTGACTTGTGCCACTCCTGTGATGTTGGAATAAAGACACTCTCACCCGCTACCCAACAGGAGAAAATTAAAAATTATACAAGGCTTAGAATAGTTTTATAAATGCAAAATAAAACATAAATATGAAGGGATTATCATTATTATCTAAAAGCCACAAAGGCCATTGCTTGCTTCACATTTGTTCTAAATTCCAGGACCTGCAAAGAGTTAACAAGCACTCCCTGGCCACATGGCAATTAATGTATGTCTAAAAATAGTTACTAATTATAACAGGCTTTTATTCAGAAAAGAATAATATAAAGACAATCACTCACAGAAGGAAAATTATTATCTTAGTTTCCATTAAGCAATTTTCCCCCCAAAATACTTACAGGTGGGTTATGGGCTTCCTGCCTTGGTAGGCTCCACTTCTTTGAGTCACTTCACTGTTTCTAACATCTCTTACTAATCATAGTCACTGAAGTGACAGGTCCAAACTGGACAGCTGTTTCTTGAAAATAAAATGTCTAATGGCAAAAACTATTGCCCTTGCCAATGAAAAAGCAAAGGCATCTGTACTTCTCAACTAAAAGGGGCTGTTTCTTGGTTTTTCAGTTCCTTTGTAGTTTCAGGCCACATTGACATGAATCTATTTTGCTAAAATACTGAATTTTCCAGTGAAGTCGGTTAGGTATTAGCTTTTTGTCAGGCATAACAGAATCACGACCTGTGTAAAGCTCAAGATGCTTAGTGTAACAGTAATGTAATTTTATTCATTTTCCTTAAATTCTGAGAGAAACAAGATGCCACTGCTTGATTGTCTGGAGCACTTTTGGAGCTGAAAAAGAACCTTCATTACTACCCATGTGCTTCCATAGTGAAATTTGATGTGTTTCAGGAGATGTGATAGTGCAAAGGAACTTATCTGGAGGAGCCAAGTACCAGAGTACAGAACACACCCATGGGCAATCAAGGGCCACATGTGTAAAGAGAAATGCAGTTTCAATTTTTAAAAAGAGAAAATTTAGACTATTCTATTTTTTAATTAAGATGAGGGAACATGCAAATCTAAAAGTACTATAATAATAATAATAATAATAATAAATGGCCTAGTTCTTCATTTGAGGGGGAAAAACGGTGATAGGAAGAGAGAGATAAAGAGAATACAAGGAATAAAAGTTGAAGATTTTTAAAAACAATCACCAAAAAAGACTTATTAATGCAGGTCTAAAGAGACACTCTCATGAAGTAATTGCCCCAAGATTTGGCTTTTTCAAATGTATGTTGCTAAAGACTTTTCTACCTACACGTGGGTTTTGCTGCTATTGTTTTAATGACAGCAGTACTATTATCTTTTTATATTTGTCTCTTCTCAAAGACATACTTTGAGGGCCTGATTTGAGCCATCACAAATTCCTCATCCTGACCTTCAGTTTTTAGTTCATTCTGTCTCACAGACTGCTTTAAGCTATGTGGAATCATACATGGGAGTCAGTGTAAAGGTGTTCAGGCTGTTATAGAAATATCTTTTTGTCCTTAAAGTCTCCCAAACACATCAAGGAGACTGAAAAACAAGCAAACAATAGTAGTGTTTTAGAGATGATGGTCCTTAATGTTGTTACGGCACAATACACTTACTTTATGGGTGAAAATATCAGATCCCAAACACTGAAATGACTTATTCAAGGGTCATAAAAGTAAATGATGCTGCAGAACTCCTATTCCTATTTTCTTGCCTCTACAAATATAATAAAACAATGGCATGCAGTTACCTCCATAGAGTTTTCCACTGCATTCCACATTCTAAAGATCCCCTGAATAACTGAGCCAGGTGCCTAGGGGATGACAAAGTTATACTTGCTTTTCCTAAAACCTCTGCCTTAAAGATATTAATAACATTTGGATACAGGTTCCCTTTAAATGGTTAGTAATAACTATTGGGTTGGCCAAAAATTTCGTTCGGGTTTTTCTGTAAGAGGTCATGGAAAAAACTAAGTGAACTTTTTGGCCAACCCAATAGAATTTCTCCTAATTCCTTCCTATGCCAAAATAAAAAAGTAGAATTTTAATTTTTGCTAAGGCCTTTCAAATTCTAAAGAATTGGATGAGGACAATGAATGTGTCATTATAATAAAACCACTGATTTCTCCTTCCCCTCTTCCCTGGGACTGGTAACAATAACTTACATCTAGGCCACCACCAGGAAAAATGAGGAGTGACCGTCAAATAGCTGAGACTCACGGGTCAACCTGGCCTCAAACATATTCTGCAGCCAAATACTTTTTGATCAAACTGCAAACATTCTCTGATTATAACACTCAGAACTCATAATCAAAAATGGCATTTTTCAATGAGACCACTTCCAGTTAGCTGAGGAATATATTTTTAAATTTGATACTGAACAGTTGTAGGACTCATAGCAAAACCTTTCAGCACTATAGGACTCAGTTTCCTCATCCACAGGATGGATATGACTTTACTTTACCTCACTTGGATGTTGGAGCAATGAATGACAAATTCACTGCTCTAAACATCTCTGTCCACATTAAAATAACATGCTAAATATTACGATAAATTGAGGTGTGAACCTCTCTTTAGTTTATTAAATTCGAATTCCATTAAGTCATGTAAATGGAATGCTGAAGCTTCCCCTGAATTGAATCACGTTGTCACTTTGGTACAACTGATACAATATTAGAAGGTAAAGTTGTAAAGATCCTTGTACACAGTCCCCTGTTCTCAAAGTCCCAAAGAGTTAAGAGATGAAATGTTGTAAATGGTATTATTGGTCTACAGGAATTTATAAAAAACAGTTCCCCCTTTAAATTTAAGTTGTTCAATAAGAATATATTAGATTATCCATAAATCTTGGAAAATCATAGGATCAAGTAAAACACCATATGAAATCACTTTAAGTTAGCGTTCATCACTGTGAAATGCATTTTGAAAAATAATGTGCAATAGAATTGGCAGGACATTGAACACCACAGTCAGAATGCCCTTGTTCTCCATTTTTGATTGCTTTTTTCTTTTCAAAAACAGAATTTATCCATGGAAAGAGAAATTACAAAGTATTTTCAATTTGCAAAACTATCAGGACATGGAAAATGAAAGCCCTAGGCTCCTAATCGTGAGCAACCCACGAAAAGTTTGACAGGAACTATTTCTGTCTAGCTCTCATCTAAAGGTATCTAAGAACCGCAAATGAAATGACATTTCTACTGCACATTTTGGACCTTTGGACCTTTCCATTGTTTATTTAAATTTGCATTAGCAAAGAAATTTAGAGTTAGCAATTACAGAGGTTAGCTCAATCAATTTAGGCCAAGTGGATAATTCATTCAGTTGTCAAAGTAATTATCTCGTTTTATTGACCCATATGAACTAAAACTACACTTCTTTTTTTGCTTTAGAGACATGATATTGTTAAATTTATCTAGGTGAGAATGTGGAACTCATTAAAATATGATTAAGTTAACGTAAATGTTTTTTTTCTTTTTGGCATTCTTTATGGTATAAGACATAGATACCATGTGAAAATTTTGTCTCTATTTGCTTGCAGTATGAGTATTTGCATTTGGTATTCATATCTAGTATATAAAGTCAGGTTTGATTGAATCCACTTGATATTGTATCAAGTCATACGTTCCACCAAAACACATTGGGATAATAAAAGCCAAAGATAAGATTGGTCTAGAGAGGAAAAATGGAAACTTCATTAATGTTTACTAATATAAAAAATACAAAGATAATCCTTCACATTTATATTCTGCATTAATCTGGGATGAATAAAAACCCACCAACTCTAATACTGTACAGTGTTCTCAGTAGAAATTCAATTAATTTATGCTCTGCCTTATTTTTTCCTCCATTCAGCCATCTATCCATCTATTCCACATAGTATTTGAAAGATCTATACTTGCAATGTTGCAACTTGCTCAAGTTCACCTCTGATGGACCGATTTTAATTCTTAGAGACAATAGACTCTAAACAAATAGGAAGAGAAATAGTTTCCTAACTGCCTTACAATTTACAGGTCTGTCTGTCTGCAAAGGAAATAATGCTTCACGTTATTATGCACAGCGATGCTATTTCACCTCCTTCATTCCCACCCCCGAGTTTTAAATTTCATTCCTAGTCACTCTTACTTTTCAGTTATACTCCTTTGGGTATGACAGTTATAAAAATAGACCCCTTGTGAGTCAGTTACCTATTAATAGATAATCCCTAGTTACCCGAAGATCAGAAAAGCTTTGAAATGAACAATTCTAGGGATTCTATAAGGTTTTACCCAAGACCCAGCACCACTTAGTTGGGAATTGGATGAGGTTAGGGTCATTAAAAATGGTAATACAAAGAAATAGTTTTATTCTTCCACTTTCCACTAGTTCATTCAATAAATATTTGACTGTCTAGTATGTGCCCAAGACCATTCTCGGATCCAGGGGGTCATCTCCACCAGCTCTTCCTCCTCAATCCATACCTTAAAAAAAAAGGATGATTTCCTCTAGAGTTCTGCTTTGTTTCCTCTTTTTCTCATTACATGTGGACTCTCTAAGCCTCTGTACTGGATCTAATGATACTGTCCTCTCTCGCTATGTATAATCTGTCAGTCCAGAGTTGAAAAAGGTCAGATAAATAATTAATATAAAGAGGTAACTAACTGGAATAATTTTATGTATTTCTCTCTTGGAAGCATTAGAAGTTTTAATGATAGATAAATATATGTAATGATTATGTGTATATATATATACACACATATATATTATGACTATGTGGCTGAGGGAAGAGGATTTTCTGCAGCAGAGGGCTTTCCCTGCCCCTGCAGTGCACACCACTTAGGCCATCATCTCTAGAAGCTTAACCCTCTTCCCTCATCTTGCAGGGGAGAGTGGGACTATTTCCCCAAACCAAGGTTGTAACGGGATTCACTTCACTTCTGGAGAACGAGTATTTTGGAAGGAGACTGACTCTTTTTAACTGGAAAACCGTCTCCCCAGCCTCTGAACACTAGCTCCACCACTGCCTGGAAACCTTAGCGACCTGTTTATTTAAGAAAGTCACAGCAAGGGCTCCTATTTATAACAATACCCTCGCATTGCATAAGCCTTTCTCCCTACCATTTTCTGAGGTAAATTTGTTGTTGGATTCCAGAAAAAAGAATAACTTGAGAGAAACTAAGATTACTAGATAAGATTGGAAAAACTCAGACTCTGAGAAGGAAATGCCTCTTTAGAGCAGAGAGGAGGAAACTGGATCAGTTTGTAAAGGCTCCTGGCCTGCAGGGAAGAACACGGCTCCCCTGCTGGGCTGGGTCAGCACAGTTGTCTGCTCAGGCACCTTGCAGCCCGGGCCTCCCAAGGCTGCAGGTGGAAGCCTGTGGCTGACGACGTGACTCAGAAGTGGCGGCCAAAATTCCATGAAGCTGTTCTCTCTGGCAGGTGGTTGGGGTATTGGAAGGGCTGGGCCTTGACAGCAGGGGAACCTGGGCCAAAACCCGAGGGAGTCTTAGCATGGAAAAGCTGACACTTGGCCTGGAAATCAAATTCCAGGCACATGTGGCAATGTGGTTGCTTTTTTACAAGAATGTTCAGGAAAAATCTCAGAAGCTGCCAGGCCCGGGTCATCTGCTTCCTGCCCTGACTCGGCTGAGGGTCACAGGCAGGAGAGCTCTGGGCTTCTTGCCCCAAAATGCCTAGTGCACTTGACTGATAGGATTCACACTGCGGCCCATCCCACCCCTGCCTGAGTCCCTTTGGTGCAGGAGTTCATTTTGCACCATTACCCCTTGCTGCTGGTGAAAAAGTCCAGGGACTTCTCAAAATAATGTTCTTAGACACAGCAAATAAAATACATAGGGTTACAAAAGAAACCAATTTTGTTGAAATTGTTATCAAAAATTTTTTTACATTTATGAGAAAGGAAAACATACAGAAAACTTAAGAGATTAGAAATATATGTGCACACTTTTCTATCAGTTCGTTAAAGAACAAGGTTTTGTGATGTTATCTAATAATGAATGTCATTTCAAAGTAGTGATGAAGGTAAAAAACATTTCAAGATATCGGTAATAACTGAAATATGATAATACAAATATGAAAAGATTTGATTTCTACAGGTGGCCAGAGGCACAGGTACTCTTACTGTCATGCAGGTTTGCTGCCTATGTTTGAAACAAAAGCACCTGCTAAATTTCAGTTAGAGGGTAGCAAAGACCAAGATGTGGTTTTTTTCTCTCAAGCTCATGGAACCTCCTGTTTGGAACCCCCGCGTTAGAGCTGGTTCTCTACTTGCTTAGCAAAAAGGGACAACTCACTTCCTGACTTCTTTAGTCTCACAGTCTGGAATGTCTACTTCACCAAGGCATTGCTATTTGACAAAAGACAGGAAAGAGGTCAAACAATTTTAAAGGTCTTTTGTGTGCCACAAGCTTTACAAACATTCTTTCATTGTATTCAATCTTCACAACTTTTCTGAGTAGAGATGGCCTCCCTTGTTATATAGATGAGGAAACTGAACCTTAGAGGGCTGGGGTACCTTAGCTGAGTATGCAGCTGGTGAACCTCAGAATCAGGATTTGAACACAGAGCTCAACCAAGTCATGCCTCCGCCACATTTATCTCCTTGAGCAAATTATTTGCACCTAAGGTCAGGTACTATGCAGGACTTATGAGAGACTTACTTCTAGGCTAACATAATAAGCATTACAGTATAGTGGTTAAGCATACAGTCTCTGGCGATAGACTACCTGAGCTCAAATCCCAGCCGTGGCACTAACTGTATAACTCTGGGCAGGTTACTTAACCTTTGTAAGTCTCAATTCCTTCAAGCATTAAATATTTTATCAGGCTGTTGTGAAGATCTCATGAGTTAATTCAGGTAAATGTTAGCTCGTATCATTTTAAAAGTCACCTGAAAAACATCTCATTACTTTATAGCCATGCCTTGTGCTTCTTTATACTCTACTGTTATCAATCTTGTCCCATCTGTCTATTCTTCATAATAAAGCCAGATTGTTATTTCCAAACTAAAAATCTGATTGTGTCTTTTCCCTGCTTAAAACGGTTCCATGGTTCAACAACTCCCCATTGCCTTCAGGAGGAAATCTAAATTCAGAATGTGACTTTAAAAGTCTATCATGATCTGGCCTGTCCCTGTTTTTTCACTCACCTCACTCCTGACCTTGTCCTTTGTATTCCAAACATAAAATTATTTGAATTTCCTTAGCATCTCATGCTCCCAGTAGCAAACACTGCAGAGTATAGTAGCCATTCTCCCATTCTTCCTTGCTAAAAAACCAAAACGAAACAAAACAAAACCCGTAATGTATTTACTAGTCCTACAGAGGAGATATATTTTGAGAAACCTGGGCCTTTCCTGAGATCTTAGGGATAAATCTTAATTGTTCTAAGAAATAGCGGGATTAACATATAAATACTACTATATATAAAATAGATAACCAACAGGGACCTACTGCATAGCACAGGGAGCTATACTTAATATTTTGTAATAACCTATAAGGGAAAAGAATCTGAAAAAAATAGATATATATGTATGTATAACTGAATCACTTTGCTATACACCTGAAACTAACCCAACATTGTAAATCAACTATACTTCAATTTTAAAAAAGGAAAAAAAGAAAACTATCAGTGACTCCTTGAGACTCTCACAGCCAAAGGCTGTTGAACCAACCTTGATAGATGATTTTTTTTGTACTCTATACTGTATATTCTTCAAGCAAGGCCTAAAATGTTCGGAAATAGTAATTGACAAATATGTCTTCAATTAATAAAGTATAAAACAATTTAAGAAAAAGAAATAGTGGTCAGCTCATTACCTTTTCAAAATGGTTGGTTTAGGCCATTCATTGACACTAATCATGTGACACTATTCTGAGAGAAAGTCTATTGGGGGCTCGTGGGATCCAATACAGGAATAATTCCTATTCTTACCTCTGGAATTTGATATGTAAAGATACGGTGCCTGGAGCTGCTATAGCCGATATGTGATCATGAGTGTGGAGCTGCTAGCTGTTGAGAATGGCAAAACAGAAAGATAAAATAATATGGATCCTTATTGATTTTGTGGAACCTTTAAATTAACCTACTCCATCCTTCCTCCAGACATCTTATTATGTGAGATAATAAAGTGACCTTATTGCTCAAAGTATACTTGATTTTCTGTTTCTTTCTCCTGAAAGTCTGCTATGATATTCTCTCACCTATTGATTGTCCTTGGCACTGAATTTTTCTTTGCCTAGATCATCTGTGATGTGTCACATTTACCCTTTACCTGTTCAACTCCTAATTAGGTAAGTACTGAATTCCTCACCCTCCCTTATTGTTGGTGGTGGCTATATGACACAGCCTGGTCAATCAAATAAATCTAGAATTAGTTGAGAGATTTTGGACAGCAATGGTTTTCCCAGTAGAAAGCATAGTTGACTGTCATGGCCCTTCCTTCTGTGTTCTTTTTGCCTTGAATGTGGAAATACTATTTGAAGCTGTAGCCATCTGGTGACTCTGAGATGAGATGCACTTGGGAAATGCCAAGAGAATTTCAGAGACATCATCAACACTGACATCACTGAGCTGCTGAAACAATATTAGTTATTGCCTAAGTCTTGAGTTCTTATTAAGTGAGCAGGAGAAACACTTGTTTCTTTAAGCTACTATAGTCAGATTTTCTATTCCTCACAGTCAAATGTATTCCTTATTGACATGAAGGTATTCAGTAAATATTTATTGAGCACTGGATTAACCACAATCCATCAATTTTGCTCACTAATAAAGAATAGTCTATCAAGAAACTTCCACTTTCAAGTAAGACAAAGTAGGTTGTGAAAGGTCCATTGTAACAACTGAAAAAAAGTCAGATAAATTACAAGCATTATATTTTAAAGGCATCACAGAGCTGTGAAAACTATGAAGAATAGATGAGCTAAAATTTCAGGGAGTGGAGAAACTGTTCAGAGATGAGATGACAATCACAAGCTATTTTTTCCCCCAGAAGACATTTGTGGATATTGGGTGAAGACTGAGGATCAGAACCTCTTCTTGGAGAAAAAGCTCACAAAGTTTTTTTGTTCAGTCAGTAACAGGTTGGAATTTGGAGGTTTTTCTCATGGGCCATTCTTGAGCTCCAGGGCTGAGGAAAAAGCTGTAAACTAGGCCCAAAGCTTCTAAAACACAGAATAAAATCTCTTGCAGTCTTTCAGACTAGTAAATAAAGATTCTCCATCAGATGGGACCTCCTTTAAGTACACTGCTGGTCTTCCCTTTAAGATGCTTGCAAGATTTTGAGTCTGTTTAGTGTAAGAGGTTGGAGAGGTAGGACAGAAGCCTCTGAAAGCAAGAGTTGAATCTCCTGTAATCATTTAGATTTGAAGAAATGGAAATCTGCTAGGCTCTCAATCAAAAGCCTGGAAGCCCACTCCATAAAAACAGGGGCAAGCTGAAGGAAGATAGAATCTTACCAAAGTAGAATCTCAGCCACATTTAGCTCACTCTTTTACCCTATCTGCCTAATAGAGGAAAGGGCCACTCATCTCTGGTGAGATATAAAATTATCTGTATCCTTCAGAATTTTACAATGTCTAGAATGAAATAAAAATTACAAGTCAGGGGAAGAGGCAAGAAAATATGATTAATAATTAAATATTAAAAGGAACAATACAAGCAGATTTACAGTTAACATGCAATGACTTTAAAATAATTATGATAAATATGTTTAATAAAAAATTTAAAAATGATGAAATAGATGAAAGAATTAAAATGTAATCAAGAATTGAATTTATACTATAAAAAATTAAATGAACACTATAAAATTGAAAAAAACTACAGTATCTGATATTAAAAACTGATGGGTTAGGTTTAGCAATAGATTGGTCACAGTAGACAAAAAGTGTAAATGGACTAGAATATAAAATATACAAAAAAATAGACCCAATAAAATATACCCAAAATAAAACAAAAGGAGAAAAAAGAATAGAAAACATATTGCATAAGAAACATGTGGGAAATGCTCAAACGGTATGTATAAATGGTATTCCAGAGAAGAGAAGACAGAATGTTAAGCATTTTCTAAAAGACATCAATCTACAGACTCAAGAAGCTCATCAAACCTCAAGCAGTGTAAACATATAGACAACCATATTTAGGCACATGAGTGTCAAACTTTTAAAATTAAGCACATAAAGAAAATTTTAGAAGCATTAAAAAAAATAAAGAAAAACAAATTAAATTCAAAGAAACAGAAATGACTTAACATCTGATTTCTCAGAGGAAATGATGGAAGCCAGAACATGGAATAATTTATTTAAAGGACCACATGGGGGAAAAAAGTGAAAATATTCTTTAAAGATGAAGGTAAAATAAAAATATTTTCAGAAAAATAACTACAAAAGAAGTTACTCACCAGTGAGGCCTTCCTTATAAGAAATACTCAAGCGACCTCTTCAGGCAAAATGAAATGACTCTAGGTAGATAAATAGAAGAGCAGAAGTTAAAAAAAAAAAGTACCTGAAAGGGTGTGTATATATATATGGGTAAATAAGTAGATAGTATATGTAAATATATATGTGGTTATATGGGTAAATATTATCTGTAAGAAATGGTTATTATGATGTCCTTTGAAGTTTCAAATATGTATACAATTAAAATAAATGACAAAAATAATGGAAAAGGAGGGAAAGGGACAATGAAGTTTAAAAGGTCTAAGTATATCCAGGAAAGGGTAAACATATAAATTTGCATTAGAACCTAATGTCACGCTATAACCTCTATGATAACCACCCAAAGAAAGCAAAAAAAGTGTATAACTAACAAATTATAAAAGGTAAACTGGAATAATAATAACATATCTGATTAACCAACAAGGAGACAAGAAAAAAATTGAAGTAATATAAAACAGATGGCCTAAATAGAAAAAAAATAAAACAAAATAAAACCTTAGTAAGATGGTAGATAACAAGCCCTACTATATCTGTAATTACATGAAATATAAATAGATGAAATACTCTAAGTAAAATAATAAGATTGTCAGACTTCGTAAAAAACAAAACTTTAAAATATGCTGTGTTAACAAGAGATGAATTTTGAACATGAAGAGCAGAAAATTTAAGAGTAAAAAAATGCAAGAACTAACCAAATGAAATTGTGAGTAGCTACACTTATATCAGAAAACATAAACCTTAAGGAAAGAAGCATTACTGAAGATAAACAGAGACATTTCATAATGATAAAGAAATCAATATAAAAGGAAATAATCACAATTTAAAATCTACGTGTACCTAGTTACACAGATTCAACATACATAAAGCAATACATGATAGAGATAAAAGCATCCAGGGACAAATCCACAGTCACAGTGGAATTATGGTGAATGCAGGTATATATTGTCAGCCCTAGAGCAGCGTTTGGCAAAATTTTTCTGTCAAGGGATGGTTTCTGTCACAACTACTCAGTTCTGCTGTTGTAGTGTAAAAGCAGTCATTGACATAAATGAATGAGTATTACTGTATTCCAATAAAACTTTATTTATAAAAACAGACAGTGGGATAGATTTGGGCTACAGGCTGTAGCTTGCTGTTTTTTCTTTCTCCGAAGGCAACTTAACCCAAATAAAAAGAGAAAAAACACAAAAAAATTAATAAGCCAATAGTAGAGATGTAAAGAATCCTCAATTCATCTAAAAGAAGGCAGAAAAAGAAAAAACACATGACCCAAAACAAAACAAAATATTACAAAACACAACCAGCTTATCACTGATGAAAGTGATCTTTTGAGCTTCATTTCCATGTCTCTTATCTCTATCTCTCAATAATTTCTGACGCTTGGTAGGGAAAAAAGAAGTATTGTAAACTGAATTCCTAAATCATCAAAGCTTATCAACCTCCAAATTGAACTGTATCCCTTTATTTTCACACTCACACACATGCTCACAAAAACATGCACACAAATCCTACTCACAGAAGCCTCTGTACAGTAAGAGTTTGCTGAAAGTTTGGAAAAATTAAGAGAAGGTTTTACATCTTAGCCACCCAAGAACTTCAAATTACAAATCAGCCATGCTTGTTCTTAAAAGCTCTCTGGTAGGGTTCTGCTTCAAGCTAGGATGGGATAGGTTGTGTGAGCCACTTATCTCATTGAAGAACTAGGAATATTAAGTAAATTGCAATAATTATATATATGAGGTGTTGGCAAACTATAGACCACAGGCCAAATCAGCTATGCCTCTTTTTTTTGGTATTGTTTTATGCTATAACAACATAATTAAGTAGTTGTGACAAAGACCATATGGTCTGCAAAGCCAAAAATATTTACTATCTGGTCTTAACAGGAAAGTTTGCTGACGCCTGGTATACTTAAAAGCACCAGAGTGCAGTACAAACTCAGACAGAGGAGAAATATTCAGAGAAAATTTAAGGAACCTCAGCTGTCACTGGGGGCATGTGCTGATTCTTGATGAAGGTGGAAGACTGAGAATCAAGGTTTGGCCCGAGCAGAGGGCCATAATGGGAGACAGAGAAAGTAGCAGAGATTTCTGTGGCCACTTGATACAGAAGAAACTCAACTGGAGACTTGTGGGGCCTCTTTCCTGAGTTCCAAAGCTGTATGAGGCAGAAGGCTAAAGACTAAGCCCAAACCTTGGTCAAGCAGTTTTCCATTGCATGGGAGGCAATATGCCACTGATGGAGGGAAACTGCTAACAACTGGTGAGATTCTGAAGCCCTAGATTTCTGGTCCATTGACATTGATGATCCACAACCCTTTTACCCCAGGCCAGGGAAACTTGCTCATCAGGGACATCAGGAGTGAAGAATCCAGGCTTGGATAGGTCTTTGCTCGGGGACAGAGAAACAAGACCTTCCATAGTCAGTACCTCCTTTGATAGGTGTGAATGACCAGAAGGGATGAAACAGGGGGTAGTTATTGACGATGTTTCTATTTCGTGGTCTGGGGGTGTTCATTTTCTAAAAATTAATTGAATTATATACATTGGATTCATTACTTTAGTGTTATGTATGTTTTATTTCAGTTAAATTTTCCAAAAAATTAAATTCTTAAGCTAACCATCTTCAACTCTTCCCCAATCTACAATTTCTAGTAGTTTCCAAGATAGAATAGTTTAGTCTGTGGCTTACTTGACTGCCACTAACTTATGCCTTCATGGTCTCGCCATCTACTTCAAGCTGCTTACTGATTTAATTTCCTAAATACAATTTCCTCCTTAAAAATAATTCTGACATTAACTATGAAATGGTTTGACTTCACCCCTCTTCAGAAGTAATGGCCACATTGCACCCTGTATGGGTCAGATTAGCAGAGTGTCACATTTAAAGAACACAGAGAGACTGAAACATGTGCAGAGGAGGGCAAGAAGGATGATAAAGTGTATGGAAATTATGTTGTGTGTGAAACATTTGAAGGGATTGCGGATTTTCAAGGTGAAAAATAACAGACTTGATTCAGAGGGGTAGTGTGATTCCTGCTTTCAAACCCATAACCTATTTTGAGGAAGAAGAATCCATTTTATTCTAAGTATTTTGAAGGCAGAACAGGACAAAGTGTAGACGCTTATGGGAAGCAAATTTCTTTTGAATGCTCAATTATCCATTCACATAAAAATTGGTTCTGTTCTTCATGAACTCAGTTAACAAACATTTATTGAATGATGAATATATTACAGGCTCTGCTGCCAAGAGCTCACAGTCTAGTGCTGAAGACAGGTATATACAACTATGAAACAAACTGAAGCTCCAAATCATGATATCTCAAGGTGATATTGGGACTCAGAGAAGAGAGGGGTGGGTGAGGAGAGGGAAGTAAGGAGGTGAGTTGCAAAGCAGAACTCAGTCTTCTTATCCCCTGCTCTCCATCTCTACCCTTCAGGGAAATGAACAGTACCACCATCCACTCAGTTACTCAAGTTGAGGGCCTAAGAGCCCACTACGACCTCACCTTCTCCCTCACCCTCACACCCAAACCCAGTCAGCCTCTCAATCTTATCAATCCTAGAACCAAACATTTCTCAAAAAGATCTCTTCATTCTTGTCAACAGTTGACTTTAGGCTCCCATATCCCCTGCCTGAATAGTTTTATATCATCCTAACTGTTTTCCTGTCTCCAGCCCTTGCCCCTTCAAACCCGACATCACACAGACCTTAAGGTCCTTTTTTCTGAAATAAAAATTGAGTCATGCAAATGTCCTGTGCAAAGTCCATCATAGGCTCTTGGCATGTAGAAAAGCCATCACTCTGGCATAGGATGAGAGGCCCTTTCCTCTGGGGCTGCTGCCCACCCAACCAGCTCATCTCAGAGCAGTTTCCCATTTGTATGTGCCCTACATTCCAGTAGTCCCTGACTCACTGTAGTGACCCTGTCACCCCACACTGTTGCACATATCCACATCTGTGTTGACCATGTTCCTTTTATCTGAAACACCTTTCCTCAGCTCATCCATCTGGATATGCTACTCACCCTCCATGTGTCACCTTTAACATCAATTCTATGAAGTCCTCCCAGAGCCCCACACTTGAGATGAATATCTTCCTCCTTTGTGCATCTACTTTCTTTCTACAGGTCTATAAGATGATATGGATTTGCCTCTCTTCTTGTCAAGCTATGAGTCCTGAGGAGCATCAGCAAGGTTGTATAACATGGTAGACTCGGGAGTCAGGCTGCTTTGGCTTAAATCCCAGCTCCATTTCTTATTAGCTGCATATTTTTGGTTTCTTCATCTTTGAGCTTCAGTTTCTTCGTCTGTACAATGGAGATAATGGTACCTACTTTATAGGGTTGCTGCAAAAATCAAATGAGATATTACCAGTAAAGTGCTTGGAACAGAGCCTGGCATGTTGTAATTCCTTAGTAAATGTGATCTATTATTATTATTACTACTATCTCTGCATGGGAGGTGTATAACTCAGAAGATGGTTTATAATAGATCCTTAATAAATATTTAATGTATTTTCCCAACTCTACACATTGCAAGAAAACTTAACGTTGGAACACACATACACACACACACTTCCCTGAGAACTAGAGTCTGAGAAATTTACACATCACAGGTATTACTTTTATTATGGTGGTCCATTTCTGGCCCTCCAAAAGGAAATTTTTCCTCACAGTCTAATGTCTTAGTTCTACAATCTTCTTCTTGCCCTGCACAGAGCATTTCTGGAGAAATTCAGTGCTTTAAGCTAAAGAGGTGGCTACAAAGGTCCCTAAGTGACATTTATTCATAAAATAATAGCAAGTAGGAGGAAACTTCGAGATGAAAGTCTTAACCCATGGGCGGTCATTTGAATGCTCTCCTTAGCAGTAAGTTTTCATACAACATACACTAAATTATTTCTGTGCTCCCACCTGAAGTATAAATACTGTCTTTCAAGCAAAACCTAGTAACTATGAGCTTTCATAACACTAGAATTTAATAGAAAAGTCATATAGTTCAGTCTTTGTAATGGCACTATTCCTTGCTGGCCCTTGTTACCTCACCACACCAAGACCTTCTAAGACTAACTAACTGGTAAGTTTTTTTTTTTTTTTTTCCTTTCAACTCTGGATTCTGAAAATTTTTGTCTGAGGTGCAGAGTGCTTCTTTCTTTATATTTCTAAGGAAGCTTTCATAACATGATGGCCAAGTTATTTGAAAAATGTTTCCCTGTGGTGATGTCATTTTGAAGGGAAAACATACTTGGGATATGAAGTATTCCCATCAGAAATCTTCGAGATCTTACATCTGTACTCTTAACCCCAAGAGGTTATCAAATGATAGTAGATTATTGTAAAAGGGATAACTCCTAATGGGGTGTTGGCAGGCAGACTGGCCAACAGTCATAGGTCAGCGCACAAATATTTATAGAGGAAGTGAAAGCTTCATTTTTGCTTTCACTATCAGACAGCTTTCACAAATGTACAAAGAAAGACTAATACTCAGGATTAAGATACCCTTGTACATGAGAAAAATCCAGAAACCAATAGCCCTGTTGGCAGATTCTTACATGATGTCAAATGCCAACCTATAATGATAAAGCATGGTTGCCTAAAGGATTTCCACAATGAAAGGGAAAATATCCCAGATAAATAAGCAAAGCCAGGCCAAGAAATCTGAAGAAAAATGCATCATCTACTCAAATAGAACACTAAGAAGCCTTTTAGAATGTATAAACATTAATTATAAGCTGTGTGAAAACATTTATTCATTGATGATTTCAAGATGGTTGCCAGTATTAGACTCGGTAGAGAAACATTTTTATTCCCTCCAGGCCAAAGTATATTATGGCAAGTCTTCTGATCAGCTATTCATTCACAGAGCAAGATCTACATGATCGTAAGCACAGGTAGCTGACAAAAATGGAAGGAAAAAAACAGATATTTGGTTTCCAGTGGTCCTTTAATTGGGTCACTGGGGAAGCAGCATGGAATTGTAGCTAAGGCATAGACTTTAAAGCAGAAAAGACTCAAGCCTATTTGTGCTCCTTATTGATTCTGCCTTGCTTAACTTACCTTCTCTAGGTTTCATTTTCCTCTTCTGTAAAATGGGGACAATCCACAGGGTCATTGTGAGGATTAAATGAGATCATGACAATTAAATCTTTGGCATGTTTCCTGGCATTCAAACGTTATTCCAAAATATTTAATTATTGTACTATGGAATCAGTGACCAGAGGAAAAGGTCACTTTCTATTTCATTAAGTTCATTGAGTGAAACCTGATTTTTCTAATCACGTTGACAAGTCTTATCAGGGACTGGTGTCAATGTTTTCAAGCCTAATAGGAGAGCCAGAAGAACCCAGACACCAGACTTCCCAGCTATAAAGTAGGAGAAAGGGCTAATAAGGTCAAGACCTGCCAACAGGGAAGGCTGTGAATCTGACTTACCAAATAGTTTATGCTGATTCTTTGATTCATTGCTATGGGTGATGACTACTGTATGAAGGACAGGACCATGGTGATGGCAAGACAAATGAGAGCTCTGGGGTGAGTCACAGAATAATCACAACAGACCACATAGGATTCCATACCCTTGCCAGACAGCTGACTTCTTTCGTTGTACAGACTGAAAGACTATACATGAGGATTTATTAATCTACTTCCATGTAGCCAAGAAAACATAATCCACAAGTGACAAGGTTTATAGCTGACTGGCAGCCCATGAAGCTCTGGGTTTGGTAGTGCTAGAAGAATCACAAAATACAAATTTCATGCAGCAAACTTGTTTACCCTCATCCATGAGGAAAATTTATGGCAAATACTTCCTTTATGTATACCACAATTAGCTGACAACAACAGAAGTAAGATGTTAACTGGGTACTCTCTAAGTTGAGAAAATCTCAAATCTTTTACATAATCAGTTATTCTTAATTATCAATTCTGCCTCCTAATTTTATTTTGAATTGGCAACTTAAAAAAACATGATAACTTGGAGATGTGCTGTTTGTTAATAAGTGTATGCTATGCCTCAACCATCCCATAAATACATACTGCACCAATACAGCACTGAATATCTGAAGTTTTAGAAAGACTAGACCAAAACCAGGTTCTGTTCTTTATACTAAATATGTAAAATTAGTTATCTTCCCCTAATCATAATCCAAAAGATGCAATAAGTATGCAGCAAACCCAGATAAACCTTTTTCTCAGAGTATTCTTTAAGAGCAATCCATCATGATATGATTGCAGCTATGAGTACATATATGCATCATATATGCATGTGCACATGTTTGTGTATAACTAGAAGGAAATATGCAAAGTAGCCTAGTTACGATTAGTTGTGACATTATAGCAGATTCAACTGCCCATATCCCTACTTTACTACATTTTTACTACATTGTTTTACAGTTGAAATAATATAAAATGATAAAATGCATTGGCCCAATTTTCTGCCTCAGTAAACAGAATACAGTGACATCTCTTTGAGATGACTTTAAGATAATTTAGGATTATGTTGGGATGCACAGTTAACATCTTGTACATCTGCATTAATATGGAAAGTGGAAAAAAAAGGGAATAAAGTATGGTGATCCGAGAGTATGATGCCCCCATATATTAGTTTTTGTGGCTACTGTAATAAATTACCATAAACAGCAAGGCTTAAAACCACAGAAATGTTTTTTCTCGTATGTCTGGAGGCCAGAAGCTCAAAATCAAGGTGTCAGCATAGTTAATTGCTTCTGGAGACCTTGAGAGAGAATCTGTCCCATTCTTCTCCCCTAGAGTCTAGTGGCTGCTGGCAAGCCTTTTTGCTCCTTGTCTTGTAAATGCATCACCGTAATCTCTGCCTCTATCTTCACATAAAATTCTCCTCTGTGTATCCTTCCTTTATCTTCTGTTATATGGGCAATGCCATTGGACTTAAGTTTCATCCTAATCCACATTGATCTCATCCCAAGATCGTTAACTTAATCACACCTGCAAAGACCTTTTAATCCAAATATCATCACATTCTGAGGTTCTGAGTGAACATAACTTTTGATAGTTCACAGTTCAACCCACTATACTGAGTGATTTTGGAATAAACCCATTATGTCACTCTCTCAGCATTATATTCTAGATGAGTGTCACAAATAAAACAAAGCTGTATTATTGGCCTGATTTCCCTTTTTATGTTGACTATCTGGGAGTTTTTAGATAATTCAGAGGGCATCTGATGTTACTATAGAAGGTCTGATAGAATGCTTTTATTGACCTCACTCTTGTTTTCATTTTGTGACCCTGGTTTTGTTTATCTTCTTCTCTTTCCCATGTTTTAAATTTATGCAAACTTTGCTGGATTCTTGGGAGCCATCTTCATACCTTTCTAGAAAAAGGAAGAGTATGAAGATCATACATTCCTATTATACGCTGAAGTGTGTCCCCCCCAAAATTTATATTTTGCAGTCCTAATCCTCAGAATCCTCAGTACCTCAAAAGGTAAACATATTTGGAGATAAGGCCTTTAAAGAGATAATTAAGTTAAAATGGGATTGTTAGGATGGGCGCTAATCCAGTATGACTGGTGTCCTTATAAGAAGTAGGGATCAGGACACAGACAGAAGGGCAACCATGTGAGGATACAGTGAGAAGGTGGTCATCAGCAAGCAGAGGAGAAAGGCCTCAGAAGAAACCAAACCTGCTGACACTTTGAGCTTGGACTTCCATTCTCCAAAAGGGTGAGAACATAAATTTCTGTTGTTTGAGTCACCCAGTCTGAAGTATTTGCTATGGCAGCCCTAGTAAATGAATACAATGCCTAACTATAAGTTTTCTCTTAAAATTAGTACTCAGAAAGGGAGAACTGGCCTTAAAGTCAAGAGAGTATTACAGGGCATTCTGTCAAGTATTTTATATTAGATAATGAGATGTAGTTTGGGGAAAAAAACATTAGCTTGAAATAACTATAATTAGGACTAGTTTGGAATGTTTTATGAAAGTCACCTAACAAAATTGGTAAAAAGAATCATAATAACAAAAGGAAATGAATTATTTCACCATTACATCTTAGTGTATGATCTCACAATTGCAAATGTTAAATGTTATTTTAAACAAGATTTTTGAAGAATACTTTAAAACCCAATACATTAAGTGGTTATGTTCTAGAGAGAGGGATAAATAGGATGTATATCTATTATACTATTACATGAGTGAGTTGAGAGTCTTGTAGTTTGGGATAAAATTTCCAGTGACTATATTATAAAAATCTAACTAGTGCTAGTGCTCTATCTCAAACGACCTATATGGAAGTGAAGAAGAAAATTCTGCTTAATAAAACTGTTAGATGATCTCCAACGTGGCTGTGTTGACTACTGTATTGTACTTTATGGTGTAATCCCCAAGTGCTATAATGTACTGTAGTGACCAGCTTCTAAGATGGCCCCCAGTGATTCATGCCTTCTGGCATTTTGGTGCAGTTTTCTTTTACATTGAATAGAACTGACTTGGGTAACTGATAAAATATTGTGGGAATGAGAGAGTGACTCCTAAGGCTAGGGCATGAGGAAATTACAGCTTTCACTCTGCTCTCTCTTATATCACTCCTTCTGGAGAAAGCCATCTTCTATGTCATGAGAACACTCAATTAGCCGAGTAGAGAGGTCCATGTGATGAAGAGATGAAGTCTCTTGACAACATTCCACAACCACATGCCAGGCATGTGAATGAATCAAGTTGGAAGTAGATCCTGCAGCCTCAGACAAGGCTTCAGATGACTGCAATCCCAGCTGACACCTTACCTGCAATTTCATGAGAAAATAGAAGCTAGAACTACCTAGTTAAGCAGGTTCTAGATCCCTGGCCCACAGAAACTGTGTGAAAAATATTTTATTGTTTTAAGCTACTAAGTTTGTAGTAAATGGTTATGTAACAATAGAGCATGTCTTAGAAATTTAGTCATTACAATTCTGGTGAGCACTGTTGGGTTCTGGTGAGAGCTAAACTATCTGATTTGCCATTTTCTTGCTGTTTCCTCACATGGTGGAGAGAGGAGAAAAGAGTTCTCTCCTGTCTCTTCTTATAAGTGCCCTAATCTCATCATGAGAACTCCACCTTTATGATGTAATTACCTCCAAAAGTCCACTTCTTAATACCATCACATTGGGAATTAGGGTTTTAATATATGATTTGTGTTGGAGCAGGGGGACACAAACATTCAGCTCATAGCAGATAGCTAATATGGATTTTGATACCTAGAAGTGGGATGTTACCATGAACAAGCAAACAAAAAGAAAAACAGACACTAGGAATAAAAGAGTAGCTTTGGAACCAGGCAGTGGGTGTAAACTTTTCAAGGACTTTAAGAATACCGTTAATGAAAGCCTAAAGTTTCTTGAAAACACTTTTATTAGAAGCTTCATGACCTTTGAGGAGGCTGCTGGTTAAAGTTTAAAGGAATGCAAGGTAAATGTTATTGGAAACATTTAAAAACTATTTTTAAAAAAATGGGGATTCTTGTGTGCTGGCAGAAAGAGTTTAGCCATACTGTCACCAGTCGTAATATGAAAGAAGAGAATGTAACTGAAGAACTAGATGATCTGGATAAGGAGACTTCCACATAGAATGATAAAGCTGCTACCTAGTTTCTCCTGTTGATAAAAGCAAAATGCAAGAGAAGAGTGATAAGATAAAGGAAAGACTGTTAAACAAAAAGAAGCCATGACTTGCTGGTTATGAAATTTTCCAGTCTTTCAGATGAACAACAATGTTATTAAGAAGTAGCTTCTAGGAAAAGGTAAAATCCAGGACACTTTTAGGAAAACATGTTTTTTTTTTTTTTATTAAAGTATAGTTGATTTACAATGTTTTGTTAATTTCTGCTGAACAGCAGAGTGACTCAGTTATACATAAATATATTCTTTCTCATATTCTTTCCCATTATGGTTTATCACAGGATATTGAATATAGTTCCTATGCTATACAGTAGGACCTTACTGTTTATCCATCCTATATGTAGGAGTTTGCATCTACTAATCCCAAACTCACAATCCTTCCCTCCTCCACACTCTCTCCCACTTGGCAACCACAAGTCTGTTCTCTATGTCTGTGAGTCTGTTTCTGATTCGTAGATATGTTCATTTGTGTCATATTTTAGATTTCACATATAAGTGATATCATATGAAAACATGTTTTAATAATAAAGCTTGGGATATAACTGTAAGAACTGTTAAGGCTTCAGAAGGATTTAAGATGGTACTTTACAGAACTGTTCAGTCAAACGATGTGTTCTATGAAGATCAGCAATTTCATAAGACACCAAAGTATAGAAAAGCTTATCTCCAAGATATCTGTGGAAGTGTTTTTTGTTTAATGAGTGAACTAAAATAAGATTCAAAGAAGACCCACAAAGATTTTTAAAAAGGTGCATTGACGAAAACACCACAAGCTTACATTGAAAGGGATGGAAATAGTGCAAAATAAAAAGAAGTATTTGGACCACCAGATTTCTACAGGCAGCAAACAAGTTGAAACTGTTGTTCAACTGGAAATATAGACTTCCTTTCATGGAAAAATGATTCAAAAGATGGAACCAAAAGCTCAAAAGATAGAGCCAGGATTCATGAAGAATCATTCCTAGACAGAAGTAGGACAAAATTCCAAGATTTGCCAAGCTGTATTTCAGAATTTAGTGGATTGGTGGACCCTGTGTGCTTCCTTAATTCTCAGTTTTTGACCAGATGTGTCTATAGCAGTTATCCTGTATGTAAGGATAAAGCCTTTCTTTTTAGTTTACAGTTATTCAAATTGAGAGAAACTGTTTGAGGAGCTGTATTTAAGGAAGTATACCCACAGAGATGCAACTGCCTCTGGACCTGGTTTAGGTTATGGGAATCTGGACTTTGAGATGATGTTGTAACAAGGGATGAGACTCGTAGCCATAAGAACCTTGATAGGCGTTTGTGTGTTGATGGGGGTTCTTCTCCATAGCATCATTCAGGGATTTAGATTGATATAGGCTCTGTCACTTTGCATATTGAAATCCCACTGTCAGAAAGGTGAATGTTGAAGATGCCCACGAAAACTTTGAATTAAACTGCTTTATTAAATATGAGAGTGGAATAAAGCAATGCACTTCTCAATTTTCACATATATATGTAAATTAAGACATTAAAAATCATAAATTTAAAGTTATTTCATTTTCTAAAAATTGATACTTTAGAGTTGGTCAAATAATTATTTTTCAGATGTCATTGGGAAAATGAGAGATTACCTTATGTGTAGTATCATTTTATACTCTGGCATATACAGAAAAAAATTTTTAAGTTATTAATTCACTGCTAGGTACAATGCTTTCCAATATGTGTTCTGAAAAACAGTAGTCCTTTGACATACTCTAAAAAGAAAAGTTTTTTAGTCAAGTAAGTTTGTGAAAAGATGTATAGACTGTCTCTTGCATAGAGAATCCAGGGCATGTCAGCATATTAAATGTTCTGAAACATCCTTCAGTAAAGAAACTGGTTTAATTTTGTTTGAGCCAGATCTCCCAAACATGATTTATTCAAGAGACAATCCTCTCCATTTAGAAAAATAAACTGCACTTTTTAGAGCAGTTTTGGATTTACAGAAAGATTGTATAGAAAGTACAAAGTTCCCATATAAGCCTCCCTCCCTTCTCCTATTATTAACATATTACATTATTGTGGTACATTTGTTACAATTGGTAAGAGGGGGATATCCTTTTCCTTTTCCCCAGTTTAGGGGGAAAACATCTAGTTTTTCACTATTAAGTATGAAGTTAGCTGTAGAATTTTTGCAGGTGTTCTTTATCAAGTTGAGGAAGTGTCCTTCTATTCCCAGTTTGCTGAGAGTTTTTATCATGAATGGCTGTCAGGTTTTACCAAATGCTTTTTCTGCATCTTTTGATAAGATCACATGATTTTTTATCTTTAGTCTATTGATGTGATGAAACATTAATTAAGTTTCAAATGTTGAATCAACCTTGAATACCTGGAATAAATCTCAGTTGGTCATAGTATACAATTCTTTTTATACATTATTGGATTCAATTTGCTAATAAAATTTTGTTGGGGATTTTTGTACCTATGTTCATGAGAAATATTGGTCTGTAGTTTTCCTTCTTAGCAATGATTTTCTATGGTTTTTGTATTAGGGTAATGCTGGCCTCATAAAATAAATTAGAAAGTGTTCCTTCTGCTTCTATTTTCTGGAAGAGATGGTAGAGAATTGATAAAATTTCATTTTCCTATGTAAAAATCCTTTTCAAACTCAACCAATAAAAATGTTTTGCCTTTAATTAATTACCTGGTTATTATTTTTCATATTTTTGTTTTCTCCTTTATGGATATTTTTGTTTTTGCTTACATACAATAAAATGGACAGATTGTAAGTACACAATTTGATGAGTTCTGAAAATTATATACACCCATGTAATCGCTCCAGTAAAGATATAGAACATTCCAATTTTTCCAGAAAGCTCCCTTGTGCATCTTTCCAGTCAATTCTCCCTGCCCACCCCTATCCCCTCACCTGCCTAAGCCACCATTATTCTAATTTCTATTACCATAGCTCAGCTATGCCTCTTCTTGCTCTATATAACTGGAGGTAGATATAATATTCTTTTGTATCTCACTTCTTCTACTCAGCATGATGTTTTTGAGATTCATCCATATTGTTTAGTGTGTCAGTTGTTTATCCATTTGTACTTATTTATTTTTCTTTAGTAAATATTAGACATAACATTGTGTAAGTTTAAGGTGTATAGTATGTTACTTTGATACATTTATATATTGTAATATGATTGCCAATGTAGCGATAATTATCACATTATATAATTATGGTATAATATTATTATCAATATTTAATATACTGTGCATTAGATCTCTATGAGTTATTTTCTGCTCATTACAAGTTTATACCCTAAACATTATCACTCTAATCCCATCTCCCACCATCCTATGGAAAGCACCATTTTACTCTGTATTTAGTTGGTTTGAATTTTTTTTAATTAATTAATTATTTATTTATTTTAACATGTTTATTGGAGTATAATTACTTTACAATGGTGTGTTAGTTTATGTTATATAACAAAGAGAATCAGCTATACATATACATATATCCCCATTTCTCCTCCTTCTTGCGTCTCCCTCCCACCCTCGCTATCCCACCCCCTAGGTGGTCACAAAGCACCGAGCTCATCTCCCTGTGCTATGCAGCTGCTTCCCACTAGCTAGCTATTTTACATTTGGTAGTGTATATATGTCCATGCCACTCTCTCACTTTGTCCCAGCTTACCCTACCCCTCCCCATGTCCTCAAGTCCATTCTTTACTTCTGCGTCTTTATTCCTGTCCTGCCCCTAGGTTCTTCAGAACTATTGGGTTTTTTTTTTAGATTCCAAATATATGTGTTAGCATATGGTATTTGTTTTTCTCTTTCTGACTTACTTCACTCTGTAGGACAGACTCTAGGTCCATCCACCTCACTACAAATAACTCAATTTCGTTTCTTTTTATGGCTGAGTAATATTCCATTGTATATATGTGCCACATCTTCTTTATCCATTCATCTGTTGATGGACACTTAGGTTGCTTCCATGTCCTGGCTACTGTAAATAGAGCTGCAATGAACATTGAGGTACATGATGCTTTACGAGTTATGGTTTTCTCAGGGTACATGCCCAGTAGTGGGATTGCTGGGTCATATGGTAATTATATTTTTAGTTGTTTAAGGAACCTCCATACTGTTCTCCATGGCAGCTATATCAATTTAAATTCCCACCAACAGTGCAAGAGGGTTCCCTTTTCTCCACACCCTCTCCAGCATTTATTGTTTGTAGATTTTTTGATGATGGCCATTCTGACTGGTGTGAGATGATACCTCATTTGTAGTTTTGATTTGCATTTCTCTAATGATCAGTGATGTTGAGCATACTTTCATGTGTTTGTTGCCAATCTGTGTATCTTCTATGGAGAAATGTCTTTTTAGGTCTTCTGCCCATTTTTGAATTGGATTGTTTGCTTTTTTGATATTGAGCTGCATGGGCTGCTTATATATTTTGGAGATTAATCCTTTGTCAGTTGCTTCATTTGCAAATATTTTTTCCCATTCTGAGGATTGTTTTTTCATCTTGTTTATGGTTTCCTTTGCTGTGCAAAAGCTTTTAAGTTTCATTAGGTCTCATTTGTTTATTTTTGTTTTTGTTTCCATTTCTCTAGGAGGTGGGTCAAAAAGGATCTTGCTGTGATTTATGTCATAGAGTGTTCTTCCTATGTTTTCCTCTAAGAGTTTTATAGTGTCTGGCCTTACATTTAGGTCTTTAATCCATTTTGAGTTTATTTTTGTGTATGGAGTTAGGGAGTGTTCTAATTTCATTCTTTTACATGTAGCTGTCCAGCTTTCCCAGCACCACTTATTGAAGAGGCTGTCTTTTTTCCATTGTATATTCTTGTCTGTTTTGTCAAAAATGAGGTGACCATATGTGTGTGGGCTTATCTCTGGGCTTTCTATCCTGTTCCATTGATCTATATTTCTGTTTTTGTGCCAGTACCATACTGCCTTGATTACTGGAGCATTGTAGTATAGTCTGAAGTCCAGAAGCCTGATTTCTTCAGCTCTGTTTTTCTTTCTCAAGATTGCTTTGGCTAATCAGGGTCTTTTGTGTTTCCATACAAATTGTGAAAATTTTTGTTCTAGTTCTGTGAAAAATGCCATTGGTAGTTTGACAGGTATTGCACTGAATCTGTAGATTGCTTTGGGTAGTAGAGTCATTTTCACAATATTGATTCTTCCAATTCAAGAACATGGTATATCTCTCCATCTGTTTGTGTCATCCTTAGTTGCTTTCATCAGTGTCTTATACTTTTCTACCTACAGGTCTTTTGTCTCCTTAGGTAGGGTTATTCCTAGGTATTTTATTCTTTTTGTTGCTGTGGTACATAGGAGTGTTTCCTTAATTTCTCTTTCAGATTTTTAATCATTAGTGTATAGAAATGCAAGAGATTTCTGTGCATTAATTTTGTATCCTTCTACTTTACAAATTCATTGATCAGCTCTAGTAGTTTTCTGGTAGTGTCTTTAGGATTCTCTATGTATAGTATCGTGTCATCTGCAAACAGTGACAATTTTACTTTTTCTTTTCCGATTTGGATTCCTTTTATTTCTTTTTCTTCTCTGATTGCTGTGGCTAACACTTCCATAACTATGTTGAATAATAGTGGTGAGAGTGGACAACCTTGTCTTGTTCCTGATCTTAGAAGAAATGTTTTCAGTTTTTCACCATTGAGAACGATATTGTCTGTGGGTTTGTCATATATGGCCTGTATTATGTTGAGGTAAGTTCTGTCTATGCCTACTTTCTGGAGAGTTTTTATCATAAATAGGTGTTGAATTTTGTTGAAAGCTTTTTCTGCATCTATTGAGATGATCATATGGTTTTTCTCCTTCAATTTGTTAATATGGTGTATCACATTGATTGATTTGCATATATTGAAGAATCCTTGCATTCCTGGGGTAAACCCCACTTGGTCATGGTGTATGATCCTTTGAATGTGCTCTTGGATTCTGTTTGCTAGTATTTTGTTGAGGATTTTTGCATCTATGTTCATCAGTGATATTGGCCTGTAGTTTTCTTTCTTTGTGACATCTTTGTCTGGTTTTGGTGTCAGGGTGATGGTGGCCTCGTAGAATGAGTTTGGGAGTGTTCCTCCCTCTGCTATATTTTGGAAGAGTTTGAGAAGGATAGGTGTAGCTCTTCTCTAAATGTTTGATAGAATTCACCTGTGAAGCCATCTGGTCCTAGGCTTTTGTTTGTTGGAAGTTTTTTAATCACAGTCTCAATTTCAGTGCTTGTGATTGGTCTGTTTACATTTTCTATTTCTTCCTGGTTCAGTCTCGGAAGGTTGTGCTTTTCTAAGAATTTGTCCATTTCTTCCCGGTTGTCCATTTTATTGGTATATAGTTGCTTGTAGTAATCTCTCACGATCCTTTGTATTTCTGCTGTGTCAGTTGTTACTTCTCCTTTTTCATTTCTAATTCTGTTGATTTGAGTCTTCTCCCTTTTTGTCTTGATGAGTCTGTCTAATGGTTTATCAATTTTGTTTATCTTCTAAAAGAAGAAGATTTTCGTTTTAATGATCTTTGCTTTCAGTTCCTTCATTTCTTTTTCATTTATTTCTGATCTTACCTTTATGATTTCTATCCTTCTGCTAACTTTGGGGTTTTTTGTTCTTCTTTCTCTAATTGCTTTAGATGTAAGTTTAGGTTGTTTATTTGAGATGTTTCTTGTTTCTTGAGGTAAGATTGTACTGCTGTAAACTTCCCTCTCAGAACTATTTTTGCCGCATCCCATAGGTTTTAGGTCCTCGTGTTTTCCTTGTCATTTGTTTCTAGACCTTTTTTGATTTCCTCTTTGATTTTTTCAGTGATCTCTTGGTTATTTAGTAGCGTATTGTTTAGCCTCCATGTGTTTGTATTTTTTACAGATATTTTCCTGTAATTGATATCTAGTCTCATAGCATTGTGGTCAGAAAAGATACTTGATACAATTTCAATTTTCTTAAATTTACCAAGGTTTGATTTGTGACCCAAGATATGATCTATCCTGGAGAATGTTCCATGAGCACTTGAGAAGAAAGTGTATTCTGTTGTTTTTGGATGGAATGTCCTATAAATATCAATTAAGTCCATCTTGTTTAATGTATCATTTAAAGCTTGTGTTTCCTTATTTATTTTCATTTTGGATGATCTGTCCATTGGAGAAAGTGGGGTGTTAAAATCCCCTACTATGATTGTGTTACTGTCAATTTCCCCTTTTATGGCTGTTAGCATTTGCCTTATGTATTGAGGTGCTCCTATGTTGGGTGCGTAAATATTTACAATTATAATATCTTCTTGGATTGATCCCTTGATCATTATGTAGTGTCTTTCTTTGTCTCTTGTAATAGTCTTTATTTTAAAGCCTATATTGTCTGATATGAGAATTGCTACCCCAGCTTTCTTTTGATTTCCACTTGCATGGAATATCTTTTTCCATCCCCTCACTTTCAGTCTGTATGTGTCCCTAGGTCGGAAGTGGGTCTCTTGTAGACAGCATATATATGGGTCTTGTTTTTGTGTCCATTGAGCCAGTCTATGTCTTTTGGCTTGAGCATTTTATCCATTTACATTTAAGGTAATTATCGATATGTATGTTCCTATTACCATTTTCTTAATTGTTTTGGGTTTGTTATTTTACGTCTTTTCCTTCTCTTGTGTTTCCTTCCTAGAGAAGTTCCTTTAGCATTTGCTGTAAAGCTCGTTTGGTGGTGCTGCATTCTCTTAACTTTTGTCCATCGAATCTGAATGTGATCTTTGCTGGGTAGTTTAATCTTGGTTATAGGTTTTTCTCTTTCATCACTTTAAATATGTTTTGCCACTCCCTTCTGTGTTACAGAGTTTCTGCTGAAAGATCAGCTGTTAACCTTATCGGGATTCCCTTGTGTGTTATTTATTGTTTTTCCCTTGCTGCTTTCAATGTTTTTTCTTTGTACTTAATTTTTCATAGTTTGATTAATATGTGTCTTGGTGTGTTTCTCCTTGGATTTATCCTGTATGGGACTCTCTGCTCTTCCTGGACTTGATTGACTATTTCCTTTCCCATGTTAGGGAAGTTTTCATCTATAATCTTTTCAAATATTTTCTCAGGCCCTTTTTTTTCCTCTTCTTCTTCCGGGACCCCTATAATTAGAATGTTGGTGTGTTTAAAGTTGTCCTATAAGTCTCTGAGACTGTCCTCAATTCCTTTCATTCTTTTTTCTTTATGCTGCTCTGTGGTAGTTATTTCCACTATTTTATCTTCCAGGTCACTTGTCCGTTCTTCTGCCTCAGTTATTCTGCTACTGATTCCTTCTAAAGAATTTTTAATTTCATTAATTGTTTTGTTCATCATTGTTTGTTTGCGCTTTAGTTCTCCTAGGTCCTTGTTAAACGTTTCTTGTATTTTCTCCATTCTATTTCCAAAATTTAGATCATCTTTACTCTCATTACTCTGAATTCTTTTTCAGGTAGACTGCCTATTTCTTCTTCATTTGTTTGGTCTGGTGGGTTTTTATCTTGCTCCTTCATCTGCTGTGTGTTTCTCTGTCTTCTCATTTTGCTTAACTTACAGTGTTTGGGGTCTCCTTTTCACAGGCTGTAGTTCCCGTTGTTTTTGGTGTCTCCCCCAGTGGTTAAGGTTGGTTCAGTATGTTGTGTAGGCTTCTTCATCAAGGGGACTGGTGCCTATGTTCTGGTGGATGATGCTGAATCTTGTCTTTCTGGTGGGCAGGACTGTGTCTGGCGGTGTGTTTTGAGGTGTCTGTGAACTTGTTATGATTTTAAGCTGCCTCTCTGCTAATGGGTATGTTTGTGTTCCTGACTTGCTAGTTTTTGGCATAGGGTGTCCAGCACTGTAGCTTGTTGGTCGTTGAGTGGAGCTGGGTCTTTATGTTGAGACAGAGATCTCAGGGAGAGCTTCCGCCATTTGTTATTATGTGGGGCTGGGAGGTTCTCTGGTGGACCAATGTCCTGAACTAGGTCTCCCACCTCAGAGGCTCAGGCCTAACACTGAGCCAGAGCATGAAATCCCTGTCAGCCACACGTCTCAGAAGAAAAGGGAGAAAAAGAAAGAAAGAAAGAAAGAAAGAAAGAAAGAAAGAAAGAAAGAAAGAAAGAAAGAAAGGGAAAGAAAGAAAGAAAGAAAGAAAGAAAGACTAAAGTTATTAAAATAAAAAAAATTTTAAATATTATTAAAATTTTTTTTAAAGTAATAAAAAAAAGAATGAAAGAAGAGAGCAACCAAGCCAAAAAACAAATCCACCAGTGATAACAAGTGCTAAAAACTATAGCCAAAAAAGAAAAACAAAAGCAAAATAACCCAGACAGACCCCTAGGACAAATGGTAAAAGCACAGCTATACAGACAAAATCACACAAAGAAGCATACACATACACACTCTCAAAAAGAGAAAAAGGAAAAATATATATATATTAAAAGAAGAAAGGAAGAGAGCAACCAAATCAATAAACAAATCTACCAATGATGATAAGCTCTAAATACTATTCTAAAATAAACACAAAACCAGAAATAAATTAGTTGTAGAAAGCAAATCCCAATCTACAGTTTCTCCTAAAGTCTACCACCTCAATTTTGGGGTGATTTGTTGTCTATTCAGGTATTCCACAGATGCAGGGTACATCAAGTTGATTGTGGAGATTCAGTCCCCTGCTCCTGAGTTTGCTGGGAGAAATTTCCCTTTCTCGTCTTTGCTCACACAGCTCCTCGAGTTCAGCTTTGGATTTGGCCCGCCTCTATGTGTAGGTCACCTGAGGGTGTCTGTTCCCCACCCAGATAGGATGGGGTTAAAGGAGAAGCTGATTAGGTGGCTCTGGCTCACTCAGGCCAGTGGGAGGGAGGGGAACTGAATGCGGGGTCAACCTGTGACAGCAGAGGTCAGCATGATGTTGCACTAGCCTGAGGTGTGGTGTGCGTTATCCTGGGGAAGTTGTCCCTGGATCACGGGACCCTGTCAGTGGCAGGCTGCACAGGCTCCTGGGAGGGCAAATGTGGATGGTGACCTGTGCTTGCACATAGGCTTCTTGGTGGCTGTAGCAGCAGCCTTAGTGTTTCATGCTCGTCTCTGGTGTCCATGCTGATAGCTGTGGCTCGTACCCATCTCTAGAGTTCATTTACGTGGTGCTCTGAATCCCCTCTCCTCACACACGCCGAAACAATAGTCCCTTGCCATTTAGGCAGATCCAGACTTTTCCCCAGACTTCCTCCCAGCTAGCTGTGGTGCACTAGCCCCCTTCAGTCTGTGTTCATGCAGCCAACCTCAGCCCTCTCCCTGGGGTCTGACCTCTGAAGCTGGAGCCTCAGCTCCCCGCCCCCACCCGCCCTGACGTATGAGCAGAGAAGCCTCTCAGGCTGGTGAGTGCTGGTCGGCACCAATCCTCTGTGTGGAAATCTCTCTGCTTTGCCCTCTGCACTCCTGTTGCTGTGCTCTCCTGCATGGCTCTGAAGCTTCCCCCCCCCACCCCCTGTCCCCACCAATGAAGGGGCTTCTTAGTGTGTGGAAACTTTTCCTCCTTCACAGCTCCCTCCCACTGGTGCAGGTCCCATCCCTATTCTTTGGTCTCTGTTTTTCCTTTTCTCTTTTGCCCTACCCAGGTATGTGGGGAGTTTCTTGCCTTTTGGGAGGTCTGAGGTCTTCTGCCAGCATTCAGTAGGTGTTCTGTAGGAGTTGTTCCACATGTAGATGTATTTTTGATGTATTTCTGGGGAGCAAGTTGATCTCCACGTCTTACTCATCTTGAAGGTCCCTCCCGGTTTAACTTTTTTAGATTCCACATATAAGTGATAACAGACAGCACTTGTCTTTCTCTGTCATATTGCTTAGAATAATGTGCTCAAAAAAAAAAAAAAGAATTATGTTCTCAAAAAAAAAATAAGAAAAGAATAATGTGCTCAAGGTCCATCTATGTTCTTACAAATCGAAGGATATACTCCTTTCTTGTCTCTGAGTAATATTCTATTGTGTATATGTACCACCTCTTTTTTATCCATTTATTTATTGATGGGAGTTTGCATTGTTTCCATGTCTTGGCTACTGTGAATATTGCTGCAATATACATGGTAGTGCATATATCTCATCTAAATCCTATTTTCATTTAATTTGGGTATATACCCAGAGTGGAATTGTTGGAAGGTATGACAGATCTATTTTTAATTTTTTGTGGAATCTCCATATTGTTTTTCATAGTGGTTGGACCAATTTACATTCCTACCAACAGTGTGTAAGTGTTCCATTTTTCACTACATGCTCACCAACATCTGTTGTCTTTTGTCTTCTTGGTGATAGCCACTCTAAGAGATGTAAAGTGACATCTCATTATGGTTTGGATTTGCATTTCCTTGATGATTAGTGATGTTGAGCATCTTTTCATGTATTTATTGGCCATTTCAATATCCTCTTTGGAAAAATTTCTTTTTAGTTATTCTGCCCATTTAAAAATTAGATTGTTTGTTTTATTGTTATTATGTTGATGGAGTTCTTTATACATCAATGCTTTATTCAGTATATAGTTTGCAAAAACTTTCTCCCATACTGTTTTCATTTTGTTAATTGTTTCTTTTGCTGTGCAGAATCTTTTGAGCTTGATGTAGTCCCATTTGTTGATTTTTGCTTTTGTTGTTTGTGTTTTTAGAGTCATGTTCAAAAAGTCATTGCCAAGACCAATACCAATGAACTTCTTCCTACATCTTCTTCTATGAGTTTTACGGTATTATGTCTTATGTTTAAGTCTTTGATACCTTTTGAGTTAATTTTTGTGAGTAGTGTGAGGTAGGGGTCCAATTTCATTGTTTTGCATTTGTTTCTGCAGTTTTCCCAGCACCATTTTTTGAAGACACTATCCTTTCCCCATTGAGTATTCTTGGCTCCCTTGTCAAATATTAGTTGACTGCATTTAGTTTTAGGGTCTCTATTCTGTTCCCTTTGTTGATGTGTCTATTATTGTACCAGTACCATACTGTTCTTTTTATTATGGCTTTGAGTCATAGTTTGAAATCAGGAAGTATTATATCTCCACCTCTGTTCTTTTTTCTTAGGATTGTTTTAGCTACCCTTTATCCTTTAGCTATGCTTTAGCTTTTGTGGTTCCACACAAATTTTAGGATTGTTTCTTCTATTTCTGTGAAAAATGCCTTTGATATTTTGATGGGGATTGTGTTAAATCTATAAATGGCTTTGGGTAGTATGACCATTTTAACAATATTTATTTTTCCAATCCATGAACAGAGGATGTCTTTATATTTGAGTCTTCCTCAATTTCTTTCATTAAAGTCTTGTAGTTTTCATTGTAGAAATCTTTTAGTTCCTTGGTTAAATTTATTCTTAAGTACTTTATTATCTTTGATGCTATTGGTAATGAGATAGTTTTTGGCAGGTTTGATTATTTTAAAATTTTTCAGATGCTTCATCATTAGTGCAAAGGAATACAATTAATTTCCTTATGTTGATTTTGTATCTTGCCACATTACTAAAATTGTTGATTAATTCCAACAGTTTTTTGACTGACTCTTTGGTATTTTCTCTATGTAAGATCATATCATCAGCAAATAGTGACAATTCCACTTCTTCCTTTCCAATTTAGATGACTGTTTTTTCCTGTCTTGCCTAATTGCTCTTGCTAAGACTTCCAGTACTACACTGAATAAGAGTGGTGAGAGTGGGCATCCTTGTCTTGTTCGTGTTCTTAGAGGAAACGCTTTCAGTTTTTCAGCACTGAGTATAATATTATCTGTGGGTATGTTTCATATGGCCTTTATTATGTCAAGGTATGTTCCTTCTATACCTAATTTGTTAAGGGTTTTTATCATGAAAGAATGTTGTATTTTGCCAAACGCTTTTTCTGCATCAAATTAATCATATAATTTTTAATCTTTCATTTTATTGATGTGATATATTACATTTATTGATTTGCATTTGTTGAGGCACCCTTGCATCCCAGGGATAAATCCCACTTGGTCATGGTATATAATTCTTTTAGTGTGTTCTTGAATTTGGTTTGCTAATATTTTGTTGAGAATTTTTCATCTATATTCATCAGGGATATTAATTTATAATTTTCTTTTCTTGTGGCATGCTTATCTGGTTTTGGTATCAAAGTAATACTTGCTATGTAGAATGATTTTGAAAGTGTTCTTATTCCTCAATATTTTGGAAGAGTTTGTGAATGATTGGTGTTAATTATTTTCAAATGTTTGGTAGAATTCTCCAGTAAAGCCATCTGGTTCTGGAGTTTTCTGTGTTGGAAGTGTTTTGATTACTGATTCAATCTCTTTACATGGCATTTGTCTGTTCAGATTTTCTATTTCTCCTTGGGTCAATCTTTGTAGGTTGTATGTTTCTAGAAATTTATCTAGTTCTCCTAGGATATGTAATTTTCTGGCATATAATTTTCATAGTAGTCTCTTATGATACTATGTATTTCTGTAGTACCAGTTGTAATGTCTCTTCTTTCATTTCTAATTTCATTTGAGTCTTCTCTCTTTTTTTCTTAGTTACTCTAGCTATAGGTTTGTCAATTTTGTTTATCATTTATAAGAACCACCTCTTAGTTTTGTTGATCCTTTCCATTTTTTTCCTGGTCTCTTATTTATTTCTGTTCTGACCTTTATTATTTCCTTCCTTCTGCTAACATTGAGCTTAATTTGTTCTTTTCCTAGTTCTTTGACATGTAAAGTTAGGTTGTTTATTTGAGATCTTTCTAATTTCTTAATATATGCCTTTATTGCTATAAACTTTCCTCTCAGAACTGCTTTTGTTGCATCCAAAATATTTGGTATGTTGTATTTTTGTTTTCATTCGTTTTGAGATAATTTTTATTTTTCATTTGATTTTCTCTTTAAACCCAATAGATGTTTAGAAGTGTGCTGTTCAGTTTCCACATATTTGTAAATCTTCTCATTTTCTGCTTGTTGATTTCTAGATTCATAACATTGTGGTAAGAGAAGATGGTATGATTTCATTCTTCTTAAATTTGCTTTTTTTTTTTTGGCCTATCATATGATGTATCTTGGAGAATGTTCCATGTGCGCATGAAAAGAATGTGTAATTGGCTGCTGTTGGATGGAGTATTCTGTATATGTCTACTAAGTTCATTTGTTCTAAAGTGGGGTGCAACTACTGCAATCCAATAGTTGGATGATCCAACTATTGCTGATAGTGAGGTATTAAAGTACCCTACAATTATCGTATTGTTGTCTATTTCTCTCTTAAGGTCTTTTATTATGTACTTAACATGATTTGTGCTTGGGTGTTGGTTATGTGTGTGTATGTATATATATATATATATATATATATATATATATATATATGTTGCAATCATTTACAATCATTATGTCTTCTTGATGTACTAATCCCTTTATCATTATAATGACCTTCTTTGTCTCTTGTTATTCTTTTTGGCTTGAAGTCTATTTTGTCTGATATAAATATGGCTACATCCACCTTCTTTTGGTTTCCATTTGCTTGTAATATCATCCTCCATCCTTTCACTTCAAGCTTATGTGCATTTTTAGAGCTGAGATGAGTCTCCTGTAGGCAGCATATAGTTGGGTCCTTCTTTTTCTCTTTCTTCTTCTTTTTTTTTAATCCATCTATCCACTCTGTGCTTTTTGATTGGTCAGTTCAATCCAGTTACATTTAGGGTGATTATTGATATGTAAGGATTTACTACTGCCATTTTATCTTTTGCCTTCTCGTTATTTTGTTTCTCCATTGTTTCTTTTTCCTTCTGTTTCTGTCTATCTTTGTAAGTTGGTGGTTTTCCATGGTGATTTTTCCCAGTCTCCCCCTTTTTTTACATCTCATATAAAAGTCTCTAGATTTTTGCTTTGTGGTTGCCATGAGGTTTACAGTAAAAATTCCATAGTTAAAATAATCCTTTCATGCTGATAGCAATTTATCTTCATTTGCCTCTAACAATTCCATTTTTTTACTCTTCTCCTTTTATATTTTTGATATCACAAATTATCTCTTTTTGTGCCATGTTTTTGTTACCAAGTTGTTGAGCTACAGTTATTTTTAATACTCTTTTCCTGTAACATTTATTTTATAATTAAGAGTTTAATATGCTATTCTAAAAAACTACAGTTTTCAAATTCTGGATATTTATTGCCTAGTCAGAGATTTTTGTATTTTTGTCTTTTTGTTCCAGCTTGAAGAGCTCCTTTTAAATTTCTTGTAAGGCAGGTCTAGTAGTGGAGAACTCCCTCAGCTTTTGTTTGTCTGGGAAAGCTTTTATTTCTCCTTCATATTAGATGGATAACCTTGCAACATAGAGTATTCTTGGCTCTCACTTTTTATCTTTCAGTATTCTGAAATTGTTGTTACACTCTCTCCTGGTCTGTAGAGTTTCTACTGAGAAATAATCTAATAAGTCTTCCTTTGTAGGTTACTGTCTTTTTTCCCTGACTGCTTTTAAAATTCTTTATCATTGACTTTTGACAATTTTAATATAATGTATCTTGGAGAAGGTCTTTTTGTACTGACATAATAAGGTGTTCTATTAGCTTTGCAGATTTGTACATCAAGTTCCTCTCCTAGGTTTGGGAAGTTCTCAGCTAATATTTCTTTACATAAACTCTCTGCTTCCTTCTCCCACTCTTCTCCTCCTGGAATACCCATTATTCTTATGTTGGCTTTTCTAATGAAGTCTGGTAACTCTCATAGGGTTTCTTCATTTTTAAAAAATCTTAGTTCTTTCTCCTCATCCACATAAATCATTTCTAGGTTCCTATTTTCCAGCTCACTAATTCTCTCTTCCATTTTATCTGTTCTATTTCCAATGCATTCTAATGCAGTCTTCATCTCATTTATTGAGTTCTTCATCTCCAGAATTCCTGTTTGGCTCTTTTTTTTTTTTTTTTAACATTTCAATCTCTTTGGTAAAGCACTCCTTCCATTTATCAATTTTATTCCTGAGATCATTGCATTGCCTTTTTTTTTTCTTGTAGCTTTTGAATTTCTTCATAATAGCTATTTTGAATTCTTTCTCAGATGGCAATATTCCTTGTTCTTGGATTCAGATGCTGGAAAATTGTCATTTTCTTTCCATGATGCCATATTACTATGATTTTTTATGGTGTTTGTTGAAAAGTGCATTCGAAGTAGTGAACATATTTCTCATTTAGGCATAGCTTTGTTTACTTTGATTCTAACAATTCAATACGTTGGTAATTAGGGACCCTTTTTTATTTTCCAGAAGATGGAGCTATAGCACTAGTTTTTGGTTTTTCTTACCAGAGCTGGCTTACCAGATAAGGTTGGGAGCATGTGTATTTAAAAAAAAAAAGCTGACAAAGGGGGAAAAAAAAATAGGTTGTGGCAGGGTTGAGGGAGGTGTGTACTTAGCACTTGTGATTTTGGTTGTACCCATAGCCCAGGAGGGAATCCCCTAGTGGGGGGGTCCCAGAGGCCAGTGGGTAATCCTTTTTCTGGAACCCAGGGCAGACAGCAGGAGACATTTTCCTTTAGTCCTCTTTGTCCACCTATTTCCCTTTTCTTTCCTTGCCTTGTCATTGTGGTCTCTTCTCAGAGAGAGCAATGGATCCCTCCAATTGTAGAATGGATGGCTGAACAGACCCCCACTCACCACCTTCACCCTCATTTCCTCTGCCAGAAAGGTCATGCTGACCAACTGTTGGACCTGCCTCTGCCAGCTCTGCCTCTGCCAGCTCCACCACCACTCCTCTCTGCAGCCTCCTCTTCAATCCAATCCACCCACTTTCAGGTGCACAGATGAAGGAATCTTTGGGGCATCCTGGTATGCTGTGCAGAAGTGCTTTTTTTTTCTTTGTTATGAATGTCTGATTAGTTATAAATCAAAAGGGAGAGTAAAAAGGAACAACTAATGGTCCTTACCATGATGCTGACCTTACTCCCAGTTCATCCCCTTTTATTACTGAGTAGTATTCTATCCCAATTTGTTTATCCATTTTCCTGTTTATGAACATTTGGGTTATTTCCAGTTTGGAGCAATCTTGATGAAAGCTAAAAAGAACACTCTTCTATAAATATTTTTGTGGACATATGTTTTCATTTGGGATTGTGAGGGGGGGAATTACCTAAGAGTGCAATTTCTGGGTAATAGGTAGATGTGTGTTGAGGTTTATAAAACAGTTTTCCATGATGGTTTTACCACTTTACATTTCCATCAGCAGTGTATGAGCATCCCAGGTGTTTCACATCCTCACCAACATTTGACATTATTCATCTTTTAAAATTTTTATCAATTCTAGTGAAGTAAAATCTTATTGTGGTTTAATTTGAATTTTCCTAATAACTAATGATTATTCATATATTGTCTTTTGTCTTCTGGCCTCTGTGACTTCTGATGAGAATTTGGCTATTATTCTTACAATTGTTCCTTTATATTATCATTTTTTTTTCCTTTGGCAGCTTTTAAGATTTTTCTTTATATCTTGGATTTTTAGCCATTTTATCATGATATGCCTAGTTTTGTTTTTTCTCTGTGTTTACCCTGGTTGGCGTTCACTCAACTTACTGGATCAGTGGATTTTTGTTTTTCATCAAATTTGAGGAAGTTCAAATATGTCTTTGCCCCATTTTCTCTCTGCCCTCCTTCTGAGATTCTAATTACACAAAGGTTTGTTTGATTTTGTCTCACAAGTGATTGAGGCTCTTCTCCTTTATTTTTCAATCATTCTTACTCTCTGTGCTTTGGTTTAAATATCTATTTACCTGACTTCAAGTTCACTGCTCTTTTCTAGTGCAGTTTCTGATCTGCTACTAAGCCCATTAACAAAGTTTTATTTTCCGATATTCTATTTGTCAGTTCTAAAATTTCTAATTATTTTTTCAGAAGTTTCATATCTCTCCTGAAATTCCCTATCTTTTAATCCATTATAACCATCTTTTCCTATAAATCCCTTAACATATTTATCATAAATATTTTAAAGTTTTTATCTGTTAATTTCAGCATCTGTCTCATCTATAGGTCTCCTTCTGTAGAAAATATTTTCTTTTGAATTGTAGGTCATTTTTTCCATCAGCTTTGCCTGTCTAATAATTTCTGATATTTTCCTTTGTTTCACTGATATATAATTGATTCACAGCATTTTATAAGTTTAAAGTGTACAGCATAATGATTTGATTTACATACACGATGAAATGATTATCACAAGTTTAGTGAACATCCATCATCTCATATAGATACAAAATTAAAGAAATAGAAAGTTTTTCCTTGTGATGAGAACTTTTAGGGTTTACTCTTTTAACAACTTTTGTATATAAAATACAGCAGTATTAATTATATTTATCATGTTGTACATTACATCACTAGTACTTATATATCTTATAACTGGAAGCAATAATTTCATATTTTAAATTTGACAATATGTTGTATTGATGAAGATGCACCATAGAGATTCTGGATTTTGTCATTTCTGTTTAAAGATTATTGAATTTAATTTTAGCAAACACTAAACTACTGACAGATTATCTTGTGTCTATAGAGGCTTGGCTTTAGTGCTTTATTAAGGAAGTGCTTGCTTTGATTCTGCCTTTAGTTGCAAACATACATCCCTCAGTCTTGAGGTATGGTCCATAGTTCTAAGGTATGATCCTTCTAGGGTTTTAATGGGAAGCCTGAAGTGTTTACTAATTCCTTCTAACTTGGTAAGACTTGAACTCCAAACTCTGTCTTCCCAACACTTTGCCTACTGACATCTCTGCTCAGCTCTTTTGCTTCCAGCTGTGCATTCTACTGACTTCTGCTTGGAGTCACACCCAGCACATTCATAGTTTTAGTGTCAGCCAAGAATTTGAGAGGAATTTTTATGCAGATATGTGCTCCTTTCTCCCTAACTGCCTCCCTTCCAGGATATATCCCCGCTTAATTTCCAGCTGTGCTAGCAACCAAAATCTGATCCACTAAGGTCAATTCTTTCTGTCCCTTATTCTCATGCAAACTAGGGAGTGCCCTTAGGGCAAAAGTTGGATAAATGTGAATCTCACCTGATTTGCATCCCATCTTTCAAAGATCATATCTCCTTCAGTGTCCACTTGCTTTTGTTCTATCTCCAGTGCTTTCCAAGAGACTTTTTTTTAAGTCTAGAATTTATAGTTGTCATTGGTGTGAAGGTCAGTTCAATACAAACTGCTCTGCCATTACCAGAACTGGAACTCCTCTAATTACCTGGTTGTTATTTCAGACACACTTTGTAAATAAATGAATGAGAAGGCTTATTCAGGAGTTACCTCTAACACTACAATTGTGGTTCCTGGTTTATTTTCTAGCACATGTCTTCATAAACATTACATAACTTCCTCTGAGTCATTTTAAACCATTGAAAAAAATCTCACAATGAAGTGTAAACATAAACCCGTTTTGAAGTAGTGCAGAACCTCATTCAATATGTCAGCCTTGGCTGCCCTGAGTTCAGTTTATGTTTCAGGGGAAACAAGAGCAATTCTTCCATTGACTGGGAAGTCTCCAACCACCGTATTCCTCAGCTATATCATGTAGCTCATGGAAACCTCTTAGGCACATACACATGCCCACAGTTTATTATGTACTTACAGCACTCATTAAAATTTCCACAAAGCACCAGTAGGTTAACTGTTCTTTTCCAGAAAATTCCATTTTCTGCATAGCTTTTTTTAAAAGCCAAAAAAAAAACCCTTACCTTTTGAAGTTTAGTTGTCCCACAGCTTAAGTTCATGTCATCTAAAGAGAACAAGCAGAAAATATCCAGCTTGTTGAACTTTGTGCCGCAGCTGAATTCTGCCTCCCATCCTGGTCACTTTGGATTTTAGAATTTCACTGGTTCTGTAAGTTATGAATTTGTATATCTCCAAGCTAGGAACTATTTTAAGTATTTATACCTGTCAATGTATTTCATCCTCACAACAGACACATTTTACAGTTGAGAAAGTGGGCCCAGAGATTTATTTATTTCTGCAAGATTACACCCAAGTGTGATCATACCCAAATGTGTTATTTCATTCAAGATCAAGGGGCCAAGCTGTGACTTGAACCCATGGTCTGTTTTCCTTCTTATTGACTGGATTCTGCTACTACTCAGATCCTGTTAATGCCCTTTCCCATTTGTAATCTGTAGAGGACACAAATGGCTAGTGCCAAGACTTACCACCTCTTTGATTTTACACTTTCTTCCTCAGTGTTTGTGTGGTCATTCAGCCAAACTTCGGTCATGCCTAAGTGTTTCTTTCAGGATCATTCTCTTCATCTTAAGAGCTAAGGTGGCATGAATCCATCTTCCTTGGAATGACCAGAATCTGAATGCCTCTTAATGTAGTGTATCTAACATATCTCTATTTTCTTCTCCATTTCAGGCATTTCCTAGGTATTGAGGATAGAATAAGATTGCTGCTGACCTTTAGAATCTCAGGATCTAGAGGGAAAGAAATATATGTAAATATACATGAACAGATGATAAAATTCTGTGGTAGACACATGAGCAAAGAGTTGTGCAGTCACAGAAGAGGAATCAATTAAATCTGCAACTCATTCTGTTTGGGAAGTTTGGGGAAGGTTCTACATAAGTGTTTCATAAACCAAGTCTTGGAGCATGCATAGAAATAGGCTAGGTAGATAAGGTTTGGAAGAGCTTTTGACACAGAGGGAACAGCATGTTCAAAGGTATAAGGCAGAAATGAGCATGTCTTCCTGAGAGAACAGTGAGAAAGACAGCATAAATGCATGAGAAGGAAAGTAGAGGATGAGGCTTGCTTGTGTTAGCAAGCAGGAGACAGACTGTGAAGGAGTTTGAGTTTTATCATAAAGGAAACAGTGCTACAATTATCTGTAATCTATAGCTTTATTTCATCCCAATCCCTTGACCAAACCCCACCTACTCTTCACATCTCACACCCACACCCACACCCACACACACACACAAACACGGACACCACACTTCTTTCAGTCCTCTCCTTCCCTCTAGGATGAGTGTACAACTTGACAGGAGAGTATGTATTTGTTTAGTCCTGCTGGATTTAATCATGAAGTTTAGTTCAAAAATACTTCATAATTTTACTATCACCCATCCAAAATGGATTTGCCAAGGATCTCAGGGAGAGATCAAGTGGACAAAAAACTAAAAGGCTTAGGGAAATATTATTCATTATTTTCCTTTCCCCTTCTCTTTTACCTTCCTGCTCCCATCTTCCTAACAGAAAAAAGGGAAGAATCTTTTTAGAACGCATGATTGGGTTTATGCCAAATAATCTGTGGCTCATGCTTATTCAATCTGGGCATAATTTATCTCTGTGTTTTATTTAATGTTTATTTCTGTTAACAAGTAGGGTGTCAGTTTCAACTACCTATTGTCTTTTGTCTTCGTGCTATTTGTAAAGCCATCTGCCCTTTGCCACAACTGAAAAACTGAACTGGGCCTTTTGACTTCTCTACCTTCCCAGATGTGTAGCTTCAGATTAAACTGAGGTCCAGAATAAATGTTGGTATAGGCTCCCTCTTCAAGTCTCATCCTTTTTTTCCAGAAGCTAATAAATTCTGAAACTGTTACCATAGACGCTACTGAAGTCAGTCTCTGAAAACAGATTTGGTGTGCCTGACTTCTCGTTTGACTACTGTAATCATAGAGAAGAGAAATAAAATGAGGACAGAAAGGGCAATTTCTGACTCATTCCATCTCTTTTTCTCTCTAACTAATGTATGTTTCCTACTTTCCTTCCATCCTTCCTTCCTCCCATTTCCCCCATTTTCTCATTCTCTTTCTCTCTCTTTTCTTATCTTTTGCTCCAATCTCTTCTATTCCCCCTTAAAAAAATTTTTTTATCACATTTCAAAGGAGAATTTATTCATTTAAAAATAAGTTGAGGGCTTCCCTGGTGGCGCAGTGGTTGAGAATCTGCCTGCCAATGCAGGGGACACGGGTTCGAGCCCTGGTCTGGGAAGATCCCACATGCCGCGGAACAACTAGGCCCGTGAGCCACAATTACTGAGCCTGCGCGTCTGGAGCCTGTGCTCCGCAACAAGAGAGGCCGCGATAGTGAGAGGCCCACGCACCGCAATGAAGAGTGGCCCCCACTTGCCACAACTAGAGAAAGCCCTCGCACAGAAACGAAGACCCACCCAACACAGTCATAAATAAATAAATAAATACTTAAAAAAAAAAAAAAATTTTAAAAATAAGTTGAATGTTCACAATGCACCAAGCTCTGTAATTAGTACTGGGTTCAAAACACAACAACACACAAAAAAACATAAACACAGAGCAAAAGAAGTAAAATAAACAGAGTTCCTGCCTTCAGGAAGCTTCCAATTTAGCCTAGGGTAGTACCAAGCCAATTAATAACAATGTCAATTTGAAAGGAGTTTGATGCTCTATATTTCTCTGTGGTACATTTGACATGATTTTAGTTAACTCTATGAGATTTCTACAGTTTAACTGTAGAAATCTCATCCTCTCTGAATTTCAATTTGAACTTTGTCTAAAGAAGACTAAATTAGAATTGTGACTTAGAGGTAGGTTATCTTTAAATACTAAGATTTTTTTCTAAATTTAACATATTTTCTACTTTTTATCTTTTCATTAATTTTCTGTGTTTTCCAAAATGTTTATGAGAAACTTCTATAACTTTAATAATAAAGTTATTATAAAATCAGTAGTGAATATTCTTACAGTAAAATGTAAACACTTAATGTTTTGCTTTTTCTTAAATTCATTTCTTCATTTAATAAAGTACTATGGATTGGCTACTAGGTGCTGGGCATTTTTCTAGGTCCCAAGGATTCTGTGGAGAACAAGGCATGCATGGTCCATATCCTTATGGTTTTGTGATCTAGTGGGTTTGGAGGTGATGGAGAGCATTGAGTGAGAAGGTTAACATTGGTTTGTGATGTGTTTTATGGAGATGGGCATCTTTCTATGCCAACATAAGTTGAGTTAGTTCATCATTTTTCATAGCTGCATCATTGTCCATAAGATGGTTATAATAATTATAATAAAACAAATAATAACACTTTTTGAGTGCTCACTGCATCCCTGACACTGTGCTGAGTGATTTATGTGGTTTATCTTACTAAAGTTTCACTCATAGCCACCAATAGGTAGGTTATATTATTTTCCCTATTTTATGGGTGAAAAAACAGGTTTATTCAAGTGAAGGATCTTGATCAAGTTCTCACAGCTAGATAGAACTAAAATCTAAACTGGGTCTTCTGACTTCAGAGCCTTCTAACTTCTCTGCTGTGAATGCTTCATAATTTAGTTATAAAAATGCTTTTTAATAAATAAGCTATTTCCAGTCTTCCCATTTGTAAATAATGCAGCAATGAATATCTATGGACAAATTATCATGTAAACTTGTATTGGAATTTTTGAATTGAATTGGAATTAAAATTTTTGAGTTGAATTTGTATTTTTGGTTTAAAAGAATATATGCAATTTTTATACATATTGTCAAATCATCCTTCTCAAAGTAACAGTCCTGAGAGTTCAAATAGCCAAATTACTCTTTAAAGCAAATATTTTTGAGAATTTCTAATTCAATTTTAATCAATATAGTTTTATTTAGAATGTAACCATTAGGATTAATTAGACAATAAATGTAAAATGCACGAAAACACTTAATAAATGTTACCTATCATCATCATCACAACGAATCAAAAGCTCTTGTTCTCATTATATTCATTATACTCCAGGGACTGGACATGTTGCAGCCAAAGCTCAATAAGTTTGGGTGATAACAGTTAGGGTCAGTTCTATTGTCCATTGTCAATCTTCATATTTGAAATATTTCAAAAGTTCAGATTTTTAACAGGAGGATTCGTGAACCACATTCCTAAGGAGGGTTGCTTGCTCCAATACATTCAGCAGAATGATTGGGCCACATTCGGATTAACTGGGAGTGGCTTATCTTGCTCTTCTCAAAGCTGTGATGCTTTCTGCTCTCTTTGTATTCTCTCTGACTACAGCCTCTGGGTTTGGTCCTTTTCTTATTGCAACCTGAAGGGGAGCAATGAGTCATGGGATGACAATAGTGAAACTTCCCATGTAAAGCTAATAAACATCTCTTAAAGCAAAGCTAAGGAACTACCACCTGCTTACTCATTCCATAATCGTTATTGTATAAACCACATAAATTACGAGAAGGAGAGATAGGGTCTGGAAATTCTTTTACCACATGTATAAAACCTAATTTATTATTAGCACCTGTAAGGCATCTTAATCAGTATTCATTCTTTTGAAACTCTTAAGCTGAGAAAGGTAAGTTAAGTTCCGTGCTTGGTCTTGAATTTTTTAAATGAATCTTTAAAATTTTTTCAAAATGTGTAATTTATTTAAATTTTAAAAATTAATATTTTATTGAAGCTGTGGACTTGGTATTAACCCTTTGAGCTTCAGATTTCTCTTTCATGAAAGAGAACATTTTATGAGAGATCAACAGTTCCCCTGCTAACATGCATAACACAGAGATAATAAAGTGTAGGAAGCATACGGGCATCAAGGTAAAGAGAATGGCTTTAGAGGAAGGTAGATCTACCTTAGTGAGAAAATGCTTGTCCCCTACAATTAAACGGAAAGGCAGGGAGTTTATAGCCAAAAGGGGAGAGTGTCATGAAAAGGAGACTGTCTACCCATTTACAGTAGCCAAGACATAGAAGCAACCTAAGTGACCATCAACAGATGAATGGATAAAAAAGATGTGATATAGATATACAATGGAATATTGCTCAGCCATAAGAAAGAATGAAATAATGCCATTTGCAACAACATGGCTGGACCTAGAGATTATCATTCTAAGTGAAGTAAGTCAGACAGAGAAAGACAAATATTATATGATATCACTTATATGCGAAATTTAAAAAATAGTAAAAATGAACATATTTATAAAACAGAAACAGACTCACAGGCATAGAAAACAAATTTATGGTTACCAAAGGGGAAAGGGCGGGAGGGATATTTGGGAGTGTGGGATTAACAGATGAACACTATCATATATAAAATAGATAAACGACAAAGATTTACTGCATAGCACAGGGAACTATATTCAATATCTTGTTATAAACTAAAATGGAAAGGAATTTTAAATAAATAATATACATATATGCATATATAAATGTATAACTTTGCTGTATACTTGAAACTAACACAATATTGAGAATCAACTATATTTCAATTAAAAAAAAAAAAAGAGCCTGTCTAAACGCTTGGGGTATTTTTTGCTGTCATTCATGACCCTCTCTGACCTTCCCCCTCCCTCCTCTTATGTCCCCAAACTTGGCAATTTGACTGTTTCACTTCTCAACAAGTTATGTTGGTATTATGTAGAGACAGCCTTAATTAAAGTTTGCATGTGGTGAGTGAGAAAGAGAAGGGCATTTAAACTCACTAAGTCAGGCCCTGTTAGGAAAAAAAAAAAAAAAAAGTGTCATAATGACACAAGGAAAAGAAGGGAGGTGCAAAAAGCCATTTGGTTTGAGCTCCATTAACTCAGGCCAGGGAAGCAGTAATGCTGAGGCCCAAGGGGGTGAGCTAAGGACAAGCTTTCTGCCTTCTCTCTCAATGTGCTCGGTTTTTATTAGTTTAGGCCAGGCAGCTGCTAACATTATTTTAGTATCTATTTTGTGAGTGATTATGTTGTATGCATGGGCAAGGGGTCAGGCGGGTCAAGTCTTTCTGCTCCAGACCATCTCTGCATGAGCCTTTTGCCTTTAGATCTTGGTGAAACTTGCCACCTGTAAAAGCAGACAACCTAATGGGAAAAAGAGCAGCACTTAAAATGCTGTTTTTTCTCCAACGCGCTCAAGTGTAAAGAACGTTGTAAAAATATTTCAAACTGGATTTTTTATTTTGGTTGTGTTAACTCTTTGTTTGACCATCATCACCATTTTCCCACAAAATTTACTTTTGGTAACCAGAGATGTTTTGGAGAAACTGAATATTATGTCTGCAAACAGAGGGAAGCAGTCAGAGAAACCCTAAGGGAGGCTTGCTAATGCTCTGATCGCTTAAACTCATCTGTCATATCACACAATGACCACAACTTTGGAAAATTAACAAACCAGTCTATTTTTTAGGGGCTCTCTTTCATTTCTGTTCGAACGAAACATTCATGAAATTTGGACCATCTCCAAGCACAACGTTTATGATAACTAACACCCAAAAGAAGAAGGGAAGTAGTCTAGATTTTAATCCTAATTTCTTGTCCAACTGCCTGTATGACCTTGGGCTCATCATCATGCTTCAGTGACTCAGTTTAACTTTTCAAAGAGCCTACTTGCCTCACTCTTTGGAAGACTGAACTCATTTGTTCACTATTATTGAGAGCTGTTAGATTTTTAGGCAGGAATCACGGGCCCACGATGAGGTGAGGGTGAGGCAGTATAAATGGCTCACGTGCTTCTACTCTCTGAACCTCAGTTTTGCCTAGCGAAGTCTTCACTCTAACCAGCAGGGGCTCAGGGCTGGTGCAGAACCGCAGCCTGGGGATGCACATTTAGTAAGAAGAGCCACTGGCCTCACTTCCTTTTAGGTTGGATGTGGGCCTTGATGCTCTAAAACCACTCCAACCTTCCATCTAACCTCTCTGCAAAGCTGTCTGGATATTTATTCCTTTAATCACTCAACAATCCCTTGTCAGACCAGAATTCTTCTTCAGGCATTGCACAGAGGTGCTCTAATGCCCCACACCAAATCCCTGCTCTCATGAACATTCTACCCAGTGAAGATAATGCGTGTGCAATAGATGAATATATACAACGTGAAAGAAAGCTTAGCAGGATAAGAAAATGGGAAAGTATGTCACCTTTGGTGACAATAAGTAGAGACTTGTATTAAGCGAAAGACTGAGCCATGCAGAGCACTGGGTAGGAACATTTCAGGAGAGGGAAGAACAGGCACAAAGACCCTGAGGTGGGAAGTGTTTGGAACGGCCACAGACAGCAAGGGGTCTGTCTTCAGTCTCAACGTGCAATGTGTGGAATGTCATAGTCTGTAGAAGAGCAGAGTGAGTGAGGAGGACAGTGGAAGTGGATGAGGTTAGGGAGGTAAACAGGGGCCAGCTGGTAGGGGGTCTATGGGAAAAGTGAAGCACTTTGGATTGGATTTTGAGTGAGACGGGGGAAACCAATTGACTGTTGTGATCACAAAAGTGTTATGATCGATCTGACTTTGTCTTAAAAAAGACTACCTCCTGCTCTGTAGAGAATGGACTGAAGGGGTCAAGAGGGGAAGCTGTGGACTAATTAGGAGTATAATTTAGTGGGACAGGTGAATGATAACAGTGATGTGGATTAGGATATTAATACCAAAAGTGGTGAAAAGTGGTCTGATTTGGCAAGCATTTCTAATGTCGAGGTAAAAAGATTGATGATGGTTTGGGTGTGGGATACAAGGGAGAGAAGTCGAGAGTGATAGCTTAGTGGTAGGTGGGTGGTGGTGCCGTTACAGAGAAAGAGCAACATGGGAAAAAAACAGTGAACTCGGGGAATTCAGAGGCCAATGAGAAAATCCAAAACTGTATTTCAGGTATGACTTACAGGAATCAGTCTGAAAAGTAGGGTGCCTGCTTTTTAAGGTGAAGGTAATTCGTAGTGGATAAAGGGTTAAGGATGGTCTCATGTGGGCCAGAGATGAAATGGCCTGTTTTATAGGGAGGAAGCCACATCTAGGCAGTGACTCTTGGATAGTCAGTCTTGGATGAGGCTGATCACTGCCTTTGGCCAATGTAGCCAATAGTGACCACTGGACCCCAAAGACCCCAAAGACTAGAGGTTGACCTCTGGTTAGGGTCCTCAGTATCTGGGGTTCCAGATGCTGTTCTAATAGCAGCTTGATCAGAGGTGAGACAGGCCAACTAATCCCCAAAATCGGGAGGTCCTGCCTCCTACCATCTGCCTTATCCCCGGGCCCCGGTGTGCCTGATTGCTCTCTCCCCAGAAAAGCAGCAATGAGCACTAGGTCTTCCTGCCAAGTAGGTGGAATGAAAGGGGCAGAAAAGCCCAGAGTAGGCAACATTGAGGACTTTGGCAGTGCATGACAGGTAGAGGCCCATGCAGGTAATTTGCAAGTAATTTCCACTATGGGATGGAACTAGGACAGGAGGTTAAAGGATGTTAATTTGTTTGTTTATTCCTCCTTCATTCTCCTCCTTCCGTTTCTTGCTTTTCTTTCCCCACTCTGCTGTTCCTTCTCTCCCTTTTCCCCTCCCCTCTTCCATCCCTTGCATTAAGCATTTCTACTTTCAGCAAACATTTGTTCAATGCCTGCTGGGTACCAGTCACTGTGCTAGGTCTTGAGGACACCTAGAAAAAGCATAGCCTTGACCTTCCTGCAGCTAACAATTTAGTGGAGGGAATTCCCCAAATTCTCTCCTGGGTCAGTGGAACAGGCAAAAGAGTTGAGAGCGGGCGCCACACAGGTTACTTGACCACCCACATATTTGGAGTCTGTTTCAGTGTACAATATGAAACCGCCCTGCTCTAGGCTTTCTTTGTTCTCTTTTATGTTTCTGTTCAGTGAATGATAGGGCTTCCTTCTCTGCAGGTTTATTCAAAGTCTTCTCAGGCACACCATTCTGAGGCTCCATTTTCACACTGGAAGAAATTGACCTATGATATGAAAGGACATTTTCCTTGGCTTGATGCCTTATAAGAAAATCTTCAGCTTGTTTTTATTGAAGGAAGTATTTTTATTGATGTCCTAGGCAGGAAAGTATAGTGGTTAAGAGAGTGGATTCCGGAACCATACAGATCTAGTTTGAATCTAGGCTCTGGAATTTAACAGCTGTGTGATCTTGGACAATTAACTTAAACTTTCTTATCTTCAATATCCTCATCTGTAAAATGGAAATAATAATTACACCTGGCTCATGGTGTTGTCAGAGATATCAAATAAGATGGTGTAGATGAAGTATTTGATACATAATTAACACTCAGTATATGGTTCCTCTGAGTTATTAAATACCAAATCCACAAATGCAGGGTTTTCCTGTGCCTCTGTGTCTCTTATCTCGCCACATGTTTATTTAATATCAGTTGCTCAATAAACTCATTACGTGTGCCCAAATTATCTTGTAACTCATCTCACAGAATAATCACTAAGGGAAAAAAATGCAAGATGAAACTAGGGGAACCACTATAAGTGTGGAATTAGCAGCCAAGTACAAATTGATCTCAGTTACAGGGGTCCAATCAGGAACAGCAATTTGGGGAACACTGTGATCATTGCCTACCAGCAGGAGGAAAACTGCCCCAACACACATTAAATGTAAGACTTAGGTTTTGGCAAATAGAGTTACTTAAGAACAAAGGTCCTCAAAATTTTCACTGGAAGTTTAAAAAAATGCTTTGTATCACACATTTTGGTACTGTTGAACTAAAAATGCTTTAATAGATTTGCAATGGCAAATGGATTTCTTAATGTGCCAGTTCCACTGATGGGTAGTAGCTTGTGGGAGAGCTGTGATGAAGGCGTCTGAGGTTTCACACTGGATCCATGATAAAGAGTGCTGGGACCCATTTAGCAACATCTTGCATGGGCATAGTCATGGGGAATGTTGGTACGAGTGTTCTGGGTTGTCATTCCTAGTGTACACTCTGCTAACCTGGGGACATTTTCAGTTTTAGTGATACTTAAGATGAAAGAAAGGCATCTATTTATCCTAAACTCTTGTTAGGTTTTATTGTCTTGGGTTTTTTTGGGGGGCGTGGGGGTCCTTTTGTTTTTGCATAGATTTATCCCTTTAATAGAAAATACTTTGGAATCTGTGTTCTGATGTAATCTAGAATTAATTAAATTCAGAAAGAAATATAAGTACATTTATAAGTACATTTGAGACATGTACAGAAGGGGTAAAGCAGGAATAAAAGACAGCTACTCTAAAGGAGGAGGTGAACTGCTAATCCATTGGAGAGAAACCTGAAATGGAAAAGAATTAAGATTGAAATAATTCAAAAGAACATGCTCAATATAGGGGACAGAAAACAGAGCTCAGCTCAGAGTTACAGGTATTTTCAGAGAAGAAACTGGAACAATTGGAGGGAAGTCATAGTAAAACATTTCACAACAGAGAAATTTCTTAAGTTGAAAAAAGTAAAGAGAAAATTTGAATCTCAAGGTCAAAGTATATTGCCTTGGGAAAAAAATAACAATTTTAATGTTGGTTAGGTACAAAATCATGATCTTCTTTATATTTTTATATGGGTGAGCCAGTGAACTGGTAGCAAATATCTCATTAAATAAATCAGTCAAGGCAGAATTATTAAAGCACTCGAACAATCAGTCAATCTTACAAAAAGAAAGAATTCATTGCAAATGTCAAATAAAAGCAAAAAGTAATTAGAAAACATTTTTTTCTAAAATGTTTTATTTTTGTTTTATTATTAACTTTCCTATTGACAATTTACCGTAAGCTGGATACCCACTTGATTGGGGTATTATCAAATGAACTATTAAGGTCGAAATATCTACTGTTCCTGAAATTTTATATAAATATAAATGATGATACAAAATAAAAATAAAATAAAATGATGATACTGGGCTGCCATGCATTGAGTACTTACTTATACCAACTTCTATACTAACAACTCCCCACGTTTATCTCATTTGTGCTTTATAGCTAGCCAGTAAGATTAGTATTATAATCTGTATTTTAAAATAAAGCATGCGGGCTTTGAGAAACTAAGAGTAAGAGAGAGGATTCAAACTTCAGTTTGATTTTGAAGCTTGTGCATTTTTAACCTCAATAACATTATGCTATCTCTCCCACTGGAGTCCCTGAAGCTAAGAAGGATGACCCCTGGTGGCATGAACCACCGGAAAACTGGGGTGATTATCCTTTAGGAACTTATTTCATCTTGAGGTCTCTCCTCATTGAAACCAACCACTTTTGCCCCAGTGAACTAACAAATTAGCATGGCCAATCTGGGTAGGGGGTACATATTACCTTATTGTGTAGCTCTTGGAAAAATAAACACTCTTTACCTGCAACTTTGTTGAAGGTATTGCTGTACGAGGCAGCCCTACTCCTTTATTTTCCCCGTCTCTGGGTTCACTGATTGGGAGTACGAGAGAACGTCTTCAAAACTCCCAGGGGCACAGAACTCTCCAGGCTATGGAAGAATGCTCATGCTGAAGCCATCCATTTAGCCACTCATTTAGGAATTTATTTCCTGCTAAATCCACCTTTTCGGTGCCATGGAAGAATTGAGCCAATTCTCAGACTCTTTGGTATTTGATCTTCTCAAATTGTACTGGATCTGAAGATTTACAAAACTGCAGTATGATATCTCTGTTTAACCCTGTTACTTACGCATTTATATATTTTTATCATCAGTACGGGACACAACAATCCTTTAATTTGTTAAAACATGTAGCACAATAAAATACATGTAGCATCTTATATGGAGTTTTTTTTTTTTTTTAACTGTGTTGACTGGGGGAGGAAAAGGGACTGGTAAATACTTTTATATATAGTTTTAATAACATTCAACTTTCTGTAAGTCACCCCTCCCCCACCTTGATTTCACAGTGGCTTTGGAAAGAATTTAAATCTGATACCAAATCACAGTATTAAATTTCCAAAGTCCCCAAATTCACCTTTAAATTCCTTTCATCTTCCTCCTCTGGATTATGACTTTCATCCAAGAGTTCCCCCACTGCTCTGTGGTCCCCAAATCAAGAAAACTCCTCTTTATGTTGAACTGATCTTTTGGCCAGTAAAATAGAATTTGCCTGGTTATTCTTCTCCAATCATACTGTTATGATTAGTTTGAAATGGAAAGGACCACCCTTTACTCGGACTACAAGAGAAACATTCTGTTTTAAAAAAAAAATAATAATAATGAAAACAAACAAAATGTAAGGAAATAATGGGGACTCTTGCCCCAGACTTGTGTTTATAGGACACAAAGCGGGCACTGAAAATTGGGGCTGAGGGTTGGTTGGGGAACAAATAGTTTATCAGTTTTGCTTAAGATATTGCCAAAGAATTGATTTGAATAATTCTTTAACGTGGTTTTGGCTTTTTATAGGCACAGTTCTGGTGATATTTTTCTGAATATTTGAAACATTTACTCAGAGCCAGTTGAGAGTACTGTCAGCAAGCTACACAAATGGTTCCTTCAACAAATATTTACTGAACTCTCACTATGCATCAGAAGGATATTATGCTAAGCCCTGGGGAATATCTTGATGAAGAGGGACCCACTCTATACTATGATGGGCACTTCTATGGTGCTTTTAAATAACTTACTGTGCTATGCTTTGTAGAGAAAGAAAAAAAAACTAGATCTTTTTCATAAATGTCCATAGTAGTTTAATACATCTGATTTATAGCAAAGAGGTAGCTAGTATCTTGGTGGGCTCTGATGCTAAAATACCAAACTGCTGAATAAAAATGAGTTTTCAAGGCACATCTCATCTCCAACCTGCTCTTCAAAATATAGAGAACTCCCAAATTTGCACAAGAGGTGAAAAATTCAGATGTGACCAATACCATGTCAAATAACAACAACAAATCCCATATTTTCTGCCTTTGTGTGTGCATTTATATATGGGCACATTTTAGTGTTGGGGAACTCATTTCAAATGGAATCTGGTAGTCACGCCGTGAAGATGATCAAGAGAGGCTGGCAGTTTTCCAGTTTCCTGCTCCCGCCTCTGCTCGGCAGCACCTCTGACCACATCCACCCCAGACAAGTCCATCCCCTCTCTGATTAAGACCAAGTGCCCATGTACAAATCTTTCCTGGAGTAGGAAGTCACTTAAAACTCTCATTTTTCAAAGGCTTGCTAAGCAAGCAAAGTAAACAGGGGAGTTGATTGGATTAGTAAGGTTGAAATTAAGCAAATTAGCTCCCAACTCTTCATAGTAGCTACCCAAGACATCAACAAAGCAGGGATCAGTGTCAATAATATTAAAGCAAGGCTAGCAGTGCTCACTACAACATGAATAATCCAGTGGCACAGAGAAAATTTCTTCTAAGCTCCTGGATTCTAAAGATCTCCAAGAAGGGAAATGATTTTTGATCTTTCTCTCTCTGATTATTCCAGATTGGGAACGGGGAAAAGTATTGCTATTAAATAGTATTAATAAGAACACAGATAATAATGATGATAATGATTTCTCTGTCTGGTCCAGTGTCAAGTGGAGAAACACACTCTTAAGTGTTTGCTTTGCTTACTTCACCAGCCCCATGTATTTCCTTCCACCCACATTTTTGCTGTAAGCTAACAGGTATTCTATACAAGAAATAATTCTTACTCACAAAGTGTGTAATTCCATCCATAAGGAAGCCCAGCTCCCTGCAGAAACCTGGGTTTCCCGATGGTTGAGATGTACTGATGACGCCTCAGATTGTACTCTCTCTCTTGATTGAAAGCAGAAGGACCTCCCCTCCTGCCTGGCCTCCTCACTTATGAACAGTGTCGATCCATTTCCTGTTCCCCTCTGTTAATTCATACCAGGACAGACACAAGATCAGAATGAGGGACCCTGCATTTCGGCACCTCCTTGGAGCAGTGTTGATGGGAATAAGTGTTTGCAGACTGCAGGCTCCTGTGCAGGCTACCAGAGGATGACTTTTCAATTCTTAGTTAACAAGTTCCATCCCAGAAAATAGCCACTGTACACCAGCAGTCTTCAATATTGGTGTTGTTTCATTTCCCTGCTTGAAGTAATGACCACCCAACCATTATCACTCCCAATTTAGAATGAAATAAAGAGCACCTAATCTGGGTTTCAAATGAGATGCAATTGTCCCTTTGTTCTGCTGAAATCAATCAGAATTTTGCCCAAAAGGGGGGTTTCAGGTTACTACAAGGAATGTGTTTCCAGGGGTGTTTGCTCTGAAATAAAAAATGTGATAATCATTACATGGAGAGCCAATGATTATACGCATTTCCTCTTAGAATCACAGAGAAAAAAAATACAAAGAACATATCAACCTCAGGAAAAAAAAAATGTATCACTGAATTTCTGTCTGGTATTTTAAGGCACCTGGTTGGGGCCTATAGCCACACTTCCTTTGAGTGTTGCTGTATTTTAACATCATTGTAACCCTGATTGAATCTGCCACTGTTTTGTTAAAAGTAATGTTGAATTTGTCAAGACTTTTTTTTTTCTTAAAGTGAAACACTCTTTAGCAGAAACACAGCTGAAATTATTTGTCAAAAATGCAATATTATATTTTGTTTGTCAAGTATATTCTAACTTGTAAGAGACCATTGATTTGTGTTCTAGGGAAAAATCAAGATTCAATAGAAAATAGAATCTCTGAAGGCAATTGCAGGCACCATTATGTATATGGTCGTATATATTATATAATCTGTACTTAGAAGGGGCATGCCTGGTGCTTCAGAGACAAATATTTCAAAACTTAGTAGGTTATTTTCCACTATACATTTTTTTTTTTTAATTTATTTATTTATTTATGGCTGTGTTGGGTCTTCGTTTCTGTGCGAGGGCTTTCTCTAGTTGCGGCGAGCGGGGGCCACTCTTTATCGCTGTGCGCGGGCCTCTCATTATCGCGGCCTCTCTTGTTGTGGAGCACAGGCTCCAGACGCGCAGGCTCAGCAGTTGTGGCTCACGGGCCTAGTTGCTCTGCGGCATGTGGGATCTTCCCAGACCAGGGCTCGAACCCGTGTCCCCTGCATTGGCAGGCAGATTCTCAACCACTGCGCCGCCAGGGAAGCCCTCCACTATACATTCTTAACTTCTTTGCTAGATCAAAGCAAATGGCCCCAAAGGTCAGGCACTTTCACCTGCTCGACTCAAAAAAGGTTTTCTTCTGCTTATTTATGACCACAATATTATTTTAAAGACCAAGTGAATTGATCTTTAAGGCTATTTGCCTATCAAGTTGGGATGCTCTAAAACTCTGGTAGAATCTACCCTCAGATTTTACTCCCCGAATCTCTGTTCCCCTTCAAGTCCAAAGGGATTAATCAAGCAAAATGGATCAGACTGGTAGCTCTGAGTTGCCATGGCTGAGATGGTAGCAGGACACCAAAAGCTGCTTGTAGAGTGATTAACTTCCACAGCTGTCTCGGAGCTGCTTCACCAAACGTTCAAAATTCTGAACTAAACCTTTAAAACTTCACGTGATTCTGCTCTCAAGAAACCCAGGACATTGTTTTGGGCACTCAGATTAAAATTCACACTTACTTTTCTCTATATACTTTTCTTCTCATCCTTGACTAAACACAGGTGAAGCCTGCATAAGCCCTTCTAGAACATCCAAGCCTAGATGGGGAAGGGAAGCGAACTAATGCTTACCAAATATTTTCTAAGTGTGCTTGGTCCTTTGTGGGCTATCTCATTATGTTATCAGGAAAAACTCAAAAGATAGGTGTTTTTATTCCCCATTTTGAAGATGCAAAAACCAAGCTTAGAGAAAGCAAGCAAATTTTTTCAGGCCATTTGTTAGTGGCAAAGCAGGGATTCATATTCAGCTCTGTCCCACTTCAAAGACACACCCTTCTCCTAAACCTAGCAGCCTCCCAAATTCATGGCATCCATAGACAGCCACAAAGGAAGAGGCCTAGATAACATCTGGTAGAGCCCACAGTGTTTGGCCTGAGGAGTCTGAGGCTTCAGTGACCCATCTAAGGCTAGCAGACTTAAGACTAGATGTAGTTGACCTTGCCACTGTAACTAAGCAGATAGTACCATTTAAGAACAAAGCTGGTTTTAAGAAATATGTCCTGCTAACCTCAAATGTGGTCACTGACTGTACTTTTCTGAATATTGTTGCTGCCAAAATTTCTAAACTGTCTTATATATAAATCTATAGCTAACAGTCAATGAGAATTTCCACAACACTCCATAGTTAAGAACTGAACTTTTGAAAAGGAAGAATGTGCCTGTAGTAACATTCTCCTTTAAAATATGGTCATGATGATTATGATTTATATGGCATTTATGTAGCAATCCACTTGACTTTATGAAGAGTCTATAAGGCTTTACTTGTCTCTTCCTGAAACTCTTTTACACACATTGTCCGATTTTATTGCCCAAAAGAACACATTGGGAAAAACTGTGACAACACAAACTTTGGAATTTCATACCATTTTTGTGGATTTAAAATTTCTCTTTTTAATTTGATAAAATAATGTGGAACCTGGTAAAAGTATGAGAGTGGGTAAAAATATGCTTAGGGCAGAGGGAGGAGAGGAGAGATCAGATCTATGGAGTATTTGCATAAGAATTTACATATAGAAGAACTGGACCCCAGATTAATTCCTGATAAATATCAGAATTTAGTAAATTTATATAAGGAGAACCCAGGGCCAAATGTAGATTAAATATGGTTCAGTAAGCAAGAGGCAGGCCGGTGGGACAGATAGAACCTCTATAGTAACATACCATAAAAACTTTAGCTTCAGAAAAGTAACATGCCATGGTAGCTCACACCAGGGTCTCTGGGGACCCTTTAGATGCACACATGCCAAGAGTGCCCTCTGTTGTCTACCAGGAATATAGGGAGCTTCAGGAAACTAATGCCTGTTAGAGTTTTTAGTTCTTTGCCCACAAAAGTTTTTCCACATCTGGCACAGGGTCTGAAACATGAGTTATGCCCTAGAATTTATTGGTTTATTAATCCACTGTGGAGTATTAGTGTTTGAAGAATCCTTAACAATTCTAGTAACAATTCTCCTTTTATAGATGGAGAGAGAGAGGCTCAAAAGGGGGAAGTATCTCACTTAAGAGCATGTTGAGTTAGTGACAGACCTTGGTCTTGAACCCAGGACTCCAAGTCTAGTGCCACCTCTTAATGTTAACCGCCCAGCCTCCTAACCTTTAAATTTGCCTCCCTCATCCTCTTAAAGGATGGATGATAAAGCTGAAACAGAATAACAGGCTCATGGAATGCTTGAATAGAAGGAACCTCAGAGATAGTATCTGATATGTCCATATTTTGCTAATAGGAAACAGAAATTTGTGTGACTTTCCAAGGCCACATAAGGAGGAGGATAGACCAGAACTCCAAGTTCAATCACTTTCCATCAAAACTATTATGGGAAAATAAAGAGAAGAGGTAAAATGCACTCATTTCTCATTTAAATATGAGGTTTTCTCCTTCACTTTCATGTGTACACTCCCCACCCTGCCCCTTCATTCTTTATTCTTAGGCTCATGAGCTCAGGCCATGCCACTGAAAAGCCAAATGGGAATTCAGGCTGAAACCAAGGCATGATGGCTTGGAACACTAGGATGAAGACTGGTGGGGCACAGAGTGGGGACAGTGGCTGTCATTCAGGATAGCATGACAACAGTTGATGGGATGTGGATGCCGTGTTTAAGGTTGGGGCCCAGACAGGTACCATGTCAGACACCTGCCCAAGATGAATCTCAGAGCACTTCTCTCTGCTGTTGCACAAAGTGTGGCAGGGAAGCAAAATGATCAGTCTTGGTTGCCCCAAATATACCCCCAAGAAATGATGTTTCCATTGTGGGCTGCAACACATCTTGGGTCTGAATTCATCAGCCCAGTCACTCGTTACTTATTTTCTCATACTAGGTCATAGGGCCAATGTCACTGTGGAATTGGCTCTTCCTAAAGAGGTTAGAAAATGAAATGGAGAGGCCTAAGATTTCTGAGGGCTCACTGTATTCCAGGCACTGGGCTAGGTGTTTCCTGTGCATTATTCCTTTTAATCTTCACTTTTCTTCCATCAGGTGGTGCCATTAGCCTGAATATACAGTTGAGGAAACTGGTACTCGGTGGGGTAAATTACCTTGTCCCAAGTCCCACAGTTACATTTGATGCAAAGCTCTTATTTGAATCCAGTCCTTCTAAAACCTAAATCATCTCTTTTCCTTACAATAAAGATAAGTAGAGATTGGGTAAGCAAACTGTCATGGTCTTTTGACCCTAGCAGAGAGTCTCTGCTTCTACCCTTCTCCTCGTCCCTGGCTTCTGATCATCCACCCAAATTATAGACCCTGTGAATACCCAGACAAAGGAGTTTCTGCTCATCTGTTTCTGAACTGTGTATCTGGGCTTTGGTCTATGGTTTTTCCAACTGTGTAGATCGGATTGTCCTCCACTTCATCCAGTCCTTCCTTACATGGCTGACCTTGAGCTAGTCTCTTTACTAAGTGGAAAAAAACCCAGAGGGTCCTCTGCTGCCCAGGAGTCGGCCCAACCACTGAGAAGGGGGCAGTGGAGATGGTGGGTGGGTGGCCCTGGACCAATTTGAGGGGGAAGCCAGAGGCAGACAGTCACTCTGGTAGACAGGCCTGATACACAGGACACAGTGGGTCCAAATTCCACTGTTGACATTAATTAAATGCCTTGGGTAAAACACTGGCCACCTATGCCTCCTATGAGCTCTGTAACCTGGGCATAATGATATCTGCCTTTCAGTGCTGTCCTGGGATTAAAAGAGATAATGGTAGCAAACTGCAAAGCACGCACAGTAGGGACTCAGTAGGTGTTAACTCCATCCCCTTGTGCTCCTGGGAGGCAGAGCTCAATTAACCAACAAGGGTAGTTGTTTTTCTTAGGTCATAAAGATGATCCAAATCTATTTTCTTCATGTTTTGTTTTCCTCATGGGTCTCCCCGGAGATGTCTGCAACGGACAGAGATTAGATGCACAAGCTCTTTTTGTTCCAGAGGGTCTGTGCTAACAGTTTATTGTTGAAGTGGATCCCAGACCCTGGGTTTCTCATGTGAGCCTCAGAATACCCATATTACAATAGAAAAGCCACTTGAGAAATCGGAGCTGCTGGAATCCCGAGCAGGTTCCCCCACTAATTTCCACCCCTGTGCCATTTACTAAAAGTGATACAGGTGGGTGGAAATCGGGCGAGGGCTGCCTCAGAAGTAACCAAAGATGCCTGCACACCTCTGTGGATCACTCAGCCTATTCTTCCCAGGGATGCCAAATGCAGTCAGGTGTGAGGCCTGGGCTTGTAGGGATACCCAAATATTTTCTTGGAAAGTAATCTCAGTTTATTAGTGTTCCTTGTCTCAATTCAGAGTATAGATTTTTGAATGCGTTTGCTGACAGATTGACCCGGACTATGTTTTCCCCTTATTCAGGGAGCGATCGATCTTTATCAAAAGGATTTGTTGACTGACAGGCTTTCACGGTTCTAATGTGCTGTTTGATACTTTTAAGAGACATATGCCCCTTTGTATAATGAAATTATCTGATAAAAGAGGGAATGAAGCTCAGGTTTTCAGAAGCATCTCAGCTCTTGGCTGCCTTGGTGACTGCCAGGGAATTTTGTTTTTATTTGCCTGTGATGGAAACCTTACAACCCTTGATGAAATTGTTTTCGAATATTCAAGTTTCTAGACCATATACTGTGTTTCTAGGCCTAAGGGCCTGAACTAAACCAAGATTGTGTTTCCCTCAGGTAAGTACTTCCAGACACTCTATCCTCTGTCTTTACAACCCTCTTCTCCTCGTTACTGTACTATGTAACACTAGACACGCATTATATTCCACATAAAAAGCCATTTCTGTAGCATCTTGTCATCGTTTCATCGACACCGCTTTGAAGCCGTGTTGAGTTCTGAACTCAGAGCCTAACAGCAATGGCTCAAGTGCCCCACGCCGTATTATTTACCCAGATGGGGTTAATTGTTGAATAAAAGAATGGTCCCTTTCAGTTTACCTTTTTGCAATCTCTCTCATACTGGTTATGGAAGACAGGGAAGTCTATGATAAATATCAAACTTTCTAATCAGAAACGAGTCCAGTTGTATTTGAAATCTTGAACTTAATCCAGAATCAGGAAATGTAGCCACTTGTGTTACTGTTGCTGAAAGAAGAAAATGACCTTTTTATTGTAGCTTACATTCACTATTGTACTTGGGAGCTATGGGGAACGGAGCAAGTAAATGTAAAGGCTTAAGGAGATTTTTCCTTTTAACAGGAAAGGTACAGCTTGATGTGCTGGAACCATCATCTCCTTATATGTTCACGAGATTTTTTTCCTAAAGTTAAGACTGCATTGAATCCTAAAAAAAATCTTACCTAAAACTTTAAACCAAATTCCTTCAGGCTTCTGAGTTCCTTGTGACTAAATGGCTACTACTACTGGTCTTAATTGATTGCTTGAGGGATAATATGCAATGAGAACATGTCAAAAAACTTAAGTATATAGGTTGACAAAATTTTTATACATGTATATACTGTTTAGATCAGAACATTTCCACTATCCTAAAGGATTTCTCAGTCCTCTCCCAGTCAATGCACTCAAGGGTAACCACTATTTTAATTTCTATCACCATGGATCAATTTTGTCCATTTTTGAATTTCATGTCAACGAAATCATATAATACATACTTTTTTCTGATTGACTTTTTTTTTTACTTAGAATGTTTTTTTTTTCATCCAGTTTGTTGCATGTGTCATAATATTAGCTTTTCAGACCTCTTATTATTTTGGAGAATAATAGTTGAAATGCAATAGATTTTCTGAAGAGGTTTTTTAAAAATTTATTTTGTTGAAGTATAGTTGATTTACAATGTTTTGTTAGTTTCTGCTGCACAGCAAAGTGATTCAGATATATATATTTCCTTTTCATATTCTTTTCCATTATGGTTTATTACAGGATATTGACTATAGTTCACTGTACTATACAACAGGAAGTTGTTGTTTATCCATTCTATATATAATAGTTTGTGAAGAGGTGTTTTTAAGGCAAGTAAAGAATGAAGAAGACTTTACTTCTTGTACTCCAGTCTATGGGGGTTGTTGGTCTAATATCATAAAGAGGTTCAGGGAGACTTTACATGCATGCATGTACATATCTAAAATTTAAATCTAAATCTCTTTATAAATATAAATATATAGATAGAGAGAGAGAGAGAAGGAAAGAGAGGGAGAGAGTCCCTTTTCTCATGGAACTTACGTTCTAGTTGGGGGAAGAGACAATAAAAATGTAAAAGTAAATAAGTAAGTAAATTAGTGAATAGAATTCATATCAGATAGTGCTCAGTGCTAAGCAACATATGAAGAAAGGTAATGGGGAAAGGAGTAGTGGTGGAGTTGGGACTATTTTAGGTGGGTGCTCAGAGGAGACCACTCCAAGGAGGGGATATCTAAGCAGAGAATAAGGAGGAAGAGCTGGTTATGCAAAGATCTTGGGACAGGTGTAATCTAGGCCAAGACATAGCAAGTGCACTTGGCCAAGGCAGAAACAGGTTCATCTGGTTCAAGGGACAGAAAGAAAGTCAGTGTGGCCAGATCCTGATGGAAGGAGACGGTGGAGGAGATCAGGTCAGGGAAGTAGGCAGCAGGATCCCATAGATCCCAGCAGGGGACATAGCATATTTTAGTTTCAAATGTGATGGGATGCCTTTGGGGGGCTTTAAACAAGGGTAATGACATGATATGATTCTGTTACAAAAGTTCATTCTGGCTGCTGTGTGGAGAATGAATGGTAGAGGGACAAGAATGGAAACAGGGAGACCAGTTGGGACCCTGTTATTTAAAGATGACTTTGACTTACACCTGAATAGTAGCAGTGATCAAGGAGAGAAATGGTAGGATACAGCATGGTTTATTATTATTTTGGGAGACACTAAATCCAAGAGGATTAGTTAATGAATTGGATGTAGGGCATGAGAGACATAGTGGTTATGGTTTCAGTTGTTGATCAAAGCAAGTGAGTCAAAGATGGGACTATTAAATGCGATGGAAAGGACTGGAAGAGTAACAGTTTGGGAAGAAAATACTCCAGAGTTCTGTTCTGGCTATGTTAAGGCCCAGATGCCTATTAGATTTACACTTGAAGACATTAAGGAAACAGTTGGATATATTCATCTGGAGCTCAAGGGAGAAGTTCAGCCTAGAGACGAAAATTTTGGAGTCATCAATATAAAAGTAAGTATGAAAATCCATGGACTTGGATAGGATGATTTAAGAAGAGCTTAAAGAAAGACCAGATTGAGTCCTGGGGAAAACTCCTCCCTTTTGGCTATATTACCATCAGCTTTTCTTCACCACCATCATCATGAAAATCATCATGATCTCCGTCATCAATTATTGAGCACAAAATGTTCTCAGTACATTTGTGCTAGGCACAAGAGAAATAGAGGAAAAAGAAAAAGGAATTTCTGCTTTAAGAAGGAAAGGGGATACAATGAAAAGTTAGAATAATAAAGGCTATGATCATGGCTAGCTCAGGTGGAAGTGGAAGTAACAGACTCAGAAGTACAGACAGGCTTTGAAGGAGAGGTGACACTGGAAAATTTGAATAGAATATTTGGATCCAAAGTAGTGTGATCCATGGAGGAAGACCTTTGCAGGTAAAGAACAGCATTTATAAAAACAAGAGACACAAAAGGGCAAGGAATTATCTTGAAGTTGAAAGCAGTTCTTAATGAATGGACATGGCAGAAGATGAAGCTGGGAAGTAGTAGTTAGCTGGATCATCACAGCCTATGTACACCAGGCTGAGAATATTGAAATTCCACCTTGAAGGCAATAGGAGAGGGGCAAGTGGTAGGACAAGAAGGATTTTAAACCAGAACAGAATCTGAAGCTGGAGAGAATGGAATTCAAATCCTTCCTCCACTACTTACTAGCATGGTGACATTGGAGCTGTTGATTAGCCTTAGTTTTCACATCTGTTAAATGGGTAAAACAATAAGGGTTGTTATGAGAATTGAAGATAATAAGTATAAAGCCCTTGCACCCAATGGAAATAAATAAGTGGTTGTGATTATTTTTGCTATTGCTGTCACTATTATTAATAGGCCTATAATTTAAAAGATGTTTCTTTTATAGCAAAGGGATTAGAGAATACCAGAAATTATGATATTGATGTGGATAAAAACGATGAGCCCTTGGTGGTGAGAAGACGGTGACAGAAGTGAGAGGTTTTGCTAATTGGTGGCCAAGGGAGGAGGTGTGGGGAGGAAAGGGCAGAGACTCTAAATGACTCTCCCAGTTCTGAACCAAGCAGTTAGCTAGGGCAGTGGTATAGCTATTTGAAACTGGGGATATTGAAGAATGAGCACATTTTGTGGGGTAGAGGGTGCATTTGTTTGTAGAAATATTCTTTGAAGAGGCTTATGAAGTCTTCTTTGTGGGTCTGGAGCTCAACAGAAAGAGGTACAGATTTGTGTGGATAAGATAGATAAGATGGGAGAGTATAATGAGTGAGATTTTAGAACCCTGGGGAACACTGAAATATAGGGAATGGAACAAGAAGTGTCAGGATGGAGATTCAGAGGAAGCAGGCAGAGAGGTAGAGGAAGAACCCAGAAGGCAGCTCTGAGGTGTGTTCCTCATCCCATTCATCCAATGAGATGCTCACACACACTGTCCCTCCAAGCACTTGCCACTTCTCAGAGGAAGAGATATCTGCTCCCTCTTCCTCCCCTTAAGTGTGATTGATTCAAGTTTAGATTGGGAAAAGCTAAACACTGACAAAAATTGTAAAGAGATCTGGCATCTTCCAACCTCCCTTTCAGTCCTACTCTATTTCTGGCCTCCGCATCCTAATTGTTGGCTCCCCCAGGTCCCATCCCATCCGGGCTAAGGAATTGTAGATCTCAGAACTGACAGTGACTTGATAGATTATTTAATTGAACTCCCAACTCCCTTATATGAAAGGTAAGGAAAGGCAAGATGCTCCATCAATTGATATTTTAACTGAACATAATTAAGGCACTTTCTCAAGGATCTCTACTCAGCAAGGCTGCTGCTCCAACTTATTCGGTGATAATGGCTTAAGACGAAGGTACTGGCGTGTTAACATCTAACTCAGACTAAAATCTTGCCGAGCTCAATTCTAATGGTGGTCATCTAGACACAAGAAGCAAAAAATGGGAAAGAAATGGGAGAGATGAGGCCTGCCTCCAAACAAATGCGCTGTTAAACTAAAAATTGGGGATACCTTATAGAATAGGAAGTACAAGGAGGAGAATTGTGATTTCCTTCCCAAGATCATTCTTAGAGGAAGATGGTCCCGCAATGGCCCTGGACGAGCTGTTGAACAAGAAGAAGGAAAAATAATGATTTATGTTGCTTCTGAGATCCACAGAGTTAGAGTTAGGAAGGCCGTTGAAGGCCTTCCTATTGGGAGGTGAGCCAGAAAAGGGGTGATGGCCTAAATTACCTTGTAGATTAGCATATTTGTAGACTGCTCTTCCTCCTTAGAAACAGAATATTGGCTTTTAGCTGGACATATTCTTGCATAACCAAAAGACTCCATTTTCCAGGCTCCTAATAGTATAATGGATATAAATACAAATAAAGTCTTCTTAATGGGAAAGATATCCATGCTTTTTTTCTGCTTTCTCCATCCAGCTGTCTTCATTGTGGACATCATGGCCCTAATCCTAGCAGCCATCTTGGCCCATGAAAATGAGAGCCACAGAGAAGGTCCCTATCTCAGCCCTGGGCTTCTCACTTCTAAGCTTCTCTTACGCAAGAGAGAAATAAACTTCTGCTGAGTTTAAGTCATATTGTTTGTGCTATTAATGCAGCCTAAGTGAATCCTTAGTGTTGGACTTGTTTTCTTTTATTGGGTTTTGAACAGTTATGAGAGTAAAAGACATTGGTGGGTCTAACTTAAAGAACATGACCAAGAAGTAATATTTAACACAATTAATGATGAGGTTGTGACAAAATAAGAGTACCTTAAATTTGTAGAGTGATTTACATTTCACAAAGCACTCTTCTTGCTTTATTCTTAGCTCTTTACATTCAAGCTGAATTGTTTAAAATTTGACTTTTAAAAATAGCTGAAGTGGGACTTCCCTTGTGGCACAGTGGTTAAGAGTCCACCTGCCAATGCAGGGCACACGAGTTTGATCCCTGGTCCGGGAAGATCCGATCCCACATGCTGCAGAACAACTAAGCCCATGCGCCACAACTACTGAGCCTGCACTCTAGAGCCCGTGCGCCACAACTACTGAGCCTGCACACCTGGAGCCCATGCTCTGCAACAAGAGAAGCCACCAAAATGAGAAGCCTGTGCATCTCAAGAAAGAGTAGCCCCCACTCCCTGCAACTAGAGACAGCCCGCGCACAGCAATGAAGACCCAATGCAGCCATAAATAAATAAATTTTTAAAATATATTTTAAAAATAAATAAATAAATAAATAAAAATAGCTAAAGTATATACTAATGTTGTTACTGTCATCTCCAGGTAGGTCACTTATTACCTGCATCCTAGACAAAGATCTTTATTCTCTAAGGCTTTTTCATCTCATTGATCAATCATGGACAATAATTTCTTATTAACAGAATTAGAGTAAATGAAGAGGAAATACAGCATAGTGATTCAAAGTATTAATCCCAATTAATTCCTAAATAGCTGTGTTACCTCGAGCAAATTACTTCTCTGTGTCTTGATTTTCTAGTCTGTAAACTGGGAGTAATAAAGAAGAAGTCGCTTAAGGATTTTGTGAAGAGTAAATGAAACCATGCATATGAATCAGAGTCCTGGACACATAGTAAGGGCTCAAGAAGTGTTATTTTTCACAAGCTACCTAGGACAGACCCTTGATATGTCAGGCCACTCAACAAACTGTATGGCTCTGCAACGGTAAGAGATCTCAGAGAAAGTCTTGTATCATGGTGAGCACTGAGCTCTCGGAGGAAGCAGGGGTTCTGGCTCAGTGCAACGGTTCCTGAGAAAAAGAGCACGAGCCTAAGGCTGGAGTGAACAGAGGTAACCTGGCCACTTGCCACGCCCCTCTTCTGGCCCCAGAGGAAGTCTTGTGTCTTGAGCCAGCAAAAGAGCTTGCACGACAGCAGATGGAACCCATTCTGCTCTGTATTCTTCGTGCTCCCCAGGGCAAGCCAGAGTCACAGACTCAGACTACTATTTGGGATTAAGTCAGCCTCCAGGGTCATTCAGGGAATGATAAAGACTTTGCGGGAGTCTCTAGCCAGGATGAAGTACGGTGGCAGATGGGGAAGACAAGCACAACCCAATGAGGACAGAGGTGACACTGTGAGATCGGGAGATGGGCTCCTGCACAGGCAAGAGACCGTTAAAGATGCACGTACCCATAACTGGTGGAGGTGAACATCCCAGGGCATCTGATAACCTCAGGAGTGAAACCAGATCAAGGAAATGCCAGAGATGAGGATTGCACGCCTAGCACCAGAGATAAGGCTTATCGGAAAGGGTCTGCTGTGAGGCTACAATGGCTATCCCTGAATTCTCAAGGCACCCTCTGCCCAGGAGTCCTCACCATCATGTATCAGTGGTGTGTCCTTAGGTATGCCACTGAGTATACAGCTCAGAGCTGTAGTTAAGAGCAAGGCTCCTGGAACTGGATTCAGACCTGGACCTAATCCACAAGCTCTGTTTACTTTTATTCAGCAAGTCACAAAATCAATCGAAGCCTCCATTTTCCCATCTGTAGTATGTGTATCATAGTATCTGGCCCCACCTATAGCATTGGTCTAGGGCAGCCCTGGTCAAGAGAACTTTGGGCAATGATGGTAATGTCCTACACCTGCAGAGTCAAGACAGTAGCCCTTGGCCACATGTAGCAATTGAGCTTGAAATGTGGCTTGAAAATTGACATGAAATGTGGCTAGTATGACTGAGGAATTGAACTTGAAATTTTATTTTATTTGAATTCATTTGAATTTCAATAGCCTCATGTGACTAGTTGTTACCTTCTTGGATGAGGCAGCTAGTCTAGGGACTAAATGAGATAATGTCCTATATAACTGGCATCAGAGCATGATAGCTACTAACTGGTATTGTTATTAACTTCTTATAGCCTCACTTTCCTCATTGTATGAGATTAAAAGTAGTACCCACCTCATGAGTTTGCTGGGAGGATTCAATAAAATATCATGGGTGAGGTAATGAGAACAGTGCTTTGCACAGTGTGGGCACTTAGCAAATGTGCGTTCCTTTCCTCTTCTATTTCAAATTCTAATTTGGCATTACCAAATGACTGTCCAGTGATGTACAAGAACACTGAGAGCCCATAGTGAGATTCTCAGCAAGCAATTGGACTGTTCAGTAGTCACTTGCACATCTCTAATGCTGGCTTCGGCTGGGAAAAAAGTCTGCTTGAGCAAACAAGAAAAAAAACATTGGCAGTGATACGTGCACCACGAGAGTTCCACAAACATGCATTGGGCAGAAGCCTGACTGTCCAGACAGATCACAAACCACTAGGCAACGCACCTGCTAGATTACAGAGAATGTTATTGCTGTTATAAAGATATGATTTATGAGTAATCTATACACCAGGCAAAGACTCGCTTATAGAAGACCTATTGTCCAGACTAGTCATTGACCCTCCAACTAGGGAAATGACAGCACTGATTCAAGAGGCAGCAGAGGAGGCCATGGAATTAAGCAAAACACTTGACCCTGTGGTCAGTGGGAGGCTGAGACCTGAGACAGGAAAAGATGCTGTGTTGTAGCTACTTATCCAGATGTTGCAAAATGGCTGGCGTGACAGAAGAAAACAGAACAATTGCAGGTGTGTTAGTCTCAAAAGGAGTGGTTTCTTTGGCCTTCTAACAGCAAGGGGGATTTTAAGCAATGTCTTGTTGGTAAGAGGTCAGAGACGGAGAAAGGGTACAATCAGAGGTAGTCTTGGGGGGGTGCAACTCTGCTATTTTCCCCAAATTATTGCCAGTATCTGCTCACTGGTTCTTGAAACTGCAGCTAGAGACTGGTTTCACTGAAGGATGCCCTCTCAAGGGTAAGCTGATATTAGATTTGATTGCAATTATAATTTTTAACTTTTGGGCTGTGGTACATTCAAATCTGACAAGGTTTTTACTTATAGGAGCAAGTGGGGCAATAGGCTAAGTGCATGGAGTCGTTGAAGAGATCTGTGTCCTGGAGGGATGCTCTGTGTTATGGAGATGGTGGAAATGTGCTAAAAGGGGAGGTTTCCTACCATGGCCGTACACAGTTATGTCATGGGAGTGACCAAGATACTTTATAGTCACACCAGAAGCTTTTTGAGGATGAATTTGAATCCCCTCATCCTTCTCCTCTCCCATCATCATCATCATCACCACCCCCATCATCCTCTGCTATGCAGCAGACAGTCTGCTAGGTAAACTACGAACTTGTAATTTATGATCCTCATAGCAATTGTACTACATAGTTAGTCCCGCTTTACAGATGAGGAAACTGAGGCTCAGAGGGTAAAACTTGAGTAAGCCAAGGTCGCATAGCTAATAAGTGACAGAGCTGGATTAAAATCCTGATATCTCCCACATGTGCTATGATCTATATATAGCACCCAGCATGCTCTTGCAGTAGGTCCCTAATATGGCTAACATGAGTGAGGAACTGAATTTTAAATGTTATTGAATGTTAATTAATTAAAATTTAAATTTAAATAGCCACATATGAACAGTGACTACCTTATCTAACACCACTCTAGGGACCAAACAAGATAACATCCTTTATCACCATACCTGACACCTGGTCAGTGATGACCAGACTGAAGCTGCTGGACCTTCATTATGTTCTGATTTCTAGAATTTGTTGAATACAATTGTAGACAATTTCACTTCAGCCAACCTATTATTTCAATAACTCAATCAAAACCAGATCATTAATAATAAGGTACTCCTGCTCTGTGGTTTTTCTTTTCCTTATCCTGTCTTATCTGGTCATCTTCCTTACTTGAATTCATAACCTGGAACAGCTAACTTCTTGAAGCAGCTGTAAACTCTGTGGTGTTAAAGCCAAAAATATTCTCTAAAATAAAAAATGGTATTAGGTAAGGTATGAAAAATGATATGATGACACAGTAACCAAAATGGATAATTGTAGGTATTTATAAATAGTAATATTGGCATGATGTTTTATGACCTTGTTACTTGCAGATACTTTAAAATATTTCGTACTATTCATTGCATATCTCCATGTCCACCAGTACTTTTTTGCCTTTATTTCAATGGTCTCTTCCTGCTATAGACTGAATCTCTGTGTTCCCCATCCCCCGCAAATTCATATGTATTCATGTGTTAAGTTCTAACACCCAACGTGATGGTATTTGGAGGTGAGGCCTTTGGGAGGTGATTAGGTCATGAGGGTGAAGTCCCCCTGAATGGCATTAGTGCCCTTACAAAAGAGATCTCAAAGAACTCCCTTGCCTCTTCCCCCCATGTAAGGACAAAGTGAGAAGATGACCATTTATGAACCAGAAAGTGTGCTCTCACCAGACACTGAAACTGCCCCTGCCTTCGTCTTGGACTTCCCAGACTCCAGAACTGTGAGAAATGAATTTTTGTTGTTTATAAGCGACCCAGTCTATGGTATTTTGTCTTAGTAGCCCAAGCTGAGACACTTCTTTTATGCGTCTTTTATTATAGATCATTTCATATACTTAAGGAAAAAGTCAAACTCTAACCATACCACACCAACCAAAATAAGTAAATGAACACAAATAAAATAATTAACAGATTCATTAAAGAAAAGGAGAAACATTAAAATGAGACATTGGACTCTTGGCCTTGCTTTGATAGGCAGCACTAAAATAATTTATGGTAATTAAATAATTTATGGTAGAGAACAAATTATACAGACTAAGTCTTTGCTGTCCCAATAGACAAACCGACACAGACAGGGAGACAATTCTGAGTCAGCTACATGCGGGAGGATCGTTCTACTGATTCAGCTGCCCCAGCACCTGGATGGATCCACGCCAGAGCTCTGGTTTCCCTGGAAGCTTGTCTGCCAGGAGGATGAAACTGTGACCCCAAACCCACAGATCACCGGGCTCTTTGCTGTAACTGCCAGGGTCCCCTAGGCAATGACTGTGCCGTAAATTTGTCTTTGCTGCTGTTTCTTAATCTACAAAGAGGTAGAAAATGCTCCTCTTAACTACTCAGATTTTGGTTTTGCCCCTTTTCTTACTCTTTAGGTTGTTCATTCCAAACCATTCATTCTATTTAATATTATCAATATTATGAGAATTTAGGGCTCATGCATCTGTTATCTCTTTTGGTCTCTCAAAAACCTGTCAAACACATACAGTTATTATGCATTATTCAGATGATAAAACTGAGATAAGAGGTGAAATAACATGCATTCATTTATTTAATTGAAGATAATTCCATGCCCACTGTATGCCAGGCACTGACGTCAGTGCTTACCCCACAATAGCTCCTGTGATCTTCAGAACCATCCTAGAAGGTGGGTTTTATACCCTTTATTTTAGAAACTGACACTGAGGGAAATTTATTTAGCATTTCCAACTATCAACCATAGTAAGCTAGAATTCTAGAATTCATGGAATTCATGTCTGTCTAACTCCAACCAGGGTCTATTTATGTTGCCAGATATGAGGTGGAAGAAATATAGTTGAATTTTTTTACCCATTCTATTACTTAAATAAATATTATGCCTAAAGACTTCTTCAGTAGAAGAATGGGGCTTCCATCATCAAAAAATCTACAAACAATAAATGCTGGAGAGGGTGTGGAGAAAAGGGAACCCTCTTACATTGTTGGTGGGAATGTAAATTGACACAACCACTGTGGAGAACAGTACGGAGGTTCCTTAAAAAACTAAAAATAGAACTACCATACGACCCAGCAATCCCACTACTGGGCATATACCCTGAGAAAACCATAATTCAAAGAGAGTCATGTACCACAATGTTCATTGCAGCTCTATTTACAATAGCCAAGACATGGAAGCAACCTAAGTGTCCATCAACAGATGAATGGATAAAGAAGATGTGGCACATATATACAATGGAATATTACTCAGCCATAAAAATGAACGAAACTGAGTTATTTGTAGTGAGGTGGATGGACCTAGAGTCTGTCATACAGAGTGAAATAAGTCAGAGAGAGAAAAACAAATACCGTATGCTAACACATATATATGGAATCTAAAAAACAAAACAAAACAAAACAAAAAAAACAGAAAACTACAGACTCTCACAGGGTACAATGAATGGGAAAGGAATCTTCATATGTTTTGCATGTATAAATTGGGGATTACCTCTACAAAGTAAAAATTTTTAAATGAAAAAAAAAAAGAAGAAGACTGGGGCTTCTATGCCACTCTCTAGCAATGCTCTGATCTTATTCTATGATAATTCTGATGTAACCAATTATTCTTTATAATTACTTTAATTCAGTTCAATATTTCAATAAGCATTAGACATCTCTTTCCAGCGTGGAAACTCCGTGAATCAAACTGAGGTTAAGAATGGCCATAGAGTCCATTATTTCAGACTGCATAACTCAAATCATGCTAAATAAAGATTAAAGCCAAACTACACCATCCAGATGCTAAGAAGGCCATCCAACTGAGTGATATAGACCAGAAGTTCCTACAAACCTCTGAGAGCAACTGGATGCAGATAACACATTTGGCTGCCAGCCTGTCTTTCAAAGTAACTGGCAGCTCTGTCCTTTCCCTGCCCTTTCCTCTGCCAGATCAAGCCCTCATCCCCTCACCTCTCAGCCACTGAAGCACTGGAAGTTAATCTGCCCCCAGTCTGAGCCCCCAGGAGCTCTGACCTTGCCAGTCTCTGGTGAAAGCCTTCCTCTTGACCTATGCTCTTCAGATCGTGAACTCCCAAAGCAAAAGCTCTACGTAACACAACTCCAGGGACACCACTACCTTGTAAGGAAGGGGAAGGAGGGTTTCATGGCCTTGACCCTAGCTTATACCAGAAAAATGATCATTTTACCTGCTTTGTGGATTGGGGTTCCCTGTGACCTGTAGTTTGCAGAAAGAAATGTTTGAAAGCCACCCACCTCCTGCGTGATGTGCAGGCATCTGCATTTGGCCCCCAAAGCCCTCCCTTCTCAGCACCTTTTCCCATAGTCATCAGTTAGACATAGTAATAAGAATAATGTTCCTTTGTGGCTCATGGGAATTAGTGGTTATAGTTTGGGCTATATCTAACCACCTATCTCTCACTATCTTAGCCCAGAGGCCATATTCCTGGCAGCCAAGCAGGTCCTTCGTGGTCCATAAACTATCATGGTCAGTCCCGTGTCAGAGCCTTTGCTTATGCAATGCCCCAACTTGTGTGTTTGCCAAAGTGCCAACTTCAGCCTTTCTCTTAAGGACCTACCTCTACAGTGTCCTTTAGTTCAAATTCCCTTTAAGAGCTAACTGGGGGTTTATATCCATTGCATTGGTAGAATGTATGTCTTGTATCCACTCTAGTTCAGTCATCTGTGGCTAGAAGGTAGTCTTGTGCTATAAATAGGGCACCTAGGCCTGTCCTTCTACAGGCACAATGGGAAAGGGTAGTTCATGGGATATGATGTTATTGGCAAGGTAGACATCCAAGACATGTCTACTATGAAACCGTATAAAGCCTATTGTCTTTACACTTGTTTGTCCAACCTACTCACCTAAAACTGTCTCTGTTTTAGAGTTTGTATCTTGCTTGTGTTTGCATCCCCAGGACCTAGCATGAGCCTGGTGTATAGGTATTAATAAATGTGTGTAGAACAGGTGATTGAACAGAGTGATGGATAGAGAGGTGGACAGTACTGATTAGTGGATAGATGGAGACAATATACCATAGAGGTTACGAGTGTGAGCTCTATAGACAGACTGCTCAGGCTCAAATCTTGGCTCCACTGCTCACTAGCTGTGTGCTGTTAGCAAATTACTTCACTTTTCTTGGCTCAGTTTGCACATCTTAAAACAGGAATAATCATAATACCAGCCTCATTTGGCTTCTGTGATAATTAAAATGAGTTAATCCATAGAGAGCACATAGCACAGCACCTGCACCTGGCATATGGTAACTGCTCAATCATTTTCTGTTATCATTACTATTATTACTATTATTGTTGATGGATGAGGTCTTAAGACAGCAGGCATATTTAAAGGCCAAGAAAAAAAGATTCGATGAAATGGCTTTTGAAAATCAAAAACGATCTCAAACTCATGGTGAAGGAAAACAAGACAGAAAATTGTTCCCAATATCACAGTCACTACCTCGCAAAACTGGGTGGCGCAACTAAAATGAGTGCTGGGGCTTCCCTGGTGGCGCAGTGTTTGAGAATCTGCCTGCTAATGCAAGGGACACGGGTTCGAGCCCTGGTCTGGGAAGATCCCACGTGCCGCGGGGCAACTAGGCCCGTGAGCCACAACTACTGAGCCTGCGCATCTGGAGCCTGTGCTCCGCAACAAAAGAGGCCACGATAGTGAGAGGCCCGTGCACCGTGATGAAGAGTGGCTCCCGCATGCCACAACTAGAGGAAGCCCTCGCACAGAAACGAAGACCCAACACAGCCAAAAATAAAAATTAAAAAATAAATAATAGTTAAAGGTGCTAATAATTTAAAATGAGTGCTATTATGTTCATTCATTGGTTCCATTTTGATCTTTATCAATATCTCTGATTTTGAGTGTTCAGTGTTGGTTAAGTGAAGAGGATTAAGAATGCAGATATCGGGCTTCCCCGGTGGTGCAGTGGTTAAGAATCTGCCTGCCAATGCAGGGCACACGGGTTCGAGCCCTGGTCTGGGAAGATCCCACATGCCGCGGAGCGACTAAGCCCGTGAGCCACAGCTACTGAGCCTGCACGACTAGAGCCTGTGCTCCATAACGAGAGAGGCCGCGATAGTGAGAGGCCCGCGTGCCGCGATGAAGAGTGGATCCCTCTCGCCGCAACTGGAGAAAGCCCTCGCACAGAAACGAAGACCCAACACAGCCAAAAAAATAAATATAAATAAATTAATTAATTAAAAAATAATAATAATTAAAAAAAAAAAAAAAAAAAAAATGCAGATATCAGCAAGGAGACGGGGTTAGAAGTGTGTTCCAGTTAGGGAGACTAGTCAGTGCCAATTTTGTGAGCCACAGGCCAGTGGGCATCGTGGGGTCCAGCTGGGGAAGCTCAAGGGGGCCTGAAATCCAGCCTGTGCTCCAATGGCCAGCACAGGCCCGAGTCAGCCTAGCGCAAGGCACCCTGCACTAATTGACCTGCCTGGAGGGGGCGTCTTTCTGCAATTCTCCCGCCCAGGAGGGACGTCTTTTTCTAATTAGCACAGAGGCCGTTCAGCACACTAGCAGCAGTCCTATTTGCAGCCCTGGGAGGTTTTTAAACCAATTGCAAGATAAGTTGGTTTTCAGGAATAGGAGAGATTAATGGAGCCATGGAAAGATGGATGTGAGCTTGGCGTTGCCTCTGCTTCCCTTCACACACTGTGGCTAGCAGTGAGACCGACAGGAATCACCCTGAGGAGAGTTACAGATTTTTCACACCTCCTACTAAAACTCAGCAAATGCTTGACTTGCTGTTCCCAGCACAATTTTTCTTCCTGCAAAACGTGTTGGGATTATCACTTGTAGCCACATATGGGCTGGAAGCACTTTTAGGAGCCCCACAGGCCACAACTATTCAAATCCCATCCCTAGGAGGGAGCTTGGGGAAGCAGGGACCCAAAGTGCCTGTCTGAGAGCTCCCACGGAGAGGGCTGGTTCCTTGCTAATTAAGTCCAGTTTCCAAGATGGCATCAAAGCTGCCATCCAAATGATTTTGAAAGTCAAGAGGTAAAATACAAGTTTCAACCCTGACACCTACCCCTTATCCATCTTCTTGAGCCATTTCAGGACATTGGGTAACATATGACTTTTCTTTCAGTCAATCCTAGATATTATCTGCTGAAATAGTTCTACTGGTATGGGAGGGGGTTTCGAAATATGGAACAGATGCACAGCTGCCACCTGAGATGATGCATTATGAATTCAGAACTGTCATCACCTCCCCCACCACTCCTACCCTCACCCCTAAGCACATATTTGTTCATGTGGTTTACACCTGTGGGATTGTGGGATGCAAGACAGGAATCTGATTACTGTTTGAGAGACAACCCAGTCTCTAAAACGGATTCATGTATCTTTGTTTCCCTGGAGAAGCTTGAAATCTCTTGCCAACTCTTCATGTGGTCCAGCTGGGTTAAAGCTCCAGTCCAATTTTTCTGGAATTTGGTACCAGCGACTAACTCTGAAGCTTTCATACAGTAAGTCTTATAATATCGGTCTCCGCCTCCCATTCGTCCCTGCCATGAAAGCAGAGTAATTTTTCAGTGCCTTTGTACATAGGTGCTGTTGCGTACTCTGGTTAAAAAGGGAAATGGAAAGCTCCTGGCCCATGATCCTCTGAGGAAAAAGACTTTGTTTTACTGTAATTGGAGGGAGAGGGGGTCCCTGCCATTATCTGATGAGAAACCTCCTCTAAGTAAGTGCCAGTAGGGAAAAAGTAACTCAAGGAGAGAGAAAGAAAAGCCGAAAGCTGTTCCAAGAGGTTGGTGTGGGCAGAGAAGAGAGAAGTGTTAGAGGTCTGATTGGAGAAGGCTCTCTGCAAGAATACAAAATGAGAGGACTTCTGCTCACTGAGAACCTCACACAGTTTTAAAGTTTATGTTGATGTATTAACTTGATGAATGTTGGGTTATTCCACTAGATTATATATTCCATGGGATCAAAGAATCTCTTTTGTTCATCATTGCATTGGTCATGGCTAGAATAATACCCAACCCATAGTAGGTGCTAAATGCATTTTTGAGTGACAGAATTCACTCCCTGAACACACACTGAAACAAATGGTCTCTAGGATAAACCTCCCTCTGGCTGTAGATATGAATGTGGTGCAAACTTGGCAACGTCCATTCAAGTGTCTGTCACTTCATACACAAGCAGTGAGAGGTACACACCACCAAGAAGTCCCCTCTCCCAGTCTGGACTCCACAGCTGTCACCTCTACCTCCTCCTGGAGGAGGGTCTGATTCTGACCCACACTGAAGCTGAAACTCTTCTCAAGCCATTCTTATTCTTCACTCCTAGAGGAGTGGCAGGAACTCTCCTCTCCCTTGCCCTTAGCTATATAAACTGCTATTTCCATCATGCAAAGTTTTGGTGTGCTGGCCTGGCTGGGTCAGGTGGGGTTCAAGGTTCACCAGCTGAGCTCACAGAGAATCTCAAAGCATAAAGTCACATTCTTGGCTTCCATGAAGCATCTTAATTATGCATGTCATCCTGGCCCTTGTCAACAGCTCATACCCTTAATCAATTCATAAACCTAGAATTTAGTCCATATCTGTTTGATCCTGGTCTCAATCCCACATCTCCTTTCTTGTTTCTATACATCAGGAAAAGAGAGGTTGGTGGCAGGGTCATCTCTGAGGGTCATCTCAGAAGATAATCATTGGGGGTTAGACCTTCCTCTTTCTCACACAGGGGAAATCAAACTAGGGGCTTGGATTGGAATGTCAATAAACAAAGCGGTCAGAAGAAAGACAAGGGGTTTGGCCTGGATGCTCAGTTATTAAAGCAATGAAAATTAATGTCTCATCATCACAGTGCATTGAACACTCATACCTCTACCAGAGGAGGTTCCAACCAGCCATAAGCCATTTTAAGGACATGGATTCCAAAGAAGAGAGTGTGAGGGTGTCACAAGCCCTGGACAGAGAGATGAACTTTTACTTGACCCTCTGCCCTTCAGTTTGCGTTAACCTTTGGTTCTCTGTTCTGACTTCCTGGTGATGAAGGATCCTTTGTTTGGTCTGTTGAGGACAGTATATCCCTCTGGGAGTAATTACCAGGACCCCAGGCAAGTGGAGCGATCAGAGCAGCACCTTGGAGCACATTCCTCAGATCTGGGGGCTTTTAATTGACCAGTGCTCTGCTTATTGGCTTCCAACTTTGCAAAACAGCTGGTGGCCAAAGCAAAAGAGTGGAAGCTACCATCCCTTGCTTAGCAAGCACATTGGGACAGGTGAACACTTGTTGCTAATATCCCAACACATACCACACATTCCTCATCCCAGGAACACACCTCAGCACACTGCAGGTGACTTAAACTCTCAACCAGTACTTATCCAAATAAGACAGGATCTTGAGGAGGATCAGAATTCTCAAGTCTTCTCCAAGTTCTACTCTCATAGAATAGAAGGAATACGGGGTTAGGTGCACCTGGAAGAACTAGACCCGGCTCACTGTCAAGTTTGCAACAAGCAACTTATTCCTTTCTAGGCCCAATAGCTGATATTAGTATATATGCCATGGAGTGCTCTTCTGTCACCTATATACTCTGAAAAGGCATGTTCTCCCCAGATTTAATAAGACAAGAAAAAATAATAGCAAATCTTTTTGCTTCTGGTATCTCAGGACACCAAGATTTTTTTTTTTAAATTTAAAACATGACTATTTACTAAAAGAATAAATGTAATTACTAATTTTTGTTTTGTTTCTTAGCTAAAGATGAAGCACAATTTTGGACCAGAACTAGAGAAATTCAAACTCCAAGGTATAAGCAAATTCCTTCCTCATTGATCCTTATCTGGCATTAATAGCCCTGATTTTTCCTAAACTTGAGTATAATGTTGTTCATCTCAATGAGATCCTCTAAATTTAGAGTAAATGGTCCCTGGGCCACAGAGATAGATAGGGGAGATGAGAGAACAATTTGATATTAAAAGCCTTTGCTGGAAGTTGCTCTCAAACTGCCATGGCTTTCCTTCCCTCACTGGCCTGTGAATAAGTCACCACATGACTGATGGAGACAATGACAAACTTCACGATCCTCCCTGGATCCTCCTCTCCTAGCTTTTGCTCATTTCTCCTTTTATACCAGACACTCAGTGCCTTCTCCCAGCAGCAACAACATCAACAGCCTAGTTACCTTCTCACCCTTCTCACTTGCTGTGGAAACTTCCCTCTTGCTCAGAACATCTGGTGTAAGCAAGTGGTCTCCATAGCAGCAAATTCTAGTGCACACTTGAGATCCAAAACTGTTCTCTCCTTGTGAAAGGATCAAATCCCCTCCCTTAGTACAATTTCAAATTTATCAGCACATAATTTTAACCCATCAAATATGAACATGACAGGGTTACTGCTTTACCAATTCAAGGGTCTGGCAAAACTGACCTAATGCATGTTATTTAGCCTTAAACACACATTCTATATACCAATGTGTATATATGCTGGGTTAAAAAGTGAATAGTGTGTTTCTTAGAAAAACCTAAAATTTTAAGAAAAATAATTCATCTCCAGTCATACTTCATGCCAGATATCATCGTTAATGTATGATGCCAGCTAGGCAATTACTGGACCTCTGTTCCCTCATTCATAAAATAAGGGGTTTGGGCTACATCAGTGGTTTTCAAACAATGTTCCTAGAGTTACAGGATATCAGAAGTGTACCCTCTGTGGCCATGGAGTGGGGTAGGCAGCTTTGAGGAGCTGAGTGGGGAGGAATCACAGCTCCACACACCTCCATCCAGAGGAAATCTACTTTTCATCTGTTTTATACATGGAGCTTCTGGGTAAGATTTAATAAAGCTTAACCATTTCTTTGAGAACCACTGACCTACATTATCTCTAAATTTTGCCCTCTTACTCTAAATTTTCAAGAGATTGATTAAGATTCTAGTCCTCGTTCTACATTTTTGGTGTCGGCACTGTGAGGTCCGGGTGAATTGCAATGTTGGAGTGAAGACTCAAGCAGCATTGAAGAACTGGGCTTTAGCATCCTAAAATAAACTTAGGTCATAAAATAGTGATGCTTACCTACTAAGTATTTTTAGTTGTCAGAAAAAAGAAAAATCTTGCAGCCGCTCAAGTCATTTTTATTGTTATTGTTGTTAAATCTGGAAACCAAGCATTTCAGGAACTTCCACGGGGAACGCTTAAATTTGTTCTGGAGCTTGAAGCATTCTTCTGACGGAAAGAAATAAAGTGAAATGTTGGTCATGTGTTAGACAAAATGCCCCTGCCCATTAAAAATAAATAAATAAGGAAATAAATAAAAATGAATTTGTTGTGTTCGAGGTCAGTTTTCCATGTGGAAATGCCACAACCTGTTTGCCTGCGTAGCTCAGCCTTTTCATGCCTCGTCTCAAACTAAGCACGTAACACACTGCATCCGAGACAGCCCCCAGGGTCCTTTTGAGGGCTAATTGGTCTTTCACACTTGTTCAACCCGCTGCAGTACTAACTGAACCCTGACCTCTAGTGGCAGGAAAGAATTAGCAAGAAGAACAATGGGGTGTTGTCAGTGAAATCCTAACAAAGGGAGGTTCCTGTTGTCCATAAGTCCTGTGTGGCTGAGTTGCAAAACCAAGTTAATTTGGGAAACTAGTAACACACAAATGGATAACTTGTGAAAACCTCAATTTAAAAGGGATCTCAGATGTTACAATCCCTAGGTCTACTGAGAAGGTGAAGGTATAACCCAAGCACGGGAAATTTTTTTTTCCTTATCGTGTAGCCATAATCCACATTGGACTAGGGGTTGGGAGTTGGGGATGAATGGGGAGAAAAAACCATCATGAACCAGCTTTATGTACAAGGAAACTCAATTTGGTTGGCAATTTTAGAAAGAAAAAACTTATTTCTTCTTGGAGACATAAGACAATTCAAAAAAAAAAAAAAAATACTACCTGCTGCATGCAATAGCATAAATGAATCCCACAAACAGAATATTGAACAAAAAAGGTTAGATACAAAAGAATACATGCATGACTCTAATCACATGAAGTTCAGAAATAATCTCTGGTGATAGAGGTCAGAAGAGTGATTAACTCTGGAGAGGGCACTGACTGGGAGCGGCAGGGAGGCTGGAAATGTCTTTTGTCTTGACCTCGTGGTAATTACACAGGTGTAGACATCTGTGAAAATTCTTCAAGCTGTACATGTAAGATTTGTGCGCTTTGACGTGCATAAATTACACTTTAACACCAACAAAAAAATCATAATCCAAATGTGCCTAGCACATGGTATGAGCTTCCTAAATATTCATTAAAGATTTATTTAATTAATATTTCAGTTCCATTTTATCATCAAAAGTAAAGGACTGGGTTAGAGGAGGAATAAGAAGAAGAGAAAGAGAGGAAAAGGCAAGGAAAGAGAACAGTCTTTAAAACGGGGTGTAGAAGAGGGTTGTGGGGAGAGGATAAAGAAAGAGGATGAAACAGGGAAAGAGAAACCAGAGCACAACGGAGAGGAAGAGCGATGTGAGGGTGGGGGAGATTTTCACACGTTTCCTTTTCTCTGGTTGTTGCCCCTGAAAATTATTCTCCCTTTATTTAGAAATAGCCCTTGAGGTCACAGGAAATATCTAGTCTTCTTTTATATTTAACTTCAAATTTTCTTTTTTAAATAATCATGAAATTCTCCAGTTTTACAGGATAGCTAAAGTTGTAGATTGACACTTTGAACTGGAAATTGTCTCAAATCATCTGTAGCATGCTGGAGCCATTCCCTGAAAGGTCATCCCTTTAGCACGTATCTACTGACTCCCGACCATGTGCCAGACCCTGCACTGGCTGCCGGGTTGGCTGTGGAGGAAGCAGTCAGAAACTCTGCCCGTCTGGAGCTGACACTTCCTTTCCTGCCTTTACTCTTTAGGAATTTAGGAACGTCTAATTTCACAATACCTAACAGTTGCCTTAGAAGCCACCTTATCCCTCTTAGCTGTTTTGTTTTTGTTGTTGATTTGCTTTAATTAAAGTCAGGTATTGTAATTAATTTTTTGACGACTGGATATGTAGGAAATAAAAAATACAAACAAACAAACAAGAGCCCTTCTGGAATAAAGGGGTTAATCGTGTTTCTGTGGCTGTTGAACTGCCCTTATGAGCGCTCTGGCTCTTCTTCCTTCTGGCTAAGGTGGCCAGCGTGGCCCACCAGGGCTGAAGATATGACTCAAGCTCTGTGGCCTGAGCTCTTAGACTGAACAGGATGACATGAAGCAGTAAGCCAGATACTGGGTGTGGGCTGGAAATACTCCACCCCTGCTCTGAATTGTCAACAATGAATAACTATCTGAGGTCTTCTTGAAGGTCTTCAGTGAGAATTTCCTCACTGGGCTAAGGCAGATAATAGCCATAATGGTAGCGAGCACACTTACTTGCTTACCGTAGGCTAAGCATTATGTTAAGAACTAGACATATATTGACTCATTTAATTTACAACCACCACCCTGTGAAGTGGATACAGATGAGAAAACTGAGACACACAAAGAGCTCTTTGCGGGAGGTGGTGGGGAGGAGCCAGGATTCCAACTAAGCAGTCTGGATCTAGAGTCAGCTTTCTTTGTGTCTCTTTGTTTATCCAGAAGGTCTTCACAATTTTATAAAATCGATGAGAGCAGGACAGAGGACAGGGATTGCCCTGGAGTTAGACTTTTTCCCACTGTTGCTTACCAACTCTGTGACATTAAATCACTTGACCCCTTTGAATCTCAGTGTCCACATTTTAAAAGTGAAGGTGTTGGTCACTTCCTGCCTTTATTCTCCTTAAGCCTATGGATCTTAGGTTTGGAAGCTGCCTTAAATGTCATCTAATCCAACAATAATTTTACCTGGATGATGGTCAGAACAATCTGGAGAGTTTTGAAAATATCTAGAGTCCTGAGCCTTAATCCAGACCAATTAAGGCAAAATTTCCAGGAGTGAGGTTTCAAATTCTTCTTGTTTAAATCAACCCCAAGGAGTCTGATATGTTTGAGAACCACTGATTTAGTTCATTTTCCATCAATGCTGGAATTCTCTTCATATCACTTTTTCTTGTCTTTATTATGAAAAATGTTAAATGAGAAAAAAAGTGGAGAGAATAAGATAATAACTCAACACCCAGCTTCAAAAATTATCCTACTCACTTCATAGCATCTTGGCAGATGATGGTAGCCCTATTTCTCTTTAAACACCTCCACAGATGGAGCTGTCACTACCTCCTCAGACTGCTAGTATTAGTTAGAATCCTATGAACTGAAAGTGACAAAAACCAAATTCCAATTTAAGTAAGAGATCATCCCTTTGGAATGATAATAAGGTATTTCACAAAATACAAGAAAGAATTGAGTGACTGAGTCGTGGGAGGATAAATACAGAGTGAACCTCAGGAATATCTGGAACACAGGACTCAAACACTTCTCTTTGTTTTCCCTCTGTCTCACTTCCTTCTCCTCTCTCCTTTTCTCTCCTCCTCTTTCTCACACCTCTGAGTGTTAGTTTTATTTTTTCTTTCTTGCTATACTTCTTCTCCTCTGGGTGGGAAACTCTTCTCTAGTTTTACCTCTGAAAGTTTCTGCTACAGATAGCCTGAATCCTCTACACTCCTAAGTCCCAAATTCCCAGGGAAAGGGTTCATTCCCCTGAATTGGGTCAGGGGTAACTTTCAGTGTGTTTCAATGATAAACTTGAGGGAATGGAAAGCAATTCCCCAGAATTGGGGGTGGGGAGCTAAGATGTTAAAACACTCTTTCTGATACCCATATTGTGTCCAACCCACAGATTTTTAAGACTTGACTATTGAAAATGTTTCCCTGTAGAAGGCTGACCTCTCACTTCTTCTAACTCTACCACTAGGTCTTTTTCTCCACTTTGGAAATACACAGACCAGGTCTATTCTTTCACATGATGTGATTTGAAAACAACGCTCAAATCCCCCACTTAGTCTCCTCTCTCCCAGGCTAAATAGCCCTGGTTCCTTTAACACTCCCTGGCTTGACATGATTTTGAGTCCTTTCTTAGTCCTGGTCACTCTCCTCTGGATGGGCTCCAGTTTGTCACTTAAAAATTGGCACCCAGAACTGAAGGCAATAAATGTTCCAGATGTGGACAGGCCTGCAAAACCAAGAGCAGGACTAAACAAGCCCCACACATAACACACATGTGCACATGTACACTGTGGACAGGACACTGTCAGCATAGCCCCAGCTTGTACTCATCTTCTCGAGCCTCAAAATGCTCAGTTCATGTCAGGTTTTCAATCATGTAAATCCCAGCTCTCTTTAGAGGAAGGGCTGTTAATCTGGCAATCTCTCATCCTACCTTTCCCAACCATTTTATTGAACCTAAAATATTGATCTCATATTTTAAATGCATCCTGTTAGTTTGGCCTGATTATTCCAGGCTATCAGACTCTTTTGGAATCTTTATTTTGCTCTCTCAAATATTAGATCTCCTTCTCAGCTCTCTCAACCATAAGAGTTCTTCTGCGCCTTCATGCCACTGATAAAATGTTGACGAGAACCAGTCAGAACCCTGGGACACAGAACACACTGTTGGGGATCTCCCTTCATGTTGATGTGGCTCCATTGATCAACTTCCTTTTTGTTAACTGTTTAGTAACCTTACCAAATTCCACAGTTCCTTATTCTCAGTTCTAAAACAAACAAAACAATAAATTGAGTTTAAAACTCTCTCCTCGACAAAATACTAGCAAACCAAACCTAATAGTGCATGAAAAGGATTATACGCCATGACCAAGTGGGATTTATTCCAGGAAAGCAAGAGTAGTTCAATATTAAAATCAATCAATGAAACACATTGCATTAGTAGAACAGAGGGGAAAAAAACTTACATGATTATCTCACTTAATGCAGAAAAGCATTTGACAAAATTCCAGCACTCTCCCATGATAAAAACTCTCAGAAACCTAAAAATAGAAGGGAACTTCCTAAACAGTATACAGGGCATTTATGAAAAAGCCACAGCTAACATCATACTCAATGGTGACAGACTGAAGAATTTTCCTTTTAAGATCAGGATGCCTGCATTCACTACTATTATTCAACATTGTACTGGAAGTTCTAGCCAGAGTAATTAGATAAGAAAAAGAAATAAAAAGCTTTTAAATTGGAAAGAAGTAAAATTATCTCTATTTGCAGATGACAAAATCCTATATATTAAAAAGCCCAAAGAAAGCGTAAGAAAGCTTCTAGAGCTAAAAACTGAATTCAACAAAATTTCAGGGTACTACATCAACACTTAAAAAATCAATAATGTTTCTATACATCAACAAAGAACAATGTGAAAAGAATATTAAGAAAACAATTCCATTTACAACAGCATTGAAAAGAATAAAATATCTGGCAATAAATTTAACCAAGGAGGTGAAAGACTTATACACTCAAAATTATAAAATATTGACATACTGGGATTGACATATAAACACTATTGATACTATGTAAATAGATAACTAATGAGAACCTACTGTATAGCACAGGGAACTCTATTTGGTGCTCTGTAGTGACCTAAATGGGAAGGAAATCAAAAAAAGAGGGGATATATGTTTACATATAGCTGATTCACTTTGCTGTACTGTAGAAACTAACACAACATGGTAAAGCAACTATACTCCAATAAAATTTTCTTAAAAATTATAAAATATTGACAAAAGAAAGTAAATAAGACCTAGGTAAATGCAAAGACATCCTACCTTCATGGATAAGAAGATTTAATATTATTAAAATAGCAATAATGTCCAAAACACTCTACAGAGTCAACACAATCCAAATACATATGAAATTGTAAGGGACTCCAAATAGCCAAGACAATCTTCTAAAAAAAGAACAATGATAGAAGATTTATACTTCTCAATTTTAAAACTTATGACAAATTTACAGTAAAAAACAAAGCAAAACAAAACAAAAAACTGTAGTACTGATATAAGGATAGATATATGGACCAATGGAATAGAATAGAGAGTCCAGAAATAAACCCATACATCTATGGCCAATTGATTTTTGACAAGAGTGCCAACCCCACTCAATAAGTAAAGAATAGTCTCTTCAACAAAGGGTTGAATTTCCTCTGGATTGCCACATCCAAAAGAATGAAGCTGGACCGCCTTCCTCACATCATATACAAAAATTAATTCAAAATGGATCAACAACATAAATATAATACCTAAAACCATACAACTCTTAGTAGAAAACATAGGGGTAAATATTATGCTCTAGTATTTGGCAGTGGATTCTTAGATATGACACCAAAAGCATGAGCAACAAGAAAAAATAAATTAGATTTCATCAAAATCTGAAACGTTTGTGTTATCAAATGGCATAATCAAGAAAGTGAAAAGACAACCTACAGAATGGGAGAAAATATTTGCAAATCACATATATGATAATCACATATTCTATAGTATCCAGAATAAAGAGGTTTTATAACTCAACAACAAAAAGACAAACAACCCAATTTAAAAATGAGCAAAGGCTGTGAATAGGCATTTCCTGAAAGAAGATATAAAACTGGCAAAAAGTATTAGTCACCATTAGGGAAATGTATATCGAAACCACAATGAGATTCCACTTCACATATACTAGGATGGCAATAACAGTATCAACAACAACAACAACAACAAAGTAACAAGTATTGGTGAGGTTATAGAGACTTTAGAACTTCCATACTTTGCTGCTGGGAAATGTAAAATGGTTCAGTCCCTGTGGAAAACAGATTTGCAATTCCTCAAAACCATAGAATTATGTAGAGACATACAATTAATTTTAAAATTTAAACATACAGTTACCATACAATCTTGCATTTCCACTGCAAGGTATTTACCCCGAAGAGTTGAAAAAAAATGTTCAAACAAATACTTGTAATGAATGTTCATAACAGCATTATTCACAATAGCCAAAAGGTGAAAAACCCAAATGTCCATCAATGGATAAGTGGATAAACAAAGCATGGTATATACATAACGAAGTTCTGATAAATGCTACAACATGGGACAACCTTGAAAACATTATGCTAAGTGAAGTGAGCCGGACACAAAAAGAACAAGTATTGTATGATCCCATTCATATGAAGTCCCTAGAATAGGCAAATTTATAGAAGTAGAAAGTAGAGTGGAAGTTACCAGAGGCTGGGGGACGGAGGAATGGGGAATTATTGCTTCATGGTTACAATATTTCTGTTTGGGATGATGAAAATGTTTTGGAAATAGATAGTGGTGATAGTTGTATAACATTGGAAATGTATTTAATGTCCCTGAATAGTACACTTAGAAAAGGTTAAAGTGGTTAAAACTTTTGTTATATTTTATACTACAATTTTTAAAAAATAATAATTTAATATACCAAAAACCGTTAAATGAGTGAATGGTATGGAATGTGAATTATATCTCAAAAAAGCTGTTTAAAACAATTTTATTAAAAAAATGTTGGTTTTTTTAAATTAATTTACCATAAACTTATTTGGTGGCAAAACCCAAACCCAACTGAGAGGACATTAGGTTATTATAGTTTTTTATTTACCCCACTCAGCATGACGAATAGTATTTTTTTTCACAGAAATATTAATGTGTTTGATTCAGGGTGCTGGTCCAGACCCTGCTGGAGGACGGTTTATATATATATATGTGTATATATATATACTTTTTTTTTCTTTCAAAAATTTGAAGAATTCTGAATCGCAAAGCATCCAGCCCCAGGGTTTTTTTTTGTTTTTTGTTTTTAACATTTTTATTGGAGTATAATTGCTTTACAGTGGTGTGTTAGTTTCTGCTTTATAACAAAGTGAATCAATTATACATATACATATATCCCCATATCTCTTCCCTCTTGTGTCTCCCTCCCTCCCACCCTCCCTAGCCCACCCTTCTAGCTGGTCACAAAGCACCAAACTGATCTCCCTGTGCTATGCAACTGCTTCCCACTAGCTATCTATTTTATATTTGGTAATGTATATATGTCCATATATACACTACCTCTCTCTCACTTTGTCCCAGCTTACCCTTCCCCCTCCATGTGTCCTCAAGTCCATTCTCTAATAGGTCTGTGTCTTTATTCCCGTCTTGCCCCTAGGTTCTTCATCATCATTATTTTTTTTTAGATTCCATATGTATGTGTTAGCATATGGTATTTGTTTTTCTCTTTCTGACTTACTTCACTCTGTATGACAGACTCTAGGCCCATCCACCTCACTACAAATAACTCAATGTCATTTCTTTTTATGGCTGAGTAATATTCCATTGTAGATATGTGCCACATCTTCTTTATCCATTCATCTGTTGATGGACACTTAGGTTGCGTCCATGTCCTGGCTATTGTAAATAGAGCTGCAATGAACACTGTGGTACATGACTCTTTTTGAATTATGGTTTTCTCAGGGTATATGCCCAGTAGTGGGATTGCTGGGTCGTATGGTAGTTCTATTTTTAGATTTTTAAGGAACCTCCATACTGTTCTCCATAGTGGCTGTATCAATTTACATTCCCACCAACAGTGTATGAGGGTTCCCTTTTCTCCACACCCTCTCCAGCATTTATTGTTTGTAGATTTTTTAGTGATGGCCATTCAGACTGGTGTGAGATGATATCGCACTGTAGTTTTGATTTGCATTTCTCTAATGATTAATGATGTTGAGCATTCTTTGTTGAGCATGTGTTTGTTGGCAATCTGTATATCTTCTTTGGAGAAATGTCTATTTAGGTCTTCTGTCCATTTTTGAATTGGGTTGTTTGTTTTTTTGATATTGAGCTGCATGTGCTGCTTGTAAATTTTGGAGATGAATCCTTTGTCAGTTGCTTCATTTGCAAATATTTTCTCCCATTCTGAGGGCTGTATTTTCATCTTGTTTATGGTTTCTTTTGCTGTGCAAACACTTTTAAGTTTCATTAGATCCCATTTGGTTTTTTGTTTGTTTGTTTTTATTTCCATTTCTCTAGGAGCTGGGTCAAAAAGGGTCTTGCTGTGATTTATGTCATAGAGTGTTCTGCCTATGTTTGCCTCTAAGAGTTCGATAGTGTCTGGCTTTACATTTAGGTCTATAATCCATTTTGAGTTTATTTTTGTGTATGGTGTTAGGGAGTGTTCTAATTTCATTCTTTTACATGTAGTTGTCCAGTTTTCCGAGCACCACTTATTGAAGAGGCTGTCTTTTCTCCATTGTATATTCTTGCCTCTTTTATCAAAGATAAGGTGACCATATGTGCGTGGGTTTATCTCTGGGCTTTCTATCCTGTTCCATTGATCTACATTTCTGTTTCTGTGCCAGTACCATACTGTCTTGATTACTGTAGCTTTGTAGTATAGTCTGAAGTCTGGGAGCCTGATTCCTCCAGCTCCATTTTTCTTTCTCAAGATTGCTTTGGCTATTTGGGGTCTTCTGTGTTTCCATACAAATTGTGAGATTTTTTGTTCTAGTTCTGTGAAAAATGCCATTGGTAGTTTGATAGAGATTGCATTGAATCTGTAGATTGCTTTCGGTAGTAGAGTCATTTTCCCAATGTTGATTTCTCCAATCCAAGAACATGGTATATCTCTCCATCTATTTGTATTATCTTTAATTTCTTTCATCAGTGTCTTATAATTTTCTGCATACAGGTTTTTTGTCTCCTTAGGTAGGTTTATTCCTAGGTATTTTATTCTTTTTGTTGCAATGGTAAATGGGAGTGTTTTCTTAATTTCACTTTCAGATTTTTCATCATTAGTTTATAAGAATGCAAGAGATTTCTGTGCATTAATTTTGTATCCTGCTACTTTAACAAATTCATTGGTTAGCTCTAGTAGTTTTCTGGTAGCATCTTTAGGATTCTCTATGTATAGTATCATGTAATCTGCAAACACTGACAGCTTTACTTCTTTTTTTCTGATTTGGATTCCTTTTATTTCTTTGTCTTCTCTGATTGCTGTGGCTAACACTTCCAAAAGTATGTCGAATAATAGTGGTGAGAGTGGGCAACCTTGTCTTGTTCCTGATCTTAGTGGAAATGGTTTCAGTTTTTCACCATTGAGGATGATGTTGGCTGTGTGTTTGTCATATATGGCCTTTATTATGTTGAGGTAAGTTCCCACTATGCCTTCTTTCTGGAAGGTGTTTATCATAAATGGGTGTTGAATTTTGTCAAAAGCTTTCTCTGCTTCCTCTGTATCTATTGAGATGATCATATGGTTTTTCTCCTTTAATTTGTTAATATGGTGTATCACATTGATTGATTTGCATATATTGAAGAATCCTTGCATTCCTGGGATAAACCCCACTTGATCATGGTGTATGATCCTTTGAATGTGCTGTTGGATTCTGTTTGCTAGTATTTTGTTGAGGATTTTTGCATCTACGTTCATCAGTGATATTGGTCTGTAGTTTTCTTTTTTTGTGACATCTTTGTCTGGTTTTGGTATCAGGGTGATGGTTGCCTTGTAGAATGAGTTTGTGAGTGTTCCTCCCTCTGCTATATTTTGGAAGAGTTTGAGAAGGATAGGTGTTAGCTCTTCTCTAAATGTTTGATAGAATTCGCCTGTGAAGCCGTCTGGTCCTGTAGCCCCAGGGTTTTCAAATACAAGATTAGGGATCTGTTCTAGCTAGCATTTGCATCTCAGTGTCTACAAGGATAAAAAAAAAGTCCTTTGGCAAATGCCCATCTGAGACACAGGAGAAGCTTTAGAGCACAGGGAACAGTTAGAACTGTATTTCCATTCCTACATATTTACTCAAAGGAAATGAAAACATATGTCTACAAAAATTTTTGTACAAGAAAGTTCATACCAGCTTTATTCATGATAGCCCCAAAATGGAACCAACCCAAATATTCAACAGCAGCATGGCAACAAATTGTGTTACATCCATACAATGGAACACTATTCAGCAGTAAAAAGGAATGAACTACTGAGATAAGCAACAACATGGATCTCAAAGGTTGAGTAAAAGAAGCCAGACACAAAAGAGCACATACTATACAATTCACTTTTTATGAAGTTCAAGAATAGGGCAAACTAAACAATGGCATAAGAAATCAGAGAAAAATGGTTGTCTCTTGGAGGGGGAGGGGAATAAGCTAATGGGGATAGGAAGGAACTTTCTAAGGTGATGGCAAAGCTCTCTATTTTGATTGTGTTGATTTCATGGGTGTATTCATTTATCCAGTAAACTGTACACTTAAGATTTGTGCATTTTAGTGTATGCAATATCTCAATACACACACACACACACACACACAAGAAACACATGGAGGAGATAAAAGGACACACACAAAAGAAGAACCTATCTCATAGGGTTGTTTGAAATAATGGAAAATACTTATGCAAAGGCCTTAGCAAGTGTCTGGCATACATAAACTTCTCAAAAACTGCTGGCTGTTAATATTAAGCTGAGTACATCTCCCTGGTTTGCAGTGCAATTTTCCAGGCAAAAGGTTTTCAGATATTTACTTGTAAATATACACATGTTGCTTTAGCTCTATCTTTTGCCCTATTTTAATGTATAACAATTAATTTAAAATTTAATGTTACAAAGCAAAGGCCTAGGAAGGACACCAGTTACTGACATTATGGTCACACGCAATTGGTAGAAAGAGATTTTCTTTGGGCTCAATTAAAGGATCTTAATGATTAAAAGAGAAAGAGAACAACATTTTGGGGAGGGGGGTTCAGCAAAATTTACATTTCCTACAATTATAAGAAAACTTGCTAAAATTTATATATCGCTTTATGGTTTACAAATCTAAAAGGAAACTAACTCTCAGAGAACTTAAGTGATTTGCCTAACACCACACAGCTAGAAATGAGGGAGAAATTAGACCATGAGTCCCATGCTGTTTTCATTGTCTCATGAGTTCTTACCCAGGACTCCATTAACCCCAGGTGAACTCTCTGAAATTTGGATTTCTGGGGAGGAGGAGGTCTACAGCTTTCAACAGATTTTCAAACATCTCCATAACTAAAAAAAAAGAGACACATGCCTTTTAAAATAGAATATTCAGAATCTAAATATTCAGAAATTTTAATTACCAAGAATTTTTGGTCTTCAATTTTACAAGAAATGGCAAATACCAGGCAAATAAACTCATACCCAGGTCTTATTCCAAGAAGTGACACACTCAACTCTGTCCCCTGCTCCTCTTGTGCCAACATCAACAACAGGGACCATAACCAAACATACTCCATCATCAGCCAGACCATCCTGGACTCCCTCCTAGAGGGTTTCAGGTAACTGATGTCTTACTATCTGAGTAATATTTAAGATAATCACACTTCCCTTTTAAAAGAATATTTGAAGCCGATATAAATGCTAATAGATAAGTCTCCTCTTCAAGGAGTAATTGGATATTTATCAATTCCATACTTGATATGAATCAAGGGGGACAGGAGCTGAGGAAAGCTACACTTAAAGGAATGTAGACCTTCATTTTCAAGGGTTTATATAGCTTTGGTTCTAAACATCTCTATTTCAATGTATCTGAATATGGAATATTCCCAAGTTTCTTGTGCTGATGAAATAAATGTACTAGAATCCTGCTGTATATTTATTGCTTGTCATGAGTGATTGTGTCTTTGGATCTACCAGATACCTGTGGAGTGAAAGAAAGACTCAGGGGATTCCAAGTGATTTATCCGAAGCTCTGTAATAACATGCATTTTTAAAAGTCCTCTTGAGCATAGCTGAGTACATAAAATAGCTTTTTCTATCCTCTTGACTATAACTGGAAGCTATGGGTATTTTGGTTTCACAACATGAAGAGAACAGTTATCACTTATACAAGGCCAAAGTAGGAACAATACTCAAGTTCAATTTTAGTGTCGTAAATATGATAATTAAAACATCTCCCTACCCCGTTGTTCCCAAGAAAAAAATGATCAAACCAAGTGTGGCATCCTTACTGGACTGTCACTGACATTGAAAGAAGAAGCACTATTTGTTAAAGACCTGGTTCTCCATGGAGTCTTGTCTAAACTTTATTAAGAGGTAACCATGATTATGAGATTGTCCAACAATTTTTAAGAAATTTTATTTTACTTGTGTAAAATAAAGTGATTTTAATCTTGCCCATGACCTTTCATATGGCCTAATTACAAGTGGTCAGAAAATAAAAGGGTCATTGTTTTTCGTAATCCAGACATGAAGGCTCTAGCTGTAATGCTGAGATGTTAGTAAATAAAATGAAAAGTCTTCCTTGGAACCACAGGCTTGGTCTCTACCAGTGATGACTGACAGCATCCTCTTGCCTCTTATAGGTGCCTCAAGACCTCATCATCAAGCAGAACTGCTGGGCACTGGTTAGCCAATAATAATTTAGTAGCTAATGCAGGCACACTTATTAGAGATTGTCAGAAACAAGAATAATGACCACACAAAAGTCCAAACCATGTGGCCCATAATAGAGTATGTCATTCCATAGATATCTTGCTTTTGTAGTAATAAATTATTCTATCACTTTCCCAGCAAAGAGCTGGGGAGGGGAGGCCAGGTGACGTTGAAATCTCTGATTTAATTTGAGATTCAGTTTCTGCAGCTTCATATTCTCTCACAATCCCCAAAGCAGAGGGGCATTCTTTTTTTTTCTGTCTGGCCTGACAGCAAAGAACGCTACCAGCTGAGTTATCCAAATGGTAGAAGCATTAGTCAAACCCTGTTCCTATGGGCAGATGGGAGGAAGGAGGGATGGGGTATAGATAATCTAGGAGACTTGTTCCCAAACCTGCTTGATTACCAGGTTTTTAAAAACACAGATTCCTGAGCCTCAGAGTATGGACCTCAGGGACCTTGGAGTGGATCCTGGTTTACCGGTCAGCTTACACTAAGGTAACAAACCACTTTGACATCTCAGTGGCTCACAGGAGCATTTGTGCTCACGTTTCATGAGGATCTGTGAGTCGGTGCAGTTCTGTTGGGCATGCCTGGGCTTGACCAAGAAGCATGTGTATTCCCATTCCAGAAACCAGGCTGAAGGAGTGTCCTCTAACTAGGGCATGCCTTTCTCATAACTGAGGGCAGAAGCTAGAGTGGTTGCCAAGCCAGACCATGCCAACACATTTCTATGTTGGTGTGGCAGGTATCATGCTCACTCATAATTCATTGACTAAGGCAAATCTATGGCCATGCCTAGTGTTCGTGGGATGAAAACGAAACATCACCTACAGGAAAGCATGGTATATATGGCAGCCTGAGGGTGGTAAGGGAGACAAATGAATGTGAACAAGCAATACAGCTTACCACACCTAAGGATATACAATTTGAAAAAGCTCTTCAGGCAGTTCTGATGAGCCTCCAATCCCTGGTATTTCATAGGAAAGGCATCTCCCTTTATGCACCTGCTATGACAACTGAGCATCCATTAGTAGCCTCTTTGGCAGAGTGGTGGAACTAAGTAACAGATTAGTGCAACCAAATCACTCATTCCGTCAACAGACATGTGTACCCACATATAATGAAATCTGATACTTCTGTAAGTCTTGGCAGCTTTTGCAAAGCACATTTATATCCTCTTCTCATGTAATCTCTATAACTCTTTCATTAAGTGGCTATAGTTATTCCCATTTTGCAAGATTCAAAACCAAGCTGAGGGAGATTCAATGCCTGGTGGCAAAACACCTAGAAAAGAGTGGATCTGGATTGATCCCGCTCCCAAGTCCACATCTCCTTCTGCAATGAATGTCCTGGGTGCCCATGTTATTGACCTCACTTCCTCTCCAAGATATGTTTGCACAGATATTGGGATCTTCAGTGTACATTTATTTAATTTGTTTATTTGACAGTATCTATTAAGCACTTACCACATTCCAGGCACTATTCTAAGTGCTGGGGAAGCAGCATGAACAAAACTGATGAAAATCCCTGCTTACAATTTAACCAGAAGAGATGATGTTAAATAATTAAACATGTAAATTCACATCAAATAGCAACAATTGGAACATAAGCCATGTGAAGACAAGTTCTGGGAGGAAAAGTAACAGGTGTTTGGCATGGTCGGAGTCAGCCATCGCTAGATTCAACAAGAAGTAAGTCCTTTTTAAGAAATAAAGAAAGATTATTTTTCATTTTTGATCCTCAGACTTCATCAGAGGGCAAAATATTTCTAGAACCTCCCCAAATCACTCCTCTGTTTCAAAATGCAAACAATAAACTCACATTGAAATTCTGTGGCATAAACCATGTTTCTTTTGACAGGTCCACTACTGAAGTTCAATTCGTATTAAAATGATCCATGTGGCCATTCCAAAACCTTTAGCAAGTAGGAATAGTAAAAGTCAATTAAAACAATGAGCACATTTTTCTTCTTATCTTATAAGCTGAAAGGGACATCAAATTTACTGTACTGCATCTACACCTCAGAATAATCACCTGTTATAATGATAAGACAGGTATCCTGAAGTATCTCATGGTTTAATTAACAAATTCCCATAGTCAGCATATTTACTATCTGCTTATTTCTATCAGGACCTCTCTTTTCTTGAGAAAAACTAAGCCAAGACATCACTGTTAGATTCTCCTTTCATTCACCTGTTCAACAAATGGAAATTGAGTCCCTGTTACATAACGGGCACACATCTATGAGCTGGACCTATAGCAATAAACAAAACAGACCAAATGCCCTGCCCTTTTGGAGCTTATATTCCAGCTAGATGGAGACAGACAATTAACAAACTTGTTTGCTTGCTTGATGGGGACACAAGGGATCGGAGGAAGAATAGTCCAGACACATAACTGCTCTCAAGTCTTGAGGTCATCCGCAGGCAGGAAGCAGTGAGTGTTTCAGCGCTTCAGCCATGTTACCGCTGACAGTTGTTCGGTTGGTCCCGGTGCACGTCCCACACTGGCAAGCGGGTTGGGATATGTTGCACTTTAAGCCTTCTGGCCCCAGTGTAGATCATCTGTCAGGCATTATTTCTGTCCAACTCTCAAAGGTAGTTATGGGAGTGGGACACGATCAATCGTTGCAGAATAATTTGTTTCAAGAGGCATCGTGGGTCCACAGCTGGAAATGAGCACATCAAGAGTGACAGGATCTTGGCAGTCACAGAGGCTGAGACTTGGAGTCTCTCTTTTCAACCAAACCAAGTGGGATGGCTGGGCATTCACTAGGAAGAAACACCTTCCTCACACCATGGCTCTCACATTGCGTCATCCCCTCCCCTCAAGGACTAAAGAGGGCAGCTCCAAGGTTCCAGTTTATCAATGTATCAAAAGTGGGGTTGGGCAGCTGTCACTACAGAAGTAGAATTTATTGTGAGAGTCTGAAAATGATATCTTAAAATTATTAATAATTCTAGAGTGTTCACTTTATTAAGAGTAGCTTCAATCATTCAACAAAGAACATATAAACAGAAGAAAATTCCTATAGACACCTTGTGTTAAAAATCAACAAGCTTTTACCAAGAGCTTATTCTGTAAATTATATGCCTGTAGTGTAGCCATTAACTCAGTGGGGAAAAAAAGTAGATGTTGGGTAACTGTCTCAGCAACTGGTAATTTTTTGCAGACAGAAGGAACCTAGTATCTGGCATGTCTGTGATATTCTATTGAATGAAATTATTAAATGCCTGCTTTGTTCCATGCACCTTGCTGAGAGCTTTACATATATACTATTTAAGCCTCTTCAAGCTTTATGAATTAGTGCTATCATCACCCATTTAACATCAAGGAAGCTGAGAATCAGAGAATTGAAGTAACTTGCCCAAGATCAAACCTGAGACTCAAGCCCAGGTTTGTCTAACTCCCAAACTGATGCGTTCTTTTCACTATTTCAAACTGACCAAAGTCCTATTTTTATCTTGCCATGGCAGAGACCAAGGACCGAGCCATGCTTCCTCTCTAGCCAGCTCTTCATTAAAGGCCAAGGGTTATTGGCAATCCCTTGAAGGTGGAATTTCAGGCCAATCTCACTTTCTTCATCATATACCATACAATATTATTCTTTTTAAAATAAGGGGCATATGGTACTTTTGTAATAAGAACATAATTTGTGTTTCAGAATTATACAACAAGGTTCAATGCCCTGAAATCTACTCAGTGTCTCTCCTGTCCTTTGACTGCCCCCTTTCTAATACAATCTAATCTGGGTCCCAGAAAGCCCATGTGCTGCTGTGCACAGGACAAGTGGTTTAAGTATTAAAGGGCCGGGGGCCTAAAGAAGACTTGAATTGCAAGTGGGAATTTATGTTCTACATCTTCAGGGGATTATTGCTGAAGTGGACAATGCTGACAGATCGTGGGGCTTCTCTACCTGGAGGATTAGAAGAAAGGAGAAGCATTTATGCTGATAACTCAGGAATTCATGCAAGGGTTGGACAAAATGATCCTTTATCTGTAAAATGGAGACATTATTCCAGCCCTAGAATTGTGGTGAGGATTTAATGAAATAAGATAGATGTAAAGAATAATTACTCTAGTGCCTGACATAGTAGGAACCCAATTAATGCTACTTCTGTCTTATCATTGATGAACAGATTATGAAGTACAAAAAGTATTCTCTAAGGAGAGAGATCTGTTAAATGCAAGGCTTTCCATCCTCACACCCTTGCATAGCTCAAAACTGCATCAAACTGAATTTGATTTAAACTTAATATTTGAGAGATAAAAGTTCACAGAAATAAAAAGAGGCCAGAGAGAACAGGATCTCCTTGTCTCTGTCATGCAGATGGACTCTGAAATTGCTTGGTTTCAATCCCCTTTCTTACTTTCCAAGACTTTGTCACTTACTCAACACTCAGAAGTTTCGCTGGAGCAGGATTATTTTGTGTGAAAACCCTCAAAGCAAAGACAGTTCATATTTCTATATAGAGACCCCACTATTAGTCAAAACAACACTTTGGATCATTCTAATTAGTTATTTACTTAAAGTTCACATCTTCTTTCTACGACTATAGATAGTCTCTGGGGAGCATGACTTGTTTTTTTCCTTATGGCTGTTATTATATTAGGTTACTCAAGTTAACGTACTGCATCAGGAATGTTCCACTTGCTAAACTTTTTGAGGGTTTCTTCATTCACTAACATATGCATCAGCTAAACGTCCTCTAAAGAGCTTTTCTTTTTCCCTTTACTATCTCTCCCTGGGCTCCAAAGCGGAAATATATGCTCAATTATTAATATCATTGTAAGGTTCTTAGGAAGCATCTATAACTCTGTCAGAGAGGTGCTTCCTGAGGGCTCATGTAGCTCAGCTTCACTTCTTCTAAACATCCGAAAAGCCTCCAAAAGCACCATTCTGATTCAGCTTGCCCATCTGCGTGCATGTTCTCTCTTCAAAGAGAAGGTCAAGAGATGGAAGAAAAGAGGATTGGGGAGGGGGTTAAGAGGGGATAGAGAAGGCTCAGAGGCAAGAAAGGAAGAGGCAGAGACCTAATAGCCCAGCAATGACTGCGTCACAAGCCCCTGGAAACCCTCCTGGCATGATGTTGAATGGAATCGCTTCTCACTTTACCTGGCAAACCAGGTTCTTCCTGAGCCCCATGACTAAGCCGCTAAAGATCAAAATTGTTGGTGAGTAGTGGAGTCCCCAAATTAGTTACTTTCTTACTTCTGACCTGACTTTCTTCATGAGCCCTTTACCTGTTTAAGTAGCAAGAAAACAACTCCATTTAGTCCAATTTAGTCCTCAGGTTAGTTCTGCCCAAGCATTTACACAGAATCTTTAGATTCACTTGTTTTTCTACTCAGTTCTTCAGAACTCTCATCTCCCTCTCCCGCTGCTCTCTCCAGATCCTACAGCCCATGGCACCGGGGGAGGGGAACCCCTGGATTTGCACTTGTGCCTGGGGTGTGAGGTGCCTCGTGTCTGCTGAGGAATGCTTGGCACCACCCCATGGCTGGTGTCCACAGCTGGCTCCTGCAGCCGACATCTGTGGCTGAAGTACTTGTGGTCTATTTCTGCTTGGCTTGCTCAGAGTCTGGGGCCCCTCCCTGAAGACTTACCCTCACTGCCCACTCCACTCCTGCTGATGAAGACCCTTTGAGTCTCTGCCATTTCTGCCACTTCTGGCCCTAGCTGTCAACCCTGGTCCTGATGCTGCAGGCTCATCTCAGTCACCCCAGCAGCCTACAGTAGGTCTGTGGCTTTGCAAAGGAGCATCCATGCCAGATGAAAACAGGCAAAGCTCAGACCCGTAGGCCAGTCCCTTCATCAACCTGAATTTCTCACTCCACACTCTGAGTTTGTAAGACCCTCTATATAGTTTCAGGGTCAGTTGTCTTCATCCAAAACAAAAGTCCTTGTGCTCTTACTGTGCTCTCAGTCTATCCACTGGCCCTCCGCACCCCATGAGGTTCTGAGGACCCAGAGAGGAGACATTACCTCTCTGAATTCATTGCTCCCTCATCTTCTCTCCACAATTCCTTAGCTCTGAATGGGCAAAATTTTCCCTGAAGTCCCTTTCTTCTCTATATTACATAAAACCGTATAATGTGTTTCACCAGGACTAGCTTGATATATTACATGGGTACCAGAGTAATTTGGAAAAGATTTAACCCCTGATTTCAGCTGTTGTCTTGCTGCAAATCCTATTTTGAATATCAAAAATCCAATAATAATTTTCCTTTTATTTTTACTTTGCAATAATCTTACTTTATATTGACTAGGAAGCTGAGCGTAAATACTTAAAAATAAAAGAAAGAGTATTAATCTCACTCAAAGTTTTGTGCTCACTATGTGTGTTCTGAGGAAGAGACTGGACTGCTGGGAGTAGGATGGCTTGAGGGAGTAGAGATGTTCACCCCGGGATCCTTCCTCCATGGATTGGGCCTCAGAATGGCTAATGCCTCTACTGGTGTTGGGGTAATCAGGGTAGCAGCTCCCATTACATCTCCTAGGAATTATCTGTCCCTGACTGTCACTGTCTATCCAGGCTGTAGACTCTGGGGGTCACCTTCCCCATGGATGCCACCAAGATCTTGTGGCTGAGAATGAAATCTCTTGGATCTTCTATTCATTCATCAAACATTTATTTAGCATCTACTATGTGATATATACTGACCCAAATGCTGTTAGACACAGAAATAAGAAGATGGAATAAAATAAGTCTGCCAGAAAATCTTGTCATTAAGAATTTGAGCCTCTCTCCCAGTACTCCTTATCTAAAGAAACTCAAAGTGGTAAAATGAGTTTGATTTCAGCTTTTTCTACCTGGCTCTCTGAAGACCAAGAGGTATTTAAACCTCATTCATTCATTCATTTATCCCTTTAACAAACACTTATTGATTATTTGTTATATGCCAGGCACTTTGCTAGGTTCTGGGGAAGCTGAGATGATTAAGATATATTGCCTTCCATAAAGCATTCTAGATCATCAGGAATGTAGACATTTCAATGGCAAGAGTAATGCAGTGCTACAGCTGTTCCCATCAGCCCCTGTCTGTGAACACTACACAGCATTTATTAAACCACCTGCAGTGAGTGCCAGGAAAAGCATGGTCAAGTCGATTTTCAGTTGAGGGAGAAGGTGATTGGGAAGGAGATGTAAAGAAGACAATGGCTTGATTGAGACTTCAAATATTCAGAGTTTGTTTGTTTGTCTGTCTGTTTATTTATAAACAAGGAAACGTTTCTAAGCAGAAGTTTTTACAAGGGCAAGACCTGAAGGTGATCAGCAACATGAAGGTTCCAGGGAGCTACAAGCAAATGGAATGAATATGGAAAGAGCCTGTGGAACAGAAAGGGTTGAGGCTGGCTCCTTGAGCAGATGCCAACCAGTGGGAGGTGGGGCCGTTTCCTGGTTCTTTTCACATCATACCCCATCAGCTCATAAAGTCAGTCATAATAAATGCTTCAAAAGAAGGCTATGTGCAAGGGCCAGAGAGAAGGGAGAACTGGTAGTCCCATAGTAGACAATCAAGCCTCAGACAATCTCAAAAAATCTGACTGCAACATCTGCTGCTTTTGTTATGACATTTATTCTATATCCCCAGCCCCTAAAAACTTCAACACAACTATCTCCCTAGAGTGAAAGGGAGAAGTGTTCAGCACTATGAAAATCCCCTCAATCATTTCTAATGTCAGTTTGAATCACAGTGACTTTTATACTATTTACCCAATTTTGCTTTCCCCTTTAAATCTGTTTTATATTTTATCCTCATAAGCTGCTAGTGTCTGCACATATTAGGTCCTTCCTAACTGCTTACTTCTTTCACAACAGCTGAACAAGAAAGATGCAGCAAATATCAATTTTCCTGTTTTTACAGATATAACATGAGAAAGCAGAGGCAAAGACTAGTTAAGGAGTAATAGCTAGTTATTGAGCACTTGTATACGCCAGACAATATTCTCAGAAGTTATGTAGATTAACTCCTCAAATCTTCATAACAATTTTGTAAGGTGGGTAGTATTATTTTATACCTATTTTAAACATGAGGAAACTGAGTCACAGTAAGCTTCAGTGATTCTTCCAAGACCATACAGCCAGGTAGTGACAGAGTAGGCATTCACATGTTGGCAGCCTGCTCCTGGGTCTAAATTCTTACTGATGATTCCCTCTTAAGCAAGTGAAATGTCCATGAGCAGAGAGTTCGGAAGTGGCAGGACAGGGAAACACAAGGTTAACATATATATTAGATCTGGGACAAAATAATTTATGAGAATCATCAAAAATATTGTGAACAAAGGGAGAATTGGAATTAACATTTGTTAAGTACCTTCCATGAACTGAGCCCTGTGTGGGATGCTTTAGAGAAGGTACCACATTGGATGCTGTCAACGACCTGAGTCAGCATGAGGAGGTGAGGTCACTGGCCAAGGCCATGTGCTGGGAGTGGTAGCTTAGGGTCCACCTCAGGTGTCCTCAACCCACGCCAGGCCCCACTCCTACCACTGCCTTCTACCTGCACACGACATGTGAGGTTCAGGGAGAGGCCAATTTTCCTGCAGAGTCCCTATCAGATTTCAGGTAAATAAGGGAGATTCACTCTGAAATAATTTTAGTTTACAATGGATGGGATCCAACCAGATGCCAAGCCCCAGCTCCGTATTTCTTTATTTTTGTGAGGTCCCTGTCCTCTTCAAGCTCGACTTGTTTCAGAAGAAATGCCATACATGGAAGAAAGTTTTGAGGAGTGCCGGGGAATGACCATTTGGTTACATATGCCTGGGGAGCAAAGTATAGTAACCACGGAAAGACGTGGAGCTCTGTGCCTTGGGTGAGCTAACTTCACCTGCCTTACTCTCACTGTGACCATCCTGGTGAGCTGAAAAAGATAGAAGCTGTTTATGTAGCTAATTTTTACAAAGCTCAGACATACTTAGATGTCTGTTTACTTGTGTCACTTAAACGTGACCCACTTCTGTACAAAGCCAGTGGGAACAACTTGATCCCTACCCTCTTTGACCTCACTATTCAAAACAGACATGAACAGTAGGATATCGGCAACAAACAGAATCAGCGCCCAACAGTCTCTGATCTTAGGCCTATCACCTACATGTGCCCAGCAGTTTCCTCTCTGTATGTGGGAAGTAAAAGAAATCAACCTTGGAGTGTTTTGAGAAATCGAGAATTCTAGGTCAATAAGAGTCAAATTTTTAAGAGCACTAGGAAATCAGACCTATTTGCATCTCAGCATTCCATTTTCAAATCACTTATAACCCCTAAGTCTCTGATTCCTCATCTGTAATGCGGATGTGATAACAGTGTCTACATAGGGATGCTGTCAAGTTCAAATGTATAAAAATATATACTAAGCAAATGCATTTTTAAAAAAAGCCTGAGCCCAATTCCATGTTAGAGTTAAGGGATCAGTAATATTCACTTTTTTTGAATAAATAATTCACCCTCATTCTCTGTATCAGCAAAGAACTTTTATTTAAGCAGGAAGCACTAAGGAACATTTGCAAGTCAGATTATTAGAATACATTAAACAGAACACTTGGCATTAATAAAACAAACATTCACACACAAAAAATTGAAAACAAATCAAAACACTTTTATTGGCATTTGAAATTGTCATTATTTTAAGAAAACAAAAATCCCCAAATTAGATGATCCTCCAAAGGAAATCTATAACTGAGCATAATGGGCAGTGGTTTTGATGTGTAACTGAAGAATGCTGCACAGGGGCAGGCAGTGAAGGAGCGGTTGTCAAGAGCTGAAAGAACTGAAGTGCACAGGATGTAGAAGAAAGTGCATGAGCTGGTTGAAAGCCTTTGATTTGGGTTTGGTTTACCAGCCAGCCCTGAACTTGTACCAAGTACCTTCTGTTTTCAAGTCAAAAGGCGTTTACTGGAAATCTGTTGTGTGTGCCCCAAAAATGTCTCCCCAAGAGTTCATATGAAATTTGCTCACAACTAATCTAACCATAAGGAATTCTGTGATAAATCTTTTGATAGAGACACAGCCAGATACTCTTGGAGCACAACGTAGAGAGTGCGGTTGGGTTCTGACAAGGACAGGAAAGAACAGCAGACAAGTCTGTGGCCTCCAGGGGCTTACAGTCTGGCTGAAGAGAGAAGACAACAGAGTTAGAAAAGTTTCGATAACTTAAAGGCAGGTTATAACTAAAAAAGTCCAAACACAGAGAACCCATATTTCCTGGATTTGGGGAAATATTTTTTAGTAAGCAAACATTTATTGTTATGTCTTGCTATTATAGACCTACTATTAAAAATAAAAGTCAGATCAGGACAGAGCTCACTTATATAGAGAGGCGGTCGATCTCTGCAAAAAAGGGACTGCTGGGGGCTTCCCTGGTGGCGCAGTGGTTGAGAATCTGCCTGCCAATGCAGGGGACACGGGTTCGAGCCCTGGTCTGGGTAGATCCCACATGCCGCGGAGCAACTAGGCCCGTGAGCCACAACTACTGAGCCTGCGCATCTGGAGCCTGTGCTCCGCAACAAGAGAGGCCGCGATAGTGAGAGGCCCGCACACTGCGATGAAGAGTGGCCCTCGCTTGCCGCAACTGGAGAGAGCCCTCGCACAGAAACGAAGACCCAACACAGCTAAAAATAAATAAATAATAAAAATAAAGGAATTCCTTTAAAAAAAATCTTTTAAAAAAAAGGGACTGCTCTGTGCTGGCTACAGGCATGGGCGCTGGGTTGTGGCCATCTGCGTGCAAACCTGATGCTCCTACTAGCTAATTCTGTGACTTTGAGCCAGTCACTTAACTTCTCTGGGCCTCAGTTTCATCTTCAGTAAAATAAGCATAGTCATGGAACCTGCTTTATAAAATTGTTATGAGGATTAAATAAGGCAATGTATTCATAGCTTTTAGTAGTGCCTAGTGTATAGCAAGTGTTCAATAAATGTATGAATAATATTATGATTACAGCACAATTAAAACCATTAGAATGCTCATTTGTTTTTCTTTTATACACACACACACACACACACAAAACGTTAATAATTTTTATACTATTGTAGAACAAATGGAACTGTATCTGCTTATCACACTGTCTCAGCTGGTCCTCTACTTAATCTGACAGTTTCCAATTGCTCCTTTAGGAGTCTTCCAAGACCCTTTCCAAGCCAGGTTGAGTGGCTCTTCCATGTGTCCCTATGGTCCCATATACTTAGTCTTGCCACAGCAATGTGGTTTTTGGAATGTTATGGAATATGACTTTCTGTTCATTTGTCTGTCTCACTCACTCCTGCATCAGGAGGGGTAATTCCTTGAAGGAAAGAGCTGCTTGTTTTCCATTATACCTCCAGGACCTAACATGGTACCTGACATAATATTGAATATATATGTTAAATGGAAGGAAAAGAAGAAATAAGAGAGGAAGGAAGGAAGGAAGAAGAGAAGGAAGGGAGGGAGGGAGGAAAAGAGGGAGGAGGGAGGGAGGGAGGGAGACACGGGAGGAGGAAAGAAAGAGCAAGAAGGCAGAACGAGTGGGAAGAGGTGCTCTGGTTGTGGCAATGTGACATTTGTCTGAGTCTGCACACCCTCTTCCCTCTCCCTCTGCTGTCCCTCTAGTCCTACAAAGTGAAGGGAATTTTGAGCAATGAGAATGTTTTACTTACCCCAAATCACCACTGAAGAAATCCATTGCATTACTGAGCACTTGTAATGGGTTGGCCCCATTTCAGAATATAGGGTTTTGCTGCCCCTGCCAAGCAGGCTTGTCCACGTGAAGCTTAGATAGTGCCTTTGCCCACACCTGTCTGGCTCAGGGAGCTTGTTGGGCTGTCAAGGGGAGAGCCGGGCTTTGAGAAAGGCTGATGGGCTTTGACGAAAAAGAGAACCGGCACACAGGTCTCATTTATAATCCATTCCAGCTGCTCCTCTGCTGGGGGAAACTGGCATTCTGTTTTGTTGGCCCCTTTTCCATCAGGACAGCTGTGAAACCCTACTCAGTGAAGTAATCGCAATAACAACCACCACTTTGCATGTTGATGCCTTTCTTCCAAGGAACTCAAAGTTCTTTGGAGACATAACCTCATTAATCCATCCTGCATGAAGTGGTGGCTGATGGGAAGGGTTAGGAACTCTTACTCATATTTCCAGGGCTGGGGGAATTAGGAGGGGAAAGTGAAAAAGGAAGAGAAAGAAATTTCAGAACTAGGAAAGATAAGGGATGGTATTTTTCCCCCTGAACCCCACTCTGGCACAAAGATAACATTTCATAGAACAATACTCAGTTAAACGCCTGAGTTAAAAACACGCTCTGTATATTCACCATCCCCCCAAAGGAAGAGAATTCTAGGTGAGGAGTTAGGAAACCTGATTTCTAGCCCTGATATTTACACTAAATAGCTGTGTGACCATGAGCCAGCCCCACCCTCGGAGTAGTACTTTCATATTAGAGCATGTGACCTCGTGGTAACGTTGGAAGAGCACAGAGCCAAGAGACAGGAGACTGATGCCTGCCTTTACAGCAGCATGGTTTTAGGGTATTACTTCAGCTACCAAGGCTCACTTTTCTTATCTGTGAAACAAAGAAATTAGACTGGATTATCTCTAAAGTTCTTTTCAATTCCAATAAAACCAGTGATTCTAGAACTGGTGGGCTGGGAAACATCAGATCTGATTGGAGGTTAGACCTTAGGAAAGCGAATAGCTATCCATATCAGTTTTCTATTACTGCCACCCTGAAACTCAGTATCTCCTATTAAACAATAATTTATGATTTCTCACTATTTTGTACTTCCCTGGGCAGTTCTGTGGCTTCACATGAGTTCACTTCTATGAACGAATTCAGTCTGAGGTTGACTGGATTCAGCTGAGATATCTGTGTTATCTGGGCTTCCCTTGCCTTGTGGTCTTTTCATCCTCAAAGAGGCTACACCAGGCTACCTCACTCATGGAGGTAGTGCTTCAAGAGGGCTAGGCTTGGTGCTTAAGTGCTCATCACACCTCTTCCATATCAAATTCAATACTATCCTGTGGCCCAAAGAAAGTCACATGGCCTAGAATCAGTGCAGGAGGGACTACACAAGGACATTGTTACCGGGTGAATTTTGTCCCCACAGAGGATAAGTTGCAGCACTAATCCCACATACCACAAAATGTGGCCTTATTTGGAAATGAAGTCTTTGCAGACTCAGTCAAGCTAAGATGAGGTCTACTAGAGTAGGGTTGACTTCTAAACCAATATTATTGGTGTACTTATAAGAATAGGGAGAGTCACGCAGACACAGAGGGGAGATGGTCATGTGAAGACCGAGATAGAGATTGGAGCAGTGCTGCCACAAGCCAAGGAACGCCTGGGGCTACCAGAAGCCACAAGAGGCAAGGAAGGGTTTTCTCCTCGAGCTTTTGGAGTGAACGTGGCTCTGCCATGCCAGTCTTGATTTTAGAGTCCTGCCTCAAGAACTGTGAGAGGATACATTTTTGTTGTAAGCCACCCAGTTTGTGGTACAGTAGCCCTAGGAAATTAATACAGGCATGAACACTAGAAGACATGGTTCTTTGGGGTCCACTAGTGTAACAATCTAGCACACTATTTTTATGAGCATAATTATACAAATATTATGTGATTATTGTCCAAAATATGAGGAAATGTAGGTGTGGTCGATTGCAATATTTCTTTATCCTTCCCTTAATTCATGGCCTCTGCCATATGACTTGAATGCCTCCCCCCAAAAAAAAGAGGTAGAGTGTATTCCACTTCCTCCTCACTTTGTTATGGTCATCTGACTTGTTTCAGCCAATAGAAGAAGGAGGAAAGGTCATTATCCCAGTTTCGTTTTATTTATTTATTTATTTATTTATTTATTTATTAGCTGTGTTGGGTCTTTGTTTCTGTGCAAGGGCTTTCTCTAGTTGTGGCAAGCGGGGGCCACTCTTCATTGTGGTGCACAGGCCTCTTACTACTGCGGCCTCTCGTGTTGCGGAGCACGGGCTCCAGGCTCAGTAGTTGTGGCTTACGGGCCCAGTTGCTCCGCGGCATGTGGGATCTTCCCAGACCAGGGCTCGAACCCGTGTCCCCTGCATTGGCAGGCAGATTCTCAACCACTGCACCACCAGGGAAGCCCCATCATCCCAGTTTCTTAAGAGGCTTTTATATTTCCACAAGCCACTCCCTGTTGTCAGTGCTCTTTGTGGCCAAGCTGCTCTGCCTAAGATTCTGTCTCCTGGGGCTCCCAGAGCTGTCCCTCCTTAGGTATGAACCAGGACTGCCACTCCCATCATACTCAAGGGTTCAGAGCCATGTGTTACTCTGGATTGAAACTGGAGACAATGCCCCCATCTCTATAGGGATCCAAACTATACATAGGCTGGCCAAGGCCTTCTCTTCTGTTTTCTCCTTTTTCCCCCATGGACGCAGGCATTCTTAACACTTCTCTCTAGTGTCCATGCTCAGCCTGCATTCCAATGAAATTGGGATTCAGCTTTTCTACTCTGGTTACATAAATAAATGCTAATGTCTTTATTACTGAGATGGGATCACTCAACACCAATCACTCTTGCAACCTGCTGTTTTTACTCAACGATATATCGTTCATGTTCTTCCATTACTGTAAATACAGATTTGTCTTCATTTTTAATAGCTGCATATACTTCCATGTGCATATGGATATCCATATTCATATCCGTATTTTATTTAAACAATCCCCTATTATCAAACATTATATTTGTTTCAATTTTTCTTATAAATAATGTTTCACTAAACATACTTTTCCATTACTCTTTGTATACTTGTTCAGTTACTTTCACCAGATAAACTCACAGAGATAGAATTGCATATTCAAAATGTTTTTTAAGGATTTTGGTATATTTTTCCAATTAACCTTCTGAAAACACTATATTAATTTATACCCACCAATGTGTAAGAGTGCTAATTTTTTAATTCCCATGTAACCACTGTGATTCTTTACAACCTTTGCCAAGTAACAGAAGACAAAGTTTGCGTTTCATGGTGTATTCTTCAATTCTCTTTTAAACAACTGGGTTGCTTAGAAATGCACTTATAAAATTGAATAAGACAGAGACAGCAAGAATAGAGGATACTGATGAAATCAGATATTAGCTCACAGAAAGAAACCAAAAGCAAGAAAGGAGCAGATGTGCAGTGTCGGGGCACTGTTGTTAATGGTAATGCTTCATGGGGGGTTTTTTTGGCATGTAATTTAAAATGGCTCAGATGTGAGTGAATTCAAATTCAACACAGTGTTACTGTAAGTTGACACACTCACAGAGTTTGAAAATGCAGGATAGAAATTCCAAATAAGAGCAGATCCGGTGAAAAGTAAAATAATATATCAGGGATAAGAATTATCCCCAAAATGTGCTATTAAGTAGGAGGGAAATGCAGTACTCAAAAAATTGTACTGGGGAGTAGCAATGTTAGATAAAGGCTTGCAGAGTGGAGAGGAACAAGACCAGCCAAGGTTAATGATTTACACACAGAGCAGTTTCTGCCACATCGGTCTAAGATAGGACCAGGTGCTGCAAATGTGGACAGATCCATTTAGTTTAACACATCCATGTTATCTACAGTAGGTGCTGGTTCTAAGAAAGGGAAGGGATTACTCTATCAGGGATGTCAACATGGATTAAAAGAATACATTTCATCCACCACTTTCATTCAGTGCTAGTAGGATTAAGTTGGTTCAATAGATACAGATATAGATATAGATGATATAGATATAGATATATAGTTCATTTCACAGATCTTCACCATGTGTATTCCATGTGACTCATAATCTCACCTCTGGGAATTCATCCTAATTAAATAATTTAGCATATACCCAAATATTTAGCTACAGGATATATACTGAACCACCGCTAATAAATTAATGATGATAAAACATATACTGAGACCATTTAAAATGATATTACAGAACTATTTTACTCATGTGAATCAATGATCGCAAAATATTATATTTTAAAAAAGAATCTGAAAAAGAATAGATACATGTATATGTATAACTGAATCAATTTGCTGCACACCTGAAACTAACACATTGTTAATCAACTATACTCCAATATAAAATAAAAACTTAAAAATAAAAGATTGGGGCTTCCCTGGTGGCGCAGTGGTTGAGAATCTGCCTGCCAATGCAGGGGACACGGGTTCGAGCCCTGGTCTGGGAAGATCCCACATGCCGCTGAGCGGCTGGGCCCGTGAGCCACAGTTACTGAGCCTGCGCGTCTGGAGCCTGTGCTCCGCAACAAGAGAGGCCGCGATAGTGAGAGGCCCGCGCACCGCGATGAAGAGTGGCCCCCGCTTGCCACAACTAGAGAAAGCCCTCGCACAGAAGTGAGGACCCAGCACAGCCATAAATAAATAAATAAATAAATAAATAAAATTTAAAAAAAATAAATAAAAGATTGTAGAGTATGATTCAGTGTTTGTATGTGTGGATGAGTGTCAGCAGTCTATGGACCTTCCATTAAGGACAACTACCACTAATGCCTGAGTTTTACTAGCTCTTTGATTCTCTTTTCATGCTTAGTTAAAGGAGTCCTACTACAAGGTTGGTTGGAATCCTAGATTTTAGGCTCTTACTTTTGCTAGCTCAGTGTTTTCTTCTCCAGAGTGCACTAAGCTGGGACACTGAGAGTGGCATGGATGGGGATTGAAATTATAGCTACACCCTGAATCCAGAATCGTGACACTTCTTCTTCAGTCCTTGTTTCTATGTTTGGCCCAATGATCTTGACACTTAGGATGAATTCTTTCTCAGGAATCCCGTAGATCCTCTTTGATAATTTGGCTTCTATTGGGGGAACAGCATCCAGACACACACATAGTTTGTCAAACATAAGTACCTATGTTTGCACCCCGCTTTTGGACCTGTTTTAATTCCATTCTCATAAGGCTTCCCAGTCTCCATGTGATTCATGTGGAAGCAAATATACATTTGGGAAGAGAAGGAGGTGGGCAGGGGTGACAGTAGCATATGCCAAACATATCTGAATCTTAGCTCTGGCTTACTCAGGATATCTTATCACATGTGTTCGTGTGTATGACTGTGAAATATATTAGTATGAAGACCTGAAGGATATACACCAAAAACATCAACAGTCCAGTAGTGGTGTTATGGGTAATTTGTTATTATTGTCTTCTTTTATCTTATCTATGTATTCTAATCTACAATGATCATGTATTTCTTGTGAACCATTAAACAACAGAAGTAAATCTTAAAAGGTACTCTCAAAAAAAAAAAAAAAAGGAATACCATTTTGAACAACCACTCAGAGGTATCTATTAATTCACCTTCAATCTTTCTATAGTGATAACTCTCAGGGGGGTTCTTGATTCCAGGGCCATCAACTCAAGTGATTCTGCATCATAGAGTAATTTTTAGTATTTTTTTTTGATCAAGCCCATTGTTTCCCAGTAATCCTAAGATGGCCTGTTTGTTTGGGATTGATAATTTTGATGAATAATGTGGAGAGAATAGGTAAGTTATCCAGGTTTGAAAATATAAGAGAAAGCTTTCCAGAGAAGATTCATGAAGCATTTGGGAAAGCAATAAGGTATCATTGTAGGATTATACGTGGGGGCTTTATGAGCTAGAAGGTTTGTAGTGTGATGAAAGTGACCAATTTACTGTCAAGACACTGGCTTAAATTCTGGGAGATGGAATGTAGTACAATTGGGTGCAGAGAACAAATATGGACTCCAGTTGAGTTTGGGAGGTGAAGTAAAAGAGATAAGGCCAAATTTACTGTAGAAAGAGGAGGAGAAACTTGGCAGCAACCACGGTTTGACTGCTTCAGTTTCTATTCAATTTTTCCCCAACACTAAGACCCCTCCCACTTTATGTGGTGCCCAGTGGGCTGCCCCACCCTCTGGATCCACCCAGTCTTGATCTCAGGAGAGACCTCTGTGTTCACAAAGGCATCCAGCCACTCTTTGGTCCAATCTCAATCCCACCAGCCTCCTCAGAGATGGGGCATGCCAAAGTTCTTTTGCAAGTATGTAGTGAAAGTTTGAGTCACACTCTTGCTTAAGAGGATATTCTATGCATTTTCAGACATATGACTAACTGGGCCAGAGGTTTAGAAAATATAGCTGGGAATAGCACAGTGTCCAGCAGGAGAGCTGTTCTTTGCTTTTTGTATTGTTGGGGGTGGGGGTGGGGGGAGGAGGACTGGCCTGAAATATGGAATACCAGAAAGAGACAGATAGAGAATCAAAGTCCCTGAATGGCATTTAATTCTGTGTTGCTGTTTTTCCTGGTCTGGTTTCAGAAATCCTCTGACAGTTGGACCATTTGCTATTTAGTCATTCTACTGTACTCATTTTACTGACAATCAGCAGGCATTGCCTAATTTCACACTCAAACTAATAAAAAAACCAAAGTAGACTACAGCATCAAGTATATGTTTAATTTGATGGGATTTTTAAAAAACATTTCCAAAATAACACATAAGTAGTGAGTGTAGCAAGTATACAGGGTTGGAAGACATTTAAGTATGTTCAAGGTTTTAGCCAAAACAGTTTGCAACAACTAGATTAAGAAAAAGAAGAAGAAGCCTAATTGGAGGCTTTCACATTAGGTTCTGAAACACATTTTTTGGTCCCCTTGTGCCTTGTTTCCAAGATGGTAGCACCTGGAAAAACATGCAGCTTGATTTTCGTAATAGATATGAGCTCAGATAGTAAGGGCTGCATTACACCAGTTCCTTTGAAACGAGTGGCAGTTGTTGCTGGAGTCCAAGTGGCTGAATCGCATGCTTGGAAATAGGAGTATATTCATCTGTTTGTGAAAATCACCAGGCATAGACCGTTTCCACCCAACACACCGTAGAAACTCGCAAGCCTCTTGTTACCAGCAAGAACTGAAGCCAAAACTCAGCAAGAGCAATGCCAGATGATTGCTGCTGTTTTCCTGAAGCCTTGGTTTTGAATGCTGGACGCTGTGTAAACTATGTGTTCTTTCCTAAGTGAGAACCTTCTGCCAGACCGACGACAGTGTCCTCTGTGAGGCAGTGGCAATTTCCACCAAAAAAGTGTCCAGTGTGTGTTAGCTTTTCATCATGACTTGATTAATTACCCCAGGAAACTTCATTTCATTCTACATGCTAAAATGAGAGTAATTAGAGCAGCCTTTGACCCTTTCTTCTCTACCCCTCTTAGTTTACAATGAGCTGTGAAATGTGATAAGTTAATTCTCAAATATATACTTTTATGCCAAGAACAAGTATCTCCTATTTGACTTGCTGTTCCCCCACAGGAATTTGATATTGTTTATCTAAGAATTTGACATGCAGCGTTTTTGTCAGAAAAAATTGAGAAGAAATGTCCTCCAGATGACACAACTGCCCCATATATAGAGAGTTCAAAACTTGCCCCTTATCTTTATATCTGCAGTAATAATAACTCGACCCTTTTTGCTCCATGTGGAAGGTACAGTTTTCATCCCTAGTTTGAGTAAAAGTGCCACGGGGTTACAGATATAGGCAGGGTCCATTATAATAAAATGTACAAACACCTAAAGGATCCCATTTGGAAGTCAAATACTAAATTTTTCAAGTGTTTTGAAACATAACCTTTAATACATTTTGGGGTGCATTGTGGGCTAACTGAAAGCTAACTTGCATTGACCCAAAAGTATGAGTTTTCAGACTTTTATTAATATGCTCTTTAGCTATAGATTATACAGGCAGTTTTATGTGTACTGTAGAAAACCTGGGAAATAAAGAAAAGTTTAAAGAAGAGAATTAAAATTATTTTAATTTTAATTCTACAGCAATAACCACTTCTCAAATTCCAGTATATTTCATTTCAATCTACCTTTTATACAATTATATAAATATATGTCACCAAAAAACTAAATCCTGTGCTATAAACAGTTTTAAATTTTGTTCATTTGACTTTTTATTTTGAGCATTTTCCCCTGTCACTAAACATGTGTCAAAGAACATGATTTCCCATGGAAGCAAAGACTTCATAGCACAGGAACTCTTTGGCATCTGGGTTGCCTGCATTCTCGCTGAAATGCAGTGACCAAACAGCATCACGTAGTTGCCAGGACCCTTCAGCTACAAGAGATACAAACACAAATAAGTGCGAATTCATTGGCTTCCATAACAAACAGCTCCCTTTAGGCACCCCTTTCTTCAGGGCTTCAGCTATTGCCTTCAGGTCTCGATCTCTGTCTCTCTGTCTCTGTCTCTCGCTCTTTCTTTCTCTCCTCTTTCTCCCCCACTCCCTTCCTCCCCCCTCTTTTCCTCTCCTCCTTCTCCCTCCCTCCCCCAGCTCAGCTCTACTTACCTCTGCTTGGCTTCCTACTCAAGCAAGCAAGCAGGCTCTCTCTATGTGGAAGCAATACACCACTAACATCTCCAAGCTTATACCCACTCACAGATTGAGTGAGATCAGAGAGAAAGAGAAAGTACTTTTCTCAGAGGTTCACGGAGGTCTCTGATTGACCATACAGGGATCACATGCTCATCTCCAAGGACGGAGTGCCTTGACTGGCCAAGTCTAGACCACACCAGGGTCACGCACAGAGGTCAGCTCCTTGGGATGGGGCCCCAGGCAGGGAGGTTGCAAGAAGAGCCTAGATCCTCTCTCCACTGCTTTTCTTTCCTTTTCTTAAAATTTCTCCTCACTGAGGCTCAGCACCTGTTCAGTAGTGTGATTCAAGTCTTGCCTCTTATTCTTAAGATAAATGTACTCAGTACATTTAGGAACAGTGCACTAAAACCACCACAGTTGTCTTCCCTGAACTCAGAAGAAAAAATAATTCCAGAGTCATTTCATGAGAAAAGCAGTTATCTTTGCATTGTCTAGCCTTGGGTCTGTCACTAAGATTATCAGCCAATCAGGTAGATATCAAGTGAATGTAGCTTGATTCTAGGATATTGAATGGAAGCTAATGATACAATAACTCTGAAGGAGAATCAAGACCTAGAATTACAGGTGCACTTTATTTAGTGCTACCACTATCACTACTAACCCACTATAGTGCAATTCTTCTCAGAAAAAGAAATTAATACACAGTTTCCCATGGCTTCTCAGCCAGGATGAGAGAGGGCACGTCTTAAACTCTCGACTGTGGCAAGTGTACCTGATACAGTGCTGTTCCCAGTCTTAATAGTGCTGAGAAATCTTTTTCTTATTCCTCTAAGGGTAGCACTTTTTTGCTATATGTGACCAAGAAAGGTTGACAAAAGGCATACCTAGAATGGTTTCGGAGATGCTGTTTGATATCTTATTGCAAGTTAAAAAATGCAAATCTTACAGCAGGTTGAGGTACCTTCAAGGAAATGGTCATGGACGCAGGGACTCAAGCTCAGCAGTGTTTGAGGGAAGTCCTTCAACCTCGTAAAAATCATCTCATAGTTCAGCCTGGGATGATTGGTCAATAATGGTAAGAAGGCCAGTTGGAGACAGCACTGTTGGTGACAAGTCATGGCTTCAGGTGTTTCGAAGAAAACAGAAGAGGAATTACCAAGGTATCATGCCAGGAATACCTCCTCACAAACTGACTCTGCTATGCTAACCCCAGATAGCTCCAATCTATTTAGCACTCCCTTTTCTAGCAGTGAATGTTCTGAATTAGACTCTATACATCGAGGTGGCTGAGAAGCCAATTATTAACCAGCGAGGATAAAAGAACCACAAGCAATTGGTTCCTCTCTAGATCAATATGCTGAAGTATTCTGGGCCACTGGTAGGTGGTCTGCTAGGGCCACTCAAACGGAATACATTTATGGTCACCTGGACGTGTGGCAGTAACCTTGACTGTGTCAACATTTGGGGAAGTCCAGGATGTGCGACTATCATAGCACTTACTACCCTCTACTGAAATGATCTGTCTCCTTCTCTGTCTTCCTCACTGGACTGTGAATCATTCAAGGGCTGGAGTGGAGTCTTATCAATCTTTGGATCCTATGATCTAGAGGAACGCCCCGTAGGTAGTAAGCATTTAATAAATATTGGGTTGGCCAAAAAGTTCATTTGGGTTTTTCATAAGATGTTACGGAAATTCCCGAATGAACGTTTTGGCCAGCCCAATATTTGTTAAGTGAGTGAATGAATGCTGAAGATGGAAATCTGAGAGTCATCTTCTTCCTTGTCCTCCACACTGATCCACCACCACATTCTCTCAAAGGAAAAATAGCTTTTTAACCTGCCCACTTTCCTCCTTCTCCACCGTCACTGCCTCATCTGAGCTACCAACATTTGTTTCAGACTCTGCTACGGCCTCGTAAAAGCTTCCCTGCTTCCCCTAATCCAAAGCACATGTTTCTTTTTCATAAAAACCATACAGAATTTTCAAAAATAGTAAAATACCTCTAGTGACTTTTCATTCCACCCAGAGAAAAGTCCAGAAACCAACTGCCTACCTCTCCAGGTGTGTTTCACTCCTCTCTCCAACTTCCTCTCTCTGCTGAGTCATGTTGGGCTTCTTTCCATTTCTGTGGCTCATCAAAATCTACTCTGCCTCCAGTTTTTGCAAAGGCTGTTCTCTCTGTGATGCCCTTTCTCAGCCATCCCTCTTGGCCACTCACCTCTAGCTCATTCTTCAGGTCTCAGCCTAAATGTCACTCCCCCAGAGAAGCCGCCCTCACCATCCCAATTTTAGGTAGGATGGCCTGTTAGTCTCTCTCCTGGTACCTGTCCTTTTCCTTCATAGTAGCTTATCAAAAGTTGTAATCACATAATGTGTTAATTTATTGAATATGCATCTCCCTTACTAAACTGTAGGCTTTTCCTGGTATCCACTTAGCTCCCTACATCAGACATCGCACTCAGCATCTCACACCCTCTTGGCCTCAGCTCACAGCTCTGGCAAAGAGTTCCACAAGTTTCACTCTGTTCTCCACTGACAGTGTACATGTCAAGCCTGCACCAAACACCTGTCTTCCTGCCTGGGGGCTCCCCTCACTCCCTGGGGCGGGGTACCTGCAGGTACCTGCTTGACACTCACAAATGTGCAACCCAGAAGCATGCAAGTGCTCATGCTTTGTGGGGTAACTCCCAACCAAAGCAGTCCAGGAGCCCATGGAAAGATGCTTCTCCTTCTGACCCCTCTGTACACTCTTCACAAGGTACCAACATACGACACCAGCCACTTGCACTGGTGGCCAGCTCTATAATGTGTCCCTATATTGGCTTTCCCCCTTCCCTGTTTCACTCTCCTTGGTCCCTCTCTCTGCCCTTTAAAGTCATTTCCCAAATAAACCATCTGCATTTAAGCCTTAGTCTCAGGCTGTTTTGAGGGAAACCCAGGGTGAGACAATCTCTGCACACCAACTGCCTAGCACAGTACCTGGCTAGATTGGGTATACAACAAGTATTTTTAAGTCAACAAATAAGCCAAGTATAAATAAATTAAAATTATTTTAAAAATAATAAGAGGTCGGAGGAAAAGCAGGAAATAAAGAGGCCACTGATACAGTTTAGTACAAGAAAGTTCAGCATTGCTTACACTTACCAACTTACCAACTCAGCAGAAACCCTCACTACCCCATGCTGGTGGACTCAGAAATGTGCTTTCTTTGTAAGCAGGTGCATTTCCACCAAGACCTACCTGTTTAATCCTCCTTCCCCCAGCTTGAGAGAGCTTGGGATAGAGGAACAAGAATGAGGTTGGGCATGACAGCTAACTGGGCCTGAATCTCTACATTGCCACTACTTTCTACCAGTAGGAGCTTCCCATGTCCTTCAAGGTCCAGTTTACCTGTCTGTACAATGGGAACATGAACATTGCCTTGTAGAATTGTTATAAAGATGAGAAAAATACATCCTCAAAAATATTGATTTCCTTTTCCCAAACTCTCTACCCTCTTTTGCCCCCTTCTCCAGTGATACATACACATTGCCTTTGGAACTTATTTCTGAACTTGTGGCCCAGGGCTCTGAGCTGAAAGTTTGGTGCAATAATCTTCTGACAAAATTTGTTTGTCTTCACAGTTTCTGCACTTACAATACACCAGCCGGCTGTCCCATCACTTGAAAAAAAATATTCCTCAGGTAAAGACCTTTATGATTACACAAAAAGACTTTCAAAGGCATCATGGTCCTAGAGGTTTTCCCCTAGCGACAGCACAGTGTGTCACGGCCTCTGATGAGAGGTGCGTGTGTGGACGCGGGTGTCCTGCGAGCCTGCAGCTCTCCACATTTCTCTAGCCATTAGTGCCTTTTGTCTGCTTGTGCTCCTCTCAAAGGTCAGACCCTTGTGAAAAATACTTGTTCTATTAATCATCTTGGAAGACTGCTCCAGACACATTTTCAGAAGGGATGCAGAAAGTTTTGTCTGCACTGTGCACCCTGGGAAAAGAGTTTCCCTTTGAAAAGCAATTTTGCCCTCAGCCAAGTCTTATTTTTCCTTACTTTTTTTTTAAAGCAATGAAATTATTGCATGTCCTGAAGGTGTCGGGAGGCATGGCCACCCCTTCAGCACAGGCATGTTTGTGCACTCAGGAGATGTGTGCCCAGTTAGTGGATTTCACATGACTGCTGGTGTTGGCGAATGACCTACAGCCAGCTGCTGCTCAGTCTTTTGGGGGAACAGTGGAAGGTTTAACCATTATTTGACACAGACTTGTTTAGTCAGAGACAGAGTGGTATTAGGACAGTTACATGCCCAGAGCTAATGAAAGATAACCCAGTGATGAGATTGGCTCACAGCGTGAGTAATAATTTTTATACTCACAATTAGGTCGTGGAATTAAACAGAATGGGACGGATTCCCCCACTGTATTGCATAGGAGGGGTCAGGATATGTGATGCTCTTTTCCCATTTTTCTCATCTGGATGTTACAGCTCTAGATCTTCAAATATGGGGGAGGCACTTTCACCAATCGTTTGAATGAAAGCCAATTTTACCTTCCTCTCTTGCTATTCAATAAGGAATCACTTTATGTGTGCAGTGGTGAAGTGAGTACAAAAGATAGAATTTCCAGGGCTTGCTTCTGTCTCATGTAGAATTTTCAGCTTTTGCCTTTCTCACTTGTGTCTTCCTAGTCGTCACATGATCTAATATTCTATTCCTCATGGCCAACTTTTGGTAGCAATGAGAAAGAAGCCTTGACAAATGTATCATTCATTCATTAAGATTCCCATCTTGTAAGGGTCAAGGTTTTTGTTTTTTGGGGTTTTTTTTGGTAAAATCATGGTAATATCAGTTATATTTCAGATATAGTTTTAAAACTCTGTGTCCTGAGTGAAAGCAGCATTGATTTTTATAGTAATTCTCAATTGAGATGAGAAATAAGTGATTAACAATGTCTCACTGGGAGAGACCCCCTCCCAAACACCCTGTCAAAGGAAGTAGACAGCCATATTCAGTGAAAATATTTAACTCCCTGGACTGTTTCCCAGTGGGATCAGACCAGACAAGAAGAACAAGGCAGGCTGCTTAGGAGACAGTCTGGGGATCTATGTGAATGGCAACTGCAATAGATAGATACTCCTCCCCCCTCAGATTCCTGCTCCTGTGCATATGCAAGACTTACAACTGAGTCATATTTTTCAGGAATGAATGTGGGTGTCATAGTCAGTGACCTGTGGTCTATAACTTCATAAATAGCTTGTTCCAAAAGTACCCTAGGCACAGCTGAGCCCAGATGGTCCCTTGAACGGCTTAACTCCAAGCCCATTTCAATATGCCTCTTTTTATTGTCCACACCCGCTTCTACTACCAGTGCCTTACATAATTCCCACAATCATCTAAAAGAGTTCTCAATGAAGAACCATCTTTGAACAAGAGCAGTAAGAACTGGGAAGTGGTAACCAACTGAGGTATTCCGAAAATAGGCCTAACACATTTCCCAGACCTAACCACATACGGTAATTTGGTAAGTCAGCAACTAACCCTCATGCAACAGACAACGAGCATCTGCTAAGGGCCAGGCACTGTATTAGGTTCCAGCCAAGAGAAACATGGAAGGGAACAAGTCTGCACCCCACCCAGGAGGAGATCTCAGGGACAGAAAATGTCAACAATCTTTCTCACCAAAATGACACTCGAGCAACTATCTCAAGTGAGAACTGGAGAAGGTGCCACACAAGAGCTAGTCTTTCAGAGGGAAGTTCAGTTGGTCTGTTAGAAAAGAGAGAGCATAGCTATCCCAAAAAGAACATCTCTATGGTCAAAATCATGGAAATGTGAAAGATCATGGCATATACATAGGACTGTATAGCTTTGTGTGGCTGGAGAGTGAGTCATGGGTGGGCCAGGGCACAAAATGAATTCGTTAGGCAGCTGCAAAAGCCTGATAATTTCTGAACTAGATATATCAGGGGAAATTTATTATAAGGAGGTATGGAAATTTCACTGAACTCAAGGGCAAGAGGTACAAGTAGTCTTAGGAATAGAAATACTATTAGGAATTAAGTCTGGAGTTACCCTCTCTACCTCTTTCTTTCTCATCTGGGCCATGAGGTCCCTTATTTCTGCAGATAGACAGCTCTGAATTGATCATTCCTCTATTCAACAGGAATGGATGTTCTCATCCTCTGTGCTCAGTGTACTCCCGTGTGGTAGGATATAGACCAGGGCTGGCTTCATGGGCACAGACAGGTGCAATCAAATGACCCCACATTTGGTTTAATCCATGGCTGTGGCTATCTTGCAATTCTGGATATTTTTACTGAACTTATATTTTGGAAGTGAAGTCCAATGGGACAATGGAGCATGGATATGAGTAGACGAGATGCCCACAGTACTTCACCTTTTCATTCACATATAGCGTTTGGGATGCCCCATGGGCACAAAATTTCAGTGACCCACAATACATGGGCATTCAGGGAGACTCAAAGCAAGTACAAGGAAAGTATGTACTGCTGCTACTGAGTAAAGCGGGGATGACGGAGGTGCTGACATTCTAAAGGCCATGCTTTTTGTTTCTTCTTTGAACCAGAACAAAGACAAAGGAACCCTTTCACATCCTTTCTTATTCATGTTCCTTCCCTGTATTAGACAACCACTTCATGTTGAAATGATGCCATAGAAGGAAAAGGAAAGATAGGCCAACGTAAAGTTCCTTTTCCTTTCAGTCCTTCCTTACTCATTAGTAAGCTGAAGGTAGAGAGCATCTGTAGAATACATCAAGAAGTAGAGCAAAACTGTTGAGTTAGTTTTGTGCAGCATTTCCACTGTTCTGGTAAAAATGACATACATATGCATGTATAAGCTATAAAATATGAATTGTGTAATTTTGGTGATTTTGCATATGAGTTAAATGCTCTTATATTTGCATTTAAAACTAGCATTGTATTATGGTTTTCTCAGGGTATATGCCCAGTAGTGGGATTGCTGGATCATATGGTAGTTCTATTTTTAGTTTTTTAAGGAACCTCCATACTGTTTTCCATAGTGGTTGTATCAATTTACATTCCCACCAACAGTGTGGGAGGGTTCCCTCTCCACCACACCCTTTCCAGCATTTATTGTTTCTAGCTTTTTTGATAATGGCCATTCTGAGCGGCGTGAGGTGATACCTCATTGCAGTTTTGATTTGCATTTCTCTAATAATTAGTGATGTTGAGTGTCTTTCCATGTGCCTCTTGGCCATCTGTATGTCTTCCTTGGTGAAATATCTATTTAGGTCTTCCGCAAAATGGTACTGATGAGCCTAGTTGCAGGGCAGGAATAAAGAGGTAGACATAGGAGGAGTAGGGGCAAGATGGCGGAAGAGTAAGACGCGGAGATCACCTTCCTTCCCACAGATACAGTAGAAATACATCTACACGTGGAACTGCTCCTACAGAACACCCACTGAACGCTGGCAGAAGACGTCAGACCTCCTAAAAGCGCGCAAGGAGAGGGGATTCAGAGCACTGCCTAAACGAAATCCAGAGACGGGTGCGAGCCGCGGCTATCAGCGCGGATCCCACAGCAACAGGGGCGCAGAGGGAAAAACGGAGAGATTCCCGCACAGAGGCTCAGCGCCGAGCAGCGCTCACCAGCCCGAGAGGTTTGTCTGCTCACCCGCTGGGGCAGGCGGGGCTGGGAGCTGAGGCGCGGGCTTCGGTCGGATCGCAGGGAGAGGACTGGGGTTGGCGGCGTGAACACAGCCTGAAGGGGTTGGCGTGCCACGGCGAGCCGGGAGGGAGCTGGAGAGGAGGTCTGCCACGCCGGGAGGGAGCTGGAGAGGAGGTCTGCAGCCGCCGAAGAGGCAAGAGACTTTTTCTTGCCTCTTTGTTTCGCGGCGCGCAAGGAGAGGGGATTCAGAGCGCCACCTAGACGAACTCCAGAGGCGGGCGCGAGCCGCGGCTAACAGTGCGGACCCCAGAGACGGGCGCGAGCCGCGGCCATCAGCGCGGACCCCAGAGACTGGTAGGAAACGCTAAGGCTGCTGCTGCCGCCACCAAGAAGCCTGTGTGCGAGCACAGGTCACTCTCCACACTGCCCCTCCCGGGAGCCAGTGCAGCTTGCCACTGCCAGGCTCCCGTGATCCGGGGACAACTTCCCCGGGAGAACACACGGTGCCCCTCAGGCTGCTGCAACGTCATGACGCCTCTGACGCCGCAGGCTCGCCCCGCCTCCTCCGTACCGCTCCCTCCCCCGGCTTGAGTGACCCAGAGCCCCCGAAGCAGCTGCTCCTTTAACCCCGTTCTGTCTGGGCGGGGAACGGACGCCCTCAGGCGACGTACATGCAGAGGCGGGTCCAAATCCAAAGCTGAACGCTGGGAGCTGTACTAACAAAGAGAAAGGGAAATCTCCCCCAGCAGCCTCAGAAGCAGCGGATTAAAGCTCCACAAACAACTTGATGTGCCTGCATCTGTTGAATACCTGAATAGACAACGAATCATCCCAAATTCAAAAGGTGGACTTTAGGAGCAGGATATATTAATTTCCCCTTTTCCTTTTTTTGTGAGTGTATATGTGTATGCTTCTGGGTGAGATTTTGTCTGTATAGCTTTGCTTTCACCATCAGTCCTAGGGTTAGGTCCGTCCATTTTTTTTTTTTTTTTTACTTAAAAAAATTTTTTTTTTCCTAATATATGTTTTCTTAATAATTTTTTCCATATTTTCTATTTTTAGAAATTAAAAAAATTTTTAATAAGTTTTTTCATATTTTTTATTTTAAAAAATTAAAATTTTTTTTTCTTAATAAATTTTTTTCTTAAAAATTTTTTTCTTATTTTTTACTATAAAAAATTAATAAATCTATTTTTAAAAATTAAAAAAATTTTTTTCTGAATACATTTACTCTTAATAATTTTTTTTCTTATTTTTTATTATAATAGCTTTATTTTATTTTATTTTATCCTCTTTTTTTCTTTCTATTTTTTTCTCCCTTATATTCTGAGCTGTGTGGATGAAAGGCTCTTGGTGCTCCAGCCAGGCATCAGGGCTGTGCCTCTGAGGTGGGAGAGCCAACTTCAGGACACTGGTCCACAAGAGACCTACCAGCTCCACGTAATACCAAACGGCAAAAATCTCTCAGAGATCTCCATCTCAACATCAAGACCCAGCTTCACTCAATGACCAGCAAGCTACAGGGCTGGACACCCTATGCTAAACAACTAGCAAGACAGGAACACAGCCCCATCCATTAGCAGGGAGGCTGCCTAAAATCATAAGGCCGCAGACACCCCAAAACACACCACCAGACGTGGACGTGCCCACCAGAAAGACAAGATTCAACCTCATCCACCAGAACACAGGCAATAGTCCCCTCCACCAGGAAGCCTACACAACCCACTGAACCAACCTTACCCACTGGGGACAGATACCAAAAACAACGGGAACTACGAACCTGCAGCCTGTGAAATAGAGACCCCAAACACAGTAAGATAAGCAAAATGAGATGACAGAAAAACACACAGCAGATGAAGGAGCAGGGTCAAAACACACCAGACCTAACAAATGAAGAGGAAATAGGTAGTCTACCTGAAAAAGAATTCAGAATAATGATAGTAAGGATGATCCAAAATCTTGGAAATAGAATAGACAAAATGCAAGAAACATTTAACAAGGATGTAGAAGAACTAAAGAGGAACCAAGCAACGATGAAAAACACAATAAATGAAATTAAAAATACTCTAGATGGGATCAATAGCAGAATAACTGAGGCAGAAGAAAGGATAAGTGACCTGGAAGATAAAATGGTGGAAATAACTACTGCAGAGCAGGATAAAGAAAAAAGAATGAAAAGAACTGAGGACAGTCTCAGAGACCTCTGGGACAACATTAAACGCACCAACATTCGAATTATAGGGGTCCCAGAAGAAGAAGAGAAAAAGAAAGGGACTGAGAAAATATTTGAAGAGATTATAGTTGAAAACTTCCCTAATATGGGAAAGGAAATAGTTAATCAAGTCCTGGAAGCACAGAGAGTCCCATACAGGATAAATCCAAGGAGAAACACGCCAAGACACATATTAATCAAACTGTCAAAAATTAAATATAAAGAAAACATATTAAAAGCAGCAAGGGAAAAACAACAAATAACACACAAGGGAATCCCCATAAGGTTAACATCTGATCTTTCAGCAGAAACTCTGCAAGCCAGAAGGGAGTGGCAGGATATACTTAAAGTGATGAAGGAGAAAAACCTACAACCAAGATTACTCTACCCAGCAAGGATCTCATTCAGATGTGATGGAGAAATTAAAACCTTTACAGACAAGCAAAAGCTGAGAGAGTTCAGCACCACCAAACCAGCTTTACAACAAATGCTAAAGGAACTTCTCTAGGCAAGAAACACAAGAGAAGGAAAACACCTACAATAACAAACCCAAAATATTTAAGAAAATGGGAATAGGAACATACATATCGATAATTACCTTGAATGTAAATGGATTAAATGCTCCCACCAAAAGACACAGACTGGCTGAATGGATACAAAAACAAGACCCGTATATATGCTGTCTACAAGAGACCCACTTCAGACCTAGAGACACATACAGACTGAAAGTGAGGGGATGGAAAACGATATTCCATGCAAATGGAAATCAAAAGAAAGCTGGAGTAGCAATTCTCATATCAGACAAAATAGACTTTAAAATAAAGACTATTACAAGAGACAAAGAAGGACACTATATAATGATCAAGGGATCGATCCAAGCGGAAGGTATAACAATTGTAAATATTTATGCACCCAACATAGGAGCACCTCAATACATAAGGCAAATACTAACAGCCATAAAAGGGGAAATTGACAGCAACACAATCATAGTAGGGGACTTTAACACCCCACTTTCACCAATGGACAGATCATCCAAAATGAAAATAAATAAGGAAACACAAGCTTTAAATGATACATTAAACAAGATGGACTTAATTGATATTTATAGGACATTCCACCCAAAAACAACAGAATACACATTTTTCTCAAGTGCGCATGGAACATTCTCCAGGATAGATCATATCTTGGGTCACAAATCAAGCCTTGGTAAATTTAAGAAAATTGAAATTGTATCAAGTATCTTTTCCGACCACAACGCTATGAGACTAGATATCAATTACAGGAAAAGATGTGTAAAAAATACAAACACATGGAGGCTACACAATACACTACTTAATAACGAAGTGATCACTGAAGAAATCAAAGGGGAAATCAAAAAATACCTAGAAACAAATGACAATGGAGATACGACGACCCAAAACCTATGGGACGCAGCAAAGGCAGTGCTAAGAGGGAAGTTTATAGCAATACAAGCCTACCTCAAGAAACAGGAAACATCTCGAATAAACAACCTAACCTTGCACCTAAAGCAATTAGAGAAAGAAGAACAAAAAAACCCCAAAGCTAGCAGAAGGAAAGAAATCATAAAGATCAGGTCAGAAATAAATGAAAAAGAAATGAAGGAAACAATAGCAAAAATCAATAAAACTAAAAGCTGGTTCTTTGAGAAGATAAACAAAATTGATAAACCATTAGCCAGACTCATCAAGAGAAAAAGGGAGAAGACTCAAATCAATAGAATTAGAAATGAAAAAGGAGAAGTAACCACTGACACTGCAGAAATACAAAAGATCATGAGAGATTACTACAAGCAACTATATGCCAATAAAATGGACAACCTGGAAGAAATGGACAGATTCTTAGAAATGCACAAACTGCCGAGACTGAAACAGGAAGAAATAGAAAATATGAACAGACCAATCACAAGCACTGAAATTGAAACTGTGATTAAAAACCTTCCAACAAACAAAAGCCCAGGACCAGATGGCTTCACAGGTGAATTCTATCAAACATTTAGAGAAGAGCTAACACCTATCCTTCTCAAACTCTTCCAAAATATTGCAGAGGGAGGAACACTCCCAAACTCATTCTACGAGGCCACCATCACCCTGTTACCAAAACCAGACAAAGATGTCACAAAGAAAGAAAACTACAGGCCAATATCACTGATGAACATAGATGCAAAAATCCTCAACAAAATACTCGCAAACAGAATCCAACAGCACATTAAAAGGATCATACACCATGATCAAGTGGGGTTTATCCCAGGAATGCAAGGATTCTTCAATATACGTAAATCAATCAATGTGATACACCATATTAACAAATTGAAGGAGAAAAACCATATGATCATCTCAATAGATGCAGAGAAAGCTTTCGACAAAATTCAACACCCATTTATGATAAAAGCCCTGCAGAAAGTAGGCATAGAGGGAACTTTCCTCAACATAATAAAGGCCATATATGACAAACCCACAGCCAACATTGTCCTCAATGGTGAAAAACTGAAACCATTTCCACTAAGATCAGGAACAAGACAAGGTTGCCCACTCTCACCACTATTATTCAACATAGTTTTGGAAGTGTTAGCCACAGCAATCAGAGAAGACAAAGAAATAAAAGGAATCCAAATCGGAAAAGAAGAAGTAAAGCTGTCACTGTTTGCAGATGACATGATACTATACATAGAGAATCCTAAAGATGCTACCAGAAAACTCCTAGATCTAATCAATGAATTTGGTAAAGTAGCAGGATACAAAATTAATGCACAGAAATCTCTTGCATTTCTATACACTAATGACGAAAAATCTGAAAGTGAAATTAAGAAAACACTCCCGTTTACCATTGCAACAAAAAGAATAAAATATCTAGGAATAAACCTACCTAAGGAGACAAAAGACCTGTATGCAGAAAATTATAAGACACTGATGAAAGAAATTAAAGATGATACAAATAGATGGAAAGATATACCATGTTCCTGGATTGGAAGAATCAACATTGTGAAAATGACTCTACTACCCAAAGCAATCTACAGATTCAATGCAATCCCTATCAAACTACCACTGGCATTTTTCACAGAACTAGAACAAAAAATTTCACAATTTGTATGGAAACACAAAAGACCCCGAATAGCCAAAGCAATCTTGAGAACGAAAAATGGAGCTGGGGGAATCAGGCTCCCTGACTTCAGACTATATTACAAAGCTACAGTAATCAAGACAGTTTGGTACTGGCACAAAAACAGAAATATTGATCAATGGAACAGGATAGAAAGCCCAGAGATAAACCCACGCACATATGGTCACCTTATCTTTGATAAAGGGGGCAAGCATATACAGTGGAGAAAAGACAGCCTCTTCAATAAGTGGTGCTGGGAAAATTGGACAGGTACATGTAAAAGTATGAAATTAGAACACTCCCTGACACCATGCACAAAAATAAACTCAAAATGGATTAAAGACCTAAGTGTAAGACCAGACACTATCAAACTCTTAGAGGAAAACATAGGCAGAACACTCTATGACATACATCACAGCAAGATTCTTTTTGACCCAGCTCCCAGAGAAATGGAAATAAGAACACAAATAAACAAATGGGACCTAATGAAACTTAAAAGCTTTTGCACAACAAAGGAAACCATAAACAAGACCAAAAGACAACCATCAGAATGGGAGAAAATATTTGCAAATGAAGCAACTGACAAAGGATTAATCTCCAAGATTTACAAGCAGCTCATGCAGCTCAATAACAAAAAAACGAACAACCCAATCCAAAAATGGGCAGAAGACCTAAATAGACATTTCTCCAAAGAAGATATACAGATGGCCTACAGACACATGAAAGAATGCTCAACATCATTAATCATTAGAGAAATGCAAATCAAAAGTACAATGAGATATCATCTCACACCGGTCAGAATGGCCATCATCAAAAAATCTAGAAACAATAAATGCTGGAGAGGGTGTGGAGGAAAGGGAACTCTCTTGCACTGTTGGTGGGAATGTAAATTGATACAGCCACTATGGAGAACAGTATGGAGGTTCCTTAAAAAACTACAAATAGAACTACCATACGACCCAGCAATCCCACTACTGGGCATATACCCTGAGAAAACCATAGTTCAAAAAGAGTCATGTACCAAAATGTTCATTGCAGCTCTATTTACAATAGCCAGGACATGGAAGCAACCTAAATGTCCATCGACAGATGAATGGCTAAAGAAGATGTGGCACATATATACAATGGAATATTACTCAGCCATAAAAAGAAATGAAATGGAGGTATTTGTAATGAGGTGGATGGAGTTAGAGTCTGTCATACAGAGTGAAGTAAGTCAGAAAGAGAAAAACAAATACAGTATGCTAACACATATATACGGAATCTAAGGAAAAAAAAAAGCCATGAAGAACCTAGTGGCAAGACGGGAATAAAGACACAGACCTACTAGAGAATGGACTTGAGGATATGGGGAGGGGGTGGGGTGAGATGTGACAGGGTGAGAGAGTGTCATGGACATATATACACTACCAAATGTAAAATAGATAGCTAGTGGGAAGCAGCCGCATAGCACAGGGAGATCAGCTCGGTGCTTTGTGACCACCTAGAGGGGTGGGATGGGGAGGGTGAGAGGGAGGGAGATGCAAGAGGGAAGAGATATGGGAACATATTGTATATGTATAACTGATTAACTTTGTTATAAAGCAGAAGCTAACACACCATTGTAAGGCAATTATACTTCAATAAAGATGTTAAAAAAAAAAAAAAAAGAGGTAGACATAGAGAATGGACTTGATGACATGGGGTGGGAGGGCGAAGCTGGGGTGAAGTGAGAGTAGCATCGACATATATACACTACTGAATGTAAAATAGTTGGCTGGTGGGGAACAGCTGCATAGCACAGGGAGATGGGCTCGGTGCTTTGCCATGACCTAGAGAGGTGGGATAGAGAAGATGGGAGGGAGGCTCAAGAAGGAGGGGATATGGGGATATGTGTATGCATATGGCTGGTTCACTTTGTTGTGCAACAGAAACTAACATGGTATTGTGAAGCAATTATACTCCAATAATGATCTATTAAAAATATATATATATATATACATACATACATACAAACAGGAGAGTTTAAAACAGTGTGTGTGTGAGTATGTGTGTATGGGTGTGTGTTTGTAGTAGCCTGACTGAAAATTTAAGGAAAGAGAGAGGAGGGTTTTACATTATAGCAACTTAAATAATTTCAAATGGAACACTTGATATCCCTGTGTTCAAATTATCATTTTGCTGCCTTGCCACCAGGAAATTTCATCCAAATAAATTCCCATCTTATCAGCATGGCACTGATGCTTTCATCTTCTTGTAGTGGAATGAATGATGACCCCCAAAAGATACATTCCAACCTCTGCGGAACCTCTAAATCTGACTTTACTTGGAAAAAAATCATGTTTAAGATGTAATTACGTTGCAGATGTAATTAAGTTAAGGATCTTGGGATGAGGTCATCCTGGACTTAAGGTGGGCCCCAATCCAATGACAAGTGTCCCTATAAGAGACACACAGAAGAGAAACCCACAGGAAGAAAGAAGAGAAGGTCACGTGACGGGTATCAGGGTTGTGTGGTCACAAGATGTGGAACGCCTGGAGCCACCAGAAGTCGGAAGAGGCCAGGAAAGAATCTTCCTCAGAGACTTCGGAGGGGAGGTGACTCTGCCAACCCCTTGATTTTGGACTTCTGGCCTCCAGAACTGCAAGAAAACAAATTTCTGCTGTTCTCGCCAAGAAGTTTGTGGTAATTTGTTATGGCGGTCCTAGGAGACTAATACAACCATTCTTCTTTAAAAAACAAAAAAAAACTAGCATTGTATGATACAAAGATGAACTGTAAAATCTATGCTAATAATTTACAATTTCGATTTTTCTTTACTTAGAATGTCATTAAATTAGCAAATTAAAAACGCAATAGCAAGTTGAAAGATCACTCAAGAAAGGAAAAAGTTTTATACCTTAGTGCCTTCAGCAGTACTTATTTTCTGCTCTTTGAACAAAGCACTCTACATGTTCATTTTGCACCAGGTTCCACAAATTGTGTGGCCAGCCCTGTTCTGGAGATGGGTGGGTGAACAAAATACACAGGGTGCCTGTTGTCATGGAGTTTACTTTCCAGTGGGGAGAACAAGAAAAAATAATAAGTAAATAAACAAGAAAAACCTCACTAGCGCATAACTGTTTTGAGGAAATAAACAGGGTGACATGATTATCAAGGGAAGGCAATCTTCTGTAGCTTGGGCGGCAGAGAAAGCCTCTCCAAGCAAGTGCTCTTTCATCTGAGACCTGAAGCAGGAGTAGTTAATGCCTTTGATGCAGTGAAATCTGCCTTTTCATCCTTAGACTCTGGTCCACAATCTGCAGTCAGCCCGAACAAGCCCTGTCCCCTCACACAGTTTTGCAGATGACAGCCAGGATTCTCCACTTCTCTCCACTGTGCCTCTGCCCCTGGGTGACCCTTCTCTAGACTTCCTGTCAAAGGAAGTTCCAGAGACGCTTCTCATCAAGCTACCGGCAGACCAGGACAAGGTGAAGGGAAAAATATGAGGTGCACTTATTTCTGCCCAAGAGTGTTAAGGATCCTAGAAACACAGTCCCTGAAGGAAAAATTCCCCTTTCCAGTAACTCCTGGGAAAGGTTCCCTGACCAAATCCCCTGCCTTTGTCAGTCATGCAAAGGAAGTCACATAAGAAGGAAGGATGATTTGAATGAGCCCAGATGTTTCACTTAAAACCACAACCAGCCCTAGCATTTCAGCAATTTTTTTCAGTCATTTCTTTTCATGTCATGTACATGCTCAAAAGTGGTCTAAGGAGACAGCATGCCTTAAAAGAGGACAATTGCCAATGGCAGAAAATAGCAAACACGATAATAACTTGTCATGTTTAACAGTCATAGCGAAGGCAAGCTGTCTAGCACTGAGCAGATGTGGACCAAGAGGGAGATTGCAGATGGCTAAACACAGCAGGTCACAAAGCATTTTGGTCAAGGATTATAAAATACTACCTATGATAGAACGTATACAGTAAATATAATATTTCAGGAAGGATTTAGAAATGTGCAAGATTTACTACATGAGAGTTTAAAAAAAAGAGCAATTGATGTCTCAATCAAAGGAGTGAAGAGTTTTGCCAAGTAAAGCAGAATATGATTATGTAGAGGATTTTAAACTAGGATTTATTTTTTTTCCAAAAAGAATGCTGCACTTGGCAGCAACCTCAATTCCAGTGCACAGAAGTTAGTAAACTGATGACATAGCAGGGGATTCTTCTAGAGACGCTAATTGCTATGTCACTTTCTGCCAAAACCATTTGAAAATAAACCCCTCTGTCCTATTTGTGCTGTCACTGGAAAAAGATTGAGATTGACAATTAAAGACTCAACAAGTAACAGGTAAATTTAGGCATTTAAGCATGGTATGTTCTCACTAAATATTTGTAGAATGAACACAAGGATAAAGAGAGTCTAGAAGCTTAGGTGGGAGGACAGTCTTCAGGACTAGGTTATGGGAATGCTAGGTTTTACAACGGCATGAGTATAAATCCTTACATAAGTGTGGATGTATGGATGTGTAATTATCTGACATACTTGAGCTGTTGAGTCCTAACTACATGCCTATAATGAGTTTGAGAAGTTTGGTGTACACATGGAAAAGACGAGTTCATTTGTCAATGGGGCACCTGTGGTGAAAAAAGGGAAGAGGCAGCTTGACACTTTATTGCAGTCAGTAGCACAGGCTGGTGTGCCAGACCACCATTGCCTCATCCTGCGAAGGTTGGGACCATGACCTCTGTGGGCGAGTCCATTGTGTGATGTAATGCAGCAAGTGATTTCAGTTGTGCCTGTTCTCCCAGCCAGTCCCCACAGACAGCACCAGTTTATGAGATATTTGGAAGCAGTTAAAGCAGCGTGGGGCAGATGCCATTTATTTTTATGCCATCAGTTGGGGAAACTGGATGACGAGACTTACTGAGCTGCTTCCGCAGATCAAAGACTTTGGGGAATTGAAGGACTGAGAAACCCAACTTGTCAGAGTGCTTGTTTACATGGTGATGCTTTCTTACGGTTGTGACAAAACATGGAAATACATTGAACTTGAAATTTCAAGAGAGAGAAAAAAAGCAAGGAACATCCCTATACTTTCATAAGTTTGGTTATTTAAGTTAAAACTGGACAGATAACTTTTGAAGAAGGCAATCATCATGCAATAAAATAAATAAAAAATGAATAAATACAAAATTTAAGGATTATAGAACTATCGATGAAAACACAGTTGCAACTTCAGAAGCAGATTGTCAGCATTGTTGGATTAGAGTCAAAATTTTAAGGAATGAACAAAGATTTACTCTGAAAGACTAGCACAATTTAGCAGCCTCTTGTAGGCCTGAAAGCACAGCAGTTCCCTCCGATAGCTTTGTGGATAAGTATATGAATCCAAGAACTGATATTTCTACTGTGTGTCAAACTCTGGCAAATGTTTGGATTCCCCTGGGTCTGTTAAAAATGCATGATTTCTTCATGCTTCTGATACAAGCAGAGAGTCACCATCAACACCACAAACCTGGAGTGCATCCTGACCGAGTGTTGAAAATGATCATTATGTTAAGTATTAGAATTCTCATTAACATGTTCAAAATGGACCAAAGATATGATTGGGCATATACGGTGTATGTGTGCAGGAAAGAAACGGATTAAACTGTTGTTATTTGAAGGGTTTTTAAAATTTATTATTACTACTTTAAAGTTCCAATAATTTTGAACAGCTAATGAGCTTTACCATTGTTTTTCTTACCTTTATCCCTTGGAATTTCTAATCATGTGGCTTACCACCAAAAAATAATTAGGTTTTCTAGCTCTCAGTCATAACATATGCTGAAAGGGACATATGCCTTAGAATTCCCTCCTCTGAGGCCACTTTGTCCTCTTTCTGGGAAGGGTGTAAGATCCATCTGTTTACCTTTAGCCTTGCTCTCCCTGGCAGACCGGCTCACACACTGGCAGAGTGATGTCTGTCACCTTGTATTTCATGGAGGACTTTACCCCAGCCCCATGAGTCCCATGACCTTTGTGACTCAGACATTTATGGTCAATTCTCTTTCATGCTCTCTGGATCCAGGATACTGGGGAGTGACATAAATGGCAAGTCATTGGCTGGTTCTGAGAAGACTTCCAAGAATAACTGCCACAAAACTATTTTAACAAAACGGTGACTTTTAAAGATCTAGAATGTTGTCTGTCAACGGAGGTCTAGAATGGTCTAGACTATTGGTGGCCAAATCATCTCACAGGCATGTTTTACTTGGCCAGGCTAGTGTTGGCCTACAGAGTGTTTAAGAAATATTTAATTAGTTCCCAACATTTGAAAATCAGGAGATGTTACATAAAAATCCAGATTTCTGGCATCACTTGATTTGGTAGCGCAGAGTCTGCATACCCACCTGGCAATAATCGGCTTACCCCTCTATAGCAATCATCCCATCTGGATGGGGCAAGCCCACTCCAGTTCATCAGAGCCGCTACCACTCCCCGCCAGACCTGCTTCACTCATCTCCATAGCATGCCTGGCTCAGTAGGCTTTCAAGGTTGGGATTTTTACTTTAGAACTACAATGTGCCTAGCATCCTGCTAAGAACGGCAGAGAAAACAGGGAAAGAATTAACATTTGTAAGCCTTCTTGGGTTATCACCTGGTTAGAGAAAACAAGAATAATAACAATAATAATAATGCTAATTTATGGATCAATTACAGTCTTAATTGTGAGGTATCAAGCACAGAAGTGGCCCCTGACCTACACACAACACAAATGTGGGTCCTGTCCGTAGAAGTGATGATTAGGAAGTGCCAGCCCTGCGTAAGACCAGTTGAAGAGCTCAACAACTTGTCCAGTTAGCCCATGAAAGTGCCTCCAGCACGGACTTCAGAGATTCATCCATGCATTTATATATTTTTTCCTTTGTCAACAAATATCTATAAACTGATGGGGAGGCCACAGAAGTTCACTATTCAGATCTCTCTTCAAGGAACCCTCATGGGGAGTCTTGTGGACGACAGCCTCAGGTGCTGCTCCTTTGGATTCATTCTGGATCCAGCTTCCTCAAGATCACTTTCAGCCACCGTCTGAGCATGGTGGGGTTCTGAAGCCAGGCTATTTCTGCCCAACATGGGACTTCTCTAATGGGAAACCTTTGTGTGTGTCCCCCTTTCTGTCTGGCCAAGACTTGCTCAGAACTGCACTGTGGTCTGAGGTTCTTCCTACCCAATCTTCCTTCCTTCCCTCTATCCTTTCACAGGTGTCAGACCTGTGTCACAGTCTAAAATCTCTCCCGGCCTTCTCTTGCTCCCTCCCCTTTATCCCTCATAGGTGTTTCCACTAAGTTGCTGGGGTGTCTAATCCTTGGTTTCTCCTTCTCAGAGGACTCAGACTCACGCAACTGCCTATTGTGTGTCAGGCACTGTGCTAAGAGCTTGGGACACAAGAATGGATAAAACAGACAAGATCCCTCCATTCATGGACTGTGCAATAAAGTGGGGATATATATACAATAAGCAAGAGAATAAATAAATTAAATAGAGAAAAGCTAGAGAATAACTCATTGTAGATTGATTGGGTGGTCAGGGAAGTTCTTTCTGAGATAATGCTTAAGCTGATGCCTGAATGATGAGAAGGAACTGGTCAAGTTAAAGTCTTAGGAGGGAACATTCCTGGTGGAGGAAAGAGCAAGTACAAAAGGTGGAGACAGGAACATCTTTGGAATATTTGAGAAAAGAGAAAAGGTCAGTGTGGCTGAATAATAATCAAAGAGGGAAAGAATGGAGTGAGCAAGGATGTTGGGGAACTAGCGAGGAACCTGATTGCTTTGGGATTTTCGGCCACAGTAAAAAGTTTAGAGCAGGTCAGAGAGAAGACCATCCTCTATCTCCAAGGACAGATAGGGTTCTGTCAGGTCAAGACAGAACTCTGAAGGCTGTGTCTCCTGCTAAATGTTGCTTAAAAAGACAAGGGTTTTCATCAGACTACAAATACAAAACTTCCGGATGCACTTACATCAAGCAGGCCTCATGGACCATCCTGAGAAACTAAGTACGACACAGATATCACATCTGTACAAAATACAGGGGTCCAAGCTGTAAATGTGTGTGTGTGTGTGTGTGTGTGTGTGTGTGTGTGTGTGTGTGAAAGCAGCCAGTTTCTAAGCTGACCATCACTCTTATGTGCTTTCAGAGTTCAGAAAAGCAAGAGAGAGCTGTGAATTGGAATAAGTTGAAGAGCATTTCTTGGAAGAATGAGAAGGTAGCTTATCAAAACCATGTTACTTGCTAGAAAAAGGGTAAAAAGCCACATAGTTTGTTTTGCTAAAGCTGGCTGACTGGCTTTCCATTCTAAGAAAATAAGGGGTCAACAACACATTGCAAATATGCCACCACTCCACCTGACCACTAGCAAGGCTGCGGGAGCTCCTGAACAGATGTTAGAATGCAATGACATTTGGAAAGGCATTCTTAGGCCTAGGTCTAGACAGGAGATGTGCAGTTTGTTTGGAGAGTATTCCTCGAATACTAGCTTCAAGAGTTGATACTTCAAGCATAAGCTACTGCTCTTGGTGTGGAAGTTCCTGGGAACGTTTTTTGACCAGAGGACCCGTCAGGCTATTGTTAGCTTCTGCTCCTGCCTGGTTTGAGTTTTAAGAGGCTTTGCCTTTTCACCTTGCCTCCTATCCCATCAGGGGCAGGACTGTGAGAAACAGATCTATGATAGCTCACCAGTCCTTTCCTTTGGAGAGTCACAGAACAGCTACACACAGTAGGAAAGTTTCCTGAAATGGAACTGCATTATCTGAGCACTGGAAAGGATGATGGAAAAGCTCACTTAGCTATAAGGAAACTGATGAAAGGCCTGAATGGTTTCCCATTGTCTAAGGAGCTCAACTTCTCTAAATAGGTCCCAATGCATCCATCATTCAGCCCTTGCTATGGCTGGGTCAACATGATGGCAAACAACTGCCCTGAGCATTGAAGAATCCAACCTGCTATCTCATGAGAGAGTGTCAGATATTTGAAATACATGTTGGATTGTTAAAATTTCCATCTGAATATTTTTAAATCAACTTTTTGTTGGTACCTGTACATATAATATTTACATATTATAAATTTTCAATAAGTGATCAATAAATTTTCAAAAAATGAATATAACTCTATAACCACAACAGATCAAGAACCAGACATTACCAGCACCCCAGAAGTCCTCCTTTTGCTCCCTTCCTGCAGAAGGTAATCACTATCATGGATTCTAACACAGATAATTTAACTTTGTTATTTTGTATTTTATATAAATTGAATCATACTATATGCACTCCCGATCTCAAGGAAAAAGTCTTAGTATTTCACCATTGAATATAACATTTTTATATATCAAGTTAAGGAAGTTCTTTTCTATTTCTACTTTGCTATGAATTTTCATCATGAATAGATGTTGAATTTTGTCAAATGCTATCTTTTATTCTATTGAAGTGGTCTAATTTTTATGCTTTTCTTCTGTTAATGTAGTGAATTATGTTAACGATTTTTCTAATGTTAAATCAACCTTCCAAAACCAGAATAAAATCTATTGGGCATATTGTATTATTCCTTTTATATAACACTGGTTTCAGTTTTCTTTTTGTGTAAAAGTTTCTGCATTTATGTTTATGAGAGAGTTAATCTGTAATTTTAACAACAAATTTCATTTTAAAAATAGATCTTATCTTAGACTGCTCAGAGTTTATTTAATTCTTTTTTTAGTTGTAATAAGTAATATTTATTTAAGAAATTTGTACATTGTATCCAAATTACCAAATGTATTAGTGTAAAATTTATCATAATACCCTCTTACTATCATTTGATGTCTATAGGATCTGTAGTCATGTTCTCCTTTTCAATCTTGACATTGATGATTTATTCTTATTTCCTGACAAGTTTTGCTAGGGATTTATCAATTTTGTAATTCTTTTCAAGAAACTAACTTTTGGTTTTGCTGATTTTCTCTATCATATGCATGTGGTTTTTAAAATAAATTTCATTTATTTGTCCTTTTTATTATTTATTTCCATTTACTCTTCTTAAGTTTGATTTGATGGGCTCTCTACTCCTCTTTACTCATTTTTTGAGATAGAGGTTTAAATCATTGATTTCCTGACTTTGTTCATTTTCTCCATTTGGAGGTATAAAATATCCTCCCTTTAGGTAGTGCTTTAGCTGCATGCCACAAGTTTTGATATGTCATATCTTCATCATCATCCAGTCCAAAATATTTTAATTTTCGATGTGATTTCTTCTTTGATGCATGGATTATTTACACATCTATTTTTTAATCTCCTGGTAGTGAATTTTTTTCTAATCATCTTTTGTTACTGATTTTTTCTTGATTCCACTGTGGTCAAAAGATATATTCTAAAAAATTTCAATTCTTTGAAATTTATCAGAACTTCCTTGGTGGGACAGTGGTTAAGAATCCACCTGCCAATGCAGGGGACATGGGTTCAAGCCCTGGTCTTGGAAGATCTCACATGCCACGGAGCAACTAAGCCCATGCACCACAATTACTGAGCCTGCACTCTAGAGTCCACAAGCCACAACAACTGAGCCTGTATGCCACAACTACTGAAGCCCGCACTCCTAGAGCCCATGCCCTGCAACGAGAAGCCACTGCAATGAGAAGCCCACATGCTGCAATGAAGAGTAGCCCCCGTTTGCCACAACTAGATAAAGCCCGTGCACAGCAGCAAAAACCCAACTCAGCCAAAAAATATAAATAAATAAATACATTAATTAATTTTTAAAAATTTATCGAGTTGCTTAATGGCCTAGCATGTAGTTAATTTTGGTAAGTATTTTATGTACACCTGGAAAAAATATTATTTTAGGTTGCAATGTTTCATATTTATCAAATAATCCAAGTTTGTTAATTATGTTCAGATTTTTTATATCATTCTGAGTTTTTTGGTTGCTCATTCTATCAGCTATTGACACAAGTATATTAAAATTTCTCACTATGATTATCATTTATCTATTTTAATGTTAGTTTTGATAATTTAAAAAATATTTTGAAGATTTGTGGGGTGCAATCAAATTTAGGGATATGCTGTCTTTGAAATGGAATGAACCCTTTATTTTAGGAAATGCCTCTTTAAAATATCCAATTGACTCTTTTTTTATAAATTCCAATTTTCTATATGTATATATATTACATACATTATCTGTACAAATAGATGTATATGATAAGATAGATAGAGATATACATATCCATATGCATATATACAGAGATAGATATAGATATCCTATCTCTGTCTCTTTTTTTTCTTCTCTTTCTCTGGAACTCTGGCACACCAGCATTTCATGTAGCCCCAGAACTCAGCAAATATTCTGTGAGGAAAAGTGATCATGTGTTTGAAAGTTCTGATTTTCATTTTGTTATTCTAGTCTTGTAAGACTACTAAAATCTTGCTGTTTTCTCTTTCTCCAAGCAAAGATTTGCTCCCATATATTTTCATGACTCCCTGTCCTTTCATAGGCAACTTCCAGTATTTATGCCATCTTTGCTTAGTGAATGACTGAACTTCAAAACTAGGGCCTCAGATTATTTTTGTAGTACCTTGTTCATAACTATTCATCCATATATCCAACTTCACAAATATTTGTTGAGCTTATGACATATCACAGAACTGACCTTCCTGCTGTCAATGATTTTTTTTGTTTCTATTATAACAATTAAGCCCCAGTACAAGGACCCATGGTTGGTGATAAAGTTTTTACTGGAACACTCTGAAATGAGATAAAGATAACATAAAATACATGTCAGTATAAAAGAATCAATTTCCTTTTTCTTTGGAAATACTATCTCTATTCTGAGATCATGCCCTTAATATTTTCAATGTTAAATGTCTTTTTCTTGCTTCTTCTCCCAGAAATCAGGTAGTAGGTTACAACAGCTTCAATAATCAAGAAAGTCTGATACATTTCATAATTTTAAAAGTTCCAGAGAGTTGTAGAAGTAACAATGACTAGATGAACTAAAATTCAAAAGAGTAGGAAACATTTCCTAAATGTCCTGGGAGCATTTGTTGATTGTGGGTGTGAACTCATGATTGGTCTTCACCTGGGGAATGAGCCATGAAAATATATGGAGCATTCAGATATTATGGATATGTCTGTACATTTTTAGTACAGGTTGAAGGTGAAAGAGCAATGGGAGATGAGGTTGGAAAGGGGATAGAGGTGGTAGGGAGATGCCAAGTTCACCCATCTGCTCGGAAATGTTTCCTATGGCAAAGTGGAGCCACTGAGAAGTTCTCAATAGCTAAGTGACACAATTTCATTTACACCTTGTGTAAATACACCTTGTGTTTGATATATCACTTACAATCTTTCCAGATGAGAACTGCACTTAAATACAAGTGGTTATTACAAAGTTATTAATGTACTTTTCCCTCCCAATTTACTGGGGTGTGCATCTCTTTCCAAACCCACTTTCAGTTACTTCTGGTTGATAGTGGGAGTATTTACACTACAGAGATGGGCATTCACTGCAAATAATGGCTTTTTTTCTTCTAGAGAGCAAGTTGCTAAATATTTACCTGCAGGCACCAGAGCTGGGACCATCGTCGGTTGAGTTCTGCAGTTTTATTAGGGACCATGATAATATACAGAGAAGGCTGTGCACTCTGGAATGTCATAGAGCCTCCAGATGAGAGTCAGCAAGTCTCCGAAGTGACCACCAATGCCTAGGGGAGTTGCTTGGGACTGAGCCTTTGGCTCTAGCCATCTCATCCAAACAGGGATGTAAAAAGTTGATTTTTTTCCCTCTGTCTTGATTCTCAACCTAACATCAGAAGGGTAATCACCCTAAAGAATTTGGGTAGATTTGAGAAAATAGCCATTCCTCTTCCTCCAGCTCTAAACTGCCATAGCCAAATGTCTAACCTGTCAGGTCAGGATGCATACTATGATTTCTGACAATAGATGGAGCCAAGTCTTAATGTCAGAAGAAGGTGCTTCATCAACTGAAATAATAAAGAAGTTCATCAGACTAAGGTGTTGATTGGTGACAGTCATTGGGGTAAAATAAGTAGTTGAGATGTCCTGTAAATTGAAGAGAAGTAAATATCTTAATTCAGAATTCTAATTACTCAGAATTCAGGATCATCCAAGTTAACCAGAATCTTAATACTACATCGATAATATGAGAGAGATTTTGAGAGATGACTGTTTCCCAGGAGAAAATGAGATGTACCGGGGAGTTGAACTGGTTTCCCCACTGGGTGTTCCCTCCCACTCCTAGACCTGTTTGTACTATAATTATACTACCATAAATTGCTTCCAATGATTATTTGTACTTTTTTCTGTATTTTTAGTGAATAAATTAAAATAGAAAGTCAAATCCATTTAATTTGCAAATATCTGGGACTGAGAATCCAGTTTGTGAATTCTCTCTCTATCCTTTGTCTCCATATCTTTAAATATCTGCTAGTCACTATCAATTCCAAAGAGGAAACTTGCTAAAAGAGAAAAAGGAAAATTAAAATTTTGCTTTGTATTGTAGCAACTTACTAACTCTGATACATTTTTGGTGGGAGAAAGAGTTCAAAAGTTGTGGTTAAACTGAGTTTTAAGAAGCTATATATTGATTTTCTTTACCCATGCTAATTGTATCTTGCCTTATCATGAATCACTCACAGTAGCAAAAAAATTAGTGGAAAACATAATTACAAATAATGAATATGTATTTTGTAGCTTCCATGGGCTAATTATTTGTCACTTCATTAAATCTTAACAAGGACCCTGTTAAGGTAAGTGTTATTATCCCCATATTACATGTGAGGAAACTGAGGTTCAGAAAGGTAATGTGACTTGAGCAAGGTCAGAGAGTAAATGCAGAGTCTGTTTTAATCCCAGTTGCCCAGGTTTCGAGTCCAGTGGTTTTCCTACTACACCAGTGCATCTTGATATTCTGCCTTGGTTTCATATTAATTGTACTCTTGGTCATGGTAAGAATATTAATGAATACAATTACCAACAGTTTAGTAAGGGAACAATTTTAAAAGCTTACGTTTATTAGAAATGGCCAATTTAGTTTTACTAGGGATAGGTCATACTGAAATAGGTGACTGAGTTTTTCTAGGATATAGTTTCCATAGTAAGCATGGAAAGATTGACATTATATACTTGGAATTCCAAAAAGGTTTTGGTGACATCTCAGAGATCATTAGCTCAGATCTTGGACTGAGGGTAAAGTACCTTACTAGACAGAAACCAGGCTCAAAACAGCAATTGAAAGGATAGATTTTTCTAGCTGGAAAGAAGGCATAAATAGAGCACCCTGGGGTGAGATTGGGTGGTCTTTTTTGTGACTCATAGAAATATTTAGAATTGTAAATATGATATTCCTGGTATGTTGACAATATATAAATTGGGAAAAAACTCATCTAGTCATATTCAAAAGAATATGTTCAGTTTAGCATACCCCAAATAATTATTGCAATTAATCTAAATCCTTTTGCAAGAGATAATGGGCCACTTGGCTAGACAAATATCTGGATGTAGAGACCAGCTCAGAATAATCCCCAAATAAAGAAAGTACACAAAGCACTCTCAAGTCCATTGTTGGGATTTTTTTGGTCGTAAGAAAGGTATAAATAATAAATATATAAGAAATAAAAACGAGATAGAAATAAATAGGAATATGTGTAACTCAAAGTCAAAAGAAACACTTAAATTGTCCTCTAATTTTTAAATATTTTTCCCTTTCTTTGTTTTTCCTGAACCTAGGACTTCATCCAGTACTTTTCTCTTTCTTTGGGCCTTTGACATTTTTTTCTCACCAAAAGTAAAAAGTAAGGATAGTGTTCCAGAACAGAAAACAAAATATATTTTCCAAAACATTAGATTATGCAGACTGTCTGAGGATCAAACCAGTTCTCTTGTGTGTGTGTCTGTGTGTGTTTGTGTATCTGTGTCTGTGATTCAATATTTTTACACATTACAAAATGATCACCATAATAAGTCTAGTAACCATCTGTCACCTTACAAAGTTTTTACAATATTTTTGACTATATTCCCTATGGTGTTCATTACATCCCCGTGACTTATTTATTTCATAAATGGAAGTTTGTAATTCTTATTCTCCCTCACCTATTTCATTCATTCCTCCACCCCCCATATCTATGTATACATGTACAGTTTGTTCTCTGTATTTATGAGTATATTCCTGTTTTGTTATGTTTATTTGTCTTGTTTTTTAGATTACACATATAAGTGAAATCATGTAATACTTGTTTTTTTCTGTCTGACTTATTTCACTTAGCTGTCCAGTTTTTCCATCACCATGATTGAAGAGGCTGTCTTTTCCCATTGTATATTTTTGCCTCCTTTGTCATAGATTAATTGACATATAAGTGTGGGTTTGTTTCTGGGCTCTCTATTCCATTCCATTGATCTATGTGTCTATTTTGTGCCAGTATCATACTGTTCTGATTACTATAGCTTGGTAATATAGTCTGAAGTCAGGGAGTGTGATTCCTCCAGGCCTACTCTTCTTTCTCAAGATTGTTTTTGCTGTTTGAGGTCTTTCATGTTTTCATACGAATTTTAAAATTTTTTGTTCTAGTTCTGTGAAAAATGCCATTGGTATTTTGATAGGGATTGCATTGAATCTGAAGATTACCTTGGAGAGTATGGTCATTTTAACAATATTAATGTTTCCAGTCCATGAGCACAGTATATCTTTCCATTTGTTTGTGTCATTTTCGGTTTCTTTCATCAATGTCTTATAGTTTTCCAAGTACAGATCTTTTACTTCCTTGGTTAGTTTTATTCCAAGGTATTTTATGTTTTTGATTCAATTGTAATGGGGTTTGTTTTCCTCATTCTTTGTTAGTGTATAGGAACACAACAGATTTCTGTATGTTAATATTGTATCCTGCAACTTTACTGAATTTATTTATTTGTTCTAATAGTTTTTTGGTGGTGTCTTCAGGATTTTCTATGTATAGTATAGTGTCATCTGCAAACAGTGACAGTTTTACTTTTTTTCTTTCCAATTTTGATGCTTTTTATTTCTTTTTTTTGTCTGATTCTATGGCTTGGACTTCCAGTACTATGCTGAATAGAAGTGGCAAGAGTGGGTATCCTTGTCTTGTTCCTGATTTTAGAGAAAATGCTTTCAGCTTTCCACCACTGAGTATGATATTGGTTGTAAATACATGGTCTTTATTATGTTGAGGTATGATCAATCTATACCAAATTTTTTGAGAGTTTTTATCATAACTGGATGTTGAATTTTGTCAAAGCTTTTTCTGTATCTATTGAGATGATCATATTATTTTTATTCTTCCATTTGTTAATGTACTGTATCACATTGATTTGCAGATATACCACCCTTGCATCCCTGGGATAAATGCCATTTGATCAAATGGTATGATCCTTTTACTGTATTGTTGAATTCGATTTGCTAATATTTTTTTGAGGATTTCTGCATCTATGTTCTTCAGTGACATTGGCCTGTAATTTTTTTGTGGTATCTTTGTCTGGTTTGGGTATCAGAATGATGCTGGCCTTCCAATTTTTTGGAATAGTTTGAGAAGGAGAAGTGGAAATTCTTCTTTAAATCTTTGGTGGAACTAAACTGTGAAGCTGTTTGGTCCTTTGCTTTTGTTATTGGGAGTATTTTTATTCCTGATTTAATTTCATTGCTGGTAAATGGTCTGCTTATATTTTCTATACCTTCCTGTTTCAGTCTTAAGAAACTGTACATTTCTAGGAATTTATTCATTTCTTCCAGGTTGTCCATTTTATTAGTGTAAAATTGTTTATAGTATTCTCTTATGATCCTTTGTATTTCTGTGGTATTGGTTGTAACTTCTCTTTCATTTCTGATTCTATTGATTTGGGCCCTCTTTCTTTTTTTCTTGATGAGTCTGCCTAAAGTTTTATTAATTTTGATTATCTTTTCAAAGAACAAGCTCTTAGTTTTATTGATCTTCATTGTTTTTTAAGTCTATTTTATTCATTTCTGCTCTTATTATTTCTTTTCTTCTACTGACTTTGAATTTTGTTTGTTCTTTTCTTTGTAGTTCCTAAAGGTGTAAAATTAAATTGTTTCTTTGAGGTTTTTCTTGTTTCCTAAGGTGGGTTTCTATCACTGTAAACGTCCCTCTTTGAACTGGTTTTGCTGCATCTCATAGATTTCAGATCATTGTGTTTCCATCTTCATTTGTTTCAAGGTATATTTTGATTTTCTCTTTGATTTTTTTCACTGACCCACTAGTTGCTTAGCAGCATATCATAAACCTCCACGTTTGTACATTTTTTCAGTTTTTTTCTTGTAGCCAATTTCTAGTTTCATACCACTGTGGTTGGAAAAGATTGATATGACTTCCATCTTTTTAAATTTATTGAGATTTGTTTTGTGACCTAGTGTGTGATCTATCCTAGAGAATGTTCCATGTGCTCTTGAGAAAAAATGGGTATTCTGTTGCTTTTGGATGGAATGTCCTATATATAACTATTAAGTCTGTCTGATCTAATGTGTCATTTAAGACCTTGGTTTCCTAATTCTCTGTCTAGATGATCTGTCAATTGATGAAAAGGGTGGTTAAAGTCTCCAATTATTATTGTGTAACTGTCAATTTCTCCATTTATTTTTGCTAATATTTGCTTTATGTATTTAGCTTCTCCTATGTTGGATACATATACATTTTTTATACATCTTTATTGGAGTATAATTGCTACTATGTTGTGTTAGTTTCTGCTGTACAACAAATTGAATCAGCTATATGCATATGCATACATATATCCCCATATCCCCTCCCTCTTGAGCCTCACTCCCATGCTCCCTCTCCCACCACTCTAAGTCATCACAAAGCGCTGAGCTGATCTTCCTGTGCTATGCAGCAGCTTCCCACTAGCTATCTATTTTACATTTGGTAGTGTATATCTGTCAATGCTAATCTCACTATGTCCCAGCCTCTCATTCCCCCCTGCCCCCTGCCATGTCCTCAAATCCATTCTCCACACCTGCATCTTTATTCCTACCCTACCACTAGGTTCATCAGTACCATTTTTCTAGATTCCATATATATGCGTTAACATACGGTATTTGTTTTACTCTTTCTGACTTATTTCACTCTGTATGACATGACAGGCTCTAGGTCCATCCACCTCATTACAAATAACTCAATTTTGTTCCTTTTTATGGCTGAGTAATACTCCATTGTATATATGTGCCACATCTTCTTTATCCATTCATTTGCCATTGGACACTTAGGTTGCTTCCATGTCCTGGCTATTGTAAATAGTTCATCAATTAACATTATGGTACATGTATCTTTTTGAATTACGGTTTTCTCAGGGTATATGCCCAGTAGGGGGATTGCTGGGTCATATGGTAGTTGCATGTTTAGTTTTGTGAGGAATCTCCATACCATTCTACATAGTGGTTGTGTCAATTTACATTCCCACCAACAGTGCTGGAGAGTTCCATTTTCTCCACACCCTCTCCAGCATTTATTGTTTCTAGATTTTTTGATGATGGCCATTCTGACTGGTGTGAGGTGATAATTCATTGAGGTTTTGATTTCCATTTCTCTAATGATTAGTGATGTTGAGCACCTTTTCATGTGTTTGTTGACCAACTGTATGTCTTTGGAGAAATGTCTATTTAGGTCTTCCACCCATTTTTGGATTGGGTTGTTTGTTTTTTTGATATTGAGCTGCATGAGCTGCTTATATATTTTAGAGATTAATCCTTTGTCAGTTTCTTCGTTTGCAAAATTTTCTCCCATTCTGAGGGTTGTTTCTTCATCTGGTTTATGGTTTCCTTTCCTGTGCAAAAGCTTCTAAGGTTCATTAGGTCCCATTTGTTTAGTTTTGTTTTTATTTCCATTTCTCTAGGAGGTGGGTCAAAAAGGATCTTGCTGTGATTTATGTCATAGAGTGTTCTACCTATGTTTTCTCTAAGGGTTTTATAGTTTCTGGTCTTACATTTAGGTCTTTAATCCATTTTGAGTTTATTTTTGTGTATGGTGTTTGGGAGTGCTCTAATTTCATTCTTTTACATGTAGCTGTCCAGGTTTTCCCAACACCACTTATTGAAGAGACTGTCTTTCCTCCATTGTATATTCTTGCCTCCTTTGTCAAAGATAAGATGACCATAGGTGCATGGGTTTATCTCTGGACTTTCTATCCTGTTCCATTTATCTCTACGTCTGTTTTTGTGCCAGTACCATACTGCCTTGATAACTGTAGCTTTGTAGTATAGTCTGAAGTCAGGGAGCCTGATTCCTCCAGCTGCATTTTTCTTTCTCAAGATTGCTTTGGCTATTTGGGGTCTTCTGTCCCATACAAATTGTAAAATTTTTTGTTCTAGTTCTGTGAAAAATGCCATTGGTAATTTGACAGGGATTGCACTGAATCTGTAGATTGCTTTGGAGAGTATAGTCATTTTCAAAATGTTGATTCTTCCAATCCAAGAACATGGTATATCTCTCCATCTGTTTGTATTGTCTTTGATTTCTTTCATCACTGTCTTATAGTTTTCTGCACACAGGTACTTTGCTTCCTTAGGTAGGTTTATTCCTAGGTATTTTATTCTTTATTTGCAACGGTAAGTGGGAGTGTTTCTTAATTTCTCTTTCTGATTTTTCATTGTTAGTGTATAGGAATGCAAAAGACTACTGTCCATTAATTTTGCATCCTGCTACTTTACCAAATTCATTGATTAGCTCTAGGAGTTTTCTGGTGGCATCTTTAGGATTTTGTATGTATAGTATTATGTCATCTACAAATAGTGACAGTTTTACTTCTTTTCCAATTTGGATTCCTTTTATTTCTTTCTCTTCTCTGATTGCCATGGCTAAAACTTCCAAAACTTTGTTGAATAATAGTGGTGAGAGTGAGCAACCTTGTCTTGTTCCTGATCTTAGAGGAAATGCTTTCAGTTTTTCATCATTGAGAATGATGTTTGTTGTGGGTTTGTCATATATGGCCTCTATTATGTTGAGGTAGGTTCACTCTATGCCCACTTTCTAGAGAGTTTTTTTTATCATAAATGGGTGTTGCATTTTCTCCAAAGCTTTTTCTGCATCTATTGAGATGATCATATGATTTTTCTCCTTCAATTTGTTAATATGTTTTATCACATTGATTGATTTGCATATATTGAAGAGTCTTTGCATTCCTGGGATAAACCCCACTTGATCATGGTGTATGATTCTTTTAACGTGCTCTTGGATTCTGTTTGCTAGTATTTTGTTGAGGATTTTTTTCACCTATGTTCATCAGTGATATTGGCCTATAATTTTCTTTTTTTGTGACACTTTTGTCTGGTTTTGGTATCAGGGTGATGGTGGCCTCGTAGAATGAGTTTGGGAATGTTCTTCCCTCTGCTATATTTTGGAAGAGTTTGAGAGGAATAGGTGTTAGTGCTTCTCTAAATGGTTGATAGAATTTGCCTGTGAAGCCATCTGGTCCTGGGCTTTTGTTTGTAAGAAGATTTTTAATTACAGTTTCTATTTCAGTGTTTGTGATTGGTCTGTTCATATTTTCTATTTCTTTCTGGTTCAGTCTTGGAAGGTGTACTTTTCTAAGTATTTTTCCATTTCTGCCAGGTTGTCCATTTTATTGGTGTATAGTTGCTTGTAGTAGTCTCTCATGATCCTTTGAATTTCTGTGGTGTCCATTGTTACTTCTCCTTTTTCGTTTCTAATTCTTTTGATTTGAGTCTTCTTCATGTTTTTCTTGAGGAGTCTGACTAATGGTTTATCAATTTTGTTTATCTTCTCAAAGAACCAGCTTTTAGTTTCACTGATCTTTGCTATTGTTTCCTTCATTTCTTTTCCATTCATTTCTGATCTGATCTTTATAATTTCTTTCCTTCTCCTAACTTTGGGAGTTTTTTGCTCTTCTTTCTCTAATTGCTTTAGGTGTAAGGTTAGGTTGCTTATTTGAGATGTTTCTTGTTTCTTGAGGTAGGATTGTATTGCTATAAACTTCCCTCTTAGAACTGCTTTTGCTACATCCCATAGGTTTTGTGTCCTCGTAATTTCATTGTCATTTGTTTCTAGGTATTTTTTTAATTTCCTCTTTGATTTCTTCATTGATCTCTTGATTATTTAGTAGCATGTTGTTTACCCTCCAAGTGTTTGTATTTTTTTACAGTTTTTTTTTCCTATAATTGATATCTGGTCTCGTAGCATTGTGGTTGGAAAAGATGCTTGATATGATTTCAATTTTCTTAAATTTACCAATGCTTAGTTTGTGATACAAGATGTGATCTACCCTGGAGAATGTTCCACGTGCACTTGAGAAGTGTATTCTGTTGTTTTTGGATGGAATGTCCTATAAATATCAGCTATGTCCATGTGGTCTAATGTGTCATTTAAAGCTTGTGTTTTTTCATTTATTTTCTGTTTGGGTGATCTGTCCATTGCTGTAAGTGAGGTGTTAAAGTCCCCTATTATGATTGTGTTACTGTTGATTTCCCCTTTTATGGCTGTTAGCATTTGCCTTATGTATTGAGGTGCTCTTATGTTGGGTGCATAAATATTTACCATTGTTATATCTTCTTGGATTGATCCCTTGATCATTATGTAGGGTCCTTCCTTGTCTCTTATAATAGTCTTTATTTTAAAGTCTATTTTGTCTGATATGAGTATCCCTACTTCAGCTTTCTTTTGATTTCCATTTACATAGAATATCTTTTTCCATCTCCTCACTTTCAGTCTGTATGTGTCCTTAGGTCTGAAGTGGGTCTCTTGTAGACAGCATATATATGGGTCTTGTTTTTGTATCCATTCAGCCAGTCTGTGCCTTTTGGTTGGAGCATTTAATCCATTCACATTTAAGGTAATTATTGATATGTATGTTCCTAATACCATTTTCTTAATTGTTTTGGGTTTGTTTTTGTAGGTCCTTTTCTTCTCTAAGTTTCCCACTTAGAGAAGATCCTTTAGCATTTGTTTGTAGAGCTGGTTTGGTTGTGCTGAATTCTCTAAGCTTCTGTGTGTCTGTAAAGCTTTTGATTTCTCTGTCGAATCTGAATGAGATGCTTGCTGGGTAGAGTAATATTAGTTGTAGGTTTTTCCCTTTCATCATTTAAAATATATCCTGCCACTTCCTTCTGGCCTACAGAATTTCTGCTGAAAAATCAGCTGATAACCTTGGATTCCCTTGTATGTTATTTGTTGCTTTTCCCTTGCTGCTTTTAGTATTTTTTCTCTTATTTAATTTTTAATAGTTTGATTAACATGTGTCTTGGCCTGTTTCTCTTTGGGTTTATCCTGTATGGGACTCTCTGCACTTCCTGGACTTGATTGACAATTTTCTTTCCCATGTTAAGGAAGTTTTTGACTACAATCTCCTAAAATATTTTGTCAGACCCTTTCTCTTCTTCTTCTGTGACCCCTATAATTCGAATGTTGGTGCGTTTAATCTTGTCCCAGAGGTCTCTGAGACTGTCCCCAATTCTTTTCATTCTTTTTTCTTTATTCTGCTCTGTGGCAGTTATTTCCACCATTCTATCTTCCAGCTCACTTATCCATTCTTCTGCCTCAATTTTTCTGCTATTGATTCCTTCTAGAGTGTTTTTAATTTCATTTATTGTGCTGTTCATCACTGTTTGTTTGTTCTTTAGTTCTTCTAGGTCCTTGTTAAACATTTCTTGTATTTTCTCCATTCTATTTCTGAGATTTTGGATCATCTTTACTATCATTACTGTGAATTCTTTTTCTGGTAGACTGCCTATCTCCTTTTCATTTGTTTGGTCTGGTGTGTTTTTACCCTGCTCCTTCATCTGCTGCATATTTCTCTGTCTTCTACTTTTGTTTAACTTAATGCTTTCCACTGGCTGCTGGGTCGTAGTTCCTCTTACTTCTTTTGTCGGTCCCCAGTGGGTGAGGTTGGTCTAGTTGCTTGTGTAGGCTTCCTGGTAGGGGGACTGGTGCCTGTGTTCTGGTGGGTGGAGCTGGATCTTGTCCCTCTGATAGGCAGGGCCACGTCTGGTGGTGTGTTTTGGGGTGTCTGTGAGCTTCGTATGACTTAGGCAGTCTGTTTGCTAAAGGGTGGGGTTGTGTTCCTGTCTTACTAGTTGTTTGGCATGAGGTGTCCAACATGAAGTTGCTGGCTGTTGGGTGGAGCCAGGTCTTAGTGTTGAGATGGAGAACTCTGGGAGAGCTCTCACTGATTAATAGTCCATGGGTCCAGGTGTTCTCCGGTGGTCTGATGTCCTGGGCTTGGCTCTTCCACCTCGGAGTCTCAGGCCCGACCCATAGGCAAAGCAACAAGACCCTGCCAGCCACTCGGTGCAGAAGAAAAGGATGAAAAAACAAAACAAACAAACAAACAAACAAACAAAAACCCCAAAATACCGAAATGAACAGATAAAACCCCAAGACAAATGGTAAAGGCAAAACTAAACAGACAGAATCACACAAAGAAACAGACACACATACACACGAAAATCAAAAAGACAAAAAAACAAAAAGAGAAAGAAAAGAAGAGAGCAACCAAACCAATAAACAAACCCAAGAATGGAAACAAACACTAAAAACTAAACTAACAAAAACATAAAACCAGAAACAAATCAAATGCAGAATCAAACTTTAAAAAGGCAATGAAAGCATAAAACAAACACACAAAATGATTTAAAAAATGTAATGACAAAAGAAAGATGAAAACAAAAGGAAAAAATACAAAACAACAAAGTAGTAAAGTAAAAATAGAAAAATAGAAAATATAGTTAAAAATAAAATGAAAATAAAACAAAACAAAGGAAAAAAAACACAAGGAAAAAACACAATATAACAAAAAGTATAGTAGAACTAGGAAAAAATAAATAAAATAAAATAAAACATTAAAAGTAAAAGCATAAACAGAAAAGAAAAGAAAAAACAAATAAAAAATTAAAATTAAAAGAAAAATAAAGAACAGCAGAACCAAAAAAAAAAAGAAGTGGTCATATTTTCCTGTGGCCTTAGCTGTCAGTGTCCTTGGCCCACAGTGAGCCACGGCCAATCCCTGCCTGCCCAGCAAGTCCTCCAACACCTCTAGGTAGGTCTCTGGCCCTGCTGTGGGCACTGTGGGGCCAGCACAGACTCTGATCTGGCCTGACTCCTGCATGTACTTGCCCCCAAAGTCCACAGTTGCCCCCAAAATCCACAGCCTCAATTGTGGTAACACTCTTCTCTTCAGGTATTTCACAGATGCAGGGTTTACCCAGCTGACTGTGGGGATTTAATCTGTTGCTCCTGCAGCTGCACGGGGATATTTCCCTTTCTCTTCCTAGATCTCACAGCCCCTGGAGTTTAGCTTTGGTTTTGGCCCTGCCTCTGCATGTGGGCTGCCCTCAGGCATCTGTTCCCCACCGAGGCAAGAGGGATTTAAAGCAGCTGCTGATTAGGGCTCACTTGCTCACTCAGGCTGCAGGGAGGGAGGGATACAGCAGTCACAATTGGGATGTGCAGGGAGTGCCTGTGGCAGCAGAGGCCAGCATGAATTTGCAAGAGCCCGAGGTGCACCGTGCGTTCTCCCAGGGAAGTTGGCCCCAGTTCACGGGACCCTCAGCGGTGGTGGGCTGCACGGGCTTCTGGGAAGGTGTGGACAGTGACTTGCCTTGCACACAGGACCCTTGGCAACAGTGGTGACAGCCTCTGGGGTCCAAGATAACAGCCACAGCTTGCGCTCGCACTCACGTAGACATTGTCCTGCCATCTGTGAGTGCACAGAGTAGGAAGCTCTTATGGTGGGCTGCCCCTTGAGGACCCCACAACAAAGGTCTCTTGCCTCTCTGGCAAACCCGGGCTTTTTCCTAGACTCCCTCCCAGCTATCTGTGGTGCACTAGCCCCCCCAGGCTGTCCTCATGCAGCCAACCCCAGTCCTCTCCCTGGGGTCTCACCTCCGAGGCCCAAGCCTCAGCACCCAACCTCCACCCACCCTGGTGAGTGAGCAGACAAGTGCCTCAGGCTGGTGAGTGCTGGTTGGCACTAATCCTCCGTGTCGGAATCTCTCCACTCTGCCCTCCGCACCTCTGTTGCTGTCCTCTCCTCCGAGGCTCTGAAGCTCCCCCACCCCATCCCCACCAGTGAGGGGGTTTCCTAGTGTGTGAAAACTTTTCCTCCTTCACAGCTCCCTCCCAGAGGGGCAGGTCCCATCCTGATTCCTTTGTCTCTTTTTTTTTTCTTTTTTCTTTTGCCCTACCCAGTTATGTGGGGATTTTCTTGCCTTTTTGGAAGTCTGAGGTCCCCTACCAGCATTCAGTAGTTGTTCTGTAGGCACTGTTCCACATGTAGATGTATTCTTGATGTATTTGTGGGGAGAAAGGTGATCTCCACATCTCACTCCTCCTCTATCTTGCAGGTCTCTCAACTGGGTGCTTATACATTTATAATTGTTATGTGTTCTTGTTGTATTGATCCTTTGATCATTAAGTAGTGTTCTTTGTCTCTTGTCACAATTTGTTTTAAAGTGTATTTTGTATGATATAAGTATTGCTACCCAAGCTTTCTTTTCATTTCCACCTGCATACATTTTTCCATCCCCTTACTTTCAGTCTGTATGTGCCTTTAGATCTGAAGTGAGTCTCTTGTAGGCAGCACATATATGGGTCTTGTATTTGTATTTATTCAGCCACTTTATGTCTGTTAATTGGAGCATCTAGTCCATTTACATATAAAGTAATTATTGATAGGTATGTAATTATTGCCATTTTGTGAATTGTTATCAGGTTGTTTTTGTAGTTCTCTTTTTTCCTTTTTTCTTTTGCGCTCTTCCCCTGTGATTTGATGACTACCTTTAGTGTTATGTTTGGATTCCTTTCTTTTTTATGTCTGTGTACCTATTATAGATTTTGTGTGTGTGGTTACCATAAGGTTCATATATAACAATGTGTATATATTATATATATATATATATATATATATATATATATATATATAATATATACACACACACACACATATATAAACGCATACACACATACATATATATATGATTATTTTCACCTGATGATCTCTTAAGTTCGAATGCATCTTCATGACACTGAATTTTTACTCCTCCCCACCACATTTAATGCCTTTGATTTCATATTTTACATCTTTTTGTTTTATGTATCCCTTAACTACTTATTGGGGATATAGATGATTTTAGTACTTTTTTCTTTTAAACTTCCTACAAGCTTTATATTTTGTTGATCCACTACCCTCACTGTATATTTGCCTTTGCTGATGAGATTTTTTCTTTTATAATTTTCATATTTCTGGTTCTGTTCTTTTCTTTCCCCTTAGAGAAGTCCCTTTAACATTTCTTGTAGAGCCAGTTTAGTGTTGCTGAACTCTTTTAGTTTTACTTTTCTGTAAAACTCTTTATCTCTCCTTCAAATCTGAATAATAGCCTTTCCAGGTACAGTATTCTTGGTTGTAGGTTTTTTCCTTTTAATCACTTTGAAAATATTGTGCAACTCCCTTCTAGCCTACAAAGTTTCTGCTGAAAAGTCATCTCATTGTCTTATAAGAGTTCCCTTGCACATAACTAGTTTCTTTTCTCTTGCTGCTTTTAAGGTTCTCTCTTTAACTTTAATTCCTGCCATTTTAATTATAATGTGTCTTGGTATGAACCTCTTTGGGTTCATCTTGTTTGGGACTCTCTATGCTTCCAGGACCTGGATGTGTGTTTCCTTTCCCAGATTAGGAAGTTTTCAGCTATTATTTCTTTAAGTAAGTTCTCTTCCCCTTTCTCTCTCTCTTCTTCATCTGGGACACATAAAATGCAAATGTTAGTGTGCTTGATGTTGTCTCAGAGGTCTCTTAAACTATCATCATTTTTTAAAATTCTTTTTTCTTTCACCTTGGGTGATTTCCACTACTCTATCTTCTAATTTGCTGATCCATTCCTCTGTGTCATCTAATCTACTATTGATTCCTTATAGTGTATTTTTAATTTCAGTTATTGTATTCTTTAGCTCTGTTTGGTTCTTCTTTATATTTTCTAACTCTTTGTTAAAATTCTCACTGTGTTTATTCATTCTTCTCCCAAGTTCATTGTGCATATTTATGATCATTGCCTTGAACTCTTTATCAGGTAGATTTCTTATCTCCACTTCTCTTAGTTCTTCTTCTGGGTTTTGTCTTGTTCCTTCATTTGGAACTTGTTCCACTATCTCCTCGCCTTGCCTAATTCTCTATGTTTGTTTCTATGTAGTAGGTATGTCAGTTACATTTCCTGACCTTGCAGAAGTGGCCTTATGTAGGAGACATCCTATGGGGCTCAGTAGCACACTTCCCTCTGGTCACCAGAGCTTTATGCTCTAGGTGTGACCCCTATGTGGGCTGTACATACTTTTGTTGTGGCAGGGCCGACTACTATAGATTCACTTGTAGGTAGGGCTGGACCCTGGTCAGGTCTCTTCTTGTGTGGTGGCTGCCAGCCTCCTGCTGGGGGATGGGGGGGGCTGGGTCCTGGCGAGGTTGGCTATGTGATCTGAGGGGTCCTGAGGCTGGCACCAGCCCACTAATGTGTGGGGCCATGTCCTGGGGTCACTGGCTGCAGGACCTGGGGCATTCTGGGGTGGCTGGCTGTGGGCCTGGGGGTCCAGAGCTCTCCTCTAACTTTCAATCCATGGTTAACCATTCTCCACTGACCTTCAAAACCTTTCATTAACTAATTTACTACCACTAAGCTATTATCTCCCATCACCATATTGCACTCCCTCACTCTCTCTTTCTCTCTCTCATCTCCTTTACCCTTATTCTCCTTATTCATTCTTTCATTCTTACCTCTATGCTTTTTGTATAGCCATAAACTATCTCTTCTCTCTGCCATTTTCAACCTGTCTCTGTTTGATTCCCAAACTCAAAATGTAATCCCCTAATCAAACAAATGATTAAATGAACAAATAAATCTATCTCTTCCAGTCTTCAGAGATCAACCATACCTTCATGAATGATCTTTTCATGTCCTGCCCACTCAACATATCTCTGCCCCATTTTTATTGCTTTAATGTCTATTCATTTTTATATTATTTTGTGGTTATTCAACTACCTTTATGAATAATACTTGACATCCCTGTAAAGCTAAAATGTTCTAAACAACAAAGATGATGTATTCCATTTCCTTTATACTTCCTACAGCATCTGGAGGGGAGGTTGGCAACTATGACCCATGGGTCAAATTTAGCCTTCCACCTATTTTAATTTTTTTATTTTACATGTAATCTTTTGGAGGGATGACTTTTCTTGTGCTGTGTTTGTTGAACTTTGGTATCAGGATAATTCTGGCCTCATGCTATTCTATTTTTCAGAAGAGTTTGAGAAAGACTGGTGTTAATTCTTCTTTAAATTATTGGTAGAATTAATCTGTGAAGCCATCTAGTCTTGGGCTTTTCTTTCTTGGGCATCCACCTATTTTTGTGTGGCCTGTGAGGTAAGGTAGTTTTTACACTTCTAAATTATTTTAAAAAATCAAAAGGAAAATAATATTTGATGACATTTGAACATTATGTGAAATTCAAATTTTAGTGTTCATGAAGTATTTTTAATAGACAGCCATGTCCATTAATTTACATTTTACCTATGGCTGCTTTCACACTACAACAGTAAAGTTAAATAGTTGCCACAAAGCCCAAAGAATTAAAATGTAGTAGTTTCTACAAGTGCCAAAGACCACTTTGCAGATGGTGTTATTTTTAATCCAAAGTCAAGAGCTCTGCAAGATATTATGTCCACAGGTTTATAGTTAAGAGAGGCTGGCAACTTACTCATGTGACATGAGTGGTAAGCAGTGGATGTTGAAGTCTTACCAGTGCTACCTGACTGCCAAAAAGATACTTCTCTATACTATATCGTCTCCTGAAGTGCATTATTCAAGGACTCCAGTTCTGTCCAAGCCTCCTTTTTCCAACTTAGATACCTTAAAGATATAACAAATTCTAACTACATAGAATAGTTGGTATCAAGGAAGATAGGTTAGTTGTACAAAGTTGGAATCAACACAGCATTAGTTCTATTCCACGTAAGTATTCTACAGAGAGGTGATCTACAGCTTGTCAGTCCCTTGTAGGCTCCAAGTAATCAGAACTTTCCAGTGAGACAGAACTTTTTTTACAGGGTTTCCCTATATAATGAGAACTACTAAAACCCCCAATATCCTAAAGTACCTCCTTATTCCTAGAGTAAAGAATAAATTATACTCAGCCTAATTCCACTGTCAAGTTTTTTTCCTAATTGTATATAATTATAATATTAACACATATAGCATAAATATTAGTTAAGAAAATAGAATAATCAACTAAAATTCAATTAAAAATAAAAATAAAAACAAAATATTTTATTAATCAAAGCATCCCATTCCATATCAGGCCTACACTGAGAAGAGTTAATGGATCAGGACTTAAGACTAGGATATAATTCTAGGACTTGCTGCCAATATCATAATTACTAGTTCAACTAATAAACTACATTGTAGTATAAATAGTCAACATAATGCATCAAAACAAAATTTAGTAGAAAAGAGATCATCCACTGGTGAAGTATACCTCCAGTTCATCTTGGCTTTGGTAGAAGATGACTGGGGTCCAATTTTTACCTGTATGCCCAGGAATAGAAAATCTTCCCTCACCCCACTTCTCAGTCTACTACTGCAGTTGGGTCATTGTGGATGCTTGGGAGATTCACTCCCAAATGTCTATCAACCTAAATCATAAAAAGAATCAAAAATTATGGTATGTTTTAGTTTGAATATACTGTAGAATAGAACTGTTAGAGAAAGCATCATGATATTGGAAGAATCCATTTTAATATCCTAGGGAAAAAATTGGCATATTTTGCTAATACTGTATCTTTTTAATGACTGATGTTACTCAGTTATCTTTGGCTTTTCATATGAAACTTTCATAGTCTAAACCTTCCAAATTAAAACCATTTTGTTTCATGGGTTGGCAATTTATTTCAATTGTTCACTCTGTTATGTCCATTATATTAGATGAACAAATACTGTTAACTTAGATCTATTTGATCTTACTCCCAATATATAGATACAAGAAAATGAATGCTGTATTCATAAGGAGATTCTCATCCCAAAACCGTTATATTATACATCAGGGTTTTGACCATTGTATTATTCTAGTCAAAATCCATTTAGAGCTCCCTCTATCATAGAAACATACTTTTTTCAATAGTAGAAACAAATTTAAGAAATAAAGCAGCTATTTCTGAGTCTTTTTTTTTTTTTACATATCTCCTCATACATTTTGATCTGCTTTTATTTAAATTAAAAAAACATAGATCCTGAAACCTTACTTAATATTCAACTTGGAAACAACTTTTCTGTAAAGTTGAAAGGTATCTAATTAACCCAATTTTCCATTTACATTGCTCAGGCTTTCTTTTTCTTACTATGCAATTTATTAAACCAACAGATAGTTCCATTCTCTGAGAGAAAAAATATTTCAGAAAGTTCACACTGATGGCTTTCAAATACTATTGTTGTCAATGGACAGAGGTGAAGAGCTGTGGTCAAAATCTCTGAACTGTAAATTCCTGTATAATCTCCAACTCCCCCACCAGGCTTCTGAAACTATATATTCAAAGACACTCCAGGCAAAATCACACTTGGATGGGAGCTTCATTCCCAAATCTCTCTCTGGTTTCCTAACATGTAAGATTTTCAAGGACCCTATTGTTTCTTTAGCACTTGCCCTAGATCAGAGGCAGAACAAAGAGGTCTGCTCTTGGTTTCCTATTCCCGTGTTCCACACTGGCTTTGCCTGGACTTCTAAGCTGACAGTACCTCCCTGCTCCAGTATCACTTTGCCACAACTTCATCATGAAATGTAAGAGAGAAGAGAGCACAGAGGGAGAAAGAGAAAAGAGAGATACTGCTCTCTTTTATCTTTATTTATAATCCCTTTGTTCCTTCCTCTGAAATTCCATTCTTGGCTGATAATATAGGGACCACTAAGAACCCCATTTGTCCTTGAACTTGTTTCTCTTTCTCTCACCATGTATATGCCAGGCACTGTGCTAGGCACAGGGATAGAATGATGGACAAAGCAGCAGTGTTTGAGCCCTCACAAGGCTACAGAGATGCTCCAGACTCCCACATTTATCTGTAGTCTCTTTAATAGTTTGGAAAATATGATTGCCATGTTTCCAGCTCAAAGGGCAGCTGGAATAAATCTTAAAATTAAAATAAATGATAATGGAACAAGGTGGGTACAAAGCACATTCACAGATTTCTCTTCACTCAATACGTTCTGATGAATACTCTCCATGCCCCAAGCACTGTCGCAGTCTCTGGAGATAGAGCTGTGAACAAGTTTGACAAAGGTCTGCCCTTTGTCAAATAGCTCACACTCTGATGAGAGGAGTTAGATGATGTAAAAGTGAACAAGTAAATTAGTAAATACAGTGAACTCAGAGAGTAATATGGGACATGAAGGAATTAAATTGTATCATGAGCCCAAAAGTGACTAAGATGGAGCAATCAGGCAAGTCTACATTAGCCAGGATGGTGAAGGAGTGGGTACACCAACGGAAAACCCCACTTGAGCAAAGATCTGGGGCCAGAATGTTCTGGACAGAGGGACCAGCAACTGTAAAAGCCTCAGGCCAGGAAAAAGCTGGCATGTTCTAGGAACAGAAGTGTCCCTAGAGAGAAACTAGTGCCTAATGAATAAGAGGATGGGCTGCCAGTGCAAGATGAGGTGGGGGGGCGGGGAGCAGGGGCTGGATCATGCAGGATTTGGTAGGTCAAAACCCGGACTTGGGATTTGGCCCTAAGCAAGATGGGAACATCTTGCAAGGTTTTAAGTAGGGGTTACAAACACCCTGCTGGCTGCTGTGTTGCTTCGTGGGGAAAGAACATTAGGGAGGTAAGAGCAGAAGCAAGGAGATTAGCAGGTACAACACAACACATGATGCATTTAAAGTTTAATACAGCAACCATCTGCAGACAGTGAAAGAGAACTCTGCTGACTTTGTCACGCCCAAACACAGTTCTAGAGGGAGAGGGCCTTAGCCTGTTACAAGACGCCTGGGAACAGACTCAGGATCTTTTCCTATAGAATCTTCCTCTCTCCAAACAGCACTGTGTGAAGAGGAGGGCAGCTGGCTTTCAAATAAATCAGGCTGTGTTGGAATCCCAGTTCCATCACATCACCTGTTCAGCCTCAGTGTTTCCCTCTGTGAAGTGGAACTAATGGGCGCTCCTCTCAGGAGGGCTGTGGGAATAGATGAGATAACATAGGCAGAAGCACTTGGGAAGTGCTAGCTTCCCTTCTCCCTGGAGTAGCACATTTCAGGGAGGTCTGCAAGGAACAGCAATTGTGCTCTGCATCCTGGACTAGAAGGGCCCACTTTTAGAAAGGACACTTGTGTTGATCACTCTTCCATAAGAAGTGTGAAAGTAATATGACTAGGGGACTAAAAGGGTTATTTGAATCTACTTTATTCAATCAATAAGAAACTAGAACTGGGAATGAAAATAAAAAAGCAAGAAAAGGAGTCATGGAAAAGATTTGCCCAGCTCCTCGCCAAACCAAACCTCTGCGTCACACCTTCTCAGAGACAAAGCCGTGAGGACTAATGTTTGCATAGTTGCAAACTGTTTCAAAGTCATTCCTTTCTGCAACACGCCGTGGGTATGTGATTTGAATGGTGAAGCCGATTTGGAGAGTTTGGATCTGCATGTAAGAAAGGGCCAAGATGAAGGCTGAAGTAATAACTTTTACCTGACAGCCAGTGGAGGGGTTTACTTGGATAAATGGTTTTCTAATTGACAGTTTTAGACCCTGGCAACTGTGATAGAAATGGAGTCCAAATCCTTTTGAGGGATTGTAACTCTAAAAGCTGTGTTAATGCAATAGATTAAATGTACCAAAGCTGAGGCGGCCCAGCAGCAGACACCGGGGCTGGGGATTACCTTTTCCTGGTTTCACAGCTGTTTATTTTGATTGCTTTAAGTGTTGCAAAACCCTATTGCCTTCCTTTCAAATTTCTGGCCCACCTCTACCCATACTGCTGGTTCATTTGAGCTTCTTTCCAACTTTGGCTTCCTCACAAAGCCTGTGCTAATTATGTGGTCAAAGATTTTGGGTGGTCAAGTTTGCTTACCCTGAGCAGCCATAGTGTCCAGGATTCACCTTTTTCCATGCATTTTCAGAACTTGTTCACACACATTGCATCTGCAGAAGTCAGTTTACACTGCATAACAAACAACCTCAAAAATGTCAGGACCTCATGGGTTGGTAGGCAGACTATGTTTTGGTTAATTTAATCTGAGCTCAGCTGGCTGAGTGGCTGTACTTTGGGGTGCAGGTTTGTTGGGTTGGCTCCAGGCTCCAGGTTGCATTCATGTGTGCCCCCATGTCCTTTTGCATACTGGGAACAGAACCTATCTGGGGTCTGTCCTCATGGCAAATGGAAGATGCTCAAGAGAGCCAACCAAGTATACATTTCAAGCCTCTGCTTACATCACTTACTCTAAAACCTCATGGGCTAAGGTAAGTCATATGACCAAACCCAAAGTCCAGGAGCAGGAAAATATACTCTTCCTCTAGTGGGAGGAAGGAAAGTCATGTGACAAATGGCATGGATATGTGATTCTAACATAGGGATGATTGAAGAGTTGGAGACCAATGAGTCAATCTTCTACAACCTTCTTCTCCAAGTCCTGGCCCTGCTCCTGGTCTCAGGTAGCAGTGGGAAGAGGAGGTATGGAGCATATGGAGCCCCCATGGGGGTTATGCTCATTTACTCTCATATCTGGAGTTTTTCTGGGTCTTATTAGTCTATATGTACCGATGAACTCACTTGAAAAATAATTCTAACTTCCCAGGTTATGCTCCCATTGGTGTAATGTAAGACCCACTTCAAAAACTTCCCCAATTCAATCTGGGACTCCCCAGGAGTGTCTGACATGATGTCACAAAAGACTCCTTTGTGTTCTGCCCTGGCTCCCCTTGCTGACACCAGCACTGATGCCAATGCCTGTGAATCATCCAAGAGAGGGAAGCTCATCAGCACCAGCATTATCAGGGCCCCTGCAACAACATCCCAGGACTCTCAAACTCTAAACCTCAGGGTTTTAAAGAGGCAATGCATTCCTTGTAGTTTCCCGTATGAAGCAAGAGTAACAGAGCTACATGTTTCCCTGCCACACCTTGTCACCCTCTTTGTTGTATTCTGAAAAGCTGCTTGTCATCCCCACACCAAACTAAGTGCAGTAGGCACTGTCAGTGTCCCCAACTGTGTCCCTCAAATCTTTCACTCTGCTCCAGCTAACTTCTAGCTACCAGGATCTGCATCTCTGTGACTAGGGGATATTTTTTCAGAACTGGAAAAGACTTCTCTGCCCTCGTGTGTAGTAGGCCAGACGTACCAGGGAATTAACAACCACCAGAAGCCCTCAACCAGTGGCTTTCAAGGCTTGATCTATCCTCCTTCCCCTCCGTGTGGGATAATCCCAAGGCTTGAGCTTTATACTGTTGCCAGAATTTCCCTGCAGGACTAAGTCCAAGTAATCCACTGTGGTTATCAGCTTAATATCCTACCTTTTATTGGTTGCCCTTCCTTCCCCGTATCACTTCCCTACTCTTCAATTGATGCTAATTTCATCCTTCAAATAAACTACTTGCAACTAAATCTCAGGGTCAGTTTCTGGGAAACCAAACTAAGGCACTGAGTCCGCTATCGAAGCAGTTTCTTCAACTTTGCCTTTAGCCTCTCTCCCCTTAGGGCTGATTTGGAAAACTTCCAATATGCTGTTTTCCATATACCCTGCATTCCTGCCCTTCTTTCCAGGATAATGACATCTTCCTATAGACCTCTTTGCCCAGGATAATTACAAGGAGGCTAGTTTCACAGACCCACCAGATAGACTTGCCCAAGTTAATGCCTGGATCCAGTGTGTTCACAACTCTGGCTCAAATAGACAAATCTACCATATTGCCAATTCACATTTATCACATTCTGTAATGTTTCTTGAGTCACTTCTACATGCAAAGAATTGTGATAGGTACTAGGAACACCAAGTCATATAAGAAATAGTCCATGACCACAAGAAAAGTGTGGTCTGATGGAAGAGTTCTCACTGAGGCAAATGCTGCCTTCTGCAGTTTCTTTCCACCCTTCCCTGGATAGTTGGAAAAGAGAATCTATTAACTTCTGTAACTACAAAAACTCCAAACTGTTAAATGTTGGTTAACCTAGCAGGTTGAAAAAGTGCTTATAAGACAATGCAGGCCGTGGAATAGGTCGTATTTCCCCTTATTTGCCTGTGACCAGAAGTGGGCTTTACCCAAGATAGGCTCACAATAAACGTTCATTCCGTGGATAAGGTGCTCACCCAGGCTCTGTGTAGCCCAGGACTCCCTGCAGGAAATTAGTTCACTTCCAAGAGCCCCACTGTGGCACTGCAAAATTAAAGCATTGAACCCAGCTGACGCTAAGGTTCAAACATTCTATGGATCTGTATATTCAGAATATACATTCTTTATTTTTATATAATTTTTTTATTTTAAAATTTTATTTATTTTATTTATTTATTTTTGGCTGCATTGGGTCCTCATTGCTGCACGCGGGCTTTCTCTTGTTGTGGCAAGTGGGGGCCACTCTTCGTTGCAGTGCGCGGGCTTCTCATTGCAGTAGCTTGTCTTGTTGCGGAGCATAGGCTCTAGGCACATGGGCTTCAGTAGTTGCGGCACATGGGTTCAGTAGTTGTGGCTAACAGGCTCTAGAGCGCAGGTTCAGTAGTTGTGGCTCATGGGCTTAGTTGCTCTGAGGCATGAGGGATCTTCCTGGTCCAGGGCTTGAACTCGTGTCCCCTGCATTGGCAGGTGGATTCTTAACCACTGTCTCACCAGGGAAGCCCAGAATATGCATTCTTAAAGGGAGGTTTTATTGATGATATTGTTTTTAGAATATTTTCTTGGGCCAAAGAGAGAAACTGCTAAATGGTGCTAAGAGTGGGAAAATCACTTAGGAGAAATGTGGAATTTTCCTGTTAGACTTTACTTACTAAATTTGTCCCAAACTCTGATTGTTGGTCAGAATCATGAAAAGGAAGAAGAAAACCCATACTCAGCTCATCATATATTTATTCAGTGCCTACTGTTAGCCTCAAGCTGCACCAGCACTGAGGATACAACCTTAAACAAATAGACAAATCCTGTGACCTCACGGAGCTCCCTGTCATCTCAAATCCCAGTGTGCCTGAGCCGGCGGGTTCACTCAGCCGCACATCTGTCCCAATCCCATTTTTCCCAAGTTGCTCAGAATGAATTAATTGCATGCTCACATTTCTATACATCATTTTATCCTATGATCTGTTTGGGGTTCAATGCTAAATTCTTATTATTGCCCAAGCATCACCTGAGAACGAGGAAGAGCCACACCCACAAATTACGTCTTGGGGGAGTTCACAGGCCTGTTGTTCTGGTGTAAAAAGCAGTTGTTCAAAGCAGATCAAAGAAGTATAGACACGGCAATGCCCATCTCCCTGGTTGGCGATTCCCCTTAAAAATATAAAGAAAGATTTCACAAGAAATATGGAGCTAGAGTCCTCACAGCTGCTGAAAACAAGGCAATGAGCAGGGAAGGGAATGAGGAGGGGATTGAAGAAAGATTAAAATATCAAAAGGAAAATCAGTAAATTTGAAACCTCAGACCTGGAACCAATTAGAGGTCAGCTGGCAACTGTCAAGAATCAATATAAGAAAGATGTAATTTTTAATAACTCAGAAATAAAGTATGCTGTTAACATGCTAGGAATTGGGGTAGGGGAGGAAAAAGAGTGAGGAAAAATGTGGTCTGTTAGCAATTATTGTGGATGCCAGGACCAGCTTAAAGGAGTCACTCTCACCTTCTCAGTGCTCCGCTCTGGGTTTCAACCTCAGCACAGCTCCCATCAGCCTCCGCCTGGCATCCCCAGGGCACAGCCGGCATATCTACTGCTCAGCTAGTTCAGAACTCAACGTAGCCAGGATTTCTCTATGTCATCAATCGAAACACTTCTTCTCCAAGGAAGTTTCTGGTTCTATCTTCTTCTCCAAAGAAGTTGGGGCTATGGGAAACTTTTTATTAAATAGCCCTTGGTTTTTACATAAATAAATGTTTACCTCTCTACTTATTTATATACCGAATTGATATCTTTAAATATTAAAAGCTTAAGCAAGGATTTTCACATTTGGCAAGTTTTTCTCGATCTCACCAAGATAGGATTGTGGAGCCAAATTGGAAAACATATTTTCTAAGGAATTGAAGATGAGTACAACTTGAAGATCACTTTGGAGATGGACTTCTCCAAAGGAAGAAAGAATGAAAATGTTCTTGACCATAACACACAAGCAGACAGGAGGATCCCTGGAAAAGTCAAACCAGCATTTTCCAAAGTGTCCTCTGTGGAATATTAGTTCTGAATGATTTTATTAGGCACTGAATTTAAAAAAAACACCCAAGCAAACAAAATGGGTCCCAATATCAAAAAGTTTACAAACTGCTGGGTTACACAAAGTTAAACAGATTCCTTTATTGCAGGACTTTTCAGAGCCTTTATGGGATCTGAACAGGATTGTGAACCTCAGAATTTTGTGCATGAGATGGGATTTACTATTGGACCATTGAGAAGTTATTTCACCGTGGACCATTTTCTTGTGGATCATCTTGTCAAATTCAAGTTTGAGTTGGCTTAAGTTTTATTCTAACTCAGCAGGTGTCACTATCTTAAGTACGTTGAAATTAAAATGGATCCTTACAAGGACAAGGATTACAGGGAACGTCTCTGGCACCTTTTTCAAATTTCCTTTCTTTTAATGAGACTTCTAGGATAAAAGAGAGCTCTAACGTTGCTTGCTTCTGAATCCCTCTGATCTTGGAAACTGGATCCATTTCATCGGAACCTAGTTAGTTTAATCCCAGTCAGAATCCCAGTCAAGCATCAGGCCCGTCTGAATGCCAACCTCACCTGACCTGGAGTACAAATCATTGTTCCTTGCTCTATCTCCTCCTTCAGCTGAAAGGTTTTAGAGGTGAAAGGGGACTTAGAGATCTCCTCTCCCGACAACTTCAGTTTACAGCTGAGGAAACTGAGGCTCAGAGATAGGGAAGAACCTCCTTAAAATCACACAGCCCTTTTTTTCAGAAGAGAAACCTTGCAAAGCCCACCCAGATGACTAAGCCATGGTCCCCCTCCCTGCACCTCTTGGGCATAAAGACCCTCACGTTTCCTCCAACTTCACATCCCACTTGACTCTTCAGGAGTCTGAGGCAATTTGAATGAGCCTCCCCGTGCCCTGTCACAGACTGGAGCACATTAAGGGCAGGAAATTAGGCAGGGGCATGTTTGTAGATCCGGTGCCGATTACTCTTCCCCTCAGATTGTACATCCACCAATACGGAATGGATTTCTCTCTAATTTATTAAAGGTCAGTCGGCATGGAATGATAAAGGAAAGGCCATGTCTGATAAATTCACCTAAATTGAATTCTTGGGCCACATTACCTAAACAGCAGACATAATTTATCTGGATTTCAGGAAAGCATTTAGTGCTGTACCATATAACAGATGCATTTACTAAGGCAAACCATTGTGTCATGGTTAGGTGTCAGGTGGCAATTCTGGAAACAGGTTTAAAATGGCCCAGAACACAACACTGGGTGCACCGCCAGGAGACACTTAAGAGTACAGACAGAGGGGTCAGTCTGGGGGTCATTATTTCAAAGTCCTTGACCCTAATTATAATTTAATTTCCACAATGGTCATATCTCTTGAGAGCAAAATTGGGATGAAGGGGGACAGTTTTAAAAGGAACAGACTGAAAACAAGTTCTGTATTTCTTTTTCAATCAGACTGGCTCAGTGAGGGATGAATGAGTTATTCTTCCACCAAATGAACACAAATAAACAAAAGAACAAAGGAAGCCAAAGACTGCTGTCCAACACAGAATGCAGTGACAAACTCTGAATAAGACAAGGATGGGAGGCAGTGAGTTTCACTAATACTCCAAACTTGGAGAGTCTGAATTGATACCATGAGAAATGGAGTTTAGGGTTTTGAGGTAGAAATAGGCTCAAATAATTATGTAACTGTGAGTCATTAATATCCTTGCTACGGCCTCAGAAGGCACAAGCTCCCAACTCTGGTTTGAATTTACCTTTTCTTAAAGTCAAGATTTATGCATCAGCCTTACATCTTTATCCAGGCAATGTGGAATGGATTTCTGTCTAATTCATTAAAGGTCAGTCAGCATGGATTGATAAATGGAAACCCATGTCTGATACATTTGCTTAAATTGAATATTTCCTCTGGGCTACTGCAAAGGTGACGTGAAGTGACCGTCATCCAGAATTCACCCAGGCAGTGTTAAACTGAATCTCTGTCTAATGCCCTCACCAACTCCATGGGAATCTAAGAAGAGGGCAGTAGCTGAAGGCAGACTCATTCTCTTAGGAACAAGCTGTGGTGTTTGGGCTTAGCCCCAATAACTAGTTTCCAGGTCTGCGCCAAGGTTGAAGCTGAGGGTGTCCACAAACGCTAAACCCCTCACAAAAGCACTGAGCATTGCATACTTGTGCACATTTGTTCTGTCTCCACACCTCTCTCTCCTACTCCACTCTGGATACCTACCAAAGCCAGCCAGCACCAGAGCTACCTCTGGCTGACACTTTCTTCTCTCTGGGAGCTCTCTTCTTGTTCAGTACTATGTACCACATGGTATGTGGTGGTTAGTTGTATGTGTCAAGCTGGAGAGTGTTTTGGGATGAGATTAACATTTAAATTGTTGAATTTTGAGTGAGCAGACTGCCCTCCATAATGTGGGTGGCCCTCATCCAATCAGCTGAACTCATGAATAGAACAAAAAGATCAGCCTCCCCAAGCACTAGAGAATTCTGCAGCAGACTGCCTTTGGACCTCAACCACACCATTGGCTTTCCTGGGTCTCCGGGCTGCTGGCCCATACTTCAGATTTGAACTTGCTGGTCTCCATAATCACAAGAGCAAATTCCTTGTAGTAAATCTCTTTCTACATATATAAACCCATCTTGCTGGTTCTCTTTTCTCTGGAGAACCCTAACTGATACACAGGGGTATCAATAGTTATACTTCCATCTAGATTTCCTCCAACTTGAGGTGAGGTCTCAGCTTTCATTTTAATTCTCTGTTTCTAGGAAACTCTCTGGATCTACATGAAAAAAAATGCAGGCATGGAACAGTAATGCCCCAGGCTTACAGTAGCGGGAACTAAATTATAGATCTATTCCAAGAATTAAGGGAAACTTTGGGATCTTTAAGAAGGAGCTTCCATGAACTGATATAAACAGAACACTACAATTTCAGAAGGGAGTTTAGAAAAAATATACAGTAGAATCCCAACACTATTATTGTGTCTGTCATTACAGACTTCCTCTGGCCTCATCATGTCTTGGATCTCATGAAATTTGGCAGTTGAAGTGAGGTGCAAGAAAGAATTAAGGTAATTAACTCGGACACATTTTTCTCTCATTAATTTGAGCCCCCAATTGAGCCAGAATTTTACTGATGCAAGTTTTCACGGCCTTTCAAGTAAAAACCACATTGTGTTCAAATGGCACTTTTAACCACAGTCTCACAGACACTATATAGGACATTTATTCATTTTATTTACCCATTCAATTAACTAGCATACATTAAGTATCCAAGGCCCTATACTGAGTGCTGGGGGAATTAAAAGAAATTCCTTACAGTACCTGTTCTCAAGGCACTTTATAATCTAATTGCTATAAAGATAACCAACATGTGTGAAAAGTTTACAAAGTATTTTTTCTCAATTTAGAAAAATAGTTTAAACTATCACAAAGTCCAAAGAATAATATAACAACACCCACATGGGCATCAACACCTCATGGCCTGCCTAGGTGCATGCAGTGTTGGCAGAGCCAAACACGGTCTTCAGTGAACCCCATAACAATGAAATACAGTTGGGAGAAAACAGGAGGGTTGGCCAGTAGGGATGGTGCTAGGATAGAGCTGGGCTGAGAACATGGAGAGGAGAGTAACTGTGTCCATCAGTCTCCATGACAATCTCAGAACCAAATACAGTATCTGGCCCTTAGAAGCCAAGCTGAACAGCAGCCAGGATGTATATAACTCCTTTCATCACACCACAGAGACCATGGTATTGCTGAGAAGCCTCAAGCAAGAATAATAAACAGAACTAAAATCGTCAACTGCCATTAAATGTGTTGGGTTGAATGAAAGAGTTAACCACAGACTAATCAAGTCCTATTACATGCAGGCACTTGAATGAGATTAATCTAGGAAGACTTCCTGAAATAGGTGAGTTTTGGACTGAAATCTTTTTTCTTTGAGATTTTACAAAATAAATCTTATTAGTAGTGTTTCATGTGCATATAGATGAATATATACTATACATATATTTTATATATATATATATATATATATATATATATATATGTGCTGTACATACACAACACATATATAAATGAAGCACCTGTACTTCCCAAAGTGTATTCTCAGATATTAAATCAAATAATTCTATCCTTGTGTGGTATTTATTTTCCTGTCAATCAACTATGGAGGCAATCACAGTGGAGTAGAATTCCAATTTGGAATTCCAAAATCCTCAGGCCTGTCCCTGTTCTGTGGGTCCTGGGTGACTTGTCCTCCTTTCTGCTTCTTGAGAGCTGCTTATATCCTCTTCAATTGCTGTTGCTAGGATGCTTCTCCTTCTCTGTGTAAAAGATCTTGTCCTCCTTCCTAAAGTTAGAAGCCATTGCTCTTTCAGTATTTAACTGGCATAAGCTCTTTAGATCCTCTTCCTAGCTTTTTAAAAAATAAACTTTTACTAGGAAGCTGTGGTGTTTCCCAGAGAATAGCCTGGAAGTATTTGAGAACCAGTACCCTGAACTTCCCTCCTAACAGTCTCCTTGGACCATCACCAAACCCCTCTCAGGGCACCATCACTCCATCCCTAGGGGTCAGAGGCAGTTCACATTTCCTTTCTTTGGCCAAAAGGTTTAACTCCATTGTCCTAGAGGCTCTTGCTATTTCTCCCATGGTATTTGGTATCAAAGGTTGCCCTGGGGAGAGGGTCTTAAGCACAAGGCTGGGAATGGACTGAATCAATCCAATTCCAGGGCAGTCATTGAGAACCAAGGGGTCATCTGGCCCAGTGAGAAGGGACAGATACAGTTTTTGAATGAACAAATTGGAGTTATTATCAGTGGCAATTACACTACTGGTTCATTCCCAAAGCAAAGCAAAGAAGAGCAGAACAAGCTCAGGTGGGATGAAAACAAAAGTGTCTCCCTTACCTGCCCAGTGACATAGAAACCCTAAGGACCCCAAGAGACCCAGGCAGAAGCAGAGCAGGCAGAGCCCCGTGCCCCATCTCAAGGGTATGAAGAGTGAGGAAAGGCTACGTCCTGACAGCATTGGGATAAGTCATGGCACCTCTATTCTTAAGTATAAAACTCTATGGTTTGTAGGTTGAGGACTCTTACAAGGTCTTTCATTGGTTGAAGAAATAAAATGGACCACCTCGGAGTAATGGATGCACTTTCTTGAAGTCAAATGAGGTTAGAGCAGGGCCATTTCATGGGCTTTTGTGGGAGTGAGACTTCTGAGCATCTTAACTGATCATCTCAGAGTGTGTTTCAGGATATGTTTGCTCCCACCCCTGCAAAAAAATTATGAAAGCTCTTTTCTTCTTGACAGGTCTTCAAAGTTATAAGTAGATTAGTTTTTCCTTTTTGGTTTTTTGTTTTTGTTTTTTTAATAAATCTGAGTGAAAGATACAGAGTTCTAAGAACAGACATAAATCTAAAACATTTTTCATCCAAATCATCCTTTCATTTCTTTTTCTTTTTTAAAAAATCATAGTAACATTGAGTAATAATGTATTTGACCATACTGGTTTCTTAGCACTCCAATGGTACCCTGAAATATTTCTGAGTTCTGAGCAGAGATTTAAGAACTGCTCCTCAGACCCCACATGCATCCCATCAAGACTTGGACTAGGCAAACAGAAAGAGCATTGCCCCAAAACACAATCCGGTCATTCCTTATTTCTTCTCCCTTTCTAATGGCCTACCTCCTTCTTCTACACCCAATATGATCGACAGTGATGATGTCCAATTATAGCATTTCCTTTCAAATGTATTTGGAGCACAGAGAAGCAGGTTTCTTTAATTCTCTAATAGAGAATAATAATTCTCTATTTTTTGTAATATCTAATAGAGATGTTACAAAAAAGCAAGCTTGCCAGAATGTCTCTTGACAAAATACAGGACATGAAGGCTGGAAACCATCCTATGCTCTGTTCATTTCCCTCATCATAATTATATAAATTATCTCCTGGGGCTGGAAACACCAATCTTTATTTCAAAAGGATAGTTTTCCAAATCTATATGTGGAAGGATGAAGAACATATTGTCTGTGGGAAACTGTCCAGGAGAATCATCAACACACAGGACTGCTCAGGCCCATGGCCCATGTGGATACGCACAACAAATCTCACTGGCACCCAGACTACACTCATACATCCCAATTAAATGGGTCATTGGGTGCCATTGTGCCCACTGTACTGATAGTGAAACTGAGGGCCGAGAAGGTAGTTCATGTATCCAAGTTAATGTAAGCTGTTTAGAAATGGAACTGAGGGGACTCACTCCTGGGCTATATCCTCATTAGCCAAATGGACCTTGGATAAGATCACAACCTGGCCTCCTCTAGAGGAATGTTGCCTCTAGAGAAATCTTTAACTTGATTTAGAATAGAGACTCCTAAACACTGTCCACCACCCTTTACCTCATGCAGCTAATCTACTGCAGAAAAAAAAAAAAAAAAACAGAAATAGGAAAGGAGGAATTTCATGTCTTCTTGTCTTCTGGTCCTTCTTGATTCAGTCACAACCTTCAAGCTTTACATGTGATGTTTGTTCTGACCTGGTAGATTAATGACTTCTTAAGCTGCTAATGCAGTTATTATTATTATTATATTTATTATTATTATTATTATTATTATTATTTTAATGTCAAATGGGAGGCAAGGAAGAGAGGGTATTTACTGCAGTTTTTCAGTGGAGACATTTGGGTAAGGCCACACTTGTAGTACCATAAACTAACTTCCCAGTGCCATTTGAAACACTGCCAATTCACTTATCACTAACATTTCCCTGGAAAACAGAGTTTCTCTTCTCTCCTTCTTCTGTCAGCTTGCCAAAAAGCATTATATTGCCACAGCCAGCTACAGGATGGGATAGGATAGAAGTGTGCATTAATTGTATTCTGAAGCCTGCCATAAATTCACTGCAGTGAATCTGGATGGGGAGATTAAACAGCATTAAGAACATTTTCCAAAAAATTACTTGAGTATACAATAATGGTTTGTGTAGGACAGAAAGATGACATAGGATGACTCTGATTTATGTATGTTTTGTGTTGGGTCACCACTCCTCAAGGGGAGGAGTGGAGTCTTTTTCCTGTACAGCTCTCCACAGAAACTTGCTCAGGACTCTGCACACAACACATGTCCACTGGATGACACCATGGCCTAGTGGGCCATATGGTGAGCTGGACTACTTAAGAGGCACCCAGAGAACATAGCAAATATCAAGGTTTGAAAAAAGTGACAAGTATTTGACAAGAAAGAGACTGAGAATGTGAGAGAAAATTACAAATATTGGACTCAAGAGTTAAACAAATTTGGGGTGACCACGCAGTTTACTGTCCAAACTGAGATACTTTTGAGAGATAAAGGGGGCACTATAAATATTATGCCAGGACGGCAGGCATAAACCAGAACTATCCTGGCAAATTATCATGTGTGATCACCCTAAGCACAATGTTCTTTGGCAAAGAAACTTAATACTGCTAAGAAAGCGTATCTTTGAATTAATGACAAGGTCAGGAAGAGGTAGTGTATTAGTTTGCCACTATAACGAAGTACCACAGACTGGGTGACTCAAACAACAGAAATGTATTTTCTCACAATACTGGAGGTTAGAAGCCTGAGATCAAGGTTGTCGGCAGGGTTGGGTTCTTCTGCAGCCTCTCTCCTTGAATTGTAGATAGCCATCTACTTCATGTGTCTTCACATGGTCTTCCCTCCATACATGTCTGTGTCCAAATTTCCTCGTCTTACAAGGACACCAGTCATACTGGGTGGGGCCCATCCTAAAGACCTCACTTTAACTTAATTACCTCTTTAAAGCCTCATTCACAAATATATCACATTGTGAGCTATTAGGGGTTAGAACTTCAACATATAAATTTGGTTTAGAGGGTGGGCACAATTCAGTCCATAACAGGTTTTGATTCCTAAACAGAAACTAAAGTTTTATAAAAGCAGTTCATGCCCCCTGAGAATGGCTGGGCTCTTCAAAAGATCAAGAATCCAAGCCTCTGAGATTCACAGACTCACCAAGTAGAGATCACAGGATGTGTGGTCACATCCATGACCGCATACAGATGAAGCGAAGTTTCACAATTAAGAGCGAGAGTGATGTTTAAAACATGTAACAGATATACTACAGGCACTGACAAACCAGTATGAATATCAGCCACCACAAAGCTGGAACAGGGCCTGGAGGCTGCCTGCTATGTCCAGGGCTAACCTTTAGTTGAAGCATTATGAAGGAGGCTTGCAGCTAAGGTTAGTTCCCAGGCAAAGGCTGGAGGAACTAGGGCAGCAGAGGCTCAAGGAAACAGCTATCTACTAACTATAGAGATGTATTCCAATATTTTAACAAGCAGTACAGCTACTCCTGTGATCACCAGCTGTATATCAGCCCCTGTTAGAAGCTGAGCAATTTGAGTCTTATCACTTATGAGCTCTATAGTATTGTCTAATAATGCCACCTCTTCAGGCTTTAGTTTACTAATCTCTGTGAAAGCTGCATGTCCATGAGGCCCAGGTACTTGAAAATTCAAGGTATTACCATTGTCATGTCAGTAGTTTTTCCTTAGGTTTACTGGAACAACAAAAAGCCCCACCTTCCAAAGGGCAGGATGGTATAAATTTCCTTTCACTTTCTTCCCTATTTCCCTTCCTGTTGCTCAGAAACTATATAGGAGGGTATTGGAGGGCTCTCTCATATAATCAAAGCCACTACTTTTGGTTTGACACTAGGAAGTTAGCTTTTGAAAATGACCAGTTGATACCTTGAAAATTTATTTGGGAATAAAAATCCAGAAAAGTTTCCATAGACCAGGACGGGCTTTCAATCTCATTCAAAACTCACTTACATGGATATTTAAGATCATTTTAAAAAGACAAAAGATCATTTAGTGAGCAGCAAATTTTGCACTAACAATTTTGTGTGTGTCTAGATTGAACTGTGCTCATTCCCTGGGTTTCCTCCTCTTGTGACCTGGTCACTGGATTTTCCAACTTTAAAAAGAAGAAACAAGTAAGGGGTAGAGTAAGAGTCATAGTATTAAAGGCAGGGCTGTGGTGAAATGTCAGTAACTCCCCAGCTTGGAAGCAGCTCATCTAGAAAATATTTTCATTATATCAAATTATGTCTCTCAGAAAATAATGATAGTCTATTCACCATTTCTACTATAATCTAAAATAACAAGAAATGGGCAGGAGAAATCATTATAAGAAAGTATTCCTGAGGTACCAAAGTTCCTGAATGAGATAGCAGAATTTTGTGCTTTTACAATGTTTAAATCAGAGCAGACTCTCCTCTATGGAGACAGGATGAACAAATGACTTTCAAAGTTCCACCTAGCTTTAGATGGTAAGGATTAAAATGCATGAAGACAGTAAAAGCCAAGAATTCTGTGTCAGGTTTTGTGGGCAAGGAATGGGTATTTTTTAAGGAATTTTTTTTTAAAAATTGATTTCCTTTCCTAGATTTATTGTAAAGTCATTTGCAGGAAATTCAGAGAAAACCCAGCAGGAGATCATTTTATGTAGTAAATAACTCCATCCATAGGCCAGACATGTATCTCACCCTAGCCTGACAGAGAGATTGGGAAACCCACCAAGCAAAGAGGATTATGCTGTATTGGAACTAAACCTCAGAAGAAACCTTTGCTCTAAGGAGCTTCATATTTTGTCTCTAATATGGTGGATGGAAAGTGGGGAAGATAATGACCACCAACAGTGGATAGGAAAATGTAACTAAATATGGCAGCTCCAAGAAGATAGATGGGCTATGGAATCCCAAAGCCCTCAGATTCACTTTAAAGTTTAGAGGTGATGATTCTCTTTGATTCATGGCTACAGTTCTTAAGGGCAAAAGAACTTAGTTAGCTAGAGATGGGATGCAAACAGAAAGAAAGGCTTCTCCAGCTGGGAAAACAAAAGATGTCTGGGATGATGTTGATGAAAGCTTTTTTAAAGTGAAAGGTACAGAGAGAGTGTAAGAGGAAGGCAGCTGGAGCTTTTCCAGGTCAGCTAATGATGCATGGCACTGCTGACACAGCAGTTCATCCAGCCAGTGCAAGAGAGAGCTGCCTTAGGGACCTGCCCTTCTTCTTAGGGTTGGACCCTAAGAGTCTAGGTCAGGGGAGGCTTCTCCACTTGGTTTAGAGAACTTTTTTCTTGTGCTCTAATTTAAATGCTTACCACTGGGACGTACTTAACTAAAGCTTAGCTTAATTTTTCCCTTTTCAGACTTCATCCCCCTTAGCAGGTATTTGGTTTCTAAGATCAGAAATTGACAGGGGAGAGGATGTTAGCCTGGGTTATTAAATGAAATGAAACGCCTCCACTTTTTCATCCACTTTTACTAAAATGCCTGCTTCTTTGCTCATGAGACTGAGAAAAACTCAATCTGGATGTAAAATGCTCACCCATTTGGTGATCATTTACTCATCCCACGGACCCGGGGAACTGTGGGTCTTGGTAATTATGTCTGCCGTGTTATGAGGTTGTACCTGTGTGATCTGAAATGTAAAATACTGTGCATGACAACATACTGCATTTTAGTCTCTCTTTTTTTCATGTTGTTTCTCCAATTGAGGCAAGATGACATGTGCCACAAAGCAATCATCTGTGATGGTCTTAGAATTTATAAATTCAAGTTGCAGATCCCACATCGCCTTCTCCCCATTATCACTAAGGGATCTTTAATTCCTCCTTACCCAATTTTAGTTTGCGGACCTCCCTGTCTCTGGAAGCAGTTCACTCCATCATCAGACTTTAGTATAAGATTGGCTTTAAATTTGACAAGGTTCTTTCCAGGTGACAGCAATAAGGCTGATATGTTAGCCTTCTAAACCTACACTGCAGACACTGCCCTCCTGTTTGTGATCCTTATCTACAGCTAAGCTCTTCCCATGCCATCGAGTTCTATGGAGAAACAATTCAGATGCATTAGTGTTCAGAATTTGGTCTCATTTTGGTGATACAGCCTTACCTCTAGCACAATGGATTGAGTTTAGACATTGGGAAGAATGACCTCAAATGAAGGGTTTTGCACATTGGAACACCTAATACGGGGAGGAGTGGAGTGTGGGGAGTGTCCTTCTCTAAATATCTTTCCAATATTTAGAATAGAATTAAACATCTTACCAACTCTAATGCCACTGTGAGACTGCTACACACAATCACACCTGAGACAAAGGAATGCACTGGTTTCTCTCTCTTCCATTGCAGTCAGGTACTTCCCAAATGGTGGCAAGATGGTCCTAGAGATTATTTCATGTCTGGGATCAGCAAACTACTGCCCATGAGCCAAATCTATTCCATTGCCTGTTTCTGTAAGTCCTATGAGCCAAAAATGGTGTTTACATTTGTTAAGCGTTGAAAAAAATCAAAATAAAGAGTATTCTTGTGACATGTAAAAATTACGTGAAATTCAATTTTCAATGCCCATAAATAAACACAACTTAAAAGACAACACATGCTCATCATTTATGTGTTGTCTATGGTCAATTTCACCTTCAACATTTCAACATTCAGCAGAGTGGAGTAGTTGTGTCAGAGACCGTTAGCACTACAGAAAGCCTAAAATATTTTCTATCTAGCCCCTAATGGAAAAATTTGCTGACCCCTGATGTATGTCCTTCCCAAGTCTTCCTGATCATATAGCCTTAAATTCAACAATCTGTTTCTTTGCCTGAAACTCTATCCTCAACTCATTGTTTACAAAGCTTTCTGTACAATGTCTGGCACATACTATTAAGCAGTAAGTACTTGATAAATGAATATCACCAATAATTTCATTATAAAACAAATGGACTAGGATATCAGAAGCTCCAAAGATGAAAAGCCAATGGTACTTCTTGTTACAAACAGCACAGCACAGCTTTTCTTGATGAATATGCACAGTTTGCACTAAAATGTCTGCCGTTCTCTCTGTATAAGATCTACTGGTTCTAGACTCCCTGGCTTGTAATTGCAAAGCAAAATCTTCTAATGCAAATAATAAGACCAGCCTCTATCCCTTTTAAGTGCAATCTTCTTGATTATAAGCAACCACTGACTAAAGACATCAATTAAAGAGGGAGATTTCTTAAACCCTGGGGCAAAAGTTTAGTTAAAAACAACTTGGAAAGTGGTTTAACTGCTTGAGGATCACTGGCCCCCCAGCACACAGCATTCAAAGCAAACCCATTATTTCCCACAATGTTGAAGAAAAGAATCATTCTGTGTTTCTTGTTGGGTGGCTCCTCTCTCCTGAATACCATCACCCCAGTTAAAGTTAACATGGAAGAAGAGTGGGTAGGGGAGATAGAGTTCAGTTTGCTTTTTCTAGTCTCTTTATCCTATTTCAAAATAGCTGGTCCTGGATTTAGAGCTTTGGGGAGCTTCAAAACTTTTTGGAAGATTGCAGACATAAAATGAAACTATGCCTACCCAACAGAGACTCCAAGGGACTGCTTTCATAAACCATAGCTCAGGAAGAGCCAAGCACTCCTGCACAGAAGCCAGCCAGGCTGGGAAGTAGAATAGCAAGGAGAAACCTAGAGAAATTCCAGAAAGAGAATCAAGAAATATCTCATCTCCCAAACAGATATATGCATCCTATAGTTCATGTGTATTTTCAAATATTCAGAATGAGAAAATTTGTGCAATCAAGTATAAACTAAAGCAATAGAACACCTATATGATCGTTCATTCAATCACTCACTCATTCTTTCTGTCACCTTCTTTACGAAGCCTTCATTATTTTACTGGGTTAGAAGTAGTAAATTCATTATTCGCATAGTTTTTCACACTTGGCTTCCTTTCAATCCCTATGCATTATATATTCTAATGACTTGCTCTTAGTGGCACATTTCAACCTCTAGAGGGAGTTCAGGTTCCCAAATCCTCAAGAGGAAGAGCTCTGTTGTGATGTGTGGGTCAGTTGGACCAAGGTGTCTGGGGTGGAGCATTTGGTGGGAGAAGCCATGAGGTTCAAAGCTCTTGATCCTGTCTGGAGTGCCCACCAGGACTCCCTCTCCTTTCAGAATCTCCCTTGTCCTCTTAGCTTTTCTAGAAAAGCCCTTTGTAAAAATTGCTTCCCTTTTCTCTTCCTCGTCCCAGCCATGTAGCCGCTATGATAGTCTAGGCAAAAGAATCCTCCCAATCCAAATACAGTCTAAACTAACTCATGAGGAAAGAAGACCAGATAGGCATTTCATAAAAAGTTCCAGTTAGTAATGTGACAAGATAAATATCAGTGCAGTCACTATGAAAAACAGTATGGAGGTTCCTCAAGAAATTAAAATAGAACTACGATATGATCCAGCAATTCCACTTCTGGATATCTGTCTGAAGAAAATATAAATTCTAACTCAAAAAGATATATGTACCCACAGGTTTATTGCAGCATTGTTTACATTAGCCAAGATATGAAACAACTTGTGTACATTGATGGATGAATGGATAAAGAAAAAACAAAAACAAGCAAACTATATATATATATATATATATATATATATATATATGATGGAATATTATTCAGCCATAAAAAAATAATGAAATCTTGTTATTTGTGACAACACGAATGGGCATTGAGGGCATTATACTAAGTGAATTAAGTTTGACAGGGAAAGACAAATACCATATGAAGAAAAAAACAGAGCTCATAGATACGGAGAAAAGATCAGTAGTTGCTGTTGGTGGGAATGTAAATTGATACAGCCACTATGGAGAACAGTATGGAGGTTCCTTAAAAAACTAAAAATAGAACTACCATATGACCCAGCAATCCCACTACTGGGCATATACCCTGAGAAAACCATAATTCAAAAAGAGTCATGTACCAAAATGTTCATTGCAGCTCTATTTACAATAGCCAGGACATGGAAGCAACCTAAGTGTCCATCAACAGATGAATGGATAAAGAAGATGTGGCACATATATACAATGGAATATTACTCAGCCATAAAAAGAAATGAAACTGAGTTATTTGTAGTGAGGTGGATGGACCTAGAGTCTGTCCTACAGAGTGAAGTAAGTCAGAAAGAGAAAAACAAATACCGTATGCTAACACATATATACGGAAACTAAGAAAAAAAAAAAAAAGTCATGAAGAACCTGGGGCAAGATGGGAATAAAGGCACAGACCTACTAGAGAATGGACTTGAGGATATGGGGAGGGGGAAGGGTAAGCTGTGACAAAGTGAGCGAGTGGCATGGACATATATACACTACCAAACGTAAAATAGATAGCTAGTGGGAAGCAGCCGCATAGCACAGGGAGATCAGCTCGGTGGTTTGTGACCACCTAGAGGGGTGGGATAGGGAGGGTGGGAAGGAGGGAGACGCAAGAGGGAAGGGATATGGGAACATACGTATACGTATAACTGATTCACTTTGTTATAAAGCAGAAACTAACACACCATTGTAAAGCAATTATACCCCAATAAAGATGTTAAAAAAAAAAAAGATCAGTAGTCGCCAGAGGCAATCAACATTTTATTTCTACAACTTTAAATTATGCCATAAATTAATTACCATTAATATGGTAAGCCCTACTTCAAGAGATTTAAACAAGGAATTGAGTACCTCCAAATTTCTGATTGCTAAAACAGAAAACATACCTCAGATTTCCTGTAAAACATTCATAAGATGGATTTATCCAGCAAGAAAACTGAAATGGCATTATGGCAACACCACATTAAATATATTTTTCAACAGAATATTTGAAGAAAAACCTCTACTGTGAAAACATACTAGTTTTTATTGCATTTTAGAGAGTATGGATTATTGGAAATTATTCAGGACACAGAAAATATTTAAAACACAAAAACTTGCTTAACATAAATATCATAGTCTATTTTGGTGTGACCATTTATTCCCCACCTACCTAAAATATTTTCTTGTCTTTTGAAGGTTATAATTGTAAGTCTACACTCTTGTTAAATTTATCACTATCTCAATAAGGTGGAGAAGGTGTTCAAACTGACCCACAGATGAAGTATGGCTAGAAGAGGCAAGAACATAGAGGCAAGGAGGGGAGTGGGGTGAAATGGCCAAAGGCACAAATTTCCAGTTATAGAATAAGTAAGTCATGGGCATGTATGTACAGCATGAAGAAAGAAATGAAAGAGAGAAAGAAAGAAAGAAAGAAAGAAATGAGGGAGGGAGAGAGGGAGGAAGGAAGGAAGGAAGGAAGGGAAGAAGGGAGGAAGGGAAGAAGGGAGGAAGAGAAGGAAAAGAATATTAAGATAACAGTGTTCAGAGACTCAAGCCTCAACCTTCCCAAAAGTTCCCACAGAGAAAATCCTTTGTCAGCTCAATTTCCAAGCCTCTTGTCCATTTTGAAGAAGGAGTCTTCTTTCTTTTGGGGAGCAAGGTTAAGTTGATTGACTTAATGAGGTATGATGGAGGGAAGTGAAGGAATGGAGGCAAGGAGAAGAAAAGGACAATGTGGGATGGAGGGGAGACTGGGGAGAAGCTTCATGAATAGGGGAAATGGATGGGAGGAAAGGAGGTTCAGGAAGCATTTCTATGTGTCTCCTTTAATGTTCATTGGAGCATAAAGACTAGAAATCCCTTTTATTTACTCTTGACTTTGAATTTGTTTCTGGGACACAACAATGTTCTGAGACTGAACTACACAGGTCTCCAGGTTAATTTGAGCCACAGAGAAAATGTTCATTTGCATGTCCAGTCCGTTTTGCACATTTTCTTTGAAACCCATAGTAGGTGGCTGGCTGAGCATCTGCAGGGTTTGGAGGTTTGCTTCACTCATCATGATGAGTATCGGACATGGTCCAGAAGATCAGGGAAAACATAGGCATGAGGGACGAGGATCTGGATGGCAGGTCCACTCAGGGGCAAAACACTGCAGCAACAGCCCAAACTCTCAGTGCAAATTCCCAGGTGGGAAGGAAGACTTCTGCACTGAGATTGGGTCTGGAGAAAGTAATTTGGTGTCAGCAGGGATAATCATTCATTCTAGAGCCAGAGCAACTTGTCTTTTCATGAGCAAAGTTCCAGAGAAACTATGGGGGAGACTTTAAAAGATAGAGTTTGCTACTAACAGGGGTTCTCTACCTATAAGTGCAACTGAATTAACTGTTGGGCGACTTTTCACAAATATCATCAGGAATCTGATCTTGGCATTCACAAGAGCTCAGTTCTAGATTCAGGGCGAGGTTACCTACAGGTTCTTGGTTTGGTAGATGGCACGATATTTGATTTCTCAATCCTCCTCTCTTTAACTCACCGTGAATCCCTAGGGCTGCAGGATGAACATATTAATCCAGAAGGAACAGACAGGATCTACTTAATAGGGAAAGTGGTATTTCCTGGAAGAGAGGTCTGTGCTGCAATTGGTGTAGAAAAGCTTACAAAGGCAGCATGCTTGGCTAATATGGACCTGGGCTCAAGACCTCCAGGGTTTGAATCTTAGTATCACCACTTACTAGCTGAATGACCTGGATAAGCTCCTTAACTTCTCTCTGCCCCAGTGTCCTCATCTGCAGAAGGATAAGTGTACCTATTTCATGGGGTTACTGAAAGAATTAAATGAGTTAACACAAGTAAAAATTAGAACAGTGCCTGGCACATGGCAAATGCTCACCAAATATTAACTGTTATTATTTGCTAGGTCTCAGGAAATCAAAGGCTGGGGAAAGATAAAGTCTGAAGGTCAAATCTGGTTAAGTATATTGTTTAGCTTGTATTTTAATTTTATAAATAAATTATTTTGGAGGAAAACATATGTATTTTGTATCATACATTTGGAAAGTTAATCTAAACTTGTTTTGCAAGGGAAAATGTATTTTGATCATGTAAATGCATAAACTATATTCTGGAATTTACCAAGATATCATAATTTCTAACAATATTCTAACTTCATTGATTACAGCAGAATATGTAAGAGCATTGTCCTTACAATGTCTTATGAAGGAATTTTCTGATACTTTGGTGATTCTCACCCATGGAAAAGGACACTCGCGTCTCTGATTGATCATGGAGCCTAGATGTTCTTGGGTTAACGCAAGAAAGGACAAAATGTGATGTGTAATGGCACTGCCCCAATTTCTAGGGCAGTATTTCCTCAAATCCAAGCCATGTGCCAGTGCTGGGCTGACTGCCTGAAAATCACCTGGGGAACTTGTTTCCATGTGAATCCTAGGTCCCTCCCCAGAATTCTACCCAGAATAGGGCCCAGATTTTAATAGCTTCTTCAAGTGATTCTGATGCACAGCTGGATTGGGGAGCCATTGTACTAGGAAGAGTGAATTCAGCATGATTCTCTCCCTCCAGGAGGGGCACCAGTAGGTACCCAAGGCTCACAATCAGACCAGGGCCAAGAGATCAGAATTTGTGATAGGAGCAAACTTTACCTTCCATTAGGATTGCCTTTGGAGGATCACCTCATCCTTCTTGAGACCTTTCCTATTGAATGGCTTGAAGGGGCTTTTCCTTTCTCTTTCCTCCTTATGGCATGGTGATGCAGACATAGGGCCTCTTAGTAGCCCAATGGATAGCTCAGGAGAAAAAGGAGTAAAGAAGTCTTCCATCTCATAGTTGATCCAGCTCTTTTATCAGAGTGGAAGGCTACAAAATAATATGGGCTCAAAGTACTAACTAGTAACAACAAGGGGGCATTTTCCCAGATTATCCTCGCTGGCTTGCTCTCTCTCAGAGACCTAGAAGAGAAGACAGTAGCTCTGGTAGATACAGGTCAGGATCAGCGAAATGGAATTCCAGATTTCCTTTGGAGTCACTTTTCCCCAGTGTCCTACCCCATACTCTGCCACAAGTCAGCTCATGTTTCTTTCCTGTCATTTGTCTGTGTCAGTCAAGTATATACTATGCACTCAGTACTCTAGGGCTGCAAAATAAATTACATAATCCTTGCTGTTGGACTTACAGGACAGTAAGAAAATTATTACTGCCCTGAAAAGCACTTGGGGCTATTCATCTAATGGTGGTAAGCCAAGAGAGACAGTATACAAATCCGTGTTGTTGAAATAAAGGAATAGCCCTGGTTTCTGATCGTTCTGATGATGCTTGATTATCAGCTCTTCCTCCCATTCTGTGAGCTCCCCACCAACCTTCCAAATATCCTTTTATTGCTTATGTTGGACAGATTTGCTTTCTGTTTTTTACACCGATGATCCCTAATTGGTATTGATAAATTAGAGGTTATACTCTCGTGGGGTGGTTTGGGAAAGAGACAAACTTGAGAACCAAAAGATAAATCAGGAGGCTACTCCAGTTAACAAAGTGTGGGGCCTGGATGCAAGAAAGATCTGAGAAGAATGGAGAGGCCAGGAGACATTGTGAAAGAAAAAAATCTTGTGACAGACCTTATCTAAGGAAGAAGGAGAAGAACAGTCAAAGATAACTTCAAGCTTCCTAGCCTGGCCTGGAAGATAAAAACATGGGCGTAGTTTGTTCATTCAACTTTATTGTATGTCTACTATGTGCAAAGCATGGGTTAGGTGCTAGTAATGCAGAGATTAAAAGGGACTTGCTACACAGTTTAGAGGAGAGAAGGTGAGATTCATTTTGGACAGGAAGAGTTTAAGGTACCCGGGAGAGTTGCACTGGAAATAAGAAACTAAAACACATCTAAGGATCAGAAATTGAGCAGTAGATTTGGGTGTCATTAATGAGTCAAGGGGTTACTTTGGATAAATTCTCAAGAGTGGGATTACCAAGCTGAAGTTATAAAAATATTATATGGTTCCTAATAATATTGTTATATTATTTCCTAAAATAGCTGTACCAATGTATGACATCAGAAAATGATGTCATTACTATCTACTTAGTATTGTTTGCTATCAAGAAAATTAAAACTTTTGCTTATTTAATAGGTATATAATTGTACCTTGTTTTAACTATGTCTTTGATTATTAATGAAGTTTGACATTTTCCTATGTGTTTAATAATTATATCCTGTTTGGGCAAATTATCTGTTTATGTTTCTTGCCAGTTAGCTTTTAAATCTTGCTATATTATTAAAGAGCTTCCCAATTTGTGATATTTCTTTTGATTGCATGTTGGCTACCTTTACTGTACAGTTAAAATTTTTTAATGTAGTCAAATCTGTTAAATTACCTTATTGCTTCAATTTGACTTAATTACATATATCATGCTTCTCCAAACATAATATAGTTTCTACTGTTTTCTTTGGGATGACAGTTTTGCAATTAAGTCATTATTCTGGAGTTTATCTTGTGTTATAAGATGTGAATCTAAAGGATTTACCTCAGTTTGGTATCTAGTTATTCCAATGGCATTTATTAAGTAATCTTTTTTTTAATGATTACATTTATTTTTATTTTTTTAATTGATTAATTAATTAATTTTTGGCTGTGTTGGGTCTTCATTGTTGTGCACGGGCTTTCTCAAGTTGTGGTGAGTGGGGGCCACTCTTTGTTGTGGTGCATGGGCTTCTCAATGCAGTGGCTTCTCTTGTTGCGCAACAGGGGCTCTAGGCATGCAGGCTTCAGTAGTTGTGGTGTGCAGGCTCAGTAGTTGTGGCTCACAGTCTGTAGAGTGCATGCTCAGTAGTTGTGGTGCACAGGCTTAGTTGCTCCGCCGCATGTGGGATCTTCCCGGACCAGGGATCGAACCCCTGTCCCCTACACTGGCAGGTGGATTCTTAAGCACTGTGCCACCAGGGAAGTCCCCTATTAAGTAATCTTGAATCACTACATATTCTAAGGGAAAATAGAAGTGACAAAACATTATACATAGTTCTATACTGACCTCTGACACTAATGGACAAATCCTTTTGCTTTGATAGCTGTCAGTTTATGCATCTCTCAAATGAGTGGATTAGATTATGGTCTCTTCCAGAATTCACACTTGATGATTCTCTGAAATCCTTACTCAGGAAAAGATAGGTTCTCCATGAGCACTCAGGTAGAACACGATGACCCATCACTTTGGCTGTTGTTGTTTGGATTTCTCAGATAAATTACAAACATCCCTGGCTACACAGTCATGCTGAAAGCCCGGGATCCAGCATATTTACTTCATTTAGGAAGACTGCACAGGATATGCTTGGCTGACACAAACAGAGCCTAATGGGCTGTAAATAACTTTTGACCACTTGACCTTGGTCATGTTGATATGACCCCATCACGTCTCCTCAATGGTGGGATCATGCAGATGCCCACGAACCACTTCATAAATGAACAGGGTATTTCCCCTAATTGGGGAGAGGAGCATGGTAATGCAGAGCAGTGGTAAGTCATGCATTTCGTGAATGTGTGGCCTGATTGGATGCCATAGTAAATTACCCATGGCCCAGCCTGTCACTTTCTCCTTTTGAGTTGAAAGACCCTATAGAGTACTGCTTTGAATTACTTGTCTAAGCATCAGTTTAGCCTTGCTTTCTACTCCTACACTCCCCCTCACCTGGCAGCATTTTCTACCATGTCTGCATGCCCCTCTGCTAGATCTTGTTCTTGCCTTCCAGTCAAAGCCATTTTCCCTGTCACCCTACATATCTCAATTTTTTTCTTTCCTTGTGGTGTTTGCTCAAAACCAGATTCCCCAAGACAATTTTCCTGTGTGATGGTAACAATCATTACTGCTACTATCACCACCACCACCACCACCATCATCATAAACTGAGCCCCCACTGTATGGATGACACTGTACTCTATGCTCTATAAACCTCATCTAGCAGTCAGGCCACCTGAGTCTGAATCTTATCTCTGCCATTTACTAACTGTGTGATCTTGTTTAAGTCACTTAACCTCTCAGTGCCCCAGTTACCATCTGGAAATTGGGAATATTAATAGCACATATTTCATAAGGTTTTTGGAAAGTTTAAATGTGCAGTATGCAGAACCATGTCTGGCACATAGTAAGCTTTCAGTAAATGTTAAGCAGAAATGATGCTGATGATAATGATGGTGGTATCTCCATTATACAGATGAAGAAACTGAGCTTCAGAGAAGTTAAATTATTTACCCAAGTGTTCAAGTTATCTACTGCTGCATAATTACCTACTCAAAAACTTAGTTGCTTTAAATAACAATTTTATTCTAGCTCATGATTTTGCGTCAGGTGTTAGGGCCAGGCTTTGCTAGGTGGTTCCTCTGTTCCACTTGGCATTGAATAGGGTCACAGCTGGTGGCTGGGCTGAGCTAGAGGGTCCACTGTGGTTCTATTCACATGCCTGGCACCTTGGTAGGGATGTCTGAAGACTGGGACCAGTTGGGCCCCTAACCCTCTCCATAGAGCCTCAGGCCTTTCCACGTGGTCTCCCCATCAGGATAGTCAAACTTTTTATTGGACTACTCAGGGCTCTAAGAGAGTGAACTGGGAACTACCAGTCCTCTTAAAGGCTAAACCTGAACGGGATAGACTCATTTCTGTACTCTGTTGGTCAAAGCAGGCAAAATCCAGCCTTCACTCAAGAAGAGGGCATATAAACTCTACCTATTGTTGGGAGAAGCATCAAAAGTTACAGCCATCTTTAATCTGATACACCAAAATCCCATACCATTAAAAGAAGTCTAAATTAGATTTTACTTTAAAAGTATTAAGCATAATATCTAGCACCTATTGAGCAATCCAAAGCTGATAGCTATTAATAAATGGAAATCTTTATCTATCTGAATCCAAATGCTGCGCTTTCAGCCCTATGCTCTTCCCATGTCTTGGAAATAATACCCCTGATTAACATACAGCCTGGGTTTCAGCGGATTTTTACCAAGAACAAGCCAGGGACAGGTCTTATTTCCTTACCCAGGCCCAAATTTCCCTGAGATGGGGATCTCACTTTATTTTTACTTGAATTCTACTCCATGCCTAAAAAAAGGTAGTACATTCAAGAATAATCCAACAAAATCATTCAACAAATGTTTATTAGTCACAAATTACCAAAAAAAAAAAAGTTCAATATGGGTATTATTTTTAAGGACATTGTTTATTCATTTACTCCCTCAATAAATATTTGTTAAGTGCATAAAAAATACATATTCAGTGGAGACCTTCAAGATGGTGAAGGAGTAAGACATGGAGATCACTTTCCTCCCCACAAATACATTAGAAATACATCTACATGTGGAACAACTCCTACAGAATACCTACTGAATGCTAGCAGAAGACCTCAGACTTCACAAACGGCAAGAAAAACCCCATGTACCTGGGGAGGGCAAAAGAAAAAAGAAAAAACAGACAAAAGAATAGGGACAGGACCTGCACCTCTGGGAGGGAGCTGTGAAAGAGGAAACTTTCCACACAACTAGGAAGCCCCTTCACTGCAGAGACAGGGGGGTGGCGGAAGGAAGCTTGGAGCCATGGAGGAGAGTGCAGCAACAGGGGTACAGAGGGCAAAAAGGAGAGATACCCGCACAGAGGATCAGAGCCGACCAGCACTCACCAGTCTGAGAGGCTTGTTTGCTCACCTGCCGGGGCGGGTGGGGGCTGGGAGCTGAGGCTCAGGTTTCGGAGTTCAGATCCCAGGAGACGACTGGGGTTCACTGCGTGAACACAGCCTGAAGGGGGCTAGTGCACCACAGCTAGCCAGGAGGGAGTCCAGGAAAAGGTCTGGACCTGCCTAAGAGGCAAGAGACCATTGTTTCAAGGTGCACGAGGGGAGGGGATTCAGAGCACCACCTAAATGAGCTCCAGAGATGGGCGTGAGCCACGGCTATCAGCCCAGACCCCAGAGACGGGCATGAGATGCTAAGGCTGCTGCTGCAGCCACCAAGCAGCCTGTGTGCAAGCACAGGTCACTATCCACACCTCCCCTCCTGGGAGCCTGTTGCAAGCCCGCCACTGCCAGGGTCGTGTGATCCCAGGGGACAAACACTTCCCCCAGAGAACACACAGCAGGCCTCAGGCTGTGCGACTCTCAGGCTAGCCTCTGCAGCCGCAGGTTTGCCCTGCACTCCGTACCCGTCCTTCCTCCTACCTGAGTGAGCCAAGCCCCCTAAGCAGCCGCTCCTTTAACAACGTCCTGTCGGGTGGAGAATAGGCGCCCTCAGCGACCTACACGCAGAGGTGGGGACAAATCCAAAGCTGAACCCCAGGAGCTGTGCAAAACAAATAAGAGAAAGGGAATTCTCTCCAGCAGCCTCAGGAGCAGCGGATTAAATCTCCCAATCAACTTGATGTACCCTTCATCTGTGAATACCCTGAATAGACAATGAATCATCCCAAAAGTAAGGCGGTGGACTTTGGGAGCAACTGTAAACTTGAGGTTTGCTTTCTGCATCTAATTTGTTTCTGCTCTTATGTTTATCTTAGTTTAGTATTTAAACATTATTATCACTGGTAGATTTGTTTATTGATTTGGTTCCTCTCTTCCTTTTTTTTTTAAATAGATATATATAGTTTTTCCTTTTTCTCTTTTTGTGAGTGTGTATGTATATGCTTCTTTGTGTGATTTTGTCTGTATAGCTTTGCTTTTACCATTTGTCCTAGGGTTCTGTCTGTCCTTTTTTTTTTTTTAGTATAGTTTTTAGCACTTCCTATCATTGGTGGATTTGTTTTTTGGTTTGGTTGCTCTGTTCTTTCTTCTTTTTATTACTTTTTAATTTTTTTAATTTTTAAAAATTTTTATATTTTTTATTTTAATTATTTTATTTTATTATTTTTTCTTTCTTTCTTTCTTTTTTTCTCCCTTTTCTCATGAGCTGTGTGGCTGACAGGGTCTTGGTGCTCCGGCCGGGTGTCAGGCCTGTGCCCTGAGGTGGGAGAGCCGAGTTCAGGACATTGGTACACTAGAGTCCTCCTGGATCCACGTAATATCAAATGGCAAAACCTCTCCCAGAGATCTCCATCTCAATGCTAAGACCCAGCTCCACTCAATGACCAGCAAGCTACAGTGCTGGACACCCTATGCCAAACAACTAGCAAGACAGGAACACAAAGTCACCCATTAGCAGAGAGGCTGCCTAAAATCATAATAAGGTAACAGACACCCCAAAACACACCACTGGGTGCGGTACTGCCCACGAGAAAAACAAGATCTAGCCTCAACCACCAGAACACAGGCACCAGTCCCCTCCACCAGAAAGCCTACAAAACCCACTGAACCAAAAACAATGGGAGCAGACACCAAAAACAATGGGAACTATGAACCTGCAGCCTGCTAAAGGGAGACCCCAAACACAGTAAGCTAAGCAAAATGAGAAGACAGAGAAACACACAGCAGATGAAGGAGCAAGGTAAAAACCCACCACACCAAACAAATGAAGAGGAAATAGACAGTCTACCTGAAAAAGAATTCAGAGTAAAGATAGTAAAGATGATCCAAAATCTTGGAAATAGAATGGAGAAATTACAAGAAACATTTAACAAGGACCTAGAAGAACGAAAGAGCAAACAAACAATGATGAACAACACAATAAATGAAATTTAAAATTCTCTAGAAGGAATCAATAGCACAATAACTGAGGCAGAAGAATGGATAAGTCACCTGGAAGATAAAATAGTGGAAATAACTACCACGGAGCAGAATAAAGAAAAAAGAATGAAAAGGATTAAGGACAGTCTCAGAGACCTCTGCAATAACATTAAATGCACCAATATTTGAATTATAGGGTTCCAGAAGAATAAGAGAAAAACAAAGGGACTGAGAAAATATTTGAAGAAATGATAGTTGAAAACTTCCCTAATATGGGAAAGGAAATAGTCAATCAAGACCAAGAAGTGCAGAGAGTCCCATACAGGATAATTCCAAGGAGAAACAGGCCAAGACACATATTAATCAAACTATCAAAAATTAAACACAATGGAAAAATATTAAAAGCAGCAAGGGAAAAACAACAAATAACATACAAGGGAATCCCCATAAGGATAACAGCTGATCTTTCAGCAGAAACTCTGCAAGCCAGAAGGGAGTGGCAGAACATATTTAAAGTGATGAAAGAGAAAAACCTACAACCAAGATTACACCACCCAACAAGGATCACATTCAGATTTGATGGAGAAATTAAAACATTTACAGACAAACAAAAGCTAAGAGAATTCAGCACCACCAAACCAGCTTTACAAAAAATGCTAAAGGAACTTCTCTAGGCAGGAAACACAAGAGAAGGAAAAGACCTACAATAACAAACCCAAAACAATTAAGAAAATGGTAATGGGAACATACATATCAATAATTACCTTAAATGTAAATGGATTAAATGCTCCAACCAAAAGAAATAGACTGGCTCAATGGACACAAAAACAAGACCCGTATATATGCTGTCTACAAGAGACAAACTTCTGACCTAGGGACCCATACAGACTGAAAGTGAGGGGATGGAAAAAGATATTCCATGCAAATGGAAATCAAAAGAAAGCTGGAATACCAATTCTCATATAAGACAAAATAGGCTTTAAAATAAAGACTATTACAAGAGACAAAGAAGGACACTACATAATGATCAAGGAGTCAATCCAAGAAGAAGATATAACAGTTGGAAATCTTTATGCACCCAACATAGGAGCACCTCAATACATAAGCAAATGTTAACAGCCATAAAAGGGGAAATTGAGAGTAACACAATCATAATAGGGGATTTTACCACCCCACTTTCACCAATGGACAGATCATCTAAAATGAAAATAAATAAGGAAGCATGAGCTTTAAATGATACATTAAACAAGATGGACCTAATCAATATTTATAGGACATTCCAACCAAAAACAACAGGATACACTTTCTTCTCAAGTGCTCAAGGAACATTATCCAGGATAGATAATATCTTGGGTCATAAATCAAGCCTTGGTAAATTAAAGAAAATTGGAATCGTATCAAGTATCATTTCCGACCACAACACTATGAGACTAGATGTCAATTACAGGAAAAAAATCTGTAAAAACTACAAATACATGGAGGCTAAACAATACACTACTAAATAACAAGGAGATCACTGAAGAAATCAAAGAGAAATCAAAAAATACCTAGAAACAAATGACAATGAAAACACGATGACCCAAAACCTATAGGATGCAGCAAAAGCAGTTCTAAGAGGGAAGTTTATAGCAATACAATCCTACCTCAAGAAACAAGAAATATCTCAAATACAAAACCTAATTGTACACCTAAAGCAATTAGAGAAAGAAGAACAAAAAAAACCCAAAGTTAGCAAGAAAGAAATCATAAAGATAATATCAGAAATAAATGAAAAAAATAAAGAAAACAATAGCAAAGATCAATAAACCTAAAACCTGGTTCTTTGAGAAGAAAACAAATTGATAAACCATTAGCCAGACTCAACCATAAAAATAGGGAGAAGATTCAAATCAATAGAAATAGAAATGAAAAAGGAGAGGTAACAACTGACACTGCAGAAACACAAAGGGTCATGAGAGATTACTACAAGCAACTATATGCCAATAAAATGGACAACCTGGAAGAAATGGACAAATTCTTAGAAAAGCACAACTTTCTGAGACTGAACCAGGAAGAAATAGAAAATATGAACAGACTAATCACAAGCACTGAAATTAAAACTATGATTAAAAATCTTCCAAAAAACAAAAGCCCAGGTCCAAATAGATTCACAGGCAAATTCTATCAAACATTAAGAGAAGAGCTAACACCTAGACTTCTCAAATTCTTCCAAAATATAGGAGAGGGAAGAATACTCCCAAACTCATTTTACAAGGTCACCATCATCCTGATAACAAAACCAGACAAAGATGTCACAAGGAAAGAAAACTACAGACCAATATCACTGATGAACATAGATGTAAATATCCTCAACAAAATGCTAGCAAACAGAATCCAAGAGCACATTAAAAGGATCATACACCATGATCAAGTCGGGTTTATCCCAGGAATGCAAGGATTCTTCAAAATACGCAAATCAATCAATGTGATACACCATATTAAAACACTGAAGGCTGGGCTTCCCTGGTGGCGCAGTGGTTGAGAATCTGCCTGCCAATGCAGGGGACACGGGTTTGAGCCCTGGTCTGGGAAGATCCCACATGCTGTGGAGCAACAATGCCCGTGAGCCACAATTGCTGAGCCTGCGTGTCTGGAGCCTGTACTCCGCAAGAAGAGAGGCCACGATAGTGAGAGGCCCGCGCACCACGATGAAGAGTGGCCCCCACTTGCCGCAACTAGAGAAAGCCCTCGCACAGAAAGGAAGACCCAACACAGCCATAAATAAATAAATAAATAAATAAATAAATAAATAAATAAAATTTAAAAAAAAACTGAAAGCTAAAAACCATATGATCATATCAATAGATGCAGAAAAAGCTTTTGACAAAATTTAACACCCATTTATGATAAAAACCCTCCTATAAGTAGGCATAGAGGGAACTTATCTCAACATAATAAAGGCCATATATGACAAATCCACAGCGAACATCATTCTCAAATAGTGAAAAACTGAAACCATTTCCTCTGAGATCAAGAACAAGACAAGGTTGCCCACTCTCACCACTATTATTCAACATAGTTATGGAAGTTTTAGCCAAAGCAATCAAAGAAGAAACAGAAATAAAAAGAATCCAAATAAGAAAAGAAGAAGTAAAGCTGTCACTGTTTGCAGATGACATGATACTACACTTAGTGAATCCTAAAGATGCCACCAGAAAACTACTAGAGCTAATCAATGAATTTGGTAAAATAGCAGGATAAAAAATTAATGCACATAAATCTCTTGCATTCCTATACACTACTGATATATAGGAATTTCTCTTTCTCTGAAAGAGAAATTAAGGAAACACTCCCATTTACCACTGGAACAAAAAGAATAAAATACCTGGGAATAAACTTACCTAAGGAGACAAAAACCCTGCATGTAGAAAACTATAAGACACTGATGAAAGAAATTAAAGATGATAGAAACAGATGGAGGGATATACCATGTTCTTGGATCGGAAGAATCAACATTGTGAAAATGACTATACTACCCAAAGCAATCTACAGATTCAATACAATCCCTATCAAACTACCAATGGCATTTTTCACAGAACTAGAACAAAAATTTCACAATTTGTATGGAAACACAAAAAACCCCGAAAAGCCAAAGCAGTCTTGAGAAAGAAAAACGGAGCTGGAGGAATCAGGCTTCTGGACATCAGACTATACTCTAAAGCTATAGTAATCAAGACAGTATGGTACTGGCACAGAAACAGAAATATAGATTAATGGAACAGGATACAAAACCCAGAGATAAACCCATGCACATATGGTCATCTTATCTTTGATAAAGGAGGCAAGAATATACAATGGAGAAAAGATAGCCTCTTCAATAAGTGTTGCTGGGAAAACTGGACAGCTACATGTAAAAGAATGAAATTAGAACACTCCCTAACACCATAAACAAAAATAAACTCAAAATGGATGAAAGACCTAAATGTAAGGTCAGATCCTGTAAAACTCTTAGAGGAAAACATAGGCAGAACACTCTATGACATAAACCACAGCAAGATACTTTTTGACCCACCTCTTAGAGAAATGGAAATAAAGACAAAAATAAACAAACAGGATCAAATGAAACTTAAAAGCTTTGCACAGCAAAGAAAACTAAAAGCAAGATGAAAAGACAACCTTCAGAATGGGAGAAAATATTTGCAAATGAAGCAACTGACAAAAGATTAACCTCCAAAATTTACAAGCAGCTCATGCAGTGCAATATCAAAAAAAACAAAAAACCCAGTCCAAAAATGGGCAGAAGACTGAGATAAACATTTCTCCAAAGAAGATATACAGATTGCCAACAAACTCATGAAAGGATGCTCAACATCACTATCATTAGGAGAATGTAAATCAAAACTACAATGAGATATCATCTCACACAGTCACAATGGCCGTCATCAAAAAATCTACAAACAACAAATGCTGGAGAGCATGTGAAGAAAGGGAACTCTCCTGCACTGTTAGTGGGAATGTCCAACTGATACAGCCACTATGGAGAACAGTATGGAGTTTCCTTAAAAAACTAAAAGTAGAACTACCATATGATCCAGCAATCCCACTACTGGGCATACACCTGGAGAAACCATAATTCAAAAAGAGTCATGTACCACAATGTTCATTGCATCTCTATTTACAGTAACCAGGACATGGAAACAACCTAAGTGTTCATCGACAAATGAATGGATAAAGAAGATGTGGCACATATATTCAATGGAATATTACTCAGCTATAAAAAGAAATGAAATTGAGTTATATGTAATGAGGTGAATGGACCTAGATTATGTCATACAGAGTGAATAAGTCTGAAAGAGAAAAATAAATACTATATGCTAACACATATACATAGAATCTAAAAAAAAAAAAAATGGTTCTGAAGAATGTAGGGGCAGGACAGGGATAAAGACGCAGATGTAGAGAATGGACTTGAGGACACAGGGAGGGAGAAGGGTAAGCTGGGACGAAGTGAGAGAGTGGCATGGACATATATACACTACCAAATGTAAAATAGATAGCTATTGGGAAGCAGTTGCAAAGCACAGGGAGATCAGTTCGGTGCTTTGTGACCACCTAGAGGGGTGGGATGGGGGGGGGGAAGGAGGGAGGGAGGGAGACACAAGAGGGAAGAGATATGGGGATATATGCATATGTATAGCTGATTCACTTTATTATAAAGCAGAAACTAACACACCATTGTAAAGCAATTATACTCCAATAAATATGTTTAAAAAATGCTTATTCAATGTAAAGAGTCTAAGTTCATAGATGCAGAGAATATTAAAGCTGGAAGGAGTATAGTGATCATCATGTTTGACCTACTTATGTTGCACACAGAGAAATTGAAGTCTAAAGAATTTAACTAGAACTTTGTTAAGTCAGAGCAGAAAGTTGGGTCTCATGACTCTCATTATCTTTTCCACTATGTCATCTGACTTTTCCCAAAATGTAGTAATTATTCTAGTGCTGTTCTAAAAATTAACTCTTTGTTGGGGTTAACAATATAGGGGTTATGATATTAAATTTGAATTGGAAATATTAAAATGAACACATAATTGTCTCTTAAAAAAATTCATATTTCTTAGTGCTGTCCACTAAAAATACTAAGACCCAAGAACAATCCAGTATCAATGAGCATCCTTAGCACTCAGATTAAATGGCCTGCAGTACCATTTCCATCAAAAAAGTACAAGAGGTCTCTGAAGAAATGAATGATTCCTTATTTGGAGCACTGTTTTGTGCCAGAAGGCTAGAAAGTATCAAAGACTAACTGGGTCCTGTCAAAAGGACAACTTGAAGGGATTACCAATTACAAAAGAATTTTTTAAAAATAATGACTGCAATGGATTTATAGCACATCAAATATATAAAATTTCCTGAGCTTATAATACTACATTACAAAAAAAAATCCTTAGTTGGACATCATTCAGATTGTGAGAACATCAATTATTTGCTGTGAAACTTTATCAAGGAAAAGAAGCATTTATTCTATCTTTCCCACAGAAGCTGTATTTCAGAGATACCAAATAGATGTAAAGGTAATGTTCATCTTTATAGAGGAATTCCAGCCAATAAATAAAGGATAGAATTAGAGAGAGAGATTGGTTCAAGATGGCGGAGTAGTAGGACGTGCTCTCAATCCCTCTTTTAAGGGCACCAGAATCACAACTAACTGCTGAACAATCACCAACAGGAAGACACTGGAACTCACCAAAAAAGATACCCCACATCCAAAGATAAAGGAGAAGCCACAATGAGACTGTAGGAGGGATGCAATCACAGTAAAATCAAATCCCATAACTGTTGGGTGGGTGACTCACAAACTGGAGAACACTTATACCACGGAAGTCCACCCACTGGAGTGAAGGTTCTGAGTCCCACGACAGGCTTCCCAACCTGGATGACCAGCAACGGGAGGAGGAATTCTTAGAGAATCAGACGTTGAAGGCTAGCAGGATTTGATACAGGACTTCGACAGGACTGGGGAAAACAGAGACTCCACTCTTGGAAGGCACACACAAAGTAGTGTGCACACTGGGACCCAGGGGAAGGAGCAGTGACCCCATAGGAGACTGAACCAGACCTACCAGTTAGTGTTGGAGGGTCTCCTGCAGAGGAGGGGGGTGGCTGTGTCTCACTGTGAGGACAAGGACACTAGCAGCAGAAGTTCTGGGAAGTACTCCTTGGCGTGAGCCCTCCCAGAGTCTGCCATTAACCCCACCAAAGAGCCCGGGTAGGCTCCAGTGTTGGGTAGCCTCAGACCAAACAACCAACAGTGAGGGAACCCAGCCCCACCCATCAGCAGACAAGCCGATTAAAGTTTTACTGAGATCTGCCCACCAGAGCAACAGCCAGGTCTGCCCACCACCAATCCCTCCTATCAGGAAACTTGCACAAGCCTTTTAGATAGCCTAATCCACCAGACGGCAGACAGCAGAAACAAGAAGAACTACAATCCTGCAGCCTGTGGAACAAGAACCACAATCAAAGAAAGATAGACAAGACGAAAACGCAGAGAGCTATGTACCAGATGAAGGAACAAGATAAAACCCCAGAAAAACAACTAAATGAAGTGGAGATAGGCAACCTTCCAGAAAAAGAATTCAGAATAATGATAGTGAAGATGATCCAGGACCTCGGAGAAAGAATGGAGGCAAATATCGAGAAGATGCAAGAAATGTTTAACAATACCGAGAGGAATTAAAGAACAAACAAACAAACAGAGATGAACAATACAATAACTGAAATGAAAAATACACTAGAAGGAACCAATAGCAGAATAACTGAGGCAGAAGAACAGATAAGTGACCTGGAAGACAGAATGGCGGAATTCACTGCCGTGAAACAGAATAAAGAAAAAACCTGAAAAGAAATGAAGACAGCCTAAGAAACCTCTGAGACAACATTAAAAGCAACAACATTCAAATTATAGGGGTCCCAGAAGAAGAGAGAGAGAAAGGACCCGAGAAAATATTTGAAGAGATTATAGTCGAAAACTTCGCTAACATGGGAAAGGAAATAGCCACCCAATTCCAGGAAGTGCAGAGAGTCCCATACAGGATAAACCCAAGGAGAAACACGCTGAGACACATAGTAATCAAAGTGGCAAAAATTAAAGACAAAGAAAAATTATTGAAAGCAGCAAGGGAAAAAGAACAAATAACATACAAGGGAACTCCCATAAGGTTAACAGCTGATTTCTCAGCAGAAACTCTACAAGCCAGAAGGGAGTGGCATGACATATTTAAAGTGATGAAAGGGAATAACCTACAACCAAGATTACTCTACCCAGCAAGGACCTAATTCAGATTCAATGGAGAAATCAAAACCTTTACAGACAAGCAAAAGCTAAGAGAATTCAGCACCACAAAACCAGCTCTATAACAAATGCTAAAGGAACTTCTCTAACTGGGAAACACAAAACAAGAAAAGGACCTAAAAGAGCAAACCCAAATCGAATGTTTAGAGAAGACCTAACACCCATCCCTCTCAAATTCTTCTGAAGAATTGCAGAGGAAGGAAAACTCCAAAACTCATTCTATGAAGTCACCATCACCCTGATACCAAAACCAGACAAAGATACTACAGGAAAAGAAAATTACAGACCAATATCACTGATGAATATAGATGCAAAAATCCTCAACAAACACTAGCAAACAGAATCCAACAGCACATTAAAAGGATCATACACCATGACCAAGTGGATTTATCCCAGAGATGCAGGATTCTTCAATATATGCAAATCAATCAATGTGATACACATATTAACAAATTGAAGAATAAAACCATATGATCATCTCAATAGATGCAGAAAAAGTTTTTGAAAAAATTCAAAACCGTTTTATAATAAAAACTGTCCAGAAAGTCGGCATAGAGGGAACCTACTTCAACATAATAAAGACCATATATGAAAACCCACAGCAAATATCATTCTCAATGGTGAAAAACTGAAAGCATTTCCTCTAAGATCAGGAAAAAGACAGAAGATCCACTCTCGCCACTATTATTCAACATAGTTTGGAAGTCCTAGCCACAGCAGTCAGAGAAGAAAAAGAAATAAAAGGAATACAAATTGGAAAAGAAGAATTAAAACTGTCACTGTTTGCAGATGACATGATACTATACATAGAAAATCCTAAAGATGCCAGCAGAAAACTACTAGAGCTAATCAATGGATTTGGCAAAGTAACAGGATACAAAATTAATGCACAGAAATCTCTTGCATTCCTATACACTAATGATGAAAAATCTGAAAGAGAAATTAAGGAAACACTTTCAGTTACCATTGCAACAAAAAGAATAAAATACCTAGGAATAAACCTACCTAGGGAGACAAAGACCTGTATGCAGAAACTATAAGACACTGATGAAAGAAATTAAAGATGATACCAACAGTTGGAGAGATATACCATGTTCTTTGATTGGAAGAATCAATATTGTGAAAATGACTATACTACCCAAGCAATCTACAGATTCAGTGCAATCCCTATCAATTACCAATGGCATTTTTTACAAAAATAGGAGAAAACATCTTAAAATTTGTATGGAAACACAAAAGACCCTGAATAGCCAAAGCAGTCTTGAGGGAAAAAAACGGAGTTGCAGGAATTAGACTCCCCGATGTCAGACTATACTACAAAGCTACAGTAATCAAGACAATATGGTACTGGCACAAAAACAGAACTATAGATCAATGGAACAGGATAGAAGCCTGAGATCTAAACCCATGCACCTATGGTCAACTAATCTATGACAAAGGAGGCAAAGATATACAATGGAGAAAAGACAGTCTCTTCAATAAGTGGTGCTGGGAAAACTGGACAGCTACATGTAAAAGAATGAAATTAGAACACTCCCTAACACCATACACAAAAATAAACTCAAAATGGATTAGAGACCTAAATGTAGACCAGGCACTATAAACTCTTAGAGGAAAACATAGAAGAACACTCTTTGACATAATCACAGCAAGATATTTTTGATCCACCTCCTAGAGTAATGGAAATAAAAACAAACATAAACAAATGGGACCTAATGAAATCTTAAAAGATTTTGCACTGCAAAGGAAACCATAAACAAGACGAAAAAGACAATCTTCAGAATGGGAGAAAATATTGCAAATGAAACATCAGACAAAGGATTAATCTCCAAAATAGATAAACAGTTCATGCAGCTCAATATAAAAAAACAAACAACCCAATCCAAAAATGGGCAAAAGACTGAAATAGACATTTCTCCGAAGAAGACATACAGATGGCCAGAAGCACATGAAAAGCTGCTCAACATCCCTAATTATTAGAGAATGAAAATCAAAACTACAATGAGTATCACCTCACACCATTTAGAATGGCATCATCAGAAAATCTACAAACAACAAATGCTGGAGAGGGTGTGGAGAAAAGGGAACCTCATGCACTGTTGGTTGGAGTGTAAATTGGTGCAGCCACTATGGAAAACAGTATGGAGGTTCCTTAAAGAACTAAAAATAAAATAATCATATGACCCAGCAATCCCACTACTGGGTTTATACCCAGAGAAAACCATAATTCAAAAAGACACATGCACCCCAATGTTCATTGCCACACTATTTACAATAGCCAGGTCATGTAAGCAACCTAAATGCTCATCGAAAGACGAATGGATAAAGAAGATGTGGTACATATATACAATGGAATATTACTCAGCCATAAAAAGGAACGAACCTGTGTCATTTGTAGAGATGTGGATAGATCTAGAGACTGTCATACAGAGTGAAGTAAGTCAGAAAGAGATAAACAAATATCGTATATTAAAACATATATGTGGAACCTAGAAAATGGTACAGATGAACCAGTTTGCAGAGCAGAAATTGAGACACAGAAGTAGAGAACAAACGTATGGACACCGAGGGGGGAAAGTGGCAGGGGTGGGGGTGGTGGTGGTGGGAAGAATGGGAGATTGGGATTGACATGCATACACTGATGTGTATAAAATGGATGACTAATAAGAAAAATAAATAAATAAACATAAAAAAAAAGAGAATTCGGAGGGGGGAGGTATAGTTAGAAAATTTGGGACTGACATGTACAAACTGGTATATTTAAAATGGATAACCTACAAGGACCTACTGTATAGCACAGGGAACTCTGCTCAATATTATGTAAAAGCTTAACTGGGAAAAGATTTGAAAAATAATAGATACATATATATGTATAACTGAATCACTTTGCTGTACACCTGAAACTAATATAACATTGTTAATCACCCATACTCCAATATAAAATAAAAAGTTTATAAAGGAGGGGAAGAGGAGGAGGGGAGGGGGGAGGGTGGGAGAGGGAGAGGGAGATGGTAGAGGGAATAAAAAAACAAAAAAACACAAACCCAAAACATTAAGAAAATGGTAATAGGAACACACATATTGATAATTACCTAAAATATGAATGGATTAAATGTTCCAACCAAAAGACACAGGCTCCTGGAATGGATACAAAAACAAGACCCATATATATGCTGTCTACAAGAGACCCACTTCAGACCTAGGGACACTTACAGACTGAAAGTGAGGGGATGGAAAAAGATATTCCATGCAAATGGAAATCAAAGAAAGCTGGAGTAGCAATACTCATACCAGATAAAATAGACTTTAAAATAAAGAATGTTACAAGAGAACAAGGAAGGACACTACATAATGATCAAGGGATCAATCCAAGAAGAAGATATAAAAATTATAAATATATATACACCAACATAGGAGCACCCCAATATATAAGACAACGGCTAACAGTATAAAAGAGGAAATCGACAGTAACACACAAATAGTGGGGCACTTTAATACTACCTCACTTACACCAACGGACAGATCATCCAAACAGAAAATTAATAAGGAAACACAAGCTTTAATGACACAATAGACTAGATAGATTTAATTGATATTCTAGGACATTCCATCCAAAAACAGCAGATTACACTTTCTTTTCAAGTGCACAAGAACATTCTCCAGGATAGATCACATCTTGGGTCACAAATCAAGCCACAGTATATTTAAGAAAATTGAAACCATATCAAGCATATTTGTCTGACCACAATGCTGAGATTTAGAAATCAATTACAGGAAAAAATGTAAAAAACACAAAGACATGGTGGCTAAACAATACGTTACTAAATAACCAAGAGATCACTGAAGAAATCAAAGAGGAAATCAAAAAATACTAGAGACAAATGAAAATGAAAACACGAGGACCCAAAACCTATGGGAAGTAGCAAAAGCAGTTCTAAGAGGGGAGTTTAGCAATACAATCCAACCTCAAGAGCAACAAACATCTCAAATAACAATCTAACGTTACACGTAAAGAACAAGAGAAAGAAGAACGAACAAAACCCAAAGTTAGTAGAAGGAAAGAAATCATAAAGGTCAGAGCAGAAATAAATGAAATAGAAACAAGAAACAATACAAATATCAATAAAAACTAAAAGCTGGTTCTTTGAGAAGATAAAAAAAATTGATAAACCATCAGCCAGACTCATCAGGAAAAAGAAGGAGAGGACTCAAATCATTAAAATTAGAAATGAAAAAGGAGAAGTTACAACAGACAATGCAGAAATACAAAGCCTCCTAAGAGACTACTACAAGCAACTCTGCCAATAAAATGGACAACCTAGAAGAAATGGACAAATTCTTAGAAAGGTATAATCTTCCAAGATTGAACCAGGAAGAAATAGAAAATATGAACAGACCAGTCACAAGTAATGAAATTGAAGCTGTGATTAAAAATCTTCAAACAAACAAAAGTTCAGGACCAGATGGCTTCAGAGGTGAATTCTATCAAACATTTAGAGAAGAGCTAACACCCATCCTTCTCAAACTCTTCCAAAAAAATTGCAGAGGAAGAAACACTCCCAAACTCATTTTAACAGGCCACAATCACCCTGATACCAAAAACAGACAAAGATATCACACAAAAAAAGAAAATTACAGACCAATATGACTCATGAATATAGATGCAAAAGTCCTCAACAAGGGCTTCCCTGGTGGCACAGTGGTTAGGAGTCCGCCTGCCAATGCAGGGGACACAGGTTCGTGCCCCGGTCCGGGAAGATCCCACATGCCGCGGAGCAGCTAGGCCCGTGAGCCACAACTACTGAGCCTGCGCGTCTGGAGCCTGTGCTCTGCAATGGGAGAGGCCACGACAGTGAGAGGCCCGCGCACCGCGATGAAGAGTGGCCCCCGCTCGCCGCAACTGGAGAAAGCCCTCGCACAGAAACAAAGACCCAACACAGCCAAAAATAAATAAATAAATTAATTAATTAAAAAAAAAAAAGTCCTCAACAAAATGCTAGCAAACAGAATGCAACAGCATATTAAAAGGATCATACAACATGCTCAAATGGGATTTATCCCAGGGATGCAAGGATTCTTCAATATACGCAAATCAATCAATGTGATACACCATATTAACAAATTGAAGAAGAAAAACCATATGATCATCTCAATAGATGCAGAAAAAGCTTTGGAGAAAATTCAACACCCATTTATGACAAAAACTCTCCAGAAAGTGGGCATAGAGGGAACCTACCTCAACATAATAAAGGCAATATATGACAAACCCACAGCAAACATCATTCTCAATGGTGAAAAACTGAAAGCATTTCCTCTAAGATCAGGAACAAGACAAGGAGGTCCACTCTCACCACTATTATTCAACATAGTTTTGGAAGCCTGAGCCATGGCAATCAGAGAAGAAAAAGAAATAAAAGGAATAAAAATTGCAAAGGAAGAAGTAAAACTGTCCCTGTTTACAGATGACATGATACTATATGTAGAGAATCCTAAAGATGCCAGCAGAAAACTACTAGAGCTAATTAGTGAATTTGGTAAAGTAGCAGGATACAAAATTAATGCACAGAAATCTCTTGCATTCCTATACACTAATGATGAAAAATCTGAAAGTGAAATTAAGAAAACACTCCCTGCTACCATTGCAACAAAAAGAATAAAATACGTAGGAATAAACCTACCTAGGGAGACAAAAGACCTGTATGCAGAAAACTATAAGACACTGATGAAAGAAATTAAAGATGATACAAACAGATGGAGAGATATACCATGTTCTTGGATTGGAAGAATCAGTATTGTGAAAATGACTATACTACCCAAAGCAATGTACAGATTCAATGCAATCCCTATCAAATTACCAATGGCATTTTTTACAGAACTAGAACAAAAAATCTTAAAATTTGTATGGAAACACAAAAGACCCCGAATAACCAAAGTGGTCTTGAGGGAAAAAATCGGAGCTGGAGGAATCAGGCTCCCAGACTTCAGACTATACTACAAAGCTACAGTAATCAAGACAATATGATACTGGCACAAAAACAGAAATATAGATCAATGGGACAGGATAGAAAGCCCAGAGATAAACCCACGCACCTATGGTCAACTAATCTATGACAAAGGAGGCAAGGATATACAATGGAGAAAAGACAGTCTCTTCAATAAGTGGTGCTGGGAAAACTGGACAGCTACATGTAAAAGAATGAAATTAGAACACTCCCTAACACCATACACAAAAATAAACTCAAAATGGATTAGAGACCTAAATGTAAGACCAGGCACTATAAAACTCTTAGAGGAAAACATAGGAAGAACACTCTTTGACATAAATCACAGCAAGATCTTTTTTGATCCACCTCCTAGAGTAATGGAAATAAAAACAAAAATAACCGATGGGACCTAATGAAACTTAAAAGTTTTTGCACAGCAAAGGAAACTACTAACAAGATGAAAAGACAACCTTCAGAATGGGAGAAAATATTTGCAAAGGAATCAACGGACAAAGGATTAATTTCCAAAATATATAAACAGCTCATGCAGCTCAATATTAAAAAAAAATCCAATTCAAAAATGGGCAGAAGACCTAAATAGACATTTCTCCAAAGAAGACATACAGATGGCCAAGAAGCACATGAAAAGCTGCTCAACATCACTAATTATTAGAGAAATGCAAATCAAAACTACAATGAGGTATCGCCTCACACCATTTAGAATGGCATCATGAGAAAATCTACAAACATCAAATGCTGGAGAGGGTGTGGAGAAAAGGGAACCCTCTTGCACTGTTGGTGGGAATGTAAATTGATACAGTCACTATGGTCAACAGTATGGAGGTTCCTTAAAAAACTAATAATAGAACTACCATATGATCCAGCAATCCCACTACTGGGCATATACCCAGAGAAAACCATAATTCAAAAAGACACATGCACCCCAATGTTCATTGCAGCACTATTTACAATAGCCAGGTCATGGCAGCAACCTAAATGCCCATCAACAGACGAATGGATAAAGAAGATGTGGTACATATATACAATGGAATATTACTCAGGCATAAAAAGGAATGAAATTGGGTAATTTGTAGAGACGTGGATGGACCTAGAGACTGTCATACAGAGTGAAGTAAGTCAGAAAGAGAAAAACAAATATCATATATTAACGCATATATGTGGAACCTAGAAAAATGGTACAGATGAACTGGTTTGCTGGGCAGAAATTGAGACACAGATGCAGAGAACATGGACACCAAGGGGGGAAGTGGCGGTGGGGGGGTGGTGTGATGAATTGGGAGATTAGGATTGACATGTACACACTAATATGTATAAAATGGATAACTAATAATAACCTGCTGTATAAAAAAATAAATAAAATTTTTAAAAAAAGAATAGAATTAGAGAATCACCATTTTGACACTCCTAATGAAATAATGGCTTCAGGCAGTGATCCCCACTGGGTTCTAAAACCATTAGGTGAAACTTGATAATGGAAGGATCTGACTCACAGCATTACTAAAAATTATAGGCATCATAATATAATGTAGTAGGAAATGTGTGGCACTACTTGTGCAATATTATTGACTAAAAAGTTAAAACTGACTTTATTTTTTATCACTAGTGTAATAGTGTGATGTAAGTAGAAATATATGTTTTAGTCTCCATCTTGTAATCTGACTAGAGCTCCTAAAACCCTTGGAGTATTCTAAGTGGTAAGGGTAGTAGGAATATCTCTTGCTATACCATTTGGTTTTTGTTCCCTGCTCCTGAGACAGCTCTAGATTGATAAAGGTGGGAAGAGCATCTTTGTGATTCATATCAAACCCCTTTAACCACACCTGAGTTTATATTAATGAGATGACTTTTGGAAGGCCTCTATGGATGGGGACTCATTGCCAGGGAAGCCAACCTGTGACTACAGGGTTGGAAATTTCAGGCTCACCCCCTGACTTTAGGGGAGGGGAGAGAGGCTAGAGACTGAGTTCATCACTAATAGCCCATGATTTAATCAATCATGTCTGGGAATGTTGCTCTAGGCAAGGACTTCTGAAGACTTTTGAGCAGGAGTGAAAAAGAGGAACAGATGAAATTGATGTTTGAGGAATATTAATATAATAAGGTCCCTAATTCTAACTACCAATCTACAGGAATTACAGTCGTCCTTCAGTACCTGGGGGTGACTGGTCCAAGACAACCCACACCCCAGCCCTGTGGATACCAAAATCTGCAGATCCTCATGTCTCATATAATATGGCATAGTGTTTGCATAAAACCTACACACATTCTCCAGTATACTTTAAATCATCTCTAGATTACTTATAACATCTGATACAATATAAATGCTACGTAAATAGTTGTAAGTGCAATACAAATGCAAATAGTTGCCCGGAGTTGCCCGGAGCATGGCAAATTCTAGTTTTGCTTTTTGGAACTTTCCGGATTTTTTTTCCAAATATTTTCAATCCGAGGTTGGTTGAATAAGTGGATACAGAACCCACAGATACAGAGGGATGACTGTATAGAGGATAGAAGAATTGAGTAAAACACCACCACAAGGAAGTAACCAGCCAAATCCAGGATAGGGCAAATGACCTAGTTTCTCCAACAAATCAACAACTTTTAAAAAAGGACAGGAAAGAATTGGCTCAAGAAAAAGAGAGGATTGTGTGTGATGTGTGGACTTTTAATCCTGATTCAAACAAATCTTTGAGGCAATTGCATAAATTTGAATATGGGATAACTGTTATGTTATACTGAAGAATTATTGTTAATTTTGTTATGGCATGGTAGTTAAAAAGGAAAACTATGTTTGTCCTCTGCTACTCTTATAACATTTCTGAAGATTTCATATGTGTTAGTTACTTACCTAAATATCCATCTCTCCCTTCTTTATTAATAAGCAAATCCCACTTTTGTTCATAGACGCTATGTGCCCATCTCTAGGAGTTGGATCATGATAGTCTCAGCCAGTCAACACAATCCCACATGCCCAGCTTCCTCCATATCTGGAAATGAGTAACAATGGAAAATCTACTGGGGAAATTCCTGGGAATGTGTTTGTTTCAATAGAAGTTTATAGATGCAGTGGGCCAAACCCCTGCATTCTTCCTGCCTTGAACATGGATGTGATGAGTGTAGCCATTTTGTTATCATACAGAAATGTTCAAGAGAAAAACATAGATGTCAATTCTAACATTGCTGGTCTGTTAAATCAAAGCTATCAGTTGCCTACCTGTGAAATAAACCTCTATTCAAGTCACTATGATCAATTTGAGCCAAATACATTAGTAAAAATTGGTTTAGAGGAGGAGTTAAAATCAATCAATGATGGCACTATTTAGAGGGCAATTGGGATCAAGATTATGGTGCTGAAAAGGTACTGTTGGATGTGAGAGAAAATCCAAAGGAAGTATTCAGAGAATTGGTTAAATTGTGAGACACCTAGTCAGTGCTTTCTGAGAATTAGAGAATTGCTTGGTGTGGAAAACCCCCTACACTTGGTGTCAGATCTCTGGATGATATATGGCATCATCCAGAAACTGTGAGCATTGGAATGACCTCTTGAAGAGGCAGTTAAGGCTCCTGCTTAGAGATGACCTTGCAATGATGAGGTGTCATCCTTAAGGATGTAGTATAGTTCTTAAACCAATTACCATCACATGGTGCTGTGTCTCCAATAGGAAGAATACAGAGATCTGAGAACCAAGACATGGAAGTAAGAAGTCACCCAGCTGACCACCACTCCCAATGACCCACTTGGGGAATTTGTGATTCCCATCTCCAAAATTTTAGGTTATGGGGGGTCTCAAAGTCCCAGGTCTTGGAAGAGAGATACTGCAGTCAAGGAATACAGTAAGAGTTCCACTAAACCAAAAGCTAAGACTGCCACCTGATCTCTTTGGGCTGGCTGTGGCAGTAGAGCAGCAGGTACAGAAAGAACTCACTACAAGAGCAGGAGTTGTTTGTTATTCCTGATCATCATGAGGAGGTAGGAAGAAATATGTTGGGTACTCATGATCCACTGAGTCACTCAATATTCTCACGCCAGGCTTTCACTATAAATGGTTAAGTAGAGCAACTGAGACCTGACAAATTGATGATAGACAGAGAAGCTCAGACTCATCTTCCCTTTTGAGCCATTTAGACCAGCAGAAGTTCTAGTCAAGGGGTAAGGGACATGTAGAGGGAGGGAGTTTATGAGAATCAGCTACATCCTCAGGACCAACTGCAGCAGCCACTAGCCACTAATCCTCATAAATTTTAACATAAAATACGGCAACCAGAATTTAAAGGAAATTGTGCCTGGTTGGAGGGAACTTATCATGAAAGGCAAGCAGCTCTGGGTAGGATCAGGGGTGGAATAAAATGAATGCTGTTGGAGCCCCACCAGGTCGATTTAGATGTCCGCAGTCCCCAGCTGCTGCACGTGTTGGCTGCTAGATGCTCACAGCTACCTCCTGCTCAAGAATTGCCTTGGGCCAATGGGAACAGCCTCACTAGGAAGTTATGCTCACTTTCTTGACTGACTTCCAGCCTTCACCCCAACGTGCTTCCCTCTCTCGCCCTCTCCTGAGAACACTTTCTTCAAAATGCAGCTCTCACAATTCACTGTTTCAGGTTCTGATTCTAAGAAACATCACCTAAGGTACTGTCTGTTATGGTGTGAATCATGTCCCCCCAGAAGACATGTTTAAGTCCTAAGACTCGTTATCTGTGAATATGAGCTTATTTGGAAATAAGGTCTTTGCAGATGCAGTCAAGTTAAAATGAAGCCATACTGGATTAGGATGGGCCCTAATCCAATGACTTGTGTCCTTAAAGGAGGAGAGACACAGAAAGAGACACACACAGGGAAGGGTACCACGTTTTGGTGGAAACAGAAATTGGTCTTCAGCTGCCACAAGGGACTGTCAAGGATTGTCAGCAACTACCAGAAGCTAGAAGAGATAAGGAAAGATTCTCCTCCAGAGCCTTCAAAGAAAGCATGGCCCAGTTTTAAGCCACCCAGTGTGTGGTATTTTGTTACAGCATCCACAGGAAACAAGCACACTGTCATTGAAGACCCAACTTCAATTTCAACTCTTCTGTGAAGCCTTCTCTAGTTGCTCCTGTCCTACTGACTCCCCTGTCTCCTCCCATCATCCACAGCACACATTTTCTCCTCCACTTGCGATGCACAGCCTAGGAGCACATTTACCTTTTTTTTTTTTTTTTTACATCTTTATTGGAGTATAATTGCTTTACAATGGTGTGTTAGTTTCTGCTTTATAACAAAGTGAATCAGCTATACATATACATATATCCCCATATCTCCTCCCTCTTGCATCTCCCTCCCACCCTCCCTATCCCACCCCTCTAGGTGGACACAAAGCACCAAGCTGATCTCCCTGTGCTATGCGGTTGCTTCCCACTAGCTATGGACATATATACACTACAAAACATTTCCACTTTTGATGGGTGCTAGACTATAAGCTTCTGGAGAGCCGATACCAAAGATGATACCCTGATTCCCAGTTTAAGGAATCTCTTTGGTTAGTCTTAGCTTTTTAATAGAAAACTCAGAAATCTATTTTATTGTGGACTCTTATTGTAGAAAATACTACCTGTGCATAAAAGATAAGAAGAAACTAAACAGTGTTTCTGTATTACTTAAGGTTTTATTTTCTTTATAAGTTGGACCACTGTGGCTCAGGGAGAAAAACTTAGAGCAGTGACATAGCTAGGGGGATAGACTGGGAAAAAAATGTGAGCTGGTAAAACTATTTATAGATGCATTAGAATATTTGAAAAAGTTGGCATTTGTTAATTTCCTTGCTTAAAAAAACCCTAAGACTATTTGATCCTCTAAGTTCATCTCATTTTTAAGACTCATGTTCTTAAATTCCTCTGGAAGCTGAAGCACATCTAAAACAAATACAGGTGAATGGAAAATGTTATTTATGAATTTAATGGAAAAACAGAAACATGCTGGTCTCAATTTCAAACTCTTTGATTCCGGCATCCAAGAACATTTATTAAGGAGACATTCACGTTCTGACCTGCCTATTGCTTGTTAGTGTTCTTTTAATTCACATCTGGAAAGTTTCCTTTGAGAACAAGTGTCCTACAGAATGACAGTGATCTATCAAGACTATATTTCTGGGGCTATTCTCTTCTGATTAGACTGTTCTGGGAGGCTAGAGGAAGGGAGGTCAGAAGGAGAGTACTGCTAGCCTATAGAGTGAGAGATTAATAATATCAATAAAAGGATCTCATTCTCTGGAGCTGTGTTGGAAGTTGTTGCCTTGGCATATATTCTTCAAAAACAATTTGTAGTGTTGAACTTCAGAACGGAATTCACCAGTCAATGTGGATAACTACAAATCTTTTAAATTTAACATTTTAACCTAGTCAACTAAAAAAATTTCCTAAAAAATCAAATGTAATATTTGTTTTCTTCTAGGTCCCCAAAGAAAAGGTGGAAATGATTCGACTGTAAACGATTTGGATAACTTTAAATAGAGTATGGTGAGTCATTGTCAGAGTTAGCCATTGATCTGAAATAATACAGGTGATGAACAGGATAAAAGCAAGATCACTTACTGACATACCTAATTTTGCATACATAAAAGAATTAAAAATAATAAATCCCTACTGATTATTCTGAAAGATTTCTTTTTTCCCTTAAGGCTTTCTTGTTTCCCTTCTTTTTCCTAAAATACGTCAAATGTTAACAGAATAAGGACACTGTTCTTCTGCCCTAAATGTCTTATATTCAAAATATTCAAATGTAAAATCTGATCAAAAAGGAGCTCTGGTTTTGGAAGGCAAAGAACACGAGACTGTTTAGAGTATCCAGTGTCATTCTACAAAAACCTTTTCTTTCCTCATGAAGGCCTTTGATACTCTGCCCTGGAAAACCAATACACAGTATTGTACAATTTGATAATGTGTGCACACTGCTCTGTGAGAAGTTGGCAGGAAAAGTAAAGGGAAGAAATAATCCTCGTAGTTTTAAAGAAAAATAATAAGATCACAGCAAGTAGAATTTTTCCCATTGTCAAGTCTCAGTACCCATCATTTTTCTAAGATTGAATTTCATTTACATTTCCGTACTGGATGAGAAAACTTCACATTAGTTCTATCAGCTCACCTGCCTGTGACAATCTCAAGATCTTAATAGCCAGACCACCAAACAGGAAACAGTCTTGCAGCTCAAGTTTTGAAAGCTATCAGTCCACAACCTTGCTTGCCAGGAATATTTTCCAGAGCCTGTCCATTATATACCATTAAAACATACAAGTTTAAGACACAAGTATTTTGTTTATGTCTTTATATAGAACAGAAATAAGGTATATTCTAGGGAAATTAATTCATTCTTATTTATCTACTTATGTATTTATTTGCATTTGTTTATTCATTTAATCATCATTAATTTCCTCAACTAACACGAGTCAGGAACGGTGCTGAGTGATGAAAATATGAAGATGAATAAAACATCATGTTTTCCTTCAAAAAGCTCTTAGGGAGGTAGGTGGCAACCACAAAGATAGATTGTGATTTACAAAGAGAGATGCATCCAGTTCCAAATAGGCCAAAAGAGCTCCACCCAAGTGGAAAGAACATTTAGGGACCTTCAGAACCACTGGTACATTTAGCTCTGATCTAGATAAGTCGAGAAACAAATCCCCACTCAGCTGGGAATTTGTTCCTCTGTGTAACTTTCTAAATCCTTGAAAGCCAAGCTCTTCATTTTCTTCCTTGTTCTCATTCAAGAGTAACTGAGTTTACTCTGCCCCAACCCTTTTCCAAGGGTGTTGATATTTCAATTGGTTTAAGTAGCTCTCCATGGACTTTGTTTTTTGTGGGTTTTTTTTTTTTGGTTGTTGGTTTGTTTTGTTTTCCAATGTTGAAGAAAAGGGTGGGGAGAGCAGGACTGCATTTCTTTAAGGAATTTTACATGTAGTGAGTAAAGCCACTCACTGCCTCTACTCTCCTTACCTGGCCTTCCAATACTGTGCAGTTCTGGGATCCTTTATAGGACAAGAGGAAAAAAGATGGCTCCAGTTAGCCTGATTCCCCCTTAATTGTTCCTGCTCCATTGTTCACACACTCACTCACCTGGCCTCTCAGCTCTTTCCCTCATATAATAGGTCAGTTCCTCTGCTTGTCTCTATTCCCTCATTCTAAGCGTGGATGACTATGTATTACAGAGTCTTCACCTTGTTTTGACATTTGTAACACTCTGGCCTTTATATTTCACTGTCTCTTTCTTTGTTCTTGACACCTGCCTTATTGTCAGGGAGGATGAATGGTATAATGGACAGAACCAGGCTTTGGAGACTGTCAGAACTGGGTTTACCTCCTGGTGGTGGCAAATTTTTTAGCTGTGTGACTCTGAGCAAGACCAAACCTTTCTAAGTCTCAGTCTTAAATATTATTACATTACGAGGTTTTTGTGAGGATTAAATGGTATGTCAATCGTAAAACACCTAGCATATAGTACAACCAATAAACAGGTGCCATTTTTGTGATAGTTGTTTGCGCTCCCTCTTATAGCCAAGGCTGGACATGCTCACTTACTGTGAAGTGTATCCATCCATTTTCAGTGTGTCAAGAAGCATGTAAAATTCTGAGGCTACACCATGAGGTATTATATACAAGGTCCCTGTCCCAAAGGAGCTCACAGATCTTACAGAAAGGACAATTTTGTATATAAATCATTATGGTCCTAAATAGGCATACCACTGTAGGAATAAAGACACAGTGCTTTGGGAATACAGAGGATAAAAAGACTCTGTGGCATGCAGCTCACCAGGGAGGAATTAACTCTGTTAAGGCAGAATTCCAGAAAGGAAATTGTGCACATGCTTTTGCCAATTCTAGGCACCAGAATCTTGATAGAAGTCCAATTAGCATACTTATCAACGATGGACTATAAAAGGTACACGGTAATCTCAGTCAGGGTTTGGTCAGAAAAACAGAAATCACTCTAGGTATTTCAAGCAGAAAGATCTTAATGCTGGGAATTGGGTATTTATAAAACCACTGGAAGAATGCCAAAGGGAAGGTCAGAGAAGGCCACAGCTAGATTTCAGGGGTGCTATTAGCTTTTAGAGGGTCAAAAATTACAGGAACTCCAAGAAATTCCAGGCAGTGATCATAGCACCAAGGTGTGTGTTTAACAGGAAGTGTCTCTGGGATTGCCACAAAATCTCACCACTGCCAAAACCTGTCTGCCTACTCCTGCCAGAATAACAGTATGTGACATCTGCTTCTGCGTAGGTTTCCACGTCTCATGTCAATGCCTATATTTTCTGATGCTCTGACACCTTGTGGCCTTGCTGACACAGGAGTGACTGCCCGTCCCAGGATGAGCTAATTCCTAGAGATTGGAAACTAATCACTTGTGAATCCTTTTCACATGCAAACCAACCAATCCAGAGTCCATAGCCCCAGTCACCTCCTTTATTGGCTCTCACACTCTGGGTCACTAACCACCTACCTTAATCACCTTAGGCCAGATACCAGACAACTAGGGACAGCCCCTCTGACCTAGAGCTCTCTGAAATTACTCAAACTAGCCAGTCCTAAACCTGGTGACCTGCCTCCCATTCCTTCCATGGAAATCACATAAAGGCTCTTCTTATATTCCCCCCACTCTCTCTGCCTCCTGACTGACGCTGATGCATCCCTGTGTGGCCCCCATGGCTTGGCATGCCCCATCCTCTTGGGATCTCTAAGTATAACAAACTATCTTTTCAATGGCAGTTGTCTCCTGGTCTGTTGGCCTCACCATTCCTGAATAAAAACAAACAAACAAGCAAACAAAAAAACACCCACGACTCTACATCTTAATATGATGTCTCTCATTGAAAAAACCTAATCTAGAATTTGCTGGTAGGGATTTGGAAAATGTAATTCCAGGCTTCCAACTACTAAACTAGAGGGGAGAGAATGGAATGAGATAGAGTGTTGAGTCCCTGAGAGACAGTCCAGCATACTGAGTCATGAAGTGGTGGCAACCCTCCCCTACAGGGGCTGAAGGCTTAGTATGGTCTAGTATGGTCTGGCTTCTTCAATCTGAGTAGTGTTGGCTACATTTTGCTTTATGACCCTTGCTACAAATTTTTTGAAAGTTTTAAACTTTGATTACTCATTGCTCAAAGCCAGCATTTAAATCCTCATTGGTGGTCTCCTCAGAAGACTTTGTGGGCCTTTGTGTCCTGCACACTGCTTGCTGCACTTTTCAATGGTCCTAAGTAGGCATATCACTGTAGAAATGGTATGCACCATTTCTACACCTAACTAAAATGTCTGTGTATTGACTCAGACCTTTACTGACAATTGTAGACCTGTTCTCTCTCTTGCCTCATCTGTATCATGTATACTGTAGAAATGAAAGAGAAATTTAGAAATCCTTTTGGCAGGAAAGGCACTTCCTGCTTAGAGTATGAGCTGAAAATTGATCCACAGTAACACAACTGACACTTCCTGTGCAATATCTTTAAACCTTCCCCAACCCAATAGAGAAATACAGGGCTTTAGTGTTTGATCACCTCCTATAGCCTAAAGAGTCCTGACCCTGGCATAGAAAACTCAGCAGCTAGAGAGATTTTAGGTTCAAACACATCAACATTAAAAATGACAGTATTATATAACCCATTGAATACAATAGGACACCAAGAAACCAAACTGATATAAAGAAACGAATGAACAAACAAAAGATTGAAGAGAAAGAAGATATCTACATTGTCTCAAAGTATATCCCCCCAAATAATTATTAAATACTAAAGGACAAAGGGCAACTTTACAATGGAGGAGACTGGCAGACACCACCTAAATTAAGTGATCAAGATGACCAGCATCATCTTGATGGTGTGGATGGACAAATCCACACCTGATGTCATGTCATAAGAACACTACTGCTTCTGTGATATTCCTGCCAAGTATGCATAACTTGAGTCTAGTCATAGGAAACATTATATAAACTCAAGTTGAGAGACATTGTACAGAAATGGCCTGTAATCTTCAAAATATATCAAGGTCATGAAAATCAGGAAAATATTGAAGAAAGATTCCAAATTGAAAGATATTAAAGAGATTTGACAACTAAATGCAATGTCTGATTCTGGACTGACTCCCTTGTGATAAAGGACATTATTGGGATAATTGGCGGAACTTGAATGGAGTCTGTGGAGTAAACGGTAGTGATACATCAATGTTAATTTCCTGATACTGATGGTTGTATTGTGGGTATATAGGAGAATGTTCTTGTTTGTAGAAATTACACACTCAAGTTTCTGAGTGTGATGGGGCATCTGGGGGCATGATCTCAAATGGTTTAGGAAATAAAAGTTCTTTGTACTTTCAAGTATTCTGTAAATTTGAGATTGCTTTAGAGTTTTTTAAAAATATACATCTATGGAGTTCCCTGGTGGCCTAGTGGTTTAAAAAAAAAAAAAAAAAACACGTTCAACTTTACTTTTTAATTTACAGAGAAATTGTGAAGATAGCAGAGAGTTTCCATATTCTCCATACCTAGATCCCTTATTATTAACATCTTGCATTAGTTTGGTGCATTTCTCATAATTAACTTACCAATTTTGGTGTATTATTATTAACTAAAGTGCATAGTTTATTCAGATTTCCTTAGTTTTAACTTTTTTTTTCTGTTCTAGCGTCTCATGCAGGATATTTCATCATATTTAGTCATCGTGTCTATTAGCCTCTTCTTAGCTATGATAGTTTCTCAGTCTTTCCTTATTTTTCATGACCTTGACAGTTTGGAGGAGCACTTGTATTTTGTAGAATTGGGTAATTTTTCTGATGTTTTTCTCATGATTAGACTGGGTTATAAGATTTTATTAGGAAGATCACACAAGTAAAGTGCCATTTTCACTGTATCACATGTGTGCTTCCAGTTTTTAGTGATTATAAATAAAACTGCTATAAACATTGTGTGCAGGTTTCTACATAGACATGAGTTTTTTTAAATGGTTGGGTAAATATCTAGGAGTACGGCTGCTGGTTCAGACCATGTTCAACTTTGTAAAAACTGTCAAACTGTCTTTTCAACATTGCTGTACCATTTTGCATCCCCACCAGAAATCATTAGAATTCCCATTGCTTCACATCTTTGCCGGCAACTGGTATTATCAGTTCTGGGATTTTTTGCCATTCTAATAGGTATATAGGAATATTTTGTTGTCTTTTAACTTGCATTTCCTAATAAATAGGTGATTTTAAGCATCTTTTCATATGCTTATTTGCCGTCTCTACATCTTCTTTGGTTAGATGTCTATTCATTGCCCACTTTTTAATTGGGTTTGTTGTTTTAAAGTGTCTGGAAAGAGAGGAAGGAAGGGAGTGAGGGAAGGAAAAGAAAAGAAAAAGAAAGGGAGGAAAGGAGCAAGGGGAAAGCATATGTGTATATGTGAGGAGAGAGAGAATTACTGTGTATATACTATGTGCATATACTAAGTTCTGGGCACTTGAGATACACTAGGGAACAAAGTAAACAATACTTCTGCCCATGAAGGAAATGAGTGAGCCATGGAATATCTAGGCAAGAACTCTGGAGGCAGAAGAAAATTTGAACTAACATTCTAAGGCAGGAACATGCCTAGAGCTTTTGAGGTAAAGGAGCAGGGCCCAAAGTGGCTGTAAGGCAGTGAGTGAGGAGGAGGGAAGCAGAAGAGGAGGTCAAAGAGGCCTAGAATTCACCGGTCATGATGGGCCTTTTGGCCATGGTAAGGACTTTACTTTTCACCTGAGTAAAATGATGAGGCACTGCAGAGTTTTGAGTATAGAAGTAACATAATCTGACTTACACTTTAAGAGGCTGACTCCAGCTGATGCTGGACATAGACCTCAGTGGGGCAAGTTTAGAACCACAGACTTGTTAGAAGGTTAGTGCAATGGTCCAGATGAGAAGGGACTGTGGCTCTAGGATAGATGGGAGAAGTGAAGGCAGTGAGAAGCAGTCAGTTTCTGGATATATCCAGAAGCACCTCTAGCATGATCTCCTGATCATGGGATATGAGAAAAAAAGAGGAGTCACGATTCCAAGACCTTAGCCCAAGCAACTGGCAAGAGAGATTTACTATCATCTGAGATGGAGATAGCTGTGTGGGGAGCAGGATGTGGGCAGAGGTTTGGTTCTGGACATATTTTGAGATACCTATTGGACATTCAAGTGGAGCTGTCAAGCAAGCAGGTGGAGTGGAGTTTGGGAACTGGGGAGAGATTTGGACTGGAGATATAAAATCAGCAGTCATCAGCATATTGATGACCTTTAAAGCCACTGGGGCTCATGTATCACCAAGAGAGTGACCATAAACAGAGAAAAGGACCACAGGCTGAGCTACGTTACATCATTAGTGACATCGACAAGAGTGGTTTTGGAGTAGCAGTGAGGACAAACCTAGACTGACGTAAGGTTTTAGAGAAAATAGGAGAAAAGAAATAGAAAACAGTGACTATAGAAATTTCTTTTGAGCAGTTTTGCCAAGAAATTAAAAGGAATCAGCTGGTAACTGGTGAGGAAAGTAAGGTCAAAGAAAAGGGTTATCTTTTAAGATAGGAGAGATAACAGCTGGTCTGAATGCTAATAGGAGTGATCCAGTAAAGAATGAAAAAAAAAATTGATGGTGCTAGAGAGACAGGAAGGATTGCTGGAGTGCTATCCTTTGGTAGGTAACATGGGGTGGGTGGGAGCAAAGATACAGACAGAGGAACTGGCCTTATACAGGAGTGTACAATGCTAATCTACGGCAGCAGGCAGGCAGGCAGAATATGTCAGCTGCATGGGGACAGATAGTGATAGTAGAAAGATGTGGTGGCAGGATTCTGGGGAAAATCACCTATGATGGCTTCAGTTTTCGCAGTGACATCGGAGGCAAAGTCATCGTTTGCAGATATTTACTTTCAATCATGCCATACCCATTCTTGTGTGGACCACAACTTTGAGATAGAGAAGTAGGAATGCCTTCTCAGAAGGGGCGATATTTATCTGGACTGTGGGGATGGGGGGATGGGTGAGGGAGGTGCAGGAATCCCATGTACAGAGGCATGGGAGCCTAATAGAAGAACAATAACTATTTTTCTGCAACGAGATGATGGACTGTATGTTTGGACAGGAATGGGAGAGGAAGCTGGAGTTGTATTTAGGATTGGATAATGTGATAGTATGAACATAATTCAATGTTTAATAGATGGCCCAAATAGGAGAGTGGGATAATAACATTTGCACTTTACAAAGATAATTTGTCGGCCTTACGGAAAACGAATTCCACTGGAGAGAGAGGTTCAAGTCAGGAAAACAGGTTAGGTAAATACTGCACTTATGAAAACAGAACATGAAGAGGACATAAATAAAGGCAGCAAGAGAGAAGCATTAAAAGACAATTAGTTGATATATATGCAGGAGAAAAGATGTGAGTTGGTAGCTATTTAAATGAGTGGGATGAAAGGAAAGAAGTCATCCAGGATAGGAAGGCTCCTAACTTAGGTTACTAAGTAGATGGTGAAAACCTTGGCTGTGGTTGATAAGGTTGGGAATAGTTATAAGAGAAAGTTGAGGATAAGGAGGAAAAAATTGAGTTTGGTTTTAAACATTTGACTTGCTTTCAAGTCATCCACAATGAGAGTGAATTTCACTGAAGAGAGTTGGGCTAGAGATTTACATGTGGGAGACATAAATATATAACTGAGAACACATAGAAGAGATTACAGAATGAACTGAGAAATACATCAAGAAGAATACCAACATTTAAGAGGAAGAGGTATCAATAAAGGGAGTGAAAGAAGAATGGCCAGAGGGGAAATAGAAGAACCAAATAAAATGATGTCACAGAACTCAAGGAAAAGAGAGTTCTAAAAAGTGGGAGTGGGGGTAAAGGACTTTACTGGTGCCAAGTGAAGCTGGTCTATCAACACAGAGATGACACCTGAGAAGTGATCCAAGAAGAGTTGTGGAGAGTATTTATTTATAGCATGCTCAGATCTGGATGAGGATATTTTTCTAATTCTTCATTCACCCTGAGGTTTAAATAGCTGATAATAGCTTAAACTGTTAGCTTTCCTAGGAATGAAGAACCATGTACTGAGTTCTGAGGTCAGACATTATTCAGCTAAGGTAGGTGGGCTTGGCAGAAGGGGATGGAATACTAGAGGCTTTCCTAGAGCTCATAACATCACAACATTACTCACTTATGTTGTGGCTCTTCCAGTTTCAGTTATAACCGGACAGTGAACTTTTTTTTTTTTTTTTTTTTGTTGGTGTTTCTCACAATGATTGCTATCTGTTTATAGGTTTGTAGCCAAAAGACCATTGTGTGGTCAGACTCTTTTCCATGCTGGGCACATGTGCATGCCAATGTGTGCTTGGCAGAAGCATTCCTGATTTGTACAGCGTGTTGCAATTTGTCTCTTATGTCCACAATTTGCCTGTGGGTTTTGCTCAAAAATAGTTATCTCATTCCTTGGAATTGCATCCCAAGACCACTTCTCTGCACTACATTTATTCTTATCACCAAAGGTGATTCTTTAGTTTTTTATGGTTTCCAAAGCACTTTCACATCAATATATTGATATTTAATTCAAGCTACACAGCACCCCTATGAGAGAGATGAGGTAGTTGTTAATATTATTTCCATTTTATGGATGAGAAAACCAAGGCTCAAGGAAATCATATGACTTACTGAAATTTGCATAGATAATATTTGGAAACATAATAATAGCAGCTAATAATTCTATTGTATTTACCATGAGCTAGCACTGTTCTATGTAGTCTATATATTAATTTATACTATAACGCATTTAATCCTTATAACAATCCTGCAAAAGAAGTGCTATTAATACCCTATTTTAAAGATGTGGAAACTCAGGCACAGAAAGGATAAGACTTGTCCAACTTAATAAGTAATCAAAGAGGGATTCAAACTCAAGTTGTCTGATTTCCAAACCAGCTGTTACCCTTGAATCTCATCTCCAGTTAAACCACAGTGTTACCGATATTGTGCGGTCCTAGGCTTAATGTAACAATAAAGTGTTTCTTCTAGCACTTGCTGCTTGAGCTAACCCACTTGACCTCATTCCTCAAAAGTCACTTCAAATTCCACTTTTCCAATTTCCACTTATATTGAGTCTCATGAGACAGACAATGCAGACTATATTACAGTACCTAATTCTGAGACCCCTTTCCTTCCATCAAATGTTTAGTAACACCCAAAGACCTCAAAGTTGCTTAAGATGCTGGGTGTGATATTTGAGGTGGTTCTAGAGCTTACTCAAGTGTGAGTTCTTTCCCTCTTTGTCTTTCTGTCTCTGTCTTCCTCTCTCTCTCTCTCTCTCTCTCTCTCATTTGTAGCACTTGCCAATTTCCAGGGTGTAATTACTCCCACCGTGGTTTATTTCAATCTACTAACATGATATCAACTGGCTTGCAAAATTCCTGAAAATTTAATAATTAGCTTTATTTCTATCCGAAGTGATTTTTTTTTTAAAGGAACCATTTTGAGATATGTCAGAGCACACGGTTTTTTGTTTTTTTTTTTAATTTTATTTATTTATGGCTGTGTTGGGTCTTCGTTTCTGTGCGAGGGCTTTCTCTGGTTGTGGCAAGCGGGGGCCACTCTTCATCGCGGTGCACGGGCCTCTCACTATCGCGGCCTCTCTTGTTGCGGAGCACAGGCTCCAGACGCGCAGGCTCAGTAGTTGTGGCTCACGGGCCTAGCTGCTCCGCGGCATGTGGGATCTTCCCAGACCAGGGCTCGAACCCGTATCCCCTGCATTGGCAGGCGGACTCTCAACCACTGCACCACCAGGGAAGCCCCTATCCTAAGTGATTTTAACATTGCACTTAAAACAACAAACTTGTAAGAAGGTTATATTTATTAGTTACATTTTACAGATGAGAAAACTGAGGCACAGAGAGGTAAAGTAACTTACCCAAGATCAATCAGTAACCAAGTGACAGAGTCAGGATTTGGACATGGGCACAGAGCTCCAGTGCCCCTGCTCTTACCCACTCCACTGTGCTGCCCGCCTCTCAAATACTGGCTGGGCCTTTCAGTTTCATCTTTGCTTTCAAAGGTCCCTGCCTGGTTGTCCAGCCTCCCATCTCTCCATTCCATCTTACATACTACTAACAAAATTCTCATTCTAGAGAAAAGAGTCGATCATATCATTTCCCTGCTCAAATACCTTCAAATAGTTTGCTGCTAGAGATAGGATAAAATATAAACTCCTCATCTTGGTATCTATGTTCTCCATGGTCAGCTCTTGTAGTCTTCATTACAGCTCCCCTGAAAGTTTTTTCTGCTTTGGTTACACTGAATTAACTGTGATTTCTCAAGCTGACCATGTGCTCTTCTACCTCTGGGCACATGCTAATCTTTCCATCTGTCAAGGTTCTACCATTTTCAAAGTCCTGTACAAATGCCACTTTCTCCATAAGGTCTTCCCACATGCTTCCAGTTGGAATAAATTTATTTTCTGTTTCTTGTTGTCCCACTACATTTGACTTGTACTACCTCTGTTATAGCACTTATGACGATCTGTTTTTTATTATAGTCATATTCCATGGTGTGGGAGATATGTCTGTCTCCCTGACCATAGAATGAGTCTTTGTGGGCAGGGGCCATGATTCATTCCTCTTTATATCTCTCCCACAGAACCCAGGATAGTGTCTTGCTAATAGCAGGAGCTGAATGAATATCTGTGATTTTTATTGTTAAGTGAGAGCAACAAAAATCTGAGCTTGGTGTAAACTGAGTATTTACTCTCCTCTTTCCCAGTTCATGGGGCACTATCCACTCTAGGTCATCCCCTGAGGACAGGAATGTCAACCCCCTCAGTCAACCAGGGAAGCAACAACATAACACCTTGTATCATGGCCACAAGAGGGCACTGGTGGGAGAGCAACAGCTGACCTGGGGAGGTCCTGTGCCAGTTCCTGGACCTGGTCCTGTCCTCCTCCACCGATCTGGGATAGCAATGATGCTTTCCATTGCAGTTCTCCCCATTGGTCACAGACACAGCCATCACCAGGACTGGAGTCAAATCCATCCTAGAAGGTGGAGTCTTTCATCTTAAGGACCCAGAACCCAAAAGATTTTCTTCCCTCTCCCATTTCCTCCCTACCTTGTCTTTGCTTTCACATTTTAGGGCCTTCAAAAATACAACCGAGCCACCTGTCTACTCCCTAAGGTGGCTACCCAATTATCAGGAAAGTTTGTACCTCTTCTTGCCCCTGCAGCAAGGCAGAATTGATACAGTGTCTTCGAGGACTTTCAGGTGTAGTCAAGTGAATTTCTGGGAATTTTCTTGGTAGAGCAGAAAAATGAAAACACCCCACTTCAATGTGTGTACACCAATCCAATCCCCAGAAGACATTTGTATCTCAACATCGGCACTATTGGTATTTGGACCTGGATAAGTCTTTATTGAAAGTGCTATCCTAGGCATTGCAGGACACTTACCAGCATTCCTGACCTCTACCTACTAGATGTCAGTAGCACCATCCCCCTCAGCTGTGACACCCCAAAATGTTTCCACGTATTGCCAAGTGCCATTGGGCGGCAAAATCTCCCCCAGTTGAGAACCACTGATATAGGTAAAATTGCCATATAAATGACCCCTGTCAGGTTAGGATTCCATTGGTCCCAGCTCCAGCCTTCCAATGTCCACGATCAGCTGCACATTGTCTTTGGGGTTCATGTCCAAGCTCCAGTCCCTGGCATGGGGACATTCCTGGATGGCTGCCTCCAGGAAGGGTGGCAAGGCTATCATCTTGATATTGGTATTGGTTCCCACATAGAACAAGAGGTGAGAAGGACATGTTTCCAGCAGATGATTTGTTGAGGTTAGGTATGCTCTTTTGAGAATTCTCTTGCTTCTGAGTCTGTCACTCTGAACCAGGGCCCAGCAACAGGTTAAAAAAAAATGGCAGGCTTCCCTGGTGGCGCAGTGGTTGGGAATCCGCCTGCCAGTGCAGGGGACACGGGTTCGTGCCCCGGTCCGGGAGGATCCGACATGCCGCGGAGCGGCTGGGCCCGTGAGCCACGACTGCTGAGCCTGCGCGTCTGGAGCCTGTGCTCCACAATGGAAGGGGCCGCGACGGTGAGAGGCCCGCGCACCGCAATGAAGAGTGGCCCCTGCTCGCCGCAACTGGAGAAGGCCCTTGCACAGAAACACAATACAGTCAAAAATAAATTAATTAATTAATTAATTAAAAAAAAAAAGAGAGAGAATTTCTGCCTTTAAAAAAAAAAAAAAATGGCAAATGAGGTCAACCCCAAGGCTCTTTTTCTAATTAGGTTGCATTTCTTTGTAGAGAATAGTTTTGGAAGGATCTCATTTTATGGAATCTTGCCCTAAATTCAAGCAACATAAGACATTCTCCTCAGCTGCTTTAAGAAAACACCTCAAAGGGTCAAAGGCATTTTGGGGGACGGGGAATATATATAAAACCTCCTATTGTCAAACTTCCATCCTCCTTCAACACACACACACACCCTTTCCTACCCAGATTCTTCTTTCCCTGTTGAAAGGCTTAATGTATATATTTCTGAAGGAGGATAAAATACCTCGCCAATGAACGTTAGAAATTATTCACAAATCTCCCAATAACTTGTTTTTCTGTAAAATGCAGGAGTACAAGTTTACGTTATATTGGTGTTCAGAATGTTTCTTTATGAAGCTTTTTCCTTAGTGTTAAATGGCCTAAAGTACCATATGTTTCCTAATAAAAAGCCATGTAAAAACCTACATTAATAAACTGAACTCAAAGAAAAGCTGCCCCAAGACAGCTCTAACCAATCCTTTTTATGGGCTTGCCAACAATTTCAAGATTGTTTTAATGAAAAAAATTTATGTTCCTGTCTTTGTGGACCCCAGCAGGCCAGTTCCCCCGGTTTACCCTCGCTCCACCCCCCAGGGCCCAGCCAATTCTCCAGTGCCCTGCAGAAGGGCTCGCTCAGACCTTCCTTGGCAAGCAGCTCTGGGAGGGGCTGAGCTGCCTGGAAGCTCCTGCACACACATGTGGCCCAGCAGCCACTTCCAAGTCCTTGCCTGCCAACATCCCCAGGTACCACAGTACCGCCTCTGTGGCCACTCTGGCCTCTCCTGGGGCTACATGGTGCAGGGGAAGCAGGGGAGTGACTTTAAAAGGGAAAATTCCTTGGAACCCAGCCTGAGGAGCCATGAGCATGTTTTCCAAATGCCATGTTTCTCAATATGTTGGAGGGGAAAGAACGTCGCCTTTGGACCAACATTTATCCTTCGCTATTGTAATTGCTTTTTTGTGTACTAGTCTCAGCTACTGGATGGTAAATTCCTTGAAAGTGGGATTGTATTTTGTTGATCAAATACTTAGCCTAATCTTGGTTTGTCGATAGGCCTTCAATCTATATACACTGACATTTGATTGCTTTCAAATTCCAGTTTGGCCATATATTAGCTATAAGTTACATAATAAATGTTTGTTGAGTAAATGAATGAGTGGAAGAAAATGTTAAATAACTGTTATATGTAACTAGTAACATGATAGAAGTCATTCAATAAATGATGTCACTTTCATTTGTATTTGTATTATATTTATTACTGTTACTAATGTTAGCTATATGCACCTAAGCAATTTACCCTCTCTGAACCTCCATTTTCCTGTCTGTAAAATGGGTTTCATAATACCTGCCTCCTTACTAGGTTACTGTGAGGATTAAGAGCCCCAGAGCAGGTGCTCAGTAAAGGCTGATTCCTCTAGTTCTCCTTTCACTGTAGAAGTAATGACCACTTTGCTTTCTACCACCTACCAGAACACAAAAAGCCACAGCTCCCCTTACTCAACACATTATAACACTGCCATAATCCTTCAAAGGGAAGATGTGATTCCACTGCATCCTCCTGCTCCCCATCCCCACAGAGCAGGGGTCCCCAGCCCCCGGGCCATGGACGGGTACCAGTCTGAGGCCTGTTAGGAACCGGGCCTCACAGCAGGAGGTGAGTGGCAGGCAAGCGAGCGAAGCTTCATCTACTGCTCCCCGTCTCTCGCATTACTGCCTGAACCATTCCCTCCCGCCTCAACCCCTGTCCACGAAACTGGTCCCTGGTGCCAAAAAGGTTGGGGACTGCTGCTATAGAGAGCATATAGAAGGAGGCACCCTGGCTTGAAAGAAATACTAGCCAAATTTGTGGCTAATGTCTACTGATCATATGTTATGCTCATTATCTTTCTTTTGTATTTTTTCTTTCGTTTTCTTTCTTCTGTCTCTTAATATACTTATTCTTGAGAAATGCTAGCTTATCTCCACAGAACTAATAAGAAAAAGAAAGCACTGTAAACTCTTCACGGTTCTACAAAGACAGCAGAGCATTGCTTAAGACTTGGTGTGGTGGTGGTATCTGGGAGGGTGACATTTTCTTGGGGTGAAAATTGAAAGTGACACTGGACTACTGTTGGGCATGACATGTCTTCCCTCCTGGAGTTCTTTCCCTAATGAGCTCTGGATTTGTTTGATTGTTTTTTCTTACCTCTTAGAAAATATTGTATTTTAGATATTTTTAAACATCTTCATTTTACGGATTGTCATGAAGAAAAAGGGTAGATGTGTTCCTGTGTGATCACAGGAACAGAGTCGGGACAATGGATAGCAGTCAGACAGATTAAATTCTGAGCCTTTACAAGAAAGAACATTCCAGCAATCATAATGTTGTAACCAAAGGAAGAAGCTGGCTAGAAGAGCTCACCACCCCTGGAAATGTTCAAGCAGAGATTTGGATAACCTAGTTAGAGATGCCATAGAAGAAATTCTTGCTTTGAGTAGGGAACTGAACTGGATGACATGTAACAAAACAGAAGATTCTTTAGCTCCTAAGATTAATTTAAACCTGTTTTTATTTCTGACCTCACATGTCTACTTAAGCAGGAGGTACCGACATACTTTCTCCTATGATTAGGCCCAATGGGTCCAATATTAAGATGGTTCCTTTCTCTGCCAATGCCAAATGGGTAAGATGGAAGATCCCTTTTGGTCAAAGTTTCTTTGTGGCTACGGCCTTACAGTTGATCTCCTAGCTCCCCTGTTTGTCTAGCCAAGTTTACTTTTTTTTTTCTTTTATCAAGCTAGTTTTGACCCCCTCTCTGGTTTTCATCTACATGAAAGGGTTCTGACCCTTGACGTCTCCTGACTCCTGGTCACTCGGTACATGCCCTGAATTTTGCTTGTCTGCTTGGTGTCTGAACTTCTGCTTTGCCTCTATCTCAATTTATATTTGCCCCCAGTTCCTAACTACCTGTAAATTTACTATGATGGTTAAGTGATTGATTTCTTGATTAGCCTGGGTTCAAATCGTGTTTATTACTAACTGGCACACTTTGGACAAGTCACTTTAGTCCTCTAAGCTTTGTTTTTCTCAACTATTAAATGGAAATAGAGTACCTATGTGACAGAAGGTTGGTACACAATCTGTGTCCAATAAGTGTTATTACAATTATTATTTCACGAAGACTCTGATTCAGCCTTTACTTTCAGGTTCCAGCTTCCTAATCCTTGATGGTGTCGATGCTCTGACACCATCAACCACTATCCCAATACAAACAAAATCTTAATTTAGGCTTCCCTTGTTTAATCAAACAAATATGTTCCAGTTACGTTGGCTATAAATCATTTCCATAAGGTGAGCCCTATTTGTCCATTAAACTTCATCATAAAATTGAGAACCTAATTCTCTCAAAAATCAATTTGGACCCTGAATATAATAAAGTTGAATTTCAGAATTCAGAAGATCTTTTAAAATCAAAAATAACTTACCAGTGAATAATTGTCCACATTAAAAACAGTGGTCATAATCATACACTGTTTGCACAGTTACAATAGGAGACAAGACAGCAAGTTCAAGGAGCATGGAACCCCCAAATTCCATCTATCTGTGATATATGATCCTTTAGAATGAATGTGTGACTAAATTCATGAATTTGTGAGTTTAGAAGTCAATCCAGCAAAATGAGATCATTTGTCAGTGTTGCAAAGTCACTGCTCACTACTATGTTTAGCATTATTATTCTGTCTCAGGACAGCCAACTTAAAGAGAACCAGATATCATTCGGGTTCAGACAAGAGGGCCGTGGAAATGTTTTTGATGAAACAGGCACAGTGCATTCTTGTTAGCCATTGGCTGTTTCCTGAATATGTCCATCAATCTAAAATTCACCAGACTCCTGGAAGCAGGACTTGAACCAAACCTAACTCCAAACCAAAATTCAAACAGAACTGAACCCAAATGTTAATGTTTCACTAAACCATGAATTGAACCAACTTTCATGGGGGAAGAGGGAAGAAAACTATGAAAGCAGTTTGATTTGAAGCCAAAGCTATATGTTTTATAAAACTATTGAACTGGAACAAAATCAGATTAAAATATCTCCTGAACTAAATTTAAACTAAACAAATAATTTTTTATTTCTTTGAAATTGAATCCCTGGCTACAAATAAGGCTTACTTTAGTGCATATGATATTTAATTTATTACATGTATAGTTTCTCTGTTCTTTTTTTCTGTGTCAATTTCCTGTTTAATACAAAGGGGATAATAATCCCTACCTACTTCACTAGAGTTACTGTGAGGATTCAATTAAATAATAAGCAAGTACTTCCATCATCACCATCATAATCAGAATCATCACCATCACCATCATAATCATCATTATCTGCACTGTGTCCAGCATACAAGGGGTCAACTTTGCATTTTGAGTCCTCCAATATGTTCACTGGCCACCAGAGGGCAGCAAAAAGGTAGAAACCCTTGCTGGAATGGACTGTGGAACTTGTCTTATTTATAAGGACAAGCACTGAGAGCTTACTATGTGCCAAACACTGTTCTAAGCATCTTACAAATATTAACACATTTAATCCCATGAAGTAGGTTCTGTGATTACTCCCAGTGGAGCAGATGAGGAAACTGAGGCAATGAGAGGTCAAGAAATTTGTCCAAGGTCACCCAACTGACAGGTAGCAGAGCCAAGATTTGAACCCAGGCAGCCTGGCCACAGAGTCCCCACTCTTAACCTACTACCATATACTGCCATTTGATATTCATTTTAGAGGATGTTAACCTGGGAAAGGTTGAGATCTTGGCGTCATTCATAGGTATGGGTGGGCCTGCCACGCAGAATGACTTTATAGAATGACCTTATAAAGTTCAGGACCCAGAGCAGAGAGAGTCAAAACCTAAGCCAGAAGAGTGTGATGTGGTCAACAACAGTGTCAGGGACTAATTCAGGGCACAAGCATCAACCAAGTAAACAGAGGAATGATCTGTAAGAGGGGAGGAAGATAGGATTCAGGCGTAAATGTAGGAAAACGATCAGGAAAATTGCCCTTGACAAAACATAGTTATTCTCATGGTGGCTAAGTCCAAATGGCTCTTCCTTCTGAACCTGCAGGACGTCTTGAGGTTTAAAGAGCCAACACTAAACAAGACAACAGGGAGCTGACTGGGTTCCATTTTCACAGCACTTTCCAACTCCTGGGGGTTTTAGTTTGTTTTTTTAATAAAAAACAAAACAAAGCAGCAGCTAAAAAAACCTACCATCCTGCCCATCACGGCCAAGCCTCTCAAATGAACAGGTCATACTAATGTCCCAATGTCTTCATTTCCCACACTTTCCCCAACCCACTGCAGTCAGACCTCTGCCCACACCACTTCACAGAGACTAACCCCACCAAGGTCACCAGTCATCTCTAAATGCCAAATTCAATGCCCACTTGGCATCTGCAGATGTGTCTGAAGTTTTTAACTTTACTGGCCACTGCTTCCTTCATGAATCTCTCCACCCCTGGATTAGAAATGCCTTGTTTGACCACCCTCAATCCAGATCTAACCCTGCTTCTCTGAACACCATTTTGTGGTCTGTTTACTGGCTTTTTTTCCCCACCATCTCTTGTCAAAAATAATGCAATGGATTTAACTGGCTTCCTACCTCCACTTTGGACACCCTAATCCATTCTTAACATTGCTGTAGAGAGAGCTTCTCAAAATACTAAAACACTACTCTGATTGTGGTTCTCCTTTGCTTCAAATCATTCAATGGTTCTCATTTCCCCATTACGAAAACTTAGCTACTTTTCCACCTACTTTTCCATATGGTTCTGGCAATGCCTTCACACATGTCCTTTGTCTACTCCCACTACTCAAAAGTCATTCAATAGCTACTCAAGGACCTGTCCTTTGTATCCTTCAAAATGCAGCTCAATGATCTTCCTCCTCAACAGACTTCCCTGAAATCCTTTCCCCTAGATAGAGCTGCTGGTTTCCCCCAGAGCTCCCATACACATGAGTCATTGGATGATTGTGGTTCATTCACAGCCATGGGTCTCCTGTGCCAGACTCTGCTCCCCTTATGTGAAGGACCATGTGGAACTTAGCCTGGTGTCCCCAGCACCTAGCAGAGAGAGGCACTTAATATATATCTAAGGAATTAATGGGGTTTTTTTAAAAGAAAAGAAACCAATAGGGGACTGAGATAAAACACCTGGTGCATCTGTGCTCACAAAATGGTAGGTGATTTGGAACTGAAATTCTGATTTTGAATATATTTCATTAGCTCTTAAAGATCTGAAAGACTAAAGCAATGCTGAAAGCTGCAAATTATAAGTCAAGTGAGAGTCATCATATTGATTTTATTTCTTTATCAATGACAAGGCAATGAGAATGTTAATGAGAACAAGCAGGGGCATGCTGAATAGCAGGCCCAGTCCAAGTGGGTCTGCAGACCCCGCCCAAGAGCACCCCACGGGACTGACTTTCCTCTCCACATACCACTTAGTGGAACAAGTCCTGACAGTTTAACATGGAGCACAAAATGTGCTTTCTGGGTAACAGGGCACTTAGCATATTTGACTAGAATCATGTGGACCAGATTTTTTTGTTGACTTATCTTGCCAAAAGGAGTAGAATCTGTTCACCCTGCCTTACTCCTACCCACCTAATTTAGTACTAATTTAATAATCTGAGAAAATTTGCCTGTACAGCTTCCCATTTGTTTAGTAGACCTTCACAGAAGCACCACCATTTCTCTAATCTCTCATCTCAGCAGAGAATGGGGCCACAGCCAGGAATGGCAGACTGCAGGGGGTGCCCTCATGATGGCTGCTCCTCTGCTGAGTCTATTTTTTTTTTGTCTTGACTTTGGGTGCTGATAAGCATGAAGGTGATAAGCATGAACTTCCAGCTCTCTGGTCTATTCTCTGACTGCAAGTTGGGATGGGGAGTAGAGCAGAGCAAGCTTCTATCTTTCACTGTAAATCAGCAATGCAAGTTATTTCATTCTCTCCCACTGGACTTACCTCCAGTTTCCAGTGTAGCACAGTGATGAGACACATGCCTTTGCATCACACATTCTGCGTTCAAATCCTAGCTCTTCAAGCTATTATCCATGTGACTTTCAGAAAAGTTATTTAACCCCTTGGGTCCTCAGTGCTCTCAACTATAACATAGGGATAATAATAACTTCCTCAGAGAGTTGCTTTAATGAGAAAATGCCTGTAAAACACTTGGCATCAAGCCTGAATCAGCACTTTGTAAATGTGAGCTGTTATGATTCTTAGTTTAAATTCTTAGAAATTGGGTAGGCTTTCATGAAGCGCCAGATCAATCCAAGCTCAGTGTGCCTTCACATCTGGCCTAAAAATATTTGGAAACCTCAGGATGACTTCCATGATGGTAAGAGCAGAGTTCCATGTCAGCTGACGAGAAAGAGCAGACCTGCCCCTGTGGCTGAAGGTAATCGCTCTTGCAATCACAAGCAATTTTTGCTACTGTCAGCATCACTGAGCCAAAGTTGATCTGGACGAGAAAGCTGGATCGCTCTGAGTTGGTTCCTATATAAGCCAATCTATCAACAAAATTCCAAATGCCCCCTCTTCTGAGTGATGAGGTAACAAAGGAGTTGACAGGCCAGGTCATTGAGTCTGGAATCCTGCATCCAACTGTGTCCTACATGCCGAATATCAGATCAAAGTGAAAAAGAAATCATGAGAGAATTGAGCCAACTTTCCATGTGAAAGATTAAACTTAATTTGATTTTCAAATTTTAGACCAAGTTCTAAGGACTGACCACCACTAGAAGATTTCTTTCTGAATTTTCTTCTCTAGATGACATGTATAAATCATAGAATAAATGAAAATGTTTCCACAGCTACTCTCTTAAGCATAATCTCCTTTCTGTAGATAGAAAATAAACTGGTCATTAGAGGGACACCAATGGAGAAGAGGATTGAGGAGAAGTAAATAAAAGAGCCTTGGAAAGCTGCCCAGATTTCACAACTGCAGCTCTTTTAAAGTAATCCCTCAAGGGATGTGCTGGAAATCCACTACAAGGGCACTTGCACTAACACAGATTACCCAAAATGAAGAATGTACTTCAACAAAAACAATAACAAACCTAAGCCTTCAACCCAAGCCTCAATACCAGTGTGAACATAGAGAGATGGTGTATCAGTCAGGATTCACTCAGGGAAATAGAGTCACAGGCTAAACATATATACACATATACATGTGTGTGATTATACATACATGTACAGCCTGTGGTTCAGCTTCTCTGAGTGAATCTTGACTGATATGTATACTTGTGTGTGGGTCTGTGTGTGAAGGGAAGATGGATATAATGTGGGGGAAAGAATCCACAAGCACTAGTCAGAGCCCCACAAAGATGGAGAAACCTGTGTCAGTTCTTGTTGCCTCAGACTTTGGTGGTATGGACTGCTGGGGCCCTTCATCGTGGAACTAAACACACACACCTGGCCCAGGAGTCGGAGAAAGGAAGAAAGATCCAAGGGAAGGTGAAGCAGTTGCAGTCTAGCTACTCCCTCACACCTATGAGGTGGATCAGCAGATCAGCAAAAACACGACGAGTTACAAAATGGCTACTGTTCCACTTCCGCCGCCAAATCTCCTCATCCCACCCGGCCTGTTCTCACAGGAAACATACAGGAAAGGGAATTCTGGGAAATGTAGTTCAGCCTAGCCCAGCGGACACCTTATGAAGGCATCACAAACAGATATTAGACCTCTCTGCCCGTGATTTGTAAGTAACTCCTCTTTAGAGAATGCCTTTTCTGGCCTAGAATGGTTTAAAAGTCCATAGAATAAAGACTATTTACTCACCTCATCTCATTCACAAACTAAAAATACTTATTGTTAGTTTCAAAAGTAATCTGGATATTCAGAAATCTCATTGAATTCTCAAGGCCTAAGACAGCCTGTTCTAAGGACTTTGGTAGAAGTTAATCTATTGTGTCAAGAAGAGTCCCCTCCATCCTACACACACGTGTGTGTGTGCCTGTACACACACACACTAAAAAAATCTATAGTTTGTAAACATAATCTCACAAGTTCAGGTTTCATATATTTTCAATATTCAGTAAATGTCACATTTTAGCAGGGACGTGGAGTGAGTGTGCCTGTCCTGACTCTCCATTCTGAGCACCTATGGCTTTGAGATTGAGAGATCATTTTGCCTGACACCAAGTCATCTGGAAAGCATCAAACCTGGGCTGCTCAGCTGCTCTTTAAAGTGCGTGTGTGTCTCTTAGTTTTACAATAACCGTGGTGTACAGGGATGGTAGAGGTGAATATTACCACTTTAACCAACACTTTAAAATAGAAAAAAAAAAAAAAACCAAAAACAAAAGGAGGGAGCAATCACATGGCAATATTAAATATTTTTTTATTATATTTTCTAATAACTCTCAAGCACTGGTAACCATAAAAGCCTTCATAATGTGTTTACTGAGACCAGTAATCAGTGCAGGATGGAATTTTCAATATAACACGGGCAGGTTTTCTATGAAAGTGGCACAGGGAACTTTGCCCCTTTGCTGGAATATAAACTTGAATCCCTCTTTAGGGCATTGGGGTTGTAAAACACAAGAGAACTTCCTAATGGAAATGAGACTATTCTCATTAAATTAAATGAGACCATTTAATGTGGGTGAAAGTGATTTAAAATTCACACACCTCCTGCAAACATGTTCTTGATTTACTTTTTAAAGAGTAAAATGGGTTTAGTAAATATTGCCAGGTATAATAAATCATAAAACATTTAACACCGATTTGTCAAATGTAGTTTACATGAACTAGCACTTAGTGTTATTTATGCCAGACTAAATGAAATGGCTGATATGTTAGGAAGGTTTTCAGCCAGTTAGGAAACATACAGCGAGCAAAACATTGTGCTGGGTGGTATGTAGGTTATAGAAATGTTACACATTACCTCCAAAGTGCTTACAGTTTGGATGGGGTACTCAATCAACAATACAAGACAGGATATGAGAAGAGCCTGTCCAAACTAGCTTGGTTTCAATTAAACTAACCAATGAAAACCATCCTTTCTTATCTGATTCTACCCAACCCCCGACCTGGCCACCATCCATTAAGAAGTTTCAGCCTTTTAGAACTGTTGACCTGAATCTCCCATCCCAAACTTATCTTATACTATCTTGCACTATTTTTCTAAAACTTTTAGGTTTTCATCATTTGATCTCTTGTCTTGGATGGCTTCACAGTCTCTTATGGGACCAGCCCTTGCTTCAAATATGACTGTTACTGCTTAGATATGTATAATTCTAGCCACTCAGTGTAACATCCTGATGTAATTCAGTTCATACCCTGGGACTCTACCCTAATGTAGGCTGATTTGGCTAATGTCATTACCTGATCTGTCCCTTCCTGACAATTGTATAGATTCATGAATGTGCCATAGGAATTTCATGTTCTGATTTTAGGAGAAGCCAAACTAGCACCCATACTAATCCAGAAATTCTTCCTTTTTTTCCCCTAATTACACACACACACACGTGTGCACCAAAAAAAGCATATAGTTTTCATAGGCCATCATAATATACTGAGGCAGGATGGACTTCCCTCAAGTTACTAGGCTATGAAAATTTGTCTTTAAAAGTAAAAATAGAGGACATTCACTTCTTCCCTTGAAAGATTTATTGCTGTGGCCTTCCTAATAGAAAAATACATGTAAAGTACAAATAAAACAAATACATAAAAATGTATAAATCAGCTGTTTTCAGACATCAGTCAGCAAGTGGCACAGCAGTGATTTCTGACAAAAAAGAAATCAAATCAGGTGAACCCTACAATTGTAACAGCTCACTACGTGGAGATAGTTTTGAGAATGCAGCTCAGAGAGTGTTAACAATACACAGCCCATCAGTCTTGCTGAATAGAGGAAACAGAGATTATAGTTCAGGGAGACTAAGATACCTATAATTTTCAGGGTAGAGGACCAGAGGAGAGTGTGATGCACAGTGAGAGCTCTGAAAATCAGCAGAGGGTACCCTTGAATGTTGGTTGAGTAATGATGTGCACATTCAGAAGTAGAAATTCCCTGAGGCCAGGGGAAAAAACACTAGGACAGAGTAGGACTAACAATTCCTGGAGCTCAAAAAGGTGAGTCAGTGTGGAGAGACCTTGTAATTTACAGGAAATTTGATACCATCCTCAGAAGTCTTTAACTTTTGTAGTAGAATTAAATGATCTCTAGTAAAATGGTTTCTTTGGACCTGGCTTAACAAAAATTGAAAGCATGCCTCAAATGAATCAAACTGATCCAAAAATAACTTGTGTGTACCAGAACAAAATCAACTCTTCAAAAAAATACAAAATACATCACTCAACAATGTAAAACTCACAATGTTCAGCATCTAATCAAAAATTAACATACACGCAAAGAAGCAAGAAAAGAGGAACCACAGTCAAGAAAAAAAAATCCAATCATTGTTAACAGACCTAGACATGACAGAGAGGATGAATTAGCACCCAAGTCTCTTTAAAAAGGTATTATAAATATTACAGATACGCTCAATGATGTAAAGAAAAGCATGAATGCTATTGGGAGAGAAAAAGAAGATAGATAGTTATATATTTTTTTATAAATTTATTTGTTTATTTTTGGCTGCATTGGTTCTTTGTTGCTGTGCGCGGGCTTTCTCTAGTTGCAGCGAGCAGCGGCTACTTTTCATTGCAGTGTGCGGGCTTCTCACTGCTGTGGCTTCTCTTGCAGAGCACAGGCTCTAGGCGCACCGGTTTCAGCAGTTGTGGCATGTGGGCTCAGTAGTTGTGGTTCTCGGGCTCTAGAGCGCAGGCTCAGTAGTTGTGGTGCACAGCCTTAGTTGCTCCACGGCATGTGGGATCTTCCCGGACCAGGGCTCAAACCCATGTCCCCTGCATTGGCAGGTGGATTCTTAACCACTGCGCCACCAGGGAAGTCCAGAAGATATTGTTTAAAAGACCCAAATGGACCATGTAGAGAAGAAAAATAAAGTATCTAAATGAAAAATACACTGGAAGAGATTATAGGAGATTACACACTAAGAAGAAAGATTAATAAACTTGAACAAATATCAATAAAACCTATCCAAATGAAACAGAGAAAAAGGCAGAAGAAAAAATGATGAGAGCAGCCATGACCTCTGAGACAATATCAAGCAGTCTCATATGGGTATAATGGGAGGTTTCAAAGGTAAAGGAGGGAGAAAAAAATGGTTGAAATAACTCCAAATTTCATAAAAACTGTAAAACCACAGGATCAAAAAGATCAATGAACAGCATACCAAATAAGCATAACAGAAACTAAACCAAGACACATAATAACAAGATTGCTTAAAACCAATGATAAAGAAAAAAAGTTAAAAACAGCAAGAGGGAAAAAAAGACACATAGGGGCAAAGAAAAACATAAATTGTAGCAGACCAAAATTAGAAATTATGCACCCTAAAGGACAATACAGTGACATCTACAAACTGCCTAAAGAAGAAAAAAACACTAAAACTAGAATTCTATACCAAATGAAAATATCTTTCAAAATTGAGGGAGATACAAAGACTTTTTCAGACATTGGACCTGTAAACAAGAAATGTTAAAGGAAGCGGGCAGAAGGATAACATTACCAGATGCAAACTGGGAAATATACAAAGGAATGAAGAAGGCTGAAATAGTAAATATATGGATAAATACTGTATTCGCCTGTTGCTGCTGTAACAAATTACCACAAACTCAGTGGCTTAAAACAACAAATTTTTTTATTACAGTTCTAGAGATCAGAAGACTGAAATTGGTCTCACTAGGCTAAAATCAAGGTGTTGACAGGGCTGCATTCCTTTCTGGAGGCCCTAAGAGAGAAACAGTTCTCTTGCGTTTTCCAGCTTCTAAAGGCTGCCCACCTTCCTTGGCTCATGGCCCCCTTCCATCTTCAAAGCCAACAAAGACTGAGATTTTCTTGTGTTGCCTTTTCTCTGATTCTGACTTTTCTCCCCCACCCCCCCAGTCTTCCCCATATGAGGGTCCTTATGCTTATATTGGGCCCACCTGGGTAAAACAAGATAATCTCCCTATTTTAAGGTCAGCTAATTAGCAACATTAATTCAATCTTTAACCTTAATTACACCTTGCCTTATAACATAATATTCATAGATTCTGAAGATTAGGATGTGCACAGCTTTGGGGGAACTTTATTCTGCCTGCCACAAATATAAATTGTTTCCCAGTTTTAATCCTTCTAAAAGGCAATCCATTGTTTAAATAACAAATAATAGCATAGTATTATGGAAAATGCAAACAAAAAGTAAAGTTAATTTAGATGCAGAATTATTAAATGAAACAAAGAGAGGGAACTTTTTAATGCTAAAAGGTACATTTCACAATAAAGATAAAACAGTTATGAATCTCTTTGCATCCCAAACCATCCCTGATCACAAAACTATAAATATAACAATAAATCTAGGAATTAAATAATAAGGCCCATTCTTCCTGAAAATTAAGAACAAACAGAAATTTAAAAAAACAAAACAATACTGTCACCAGCAACAAAACTCCTCTCTTAACTCATATGTGAAAGAAAGAAAAGAAAGAAAGAAAGAAAGAAAGAAAGAAAGAAAGAAAGAAAGAAAGAAAGAAAGAAAGAAAGAAAGAAAGAAAGAGAGAGAAAGAGAAATGCAAAGGGGATATTCTGGGAAGATGAGAACAGTGTTACCACATATTTTTTTAAACTTTCAAATCTCTACCTTAAAAACAGAGCAACTAAATAGCAAAACCAAATTCCCATGGACAGCACTGATATTAAAAACTAGATGACAAGCTCTTTCATGAACTCCCAAATGCAACCAGGCTTAGGCAAAGCACCAACAGGCAAAATTGAGAACAGCCGCTGAAATGAAGAGTTGTTCACCCCAATTCAGTAGTAAGTGGATGCAGGGGAAGCACAGACGATTTGAAGGAGTTAAATTAGTCTAAATTCTGCAAACTCTCAATACTGACCACCCAGGGCTCCTTCCAAGGACAGAGCTCTATGCTGAGGAGAAACCACTGAGAGTGGAATCAAAACTGAGCAGGAAAGGGGCAATAGAATGAAGGCAAGAGAAGACCCAGATAAAAGTGAGAAAGGAAAACACAGCCAGGAAATCTCAGAAAGTGAGCCACTCTATCTTTTTAACACTACATACACCTCCCAAAAAGAATCAATAAATGAATAAAAACTAAAGAAAAGAGAAGGAAAAAAGGACAAATGAAACAATAAACAAAAAACTAGAAGTCTGTGAAATTTTAAAAACTACCCTCAACTGTCTTCTTCTGGGAAGACTAACTTTACATAAAAATGAACATAAAAGTATCAAAGTCAATCCCAAACAAAGTTATTAGAGAGACAGAGAGAGAGAGGCAGAGAGAGGCAAAATGGCATCCTTATACTAGAAATACATGCTCAAATATTGAATCAAAATTGTAATGTACTATTTCAAAACAAGCTAAAAAAATTAAGGAAAAAATATAAGATGTAACATGTATAGATAAAAAATAATGGCACATAACATATAATATATATAATAAATATAATATAGTGACACATAGAATGTTATAATAATTACACAAGATCAATACAAATCAGAATTATAAAATATCAGACATGAAATATTATCTCAGGGTTAATACTTTAAGAGAAACAGAAGGTACTATAGACAATGTTTGTGTCTCCCCAAAATTCATATATTGAAATCTATTCCCCCAATGTGATGATGTTTAGGGGTCAGGTCTTCGGTAAGTGATTAGGTCATAAGGGCAGAGCCCTTATAAACAAAACCCCAGAGAAATACCTCACCTCTTCTGTCGTATGAGGTTACAGAGAAAAGACCACCATCTATAACCAGGAAGCCAGCTCTCACCAGACACCAGATTTGCTGGCACATTCTTGGACTTCCAAGTCTTCAAAACTATGAGAAATAAATTTATGTCCTTTGTAAGTCACTCAGTCTATAAAATTTTTTTATAGCAGCCTGAACAGACTAAGAAAGTTTTTTTAGAAAGGAGGAAATGTTTAAATATAGAAAAGAAATGGGGAGATAAAAAGGATTTTAGAAAAAGTGTAATACGTTGAAGAGGGGCAACACATATTTAGTAGATAACTGGTATCCCTGAAAAAGAAAACTAACACAAAAAAGCAGAATAAATACTAAATTCTATAAGAATTTATGCTTTCTATAAGAAAGCATAAATGAAATTTAAAAAATAAAAACACTTAAGATTGTATATTGAAAGTACACACCATGTATCTGAAAATATTGTGGCAGAATGACCAATACGAAAATATATTCTAGTTAAATTACTGGACTTAAAAAAAAAGAAAACAATCCTTTGTACTTTTAGGCAAAAACAGCATGTGTCTTACATAGGCAAAAAATTAACAGATTTTTTTTTTTTGTCAGTAATCCTTTGTGCCAGAAGACAACAGAGTAACATATTTAGGATGTCCAAGTAATGAAAATGTAAGACAAAGATTTTACATTCAGAAAAATTTACTTTCATGCATAAAATGCACAACCAACTATTATCAGAATGCAAAAATTTAGAGAATATTTTTCCTTATAAATTTAATAGAAAAATTAACGTCAGACAACCAAAATGAATAGTGAGATATTGTAAAGACTGGTGGTGAGCATTAGACATCTAGTTGCTCATAGTAGCTTAATGAATCAAGACTGAGAGGGAGTGAGTGTTGTACACAATGGCTATATGCTCAAATAACGTATATAGTGCCACTATTAAAAATAGGAGGGAGAATTGGGAGAGCATATGCAAGAACATTTTAAAACTGTTTTTAGTAATTATATTGATGTGATATTATAGTTATCCTGAGACTGTTATGCATGTAATGTTGGCCAAAATAAATGAGTAATTGTGGGATATTCTAATTCTATTATTCCTTATGTCCTTGAGAATTAGGATTTTTTACTGTGGAAGAAAGGAGATGTAAAGTTTTAGGGGAAATAAGTAATACTGAATGTGAATTGAAAGTATCATTTGAATTCATGAGGTCTCCATTAGTGATGCCTCTGTCCCTTGAAGAGACACCCCCATTAATAATGAGCTCTAGCACCCACACAGTGATCTTAAAATACAATTTCTCACTAAAGGAAATTAGGGATTTTTGCAGAAATGGCTCCTTCCAGGTCTAGGGTGAGAACTGTACAAAATGAGCTTGGAATATCTCATCATACCAGAAAGCAAGGAAGTTATCAAAGACTACCAGGGTTGAATCAAAAGGACCCAGGAGCCAACATGAGGAGACTCTCATTGGCCAAAAATAGAACAATTTGAATTTCACAAAAGATAGTAATTGCAGTTGATTAAAACCCATCAAGTATGTTTAAATACATGAATGATGATATTAAAACAACTAATTGGTCACTCTCAAAGGATAGTAGTAAACCAATTAAAACTGGTAAATAAAAGGAAAGATCTGAAGATTTATTTCCTACATGACTGGCAAAGAAGGAAAAACATCTCTTTATAAAAGAAGCATAAGTAATAAATGAAAAAAGAAATAATGAAATTAGATGATCAACATTTGGAAGCCCCCAGTGAATTAATAGATCTAAGCAATGAACAGCAATGGCTGCCAACACCACAAAAGGAGAGACGATAGACTGTGTGTCTCCTGATGAAAAAACACACCATCACTTACAGTCTTGCCAAAGGGATAGAACACAGAGCTAATCCAGCTGCTAATTTGGAGAAAATACAAAGGTCAGAGGGATGTGTTGAACTGCACCATGAATATGCTATTGGTAAAATCTAGACTGTGGGAAACTCTATAAGTCATGTGCTCCAGGTTCTTCAACAGATAAACTATAAGGAGGAAAAAGGGGTAAAGGCCAACCTGTAGATTAAAAGAATTAAAAGACATGTCAATTTTTTTTTAATGAGCAAGACTAAACTAGGGTCGCTAGGATGCATATGAGTGATAAACTGTAAAGATAATCAAGGAGGTGAAAAGATCCAAATAAATTCTGAAGACTTTCTAAAAACTTAATCATAATGAAAATATGTATTAGAACAGCTAAAACAGTATTCATAGGAAAATGTATAGTCCACAGTACTTATATTAATAAGAAAGAGTTTTTAAATGGATTAAGTATCCAATGCAAGAAGTTACTTAATAAAAGCAGGAAATTTTAAAAAATTAAACCACAAATTAATTTGAACACAAGTTTTAAAACAAATACACAAATTCAAAGGCTGAATCTCTGAGAGGAACAATGGCATTTATGAGCTATTTAATAAACTAAAACAAAAAATTTTAAGATAATTCCACAGCTAGTTGAACCGTTCCAAAGCACAGAAAAGAAATCTCCCCCCCCTTTTACACAGCAAGGGTAACATTGATAATAAAACTCAACAATGATTGCACAAAAAAAATCTATAAAGCAATCTTACTTATGATTACTAATGCAAATACCAAAGAAATATTAGTAAACAGACTCCAACAGCTTATTAAAGAATAATACGCTATTATCTAATATTTATTTCAGCAATCTAAAGATAGTTCAATAATGAGAAAAATTATTGTTGTAATTCATCATATTAATAGATCTAACAAAAACAATCTTATATTCTCCATAGATTTTGAAAAGGCATTTGGTTAAATTCAACATCTATTCTTGACCTTAACAAATAATTGAAGAAAACTGTTAATTAAATAGAAGAGATGAACATCTTCTCAACATGATAAAATCTCTCTCTCAACACATAAGCCGGCATAATGCTTAATGGTAGGGCACTAGAAACATTGCCCTTAACATCTGAAAAAAAGACCATGATTTCCACTATCACCAATGATATTTAACTTAATATAGTTTCTTGGTATTTGCCAAACAAATTTTGACAAAGGAAAGAAATTAAAGATACAAACATTGGAAACAACTGAAATATTATCACATTTTGCTGATGGCTGGGTGAAAATTAATATATAATCAATAAATTTCACATAGACAACAAGTAAGGAAGATAACATTCCATTTACAATAGCAGCAAAAAAGTAAAAATACTAGAAAAAACAATATGAAACGTGCAATATGAAAAGTGCAATATTTATTTGAATAAATATTTTAAATGCTCCTAAGAGACAGAAGACTTGAACAAACGGCAAGTCATACCATGTTCTTGGATAGGAAGACTCAACATTGTAAAAAGTGCCAGTTCCTGTTAAATTAATCTATAAATACAACATAATCCCAATAAAAATAGCAACACTTAGGCATGCTGATTTTAAAGTTCATATGGAGGAATAAAGAAGCAAAAATAGAAAAACTCTGAAAAAAATTAATAAAAATGTACTAGAAAGAAAAAAGTATCATTAAGATAAATTTTATAACATAATTATAGGTTCAAGAATTAAAACAGTGTGATACTGGCTCTTGAATAGGGAGAGACATTATTGCACCATAATAAAAGGCAAAGAAATGAATACAAATATATTGAGATTGTATCTCAAATTTGTTGGGAAAATAATTACATATTAAGTAAATGGTAAGGCAAGAAAGAGGTACCCATCTGGAAAACAAACAAGCAAACAAAAAATAGTGGATTCACATCACATACATTATTAAAATAGATTCCAGAAAGATCAAATATTCAAATATAAGCATTGAAACCACAAAGGTTCTATAAGAGCGAAAATTCTCTTACAATCTTTGATTAGGGAAGGCTTCTCTAGCTATGACACAAAATCGAGAAGCTATAAAAGAAAAAGTTGATATATTTGGCTACCTAAATTTTTTTTTAAATTGCAAAGCAAAACTGTCACAAGCAAAGTTTAAAAAAAAATAGTTAGAAAAAAAATACTAGCAATTTATGTCACAAATTAAGTATTAATGTCCCTAATATATAAAGAACCCCTATAAATCAATAAGAAAAAAAAGATCAACATGCCAGTAGAAAAATGGGCAAAAGAACAGTTCACAGAAAACAAAATTTATAAATGAAAAGGTGTTTAACTCCACTCGTAATAAGAGAATTGCAAATTAATAATACGCTGAGAAATCATGTTTCAAAATCATCAGGTTGTCGAATATCAGAAAGTTGGATAACATCTTCTATTGGTATAGTGTGGAGAAATAGGCATACCCATACATTGCCGGTGGTAATATACACCAATATTCACCAATATACGGTTCAGCCTCCGAGGAGGGCAGTTTGTCAACAAATTAAAAGTAGGACATCTATACATTCTTTGACCTTACAAGTTCAATTCTCAGAATGTATCCTAAAAGACAAACTCACATGCTCAAAATGGCTTATATATAACTTTACGGAGTGTGAGTGGTTTGTGATAATGAAATACAGAAACAATCTAAATGGCCATCAATAAAGAACAGGTTCATGTTTAGCCATGCAGCCATAAAAAAATGATTTAGAAAACTCTTTACATATTTATATGGAAAATTTTTCAATATAAATTGTTAAATTAGATAGCCAAATATATTTCACCTTTTTGGAAAATTCCAAGGCGCACAATAGGGACCACAGCATTTTACCATGTGAGGAGAATATATACACATGTATATGTGTGTGCGTATGTGCCACATATATACACATACCATAGATATAATATGTATACATACATATATAACAGATATATAACAGATATGTGTACTATGTATATAATATGTATATACACCTTTACTTCTATGGATAAAATAGCTCTAGATAAAATATCTCCGGAGAACTACTCAAGAAACATGTGGAGAGGGAAATTGTAAGGCTAGAAAATAATAGTAGAAAAAGACTTATACCCTATGCTATTTTTGAAATTTATTGTTTTCTGTTTCTTTTTTAGCTTTTTTGAGGTATAATTGATACACAAAAAAATGCATACATTTAGTGTATACATCTTGACAAGTTTGGACATACACATACACCCATGATGCCATCACAACCAAGGTACCATTACTTCTAAGCTCCCCCAAATTTCCTTGTGTTCTTTTGTGGTGTGTGTGTGTGTGGTTTGTTTGTTTTTTGGGAAGAACACTTACCATGAGATCTATCCTCATAACATATTTTAAAGTGCAAAATAAAGTTTCTATTATACAAGATAAATAAGTTCTAGAGATCTACTGTATAATATTAGTACTTATAGTTAACTTTTTGAAATTTAAAAATGTGTATGCACTAACTTAAAAAATATATGTGTGTATATGTATATATATACATAAGTGTACATATTAACTACATAAAAACAAACTGTATGTGTGTATACATGTGCGTATATATATATACACAAAAAATACAGAGTATTAATAGCAAAAAATACCTCTGGTTGGTATGATTTTTGGTAATTTTTACTTCTATATTTTCTAGGTTTTCTACAATAACTTCATATTATAAGCACAGAACTATAAATGTCATATCTAAAAGACCAGAGGGGTGATCTTGGTATACTAAAACTGAGAATCAAAAGACCTAGGTCTGGTTCTGGATCTAACACTTTACCAGCTGTGTGCCATTCGTTGTGTATTCTAACTGAACTGAGTCTTAGTTTTCTCAACTATAAAATGGGGATAGTACTTCTTGCCTTGGTTTTCCTGAATTTGGGGGAAAATCAAGTGAGAAAATAGTCTGTAAATGCTTGTAAATCATCATGCTACAGAAATGTGCAGTATCATTATAGTTAATGATGTAAGAAACACTACTGAAGTATTAGATTTCTCTATTTCCTGCTTAAGATACAAACCGGCCAGTGAGTTGAGCAAAACCAATCAGGGTCTCAAATAGCTACAAGGCAATTGAGCTCTGTCCTCCACTGTTATTTCCATTTGCAAAGTTGAAAGAAGAAAGAACAAGTTAAGAGAGTTCTATAAGAATATTCTAAGGGAAGAAATTCTCACCCAAAGAAAGAGCACTGCCTTGTGCTCTCCTAAAGCCAGATGTTACCCCAGTAAGACACATTCAACTCTATCCACTCCATTTTACCAGGACCAGTTTGTTTCTGCTACACAAATTGGTTGTGATGTAAACATGGTATTTGGGGTACATCTGTTTTGCTGTCCATACTCAGAAAAATCTGAATGGACTCAAAGTCCAGTCCAGCATTGCCCTGAGAGATTTTCCTTCTCACCCCCAAACCAACACACACACATGTGCATACACGTGTACACACATATTTCTAGATATTTTTTAAAATTATGCATAGAGTTACCAGAGAAGATGCTGAAACCATGAAATAATAATAGTTATGTCAGCAGGAATGTGGGATTGGAGCTCAGCACTGCTTGTAAAACAATATATCGTTTCAACAAAAACAAGGCCAAAAGATCAAAAACAGTTCTGAATCAGTGTCCAAAAAGTTCCATTTTTAAGTAATGGTTTCAAAAAAATTTTCCCTTAACATCTGAGGCAACAAACCAGACATGGGTAAGCAGCTGGATTCCTCTCACCTTGGCCAGCTTGCTGGCTCTCTCTCACTCTCTTTGTTTCAGCCATCAGGAGCTTTCAAAATGTTTTCAGTGGAAAACCTAGCCATTGTAAGTGCTCAGGAAATTCATTCACTTGAGGTCACAGACCAGTGCACTCCTATCTGCTTCACTACTCAGTGGGGTGTCTCCAAATATCTTGAGGGGTGTTGCAAAATGCTAAAAATAAATGGAAAAAAACACAGTTAATTGGTTCAAGTTTTTCCCTTTAATTTATTTATACCATACACAGTCCTTTAGGGGAAGTCAGGATGAGTTTTAAAAAATGAGCAATCACAAATATTATGAAAGATTGGAGATTGTTGCTTCAGACCTCTAGGAGATAAGTTAGTGGTACTACATGTAATGGCTGGAGTGTGGTCCAAGAGTTATATATCTCCTGGGTTCAAACCCCAATTTCAATACTAGCCATGCGGCTTTGAACACTTCCACTATTAACCCTTCCATGCCTCTTTTTCCTATCTCACAGAGTTACTGTGAAGAATGAATAAAATCAACCCTGAAAAGCATTGAGCACAATGCTTAGCACATAATAAGCATTCAATGAATGTTAGCAGTTATTTTAATTATTACTAATGGTACCGTGACAGAAAATTACTAACTTGAACACCTTGTAAGAGTAAATGTTCTTCCTTAAGCACCTACCCTAAGCATTTACTACTATAGAGATAACTTGGGTACTTCTCCAGATAACAAGCACCATATAGCTTCTTGTCTCAAGTTCAGAGATTCTGCCTCTCAGCATGGACTGTTTAATGTGTGCTTCAAAAAAAATGCACTCAAGCAGGCCAAAACTATGTCTTCTATCTTACAGTGAAGGATGCTGACGGGTTGGTATGCTGCATTCGATTTTTATTAGACTGGCTCTTTTCTAACTGCATTCCAGCTCATTTCTGAGCTTCAACAGACGGGTGGGCAAGGCAGGAGTAGTACGGAACACACTGATTTGTTTTGGTGTCTTAACACTTCAGACAGATGAAAAGAATAGTCCTTAAACTGGCCCATCTCTGTAGACTGTGTCTTCAGCAGAACATACTTCATTTTTTCCATTAGTATGACCAGATGACCTGTTGGTAAATGTTTTAGGGAACAGATCATAGCAAGAAGAAAACTAAAGGCATATTTGAGTTTATGGAGATACCTAATTTTCCATCACTGAGTGATGTTCTTCTTTATCTCCATGTATGTTATTCATCAAGCCATCTTGACAGTATTTACTGGAAAGTAATGGCACTGTTTACCAGAAAACTAGCTTAATCTGCTACTCATTGTTTTCATCAGTTAAATAAAACTGACGTTTCATCTTTAGCATTGTGCTTCCAACAAAATCCTGCCAAAATCACTAATGATCTGTGTTCCTCAGACAGCTGCAAGACATTCTCCATGAGCTAAGGAATGGTGGGATCATCACCCCATCCAGAGATAGAAGGGCCCAGCTGTATAGGCCATGTTAACAGGTTAGCACTCCGACCAAGCCATTGGGATCCAGGGGAAAAAGTAAGTGAAGGTAAGAAGATTGGAAAAAAGGAATCTCCAAACCTGGTATGGAACCCCTAAGTCAAATCATTTAGTAGTCGTTAAGGCTGAATTGACACAGCTCAGAGTCAAGGGTAGAGTTAACAATCAACTGATAAAATCAAGTTTTGTAGAGTTTCACACTTAGTAGAGTTAGTATAGATATTCCACAGTGAGGCCTAACTTACTTACACTAATCAGTATTCTTCAGTTACTGAAGAATAGCTGAAGACCTGCCAACCCTCCCTTTTATGAAGACTGGTATCAATATGGCCATAACTTTATTTTACTGCTCACATTGGTAAAGGTGCTTTACCTCCACAAGGTGCTTATGTGAGATTAAGCTCAGCCTCAATTTATCTCTGAAAGACAAATGTTTACCCATTCATGGGTTACAGGTTGGTTATTCTCAACCTAACACTCCAGCACACCATGAGCATTCTCACACAGTTCAATTAAATTACAGAAACAAACAAGCATTTTGTTTAAACAGATAAGGTCTCAAATCTAGGGTTTTGCCTGATGTTTTTGCTCACCTACCATCCATCCTTCCTGCAGTAATAGCACCTTTTTTTTTTCCTTTGAGAAACTGTTTCATCCCACTCCCATCTATGTATCAATTTGTACCCCAAGGTATATGTACAGGAATGTTCATTGTAGCAAAGATTTAGGAAAAATCTAAATTTTAGATATGGGAATAGTTAAAGAAATCATAGGACATTCATACTAAAATATTATGCAGAATTTAAAAGAATGTGGGAGATTTATATGTACCAACATGGAATAATCTCCACTATTATTAAGTGAAAGAGCAAGCTGCAGAATAATATATGTAGCTTGATTTAATTTATGTAAATGTGTTATAGGCACCTAAGTATACATGTAAATGCACAAAAATTATCTCAATAGATACACACTGGACTGATAACAATGGTTACCT